>NC_138164.1:36158355-36758355 GCF_964165515.1 Mesoplodon bidens
ACTGGAGTGTGTGACTGCAGATTAACATTATTTTTGTTGAAAAAAATAAAAGTATGTTCAAGTGATAAGGTATGAAAAGGGTTCACAGTGCAAGGGAAACTATTGTAACAATGTGGACAGAACCCTTTGGATGGATTCATCATGTTTTTGTTTTTGTTTTTTGCTGCTTCAGAATCTGTAGTAGAGATTGGTGTGTCCCATGATGCAGTCCCGCTTCTTATAAGTTTTAGATGGAATACCCCATTAGGAAGAAGTGCATGTAAGGAAGATTAGTGAGTCAAACTCCTCTGCCCTCTATCAGCAGTGGGTGCAAAGGGATTTAGACCAAGTGCTTTCACCCTTTGATGTGCAAAGTTTTCACTATATGAATGATGTTTTGTCTGTTTGCAGGCCAGGAGCCTTGGTCTCAATATCCCTGTTTAAAAAGTGTTAGCACATGTCTGCCAGAAAGAATTGCTGATGATAATGGAAAAAAATGAGAGTTATCCTTAAAAATTAAGGGTTTTGGAGCAACGTGGATGGACCTAGAGATTGTTATACTGAATGAAGCAAGTCAGACACAAAAAGACAGGTATCATTTGATATTGCTTATATGAGGAATCTAAAAAAGAAAAAAAAAAGGGTAAAAATTAAATAATTTAGACTACAGACATAGAGTCATGGATATAGAAAACACACTTATGGTTACCAGGGGATAAGTGGAGAAGGAATAAATTGGGAGATTGGGACTGACCTATACACACTACTATATATAAAATAGATAAGTATTGACAAGGACCTGCTTTATAGCACAGGGAACTCTACTCAATGGTGTGTACTGGCATATACAGGAAAATAATCTTAAAAAAAACAACAAGGGCTTTGGGATCATAAAATAAATATAAATGTGCAAACCTTTAACATGAAAGGAAAATCAGTTAACTCTGTGGTCCCTGTTATGGTGTAAATATTTCGTACCTCTAATTTTAGAATTTTGAAACCCAACTCCCATGTTGATGGTATTAGGTGGTGGGGCTTTTGGGAAGTGATTAGGTCATGAGGCCAGAGACCTGAAACATGGGATTAGTATCCTAATAAATGTAACACACAGAAGATCTCATGCCCATCACGTGATTTCATTGCTGAGCGAGAAGACCCACATTATGAACAAGATATTGTTCCCACACTAGACACCAAATCAACTGGCAACTTGTTCTTTTTTAAAAAAATTAACTAATTAATTAATTTTTGGCTGCGTTGGCTCCTTGTTGCAGTGTGCAGGCTTCTCATTGGGTGTTTTCTCTTGTTGTGGAGCATGGGCTCTAGGCGTGTGGGTTTCAGTAGTTGTGGCACATGGGCTCAGTAGTTGTGTCCTGTGGGCTCTAGAGTACAGGCTCAGTACTTGTGGTGCACGGGCCTAGTTTTTCCATGGCATGTGGGATCTTCCCGGAGCAGGGCTTGAACCCGTGTCCCCTTTATTGGTAGGCAGATTCTTAACCACTGTGCCACCAGGGAAGCCCCTGGTAACTTGTTCTTGAACTTTTCAGCCTCAGCAATTATGAGAAAACAAAAATATTCTGTTGTTTATAAAATACCAAGTCTCTCGTATTTTGTTTTAGCAGTCAAAGAGCTGGCTGAGGAGAAATATTTGTGAGCTTGAAGACATATCAAGAGAAACCTTTAAATCTCAAAAGAAAAGAGAAAATGGGCAGGAAAGAAATAAACAGAACAGAGTAATCAATAATTTTGGAACAATGAAAATGCTGTGACCTATACATAATGGGTATAGCAGGAGGAGAATAAAGATAACAAAGAACAGAAAATATTTTTAAAATATGACTGAGAATCTCCCCAAATGAATGTCTGACACTAAATCTACAATATCCAAACTTAGAAGAACATATGAATAGTAAAGAAAACTGACCAATATCTCTCAGTGATATCAATATCAATGCAAAAGTCCTCAGCATAAAATTAACAAATCGAATCCAACAATATTTTGAGAGAATTTTATATCATGAATGAGAGGGAATAATCCCAAGTATGCAAGGCTGGTTCAACATTCTAAGATCAAATAATTATATCCATCGTATCAACACCCTAAAGACAATCATTAGCATATCAATAGATTCAGAAGCCCTTTGAAAAAATCTAACACCCATTCTTCATAAAAACTCTCAGTTAAAGAAATAGACTGGAGCTATCTCAAGTTGATAACAAAGATCTACAGGAAACTTTTATCTTACATCATGATTAATGGTAAAAAATATGAAGCTTTTCCACTAAGTTCAGGTAAAAGCAAGGATGTCCCCTTTCATGACTCCTTTTCCATATTTTACTCCAAGTCCTTGCTAATGAAATAAAGCATGAAAATAAATAAAACAAATACAGATTGGGTAGAAAAAAATGAAAGCAGCCTAAATAAAATGTGGACCAATATACTTTATGGACACCTCACCAAAGGACATAGGCACTATGCATATAAGTATACAGAAGAATAATCCAGATTACATGCTGCCATGAAAAAGCAAATTAAAAATACAATTTCATACCACTATGTAACACTTAGAATGGCTAAAATGTGAACAGTGACAAGAACAAATTCTGTAGGGGATGTGGAACAATAGGAAATGTCATTTGTCATTGGTGGAAATGAAAAATAATACAGCTACTTTGGTAGTCTGATTGACACTTGCTATAATATTGAACATTCCATTACTGTACAATCCGGCAAGTGTTCTCATAGATATTTACTGAAAGTAGTTTAAAACATACTTCCAGATGAAAACCTGCATATGGATATTTATAGCACCTAATTCAATATTGCCAAAATGTGAATGAATCTAAGGTGTCCTCCAATAGGTGAATGAAATGATACAGTATTAATATATTCTGGGAATGGGATAATATTGAGCACTAAAAAAGTAAGCTATCAAGCCATAAAAATATATGGGAATTCTTTTTTTCTTTTCAAACACAGGTGATTTTCTTTATTTTGTAATTTAAATTTTATTGGAGTATAGTTGATTTACAATGTTGTGTTCACTTCAGCTGCACAGCAATGATTCAGTTACACATATGCATATATTCATTCTTTTTCAGATTCTTTTCTGATAAAGGTATTCCCAGAATATTGAGTAGAGTTCCCTGTGCTATACAGTAGGTCCTTGTTGCTTATCTATGTTATATAGAGTAGTATTCGTATGTTTACCCCAAGTTCCTGATTTATCCCTACCCCCCACCTTTCCCCTTTGGTAACCATAAGTTTTTTGTCCAAGTCTGTGAGTCTGCCTCTGTTTTGTAAGTTAGTTCATTTGTATCAATTTTTAGCTTCCACCTAGAAGTGATATCATACAGTATTTGTCTTACTGTGTCTGACTTACTTCACTTAGTACAATCATCTCTAGGTGCATCCATGTTACTGCAATTGGCATTATTTTCTTCTATTTTATGGTTGAGTCATATTCCATAATATATATATGTATCACATATTCTTTACCTATATTCATATGTTGATGGACATTTTGGTTGTTTCCATGTCTTTGCTATTGTAGAGTGTCGCAGTGAACATTGGGGAAGATGTGCCTTTTCGATTTATGCTTTCCACCAGATATGTGCACAGGAGTGAACTTGCTGGATCATCTGGTAGTTCTATTTTACTTTATTTTATTTTATTTCATTTCATTTCATTTCAATTTTAATTTTTTTGGAGTATAGTTGATTTACAATGTTGTGTTACTTTCTGCTGTACAGCAGAGTGAAGCAATTGTACATATATCCAATCCTTTTTGGATTCCTTTCCCATACAGGTCATTACAGAGTATTGAGTAGAGTTCCCTGTGCTATACAGCAGGCTGTTATTTGTTATCTCTTTTATATATAGTGGTATGTATATGTCAATCCCAATTTCCAGTTTATCCCACCCACCTCCCCTTACTCTGTTAACCTCCACTCTGTGCTCCACAGTGGCTGTTACCAATTGGCATTGCCACCAGTAACGTAGTATTGGTGGCTCAGTGGTTAAGAATCCGCCTGCCAGTGCAGGGGACACAGGCTCGAGCCCTGGCCCAGGAAGATCCCACACGCCACAGAGCAACTAAGCCCGTGCACCACACTACTGTGTCTGCGCTCTAGAGTGCACGAGCCACAACTACTGAGCTCATGTGCCACAACTACTGAAGCCTGTGTGCCTAGAGCCTGTGCTCCACAACAAGAGAAGCCACCACAAACAGAAGGCTGCATACCACAACAATGAATAGCCCCTGCTTGCTGCAACTATAGGGAAGCCACACGCAGCAACGAAGACCCAACACAGATTAAAAGAACATAATAATAAGTAGTAGGTTTCTCTTTTTTCCACACCCTCTGAAGCATTTCTTGTTTCTAGACATTGTGAGGATGGTTATTCTGAGTGGTTCCAGGTGATACTTCTTTGTACATCTGATTTGCATTTGTCTAACAAAGCAATGGTGAGCATCTTCATATGTGCTTTTTTTTTGAACAGTGAGTAAAATTTACCCCTTGAAAAAGGGTTATTGAAAGGTTGCCTTGTTTTGAAGTCTATTTCAATTACCTACCCCAAGACATTTTTTGAGGGCTGTTGTCATTTCCAGCTCCCCAGGCATTGTGAATATGATGTGCCTATAAGATCCAGTTTTAGAATTGTTGTTATGGGAAACAGAAGGTGGCAGGGTTTCTACTGTCCCTCTCTGGTTACTGACACAACCTTAGATGTAGGGAAAGTCCTGTTCCTGGGTTTTAAATTAGAGTGGAATGTGCCTGACCAAACGTGTAAGGGCTTCTGTCCCATTCCTTCTTCCCCCTTACCCTTCATCCCCCAAACAAGTATAAACCCCTGCAAAATCACCTGTTGAGGGTGCTGTCTTGTAGAGTGGGATGACCCTAACGAAGGAGTCGGGAGGTCGGAACCCAAACACCAGATATGTTGAGACCAGGTGATTTTCCAAATGTCATCCAGCCCAGAGAGCTGACCATCCTTTGGGTGTCAGAGGGCTGGTTTAGTAGTATGAGGGCACACTTAGATCTGGAAATTGTGATCCCATGCAGAGGGGACCAGGTACTACATGTTCAAGGGGTCGAATTAGCTGGCATATCCTCCCGAGGTCCTCAGGCCCGCAACAGTCCAGCCTTGGGACCAAATTGAGTCTGTTTCCAGGGATGTGACACTAGGACGTTCACTGCGACTAAACGAATTTAGTGATCATTTTTCTTTTCTGTAATTTAATTTTAAATTTACAATGGAGTATAGTTGATTTACCATGTTGTGTTCATTTTTGTTATACTCCAATATGATTCATTTATACAGAGATGACTGTATATTCTTTTTGGAATTATTTTCCCATTGAGGTTACTAAAGGGTGTTGAGAAGAGTTCCAAGTGCTCTACAGCAGGTCCATGTTGATTACATGTTTTCTCTCTGTAAATATGTATATACCAACTCCAACCTCATGGTTTTTGCCTCCAACACACCTTTCCAGTTTGGTAACCATAAGTTTGCAGTCTGGGACTCTGTTTCTGTGTTGTAAGATAGTACCTTTGTATCAATTGTTAGATTCCACCAATAAGTAATATCATATGATATTTATCATTGTCTGATTTATGACACTTAGTATGAATGTAACTATGTCCTTCCAAGTGGCTGCAAATGGCCCTATTCCATTCATTTCATGGCTGAGTAATATTCCATTGTACATATCTACCATAATTTCTTTATCCAGTCTTCCTTCCAAGGACGTTTATGTAGCTTCCAAGTAGAGGCTCTTGTAAACAGGGCTGCATAAATTTTGGAGTGCCTGGGTCCTGTCAATTTACGTTTTTTCCAAGATACAGGCCCAGGAGTGGAAGCGCCTTATGATCTGAGGCTCTGTTTTTTTAGATTTTTAAGGAATCACCCACCACCCACCTCTCCACAGTGGCTGTAAGCAATTTACATTCCCACCATCAGCTTGTCAGGGTTCCCTTTTCTCCACGACTTGTCCTGCATTTCAGGTTTTACACTTTGTGAGCTTGGCCATTCTGACTGGTGTGAAGTGATACCTCTTTGTAGTATTAATTTACATTGCCCGCCTGTTTTGTTGGCCAAAAATGGAGTAAGGGTTTATCCTGAATATATTAAGGAATAATGCATATGGCCTTCTTGGCCGAATGCATCATTGGCGATGTTCAGCAGCTTTGCATGTGCTTTAATGGCGAGTGCAAACTACCTCTTGAAATCCCTTTCCTGCAATTATGCCTTGCTTACAAGGCCTTTACGAATACTTGGCTCAAGAAATGACCCCATTAGAGGGGTCAATTACAACCCTGCATGCTTGTAAGTTGCAGTGCCCCTGAGCACCAGTTTTCAAATTGTTTAGGGAAGCAGCCACAATGGGGCACGATTTCTACAGACCCATTCCTGTTACTGGGGCACCTGAAGGATAGGGAAATTCTTCTTCCAGATTAGGAAACTAGAGTGGCATATGCCTGTGCAAACATCTAGGGCTTGTGTCTCAGTCCATCCCCCCATTCCCCTTCTTCACACGGAAAATTCCAAGCTGTGCAAAACCGGCTGTTGAGTGTGCTGCCTTCCCAAAGTGAGGAGACTCTAAGGAAAGGAGCTGGGGAACCCAAATACCAGGAGAAATGGAGATGAGGTGACTTTCCTAAACTCTTCCCAAAAAGACGATGTACCATCCTCTGGATGTCCCATTCATGTTTTAGCTGTAGGAAGGGCCCCCTGCACCTGGAGATATGGGACCCATGGAATGGGGGCCAGGCAGTATTACTCTAAAAGTGCTGCATTTGCTGTCCCATCCTCACCAAGCCTCTCAGACCCATGAGTGTACAGCCTTAGGTCCCATCCAGCTGTGTGTCTAGATGTGTTCAGTCCAGGTTACATCACAGCCCTTGAACAAATTTTGTAAGAATTTCTCTCTCTCTCACTGTCTTTTTTTGTTGTTGTTGTTCTTGTTATTTAATTTTATAATGGGGTATAACTGATTTTCAATACTGTGTTTCTTCCTGCTCTACATCTATCCACTTGATTCACTTAAAGAGAGACATCAATAAATTCTTTTACAGATTCTTACCAGTCTTATATATCCTTTTCCGGTGACAACAGTGTGCTGAGTCCAGTTCTTTGAGCTATACAGTTGGTCCTGTCGGTTACCTACTTTGTTTCTGGAACTGTATCTATGCTAATTCCAACCTCCTGGTTTATGCATCACCCCACCCCACCATTCTCCTTTAGCAGCCATAAGTCTGTTTTCTAAATGTGTGACTCTGTTTCTGTTTTGTGATTGAGTTCATGTGTAGCCATTTTTAGATACAATCTATAAGTGGTACCTTATGATAAGTCTCTTTTTCTGTCTGACTTATGTCACTTAGAGTGATCGTACCCCAGTTTCCACCAGTTGCTGCAACTGGCCTTATTTCACTGATTTAATAGCTCAGTAATATTCCATTGTACATAAGTACCACACTTTCTTTATCCATTTTTTTTTTTTACTTCCAAGGACATGTAAGTTGTACCCAAGTTGAGGCATTTCTAAACAGAGCAGCTGGAAACGTAGGGGTGCCTGCGTCCTGTCGATTATTGGTATTGCCAAGATATACGCCCAAGAGTGGAAGTGCCATATGCTCCATAGCACTGTTTTTTAGATGTTTTAGGAAACACCATACACTTCTCCAGAGTGGCCGTTGGCTATTTACATCCCGTCCATCAGCGTAACAAAGCTCCCTTTTCTCCATGTCCTGTGCGGCGTTTCTGGTTTTACACTTTTCCAGGATGACCGCTTTGTCGAATGAGAGGAGAGACTTCTTTGTAGTGCTGATTTGCATTTTGTACTTGTTTGGATGGCCAAAGGGCATATGCGTTTTTGCTGAATATATTTATTTTTATGATGAGATTTAGCTGATTTCCACTGCTGTGTTTATGCTGCTTTACACCAACTTGATTCATATACAGAGAGATATCAATAAATACATTTTAAGACTCTAAGTATTCAGATATATTCTTCTGCAGTGAATAGGGTATGTTGAGTCCAATTCATTGAGCAATGAGTAGCTCTTCACTATTACATATTTGGTTAATGGAACAGAATTTGTGCTAATTTCAAACTCTACTTTTATGCATCACCCCACATCACCTTTCCCCTTAAGCAGGCATAAGTGTGTGTTCCAAATGTGTGATTCTGTTCTGTTTTGTGATTCAGTTCATGTGTAGCAATTTTTACATTCCCCCTATAAGTGATATATTATGATAGGTTTCTTTTTCTGTGTGACTCATTTCACTTAGAATCATTGTACCTAAATCCACTCATTATGCTTCTACTAGCATAATGACATTGATTTCATTGCTGAGTGATATTCCATTGTACAAAAGTATGACAACTTCTTTATCCATTTTTCTCTTTCCTAGGATATATAAGGTGTACAGAAGTCAAGGTTCTTGTAAAGAGAACAGCCATAAACATTGGGTGCCTGAGTCCTGTCGATTTGTGGTTTTCCGAAGATATACTCCCATGAGTGGAAGTGCCCTAGGCTCTGTAGCTCTGTTTTTTTAGATGTTTTAGGAAACACCATACACTTCTCCAGAGTGGCTGTTGGCAATTTACATCCGACTCATAAGCCTAACAAGGCTCCCTTTTCTCCATGGCCTGTCCTGCATTTCTGGTTTTTACACTTTTTCTGGATGGGCCTTTTGACCCAGGTGAAGTGACACTATTTTTAGTGCTGATTTGCAGGGACCACTTGTTAGGTTGGCCAAAAAGAGCGTATGACTTTCTTCCTGAATATATTCATGAAAAAACGCATATGCACTTTTTGGCCAAGAGCATCATTGTTGAAGTTCTACCGCATTTCATTCGACTTAAAGGTGAGTCCAATCTACCTCTTGAAAACTGTTTCCTGAAATTCAGCATTGCTTTCAAATCCTTTTCGTTGCCTTATGTCAATATATTTTTGGATGACAGTAGTCATTTATAAACCTGAAGGTTTGTGAATTGGAGTCACAGTGAGCTCCATTGTTCAAATCGCCTTTTTGCAAGCTGGCTGCAAAACTGGAGGATGACTTCAGGCCCTATTCTGGTTCCAAGTGGCAGGCTGAGACTATGGAAAATTCTTCTTCATCAGGGGAAACTAGACTGACATGTACCCATCCAAAAACCTACAGCTAGTCTGTCCTTGGTTCCCCCATTTCCCGTTCAACCTCCGCACAAATTGCAAACTGTGCGAAACAGGAGGTTAAAGGCACTGACTCTCCAAGTGGGGAGATTGATATTAAAGCAGCTGGAAAGGTGAAGCCAAGCACCAGGAGAGGGAAAATGAGGTGCGTTTTAGAAACCTTTCCCAATCAGGCGGTGTCCCATCCTCTGGGTTTCTCATGCATGTTTTAGCTGTAGTAAGATTCCCTTAAACCTGGAGAGTTGGGACCCATGGAATGGGTAGCACACATTATAGCTTTAACAGGTCTGCATTTGCTCACCCAACCTCAAAAATCCTCTCAGTCCAAGTGTGCAGCCTTATGTCTCATCCAGCTGTGGATGTAGATGGGGTCAGTCCAGGTTGCATCAGAGCACCTGAACGAATTGTGTAAGAATTTCGCTGTTTTATGTTTTGTTTTTGAAATTTATTTTTATAATGGGGTTGAGCTGATTTTCACTGCCATGTTTACGCTGCTCTAGGCACACTTGATTCCCTTACGGAGACATATCAATGCATAGGTTTAAAGATATTACTAGTCAGATATATTCCTCTGCAGTGAATAGGGTGTGTTGAGTCCAGTTCACTGAGAAACGAGTAGGTCTGGTATATTATATATTTGGTTTATGGAACGGTACTTGTGCTAATATCAAACTCTTGTTTTATGCATCACCCCACCTCCCCTTTCCCCTTAAGCAGGCATAAGAGTGTTTTCTAAATGTGAGACTCTGTTCTGTTTTTTAACTCGGTTAATGTGTAGCCATGTTTACATTCCCTTTGTAAGTGATATCTTATGATAATTTTCTTTTTCTGTGTGACTTATTTCACTTAGAATCATTGTACCTAAATCCACTCATTATGCTGTAACTGGCCTTATGACATTGATTTCATGAGTGAGTGATATTCCATCGTACGTAAGTACCACAACATCTTTATCCATTTTTGTCTTTCCTGGGATATTTAAGGTGTACCAAAGTTGAAGTTCTTATAAACAGAGCAGCCCTAAACTTTGGGGTGGCTTTGCCTTTTTGATTTTCATTTTAACCAAGGTATACGCCAATGAGTGGAAGTGTCCTTGGCTCTGTAGCTCTCCTGTTTAGTGGTTGTAGGAAAGACAATGCAGTCCTCCAGCGTGTCTCTTGACAATTTACATCCTGCGCATCAGCATCACAATGCTCTCTGTTCCCAACGGCCTGTCCTGCCTTTCTGGTTTTTACACTTTTTTCGGATGTCTCTTGTGACCTGTGGGAGGTGAGACTTCTTTGTAGTGTGGATTTGCATTGCCCACTTGCTTGGTTGGTCAAGAAGTGCGTATGCGTTTTTTCCTGAATATATTTGTGTCGAATGCGAGGAGAGACTTTTTCCTGAATATATTCAGGACAAAACGCATACGCCCTTTTTGGTGAGCCAAGAAAGCGGGCAATGCAAATCTGCACTACAAAGAAGGCTCACCTCCAAACGGTCAAAAGGGACATCTGAAAAAAGGGTAAAAAACAGAAAGGCAGGACAGGACGTGGGGAACAGGGAGACTTGTTATGCTGATGGGCGGGATGTAAATTGCCAAGAGCCAGTCTGGAGAAGTGCAGGGTGTTTCCTAAAACATCTAAAAAACAGAGCTACAGAGCCAAGGGCATGTCCACTCATGGGCGTATACCTTGGGAAAACTGAAACTCAAAAAGACACAGCAACCCCAATGTCTAGAGGGGCTCTGTTTACAAGAACCTCGACTTCGATAATCCTTAAATATCCCAGGAAATACAAAAATGGATAAAGAAGTTGTGGTACTTATGTATGATGGAATATCCCTAAGCCATGAAATCAATATCATAAGGCCAGTAGCAGCATAATGAGTGGACTTAGGTACAATGATTCTAAGTGAAATAAGTCACACAGAAAAAGAAACTTATCATAAGATATCACTTATGAAGGGAATGTAAACATGGCTACACATGAACTGAATTAGAAAACAGAACAGAGTCTCAGGTTTAGAAAACACACTTATGCCTGCTTAACGGGAAGGTGAAGTGGGGTGATGCAAAAAAACAGAGTTTGATATTAGCACAGGTACCGTTCCATAAAACAAATATGTAATATACAAGACCGACACCTTGCTCAGTGAACTGGACTCAACACCCCCTATTCCCCGCAGAGGAATATATCAGACTAGTAAGAATCTTAAAACCTATGTATTGATGTGTCTCCATAAGGGAATCAAGTGTGTCTAGAGCAGCATAAACACGGCAGTGAAAATCAGCTCAACCCAATTATAAAAATGAATTTCAAAAACAAAATACAAAAACAGCGAAAATCTTACACAATTCGTTCACCGGCTCTGATGCAACCTGGATTGACCACATCTAAACCCACAGCTCAATGAGATGTAAGGCTGGACACTTGGGGTTGAGAGGATTGGTGAGATTGGGTGAGTAAATGCAGACCCTTTAAAGCAATAATGCATGCCACCCATTCCATGGGTCCCAACTCTCCAGGTTTAAGGGAATCTTACTAGAGCTAATACATGCATGGGAAACCCAGAGGATGGGACACCGTGTGATCGGGAAAGGTTTCTAAAACGCTCCTCGTTTTTCCTCTCCTGGTGCTCGTGTTCCCCATTACAGCTGCTTTAATATAAATCTCCCAACTTGGGCAGTCAGCGCATTTAACCTCCCGTTTCCTAGAGTTTACAATTTGTGCGGTGGATGAAAGGGAAGAGGGGCAACCAAAGAGAGTCTAGCTCTAGGCATTTGGACGGGCACATGTCACTCTAATTTCCCGTCAGGAAGAAGAATTAAACAAAGGCTCAGCCTGCCACCCCGGGAGCACAATAGGGCCTGAAGCAATTCTGTGGGTTTGCGGCCAGCTCACAAAAGAAGCGAGTTGAAAATGGAGCTCAGGGACACAGAAATTCACAAACCTACAGAGATATAAAGGACAACTATCGTCCAAAAATCTGATGAGGGAAGCCAACGACTAATACTTGAAAGCGAGGCAGAATTGCAGGAAATAGATTTCAAGAGGTAGATTGGAATCGCCTTAAAAGCACAGGAAAAGCGGCACAAATTCTACAGTGATGCACTTGGCCAAAAACGGCATATGCATTTTTTCCTGAATATATTCAGGAAAAAACGCATACGCCCTTTTAGGCCAAGTGCCTCATTGTTGAAATTGTGCCACTTTTCCTGGATTTTAAAGGCGATTCCTGTCTACCTTTGAAATCTGTTTCCTGCAATTCTGCCTCGCTTTCAAGTCCGCCTGGTTGCCTTCCCTCAAGAGATTTTTGGATGATAGTTGTCCTTTATAACTCTGCAGGTTTGTGAATTGCTGTGCCCCTGAGTTCCATTTTTCAACTCGCTTTTTTGTGAGCTGGCCGCAAATCCACAAGTTTGCTTCAGGACCTATACTGGCTCCGGTGGGGCAGGATGAGCCTTTGTTTAATTCTTCTTCCTGACGGGAAATTAGAGTGACATGTGCCCATCCAAATGCCTACAGCTACTCTCTCATTGGTTCTCCCTCTTCCCTTTCACCCTCTGCACAATTTGAAAACTGTGTGAAAGAGGAGGTTAAAGGGGCTGACTCTCCAAGTTAGGAGATTGATAGTAAAGCATTTGGAATGGCAAACCGGAGCACCAGGAGAGGAAAAATTAGGTGCGTTTTAGAAACCTTTGGCGATCACTCAGTGCCCATTCTCTTGGTTTCCCATACATGTTATAGCTGTAGTAATATTCCCTTAAACCTGGAGAGTTGGCACCCATGGAATGGCTGGCACGCATTATTGCTTTAAACGGTCTGCCTTTGCTCACCCAGTCTCACCAATCCTCTATGCCCCAAGTGTCCAGCCTTATGTCTCATCCAGCTGTCAGTGTAGATAGGGTCAATCCAGGTTTCATCAGAACCCCTGAATGAATTGTGTAAGAATTTCACTGTATTTGTGTATTGTATTTGAAATTCATTTTCATAATGGGGTTTAACTGATTTTCACTGCTGTGTTTATGCCGCTCTAGACAAACTTGATTCCCTTACAGAGACATATCAATACATAGGTTTTAAGATTCTACTAGTCAGATATATTCCTCCTTGGTTAATAGGGGGTGTTGAGTCCAGTCCACTGAGAAGGAGTCGGTCTTGTCTATTACATATTTGTTTTATGGATTGGTACCTGTGCTAATATCAAACTCTGTTTTATTTGCATCACCCCACTTCACCTTTCCCTTTAAGCATGCATAAGCGTGTTTTCTAAATGTGAGACTCTGTTCTGTTTTCTAATTCAGTTCATGTGTAGCCAAGTTTATATTCCCTTTGTAAGTGATATCTTATGATGTTTCTTTTTCTTTGTGACTTATTTCACTTACAATCATCATCCCTAAATCCGCTCTTTATGCTGCTCTTGGCCTTATGACATTGATTTCATGGCTGAGGGATATTCCATCGTACCTAAGTACCAAAAATTCTTTATCTATTTTTTTCTTTCCTGGGATATTTAAGGATTATCAAAGTCGAGGTGCTTGTAAACAAAGCAGCCCTAATCGTTGGGGTGGCTGTGTCTTGTTGATTTACAGTTTTCCCAAGGTAGACGCCCATGAGTGGAAGTGCCTTTGGCTCTGTTTCTCTGTTTTTTTAGATGTTTTAGGAAACACCATGCACTTCTCCAGAGTGTCTCTTGGCAATTTACATCCCGCCCACTAGTGTAACTAGTCTCCCTTTTCCCCACATCCTGTCCTGCTTTTGTGGGTTTTACACATTTTTCAGATGTCCTGAATATATTCAGGAAAAAACACATACGCCCTTTTTGGCCAACCAAGCAAGCGGACAATGCAAATCCGCACTATAGAGAAGTATCACTTCCCACCTGTCAAAAGGGACATCTGAGAAATGTGTAAAAACAAGAAAGGCAAGACAGGCCTTGGAGAGCAAGGAGGCTTGTTATGCTAATGGTTGGGATGTAAATTTCCAACAGCCACATTGGAGGAGTGCATTGTGTTCCCCAAAAGAAGTAAACAACAGAGCAACAGAGCATAGGGCACTTGCAGTAATGGGAATATACCTTGGGAAAACTGAAAATCAATAAGACACAGCCACCCCAAAATTTAGGGCTGCACTGCTTACAAGAACCTCGACTTCGGTACACCTTAAATATCCCAGGAAAGAAAAAAATAGGTAAAGAAATTGTGATACTTTCATAAGATGGAATATCCCTCAGCCATGAAATCAATGTCATAAGGCCAGTAGCAGCGCAATGAGTGGATGTAGGTACAATGATTCTAAGTGAAATAAGTCACACAGAAAAAGAAACTTATCATAAGATATCACTTATGAAGGGAATGTAAACATGGCTACACATGAACTGAATTAGGAAAGAGAACAGAGTCTCACATTTAGAAAACACTCTTATGCCTGCTTAAGGGGAAAGGATAGGTGGGGTGATGCATAAAACCAGTGTTTGAAATTAGCACAGGTACCATTCCATAAACCAAATATGTAATAGACAAGACCTACTCCTTCTTCAGTGAACAGGACTCAACTCCCCCTATTCCCCACAGAGGAGTATATCAAACTAGTAAGAATCTTAAAACCTATGTATTGATAGGTCTCCATATGGGAATCAAGTGTGTCTAGAGCGGCATAAACACAGCATTGAAAATCAGCTAAACCCCATTATAAAAATGAATTTGAAAAACAAAACACAAAAACAGTGAAATTCTTACACAATTCCTTCAGGGGCTCTGATGAATCCTGGAATGACCCTATCCACACCAACAGCTGGATGAGACATAATACTGTACAATTGGGACTGAGAGGGTTGGTGAGATTGCGTTAGCAAATGCAGACCCTTTAAAGAAATAATGTGTGCCACCAATTCCATGGGTCCCAACTCTCCAGGTTTAAGGGAATATTATTTCAGCTATAACATGAATGGGAAACCTAGAGATCGGGTTTCGGTCGGAGCGCAGGGAGAGGACTGGGGCTGGCGGCAGGAAGGGAGCCTGAAGGGGTTGGTTCACCATGGCTGGCCCGGAGTGAGTCCAGGGGAAAAGTCTGGAGCGGCCAAAGAGGCAAGAGACTTTTTCTTCCCTTTTGTTTCCTGGTGCACGAGGAGAGGGCATTAAAAGCGCTGCTTAGGGGAGCTCCAGAGACAGGCACGAGCCGCGGCTGAGGGCGCGGACCCCAGAGACGGGAGTGGGACACTGGGGCTGCTAAGGCCGCTGCCACAGGGCCTGTGTGCAAGCACGGGTCACTGTCCACCCACCCTTCCAGGGAGCCTGTGCAACCCGCCACTGCCGGGGTCCCGGGACCCAGGGATGGCTTCCCTGGGAAAGTGCACGGAGCGCCTCAGGCTGGTGCAACATCACGCCAGCCTCTGCCGCCACAGGCCCGCCCCGCACTGCGTGTGCCTCCCTCCCCTTGGCCTGAGTGAACCAGAGCCCCCGAATCAGCAGCTCCTTTAAGCCCGTCCTGTCTGAGCGAAGAACGGACGCCCTCCGGCGACCTACGCGCAGAGGCGGGGCCAGGTCCAAGGCTGAGACCCGGGAGCTGTGAGAGCAGAGAAGAGACAGGGAAACCTCTCTGTGCAGCCTCGGAGGCAGCGGATTAAAGCTTCACGCTCCGCTTGATGTGCCCGGCGTCAGTGGAGTGCATGAATGGACAGCGAATCATCCTAAATTGAAGAGGTGGACTTTGAGGACAATATTTAAGATTTTTTCCTCTTTTCCTCTTTTTACAACGAATTATCCCAAATTAAGGAGGTGGACTTTAAGCACAAGATTTCAGACTTTTTCCCCTTTTCCTCTTTTTACAACGAATTATGCCAAATTGAGGAGGTGGACTTTGAGAGCAAGATTTTCGATTTTTTCCCCCTGTTCTCTTTTTGTGAATGTGTATGTGTATGCTTCTGTGTGAGATTTTCTCTGTATGGCTTTGCTTCCACCATAGGTCCCAGGGTTCTATCCGTCCATTTTTTTTTCAATAATTACTTTTTTATTTTTAATAATGCTACTATATTTTATACTTTATTTAATTTTACATTATCATCTCTCTTTCTTTTTTCCTACCTTCCCTTCCTCCCTCCCTCCCTCTGCCCCTTTCGTTCTTTCTTTCTTTCTTTCCTTCCTCCCTCCCTCCCTCGCTTCTTCCTTTCACTCTTTCTTTTTCTTTCCTTCCTCCCTCCCTCCCTCCTTTCTTTCTTTCTTTCTATCATTCCTCCATCCGTCCCTCCTTTCTTTCTTTTTCCTTTCTTTCTTCCTTCCTTCCTTCTGTCCTTCGTTTCTTTCCTCCTTCCTTTCTTTCTCTCTCTCTTTCTTTCTTCTACTAATTCTTTCTTTCTACTTTTTCTCCCTTTTATTCTGAGCTGGGTAGATGAAAGGCTCTTGGTGCTGCAGCCAGGAGTCAGTGCTGTGCCTCTGAAGTGGGACAGCCAACTTCAGGACACGGGTCCACAAGAGACCTCCCAGCTCCACATAATATCAAGTGGCGAAAATCTCCCAGAGATCTCCATCACAACACCAGCACCCAGCTTCAGTCAACGACCAGCAAGCTACAGTGCTGGTCACCCTATGCCAAGCAACTAGCAAGGCAGGAACACAACACCACCCATTAGCAGAGAGGCTGCCTAAAAACATAAAAAGGCCACAGGCACCCCAAAACACACCACCAGATGTGGACCTGCCCACCAGAAAGACAAGATCGAGCCTCAACCACCAGAACACAGGCACTAGTCCCCCCCACCAGGAAGCCTACACAACCTACTGAAACAACCTTAGCCACAGGGGACACACACCAAAAACAACGGGAACTATGAATGTGCAGCCTGCAAAAAGGAGACCCCAAACACAGTAAGATAAGCAAAATGAGAAGACAGAAAAACACACAGCAAGTGAAGGAGCAAGATAAAAAACTACCAGACCTAACAAATGAAGAGGTAATAGGCAGTCAACCTGAAAAAGAATTCAGAATAATGATAGTAAAGATGATCCAAGATTCTATTTCCAAGATCCAAAATCTTGGAAATAGAATAGACAAAATGCAAGAAACAGTTAACAAGGACCTAGAAGAACTAAAGATGAATCAAGCATCAATTAAAAACACAATAAATGAAATGAAAAATACTCTAGATGGGATCAGTAGCAGAATAACTGAGGCAGAAGAACGGATAAGTAAGGTGGAAGACAAAATAGTGGAAATAACTGCTGCAGAGCAAAATAAAGAAAAAAGAATGAAAAGAACAGAGGACAGTCTCAGAGACCTCTGGGACAATATTAAACGCACCAACATTCGAATTATAGGGGTTCCAGAAGAAGAAGAGAAAAAGAAACGGACTGAGAAAATATTTGAAGAGATTATAGTTGAAAACTTCCCTAATATAGGAAAGGAAATAGTTAATCAAGTCCAGGAGGCAGAGAGAGTCCCATACAGAATAAATCCAAGGAGAAATACACCAAGACACATATTAACCAAACTGTCAAAAATTAAACACAAAGAAATCATAATAAAAGCAGCAAGGGAAAAACAACAAATAACACACAAGGGAATCCCCATCAGGTTAACAGCTGATCTCTCAGCAGAAACTCTACAAGACAGAAGGGAGTGGCAGGACATAATTAAAGTGATGAAGGAGAAAAACCTGCAACCAAGATTACTCTACACAGCAAGGATCTCATTCAGATTTGATGGAGAAATTAAAACCATTACAAGCAAAAACTGAGAGAGTTCAGCACCACTAAACCAGCTTTACAACAAATGCTAAAGGAACTTCTGTAGGCAAGAAACACAACAGAAGGAAAAGACCTACAATAACAAACCCAAAATAATTAAGGAAATGGGAATAGGAACATACACATCAAAAATTACCTTAAATGTAAATGGACTAAATGCTCCCACCAAAAGACACAGATTGGCTGACTGGATACAAAAACAAAACCCATATATATGCTGTCTACAAGAGACCCACTTCAGACCTAGAGACACATACAGATTGAAAGTAAGGGGATGGAAAAAGATATTCCATGCAAATGGAAATCAAAAGAAAGCTGGAGTAGCAATTCTTATATCAGAAAAAATAGACTTTAAAATAAAGATTATTACAAGAGACAAAGAAAGACACTACATAATGATCAAGGGATCGATCCAAGAAGAAGAAATAACAATTGTAAATATTTATGCACCCAACATAGGAGCACCTCAATACATAAGGCAAATACTAACAGCCATAAAAGGGGAAATCGACAGTAACACATTCATAGTAGGGGACTTTAACACCCCACTTTCACCAATGGACAGATCATCCAAAATGAAAATAAATAAGGAAACACGAGCTTTAAATGATACATTAAACAAGATAGACTTAATTGATATTTATAGGACATTCTATCCAAAAACAACAGAATACACATTTTTCTCAAGTGCTCATGGAACATTCTCCAGGATAGATCATATCTTCGGTCACAAATCAAGCCTTGGTAAATTTAAGAAAATTGAAATTGTATCAAGTATCTTTTCTGACCACAATGTTATGAGACTGGACATAAATTACAGGAAAAGATCTGGAAAAAATACAAGCACATGGAGGCTAAACAATACACTATTAAATAACGAAGTGATCACTGAAGAAATCAAACAGGAAAAAAAATACCTAGAAACACATGACAATGGAGACACGATGACCCAAAACCTATGGGACACAGCAAAAGCACTTCTAAGGGGGAAGTTTATAGAAATACAATCCCAGCTTAAGAAACAGGAAACATCTCGAGTAAACAACCTGACCCTGCCCCTAAAGCAATTAGAGAAAGAAGAAAAAAAAAACCCAAGTTTAGCAGAAGGAAAGAAATCATAAAGATCAGATCAGAAATAAATGAAAAAGAAATGAAGGAAATGGTAGCAAAGATCAATAAAACTAAAAGCTGGTTCTTTGAGAAGATAAACAAAATTAATAAACCATTGGCCAGACTCATCAAGAAAAAAAGGGAGAAGACTAAAATCAATAGAATTAGAAATGAAAAAGGAGAAGTAACAACAGACACTGCAGAAATACAAAAGATCATGAGAGATTACTACAAGAAACTCTATGCCAATAAAATGGACAACCTGGAAGAAATGGACAAATTCTTAGAAATGCACAACCTGCCAAGACTGAATCAGGAAGAAATAGAAAATATGAATAGACCAATCACAAGCACTGAAATTGAAACTGTGATTAAAAATCTTCCAACAAACAAAAGCCCAAGACCAGATGGCTTCACAGGTGAATTCTATCAAACATTTAGAGAAGAGCTAACACCTATCCTTCTCAAACTCTTCCAAAATATAGCAGAGGGAGGAGCACTCCCAAACTCATTCTACGAGGCCACCATCACCTTGATACCAAAACCAGGCAAGGATATCACAAAGAAAGAAAACTACAGGCCAATATCACTGATGAACATAGATGCAAAAATCCTCAACAAAATACTAGCAAACAGAATCTAACAGCACATGAAAAGGATCATACACCATGATCAAGTGGGGTTTATTCCAGGAATGCAAGGATTCTTCAATAAATGCAAATCAATCAACGTGATACACCATATTAACAAATTGAAGGAGAAAAACCATATGATCATCTCAATAGATGCAGAGAAAGCTTTCGACAAAATTCAACACCCATTTATGATAAAAACCCTGCAGAAAGTAGGCATAGAGGGAACTTTCCTCAACATAATAAAAGTCATATATGACAAACCCACAGCCAACATCATCCTCAATGGTGAAAAACTGAAACCATTTCCACTAAGATCAGGAACAAGACAAGGTTGCCCACTGTTACCACTCTTATTCAACATAGTTTTGGAAGTTTTAGCCACAGCAATCAGAGAAGAAAAGGAAATAAAAGGAATCCAACTTGGAAAACAAGAAGTAAAGCTGTCACTGTTTGCAGATGACATGATACTATACATACAGAATTCTAAAGATGCTACCAGAAAACTACGAGAGCTAATTAATGAATTTGGTAAAGTAGCAGGATACAAAATTAATGCACAGAAATCTCTGGCATTCCTGTATACTAATGATGACAAATCTGAATGTGAAATCAAGAAGACACCCTCATTTACCATTGCAACAAAACGAATAAAATATCTAGGAATAAACCTACCTAAGGAGACAAAAGACCTGTATGCAGAAAATTATAAGACACTGATGAAAGAAATTAAAGATGATACAAATAGATGGAGAGATATACCATGCTCCTGGATTGGAAGAATCAATATTGTGAAAATGACTCTACTACCCAAAGCAATCTACAGATTCAATGCAATCCCTATCAAACTACCACTGGCATTTTTCACAGAACTAGAACAAAAAATTTCAAAATTTGTTTGGAAAAACAAAAGACCCCAAATAGTCAAAGCAATCTTGAGAATGAAAAACGGAGCTGGAGGAATCAGGCTCCCTGACTTCAGACTATACTACAAAGCTACAGTAATCAAGATAGTGTGGTACTGGCACAGAAACAGAAAGATAGATCAATGGAACAGGATAGAAAGCCCAGAGATAATCCTACGCACATATGGTCACCTTATCTTTGATAAAGGAGGCAGGAATGTACAGTGGAGAAAGGACAGCCTCTTCAAAAAGTGGTGCTGGGAAAACTGGACAGGGACATGTAAAAGTATGAGATTAGATCATTCCCTAACATCATACACAAAAATAAGATCAAAATGGATTAAAGACCTAAATGTAAGGCTAGAAACTATCAAACTCTTAGAGGAAAACATAGGCAGAACACTCTATGACATAAATCACAGCAAGATCCTTTTGGACCCACCTCCTAGAGAAATGGAAATAAAAACAAAGATTAACAAATGGGACCTAATGAAAGTTGAAAGCTTTTGCACAGCAAAGGAAACCATAAACAAGACCAAAAGACAACCCTCAGAATGGGAGAAAATATTTGCAAATGAAGCAACTGACAAAGGATTAATCTCCAAAATTTATAAGCAGCTCATGCAGCTCAATAGCAAAAAAATAAACAACCCAATCCAAAAATGGGCAGAAGACCTAAATAAGCATTTCTCCACAGAAGATATACAGACTTCCAACAAACACATGAAAGGATGCTCAACATCTTTAATCTTTAGAGAAATGCAAATCAAAACTACAATGAGATATCATCTCATACCAGTCAGAATGGCCATCATCAAAAAATCTAGAAACAATAAATGCTGGATAGGGTGTGGAAAAAAGGGAACACTCTTACACTGCTGGTGGGATTGTGAATTGGTACAGCCACTATGGAGAATGGTATCGAGGTTCCTTTAAAAACTACAAATAGAGCTACCATATGACCCAGCAATCCCACTACTGGGCATATACCCTGAGAAAACCATAATTCAAAAAGAGTCATGTACCAAAATGTTCATAGCAGCCCTATTTACAATAGCCCAGAGATGGAAACAACCTAAGTGTCCATCATTGGATGAATGGATAAAGAAGCTGTGGCACATATATACAATGGAATATTACTCGGCCATAAAAAGAAACGAAACTGAGCTATTTGTAATGAGGTGGATAGACCTAGAGTCTGTCATACAGAGTGAGGTAAGTCAGAAAGAGAAAGACAAATACTGTATGCTGACACATATATATGGAATTTTAAAAAAATGTCATGAAGAACGTAGGGGTAAGACAGGAATAAAGACACAGACCTACTAGAGAATGGACTTGAGGATATGGGGAGGGGGAAGGGTAAGCTGTGACAAAGTGAAAGAGCGGCATGGACATATATACACTATCAAATGTAAGGTAGATAGCTAGTGGGAAGCAGCCGCATAGCACAGGGAGATCAGCTCGGTGCTTCGTGACCACCTGGATGGGTGGGATAGGGAGGGTGGGAGGGAGACGCAAAAGGGAGGGTATATGGGAACATATGTGTATGTATAACTGATTAAATTTGTTATAAAGCAGAAAAAAATTTAAAAAATCAAAATCAGAAAAAAAAACCTCAAATACAGTGAAATTCTTACACACTTCTTTCAGGGGCTCTGATGAACATTGGAATGACCCTATCTGCACCGAGAGCTGGATGAGACATAATGCTGGACATTTGGGACTGAGAGGATTGGTGAGATTGGGTGAGCAAATGCAGACCCTTTAAATCAATAATGCGTGCCACCCATTCCATGGGTCCCAACTCTCCAGGTTTAAGGGAATATTACTACAGCTGTAACATGTATGGAAAACGTAGGGAATGGACACCTTGGGATCACAAAAGGTTTCTAAATCACTCCTAATTTTTCCTCTCCTGGTGCTCCGGTTTGCAATTCCAACTGCTTTACTATCAATCTCCCAACTTGGAGAGTCAGCCCCTTTAACCTCCTTTTTAGCACAGTTTGCAAAGTGTGCAGAGGATGAAAGGGAAGAGGGAGAACCAATGAGAGAGTAGCTGTTAGGCATTTGGAAGAGCACATGTCACTCGAATTTCTCAGCAGGAAGAAGAATTAACCACAGTCTCAGCCTGCCCCACCGGAACAAGTATAAGTCCTGAAGCAAACTTGTGGATTTGCGGCCAGCTCATTAAAAAGCGAGGTGAAAAATGGAACTCAGGGCACAGCGATTCACAAACCTGCAGAGTTATATAGGAAAATTATCATCCAAAAATCTGTTGAGGGAAGGCAACGAGGCGGAATTTAAAGCGAGGCAGAATTGCAGGAAACAGATTTCAAGAGGTAGATTGGAATGGCCTTTAAAGCACAGGAAAAGTGGTACAACTTCGACAATGATGTACTTGGCCAAAAAGGGCGTATGCATTTTTTCCTGAATATATTCAGGAAAAAAAGCATACGCCCTTTTGGGCCAAACAGGCAAGTGGGCAAAGCAAATCCGCACTACAAAGAAGTATCACTTCCCACCGGTCAAAAGGGACACCCAAAAAATGTGTAAAAACCAGAAAGGCAAACTGGCCCTGGAGAACATGGAGCCTTGTAATGCTGATGGGTGGGATGTAAATCGCCAACAGCCACTCTGGAGGAGTGCTTTGAGTTCCCTAAAAGAAGTAAACAAGAGAGCTACAGAGCCTAGAGCACTTCCAGTCATGGGAATATACCTTGGGAAAACTGAAAATCAATAAGACAGAGCCACCCCAAAATTTAGAACTGCACTGCTTACAAGAACCTTGACTTTGGTACACCTTAAATATCCCAGGAAAGACAAAAATGGGTAAAGAAATTGTGGTACTTACGTACGATGAAATATCCCTCGACCATGAAATCAATGTCATAAGGCCAGTAGCAGCATAATGAGTGGAATTAGGTACAATGATTCTAAGTAAAATACGTCACACAGAAACAGAAACTTATCAAAAGGTATCACTTATGAAGGGAATGTAAACATGGCTACACATGAACTGAATTAAGAAAGAGAACAGAGTCTCACATTTAGAAAACACTCATGCCTGCTTAAGGGGAAAGGAGAGGTGGGGTGATGCATAAAAACAGAGACTGATATTAGCACAGCTACCGTTCCATGAACCAAATATGTAATAGTCAAGACCTACTCCTTGCTCAGTAAATGGAACTCAACTCCCCCTATTCCCCGCAGAGGAATTTATCAGACTAATAAGAATCTTAAAACCTATGTATTGATACGTCTCCAAAAGGGAATCAACTGTGTCTAGAGTGGCATAAACACGGCAGTGAAAATCAGCTCAACCCCATTATAAAAATGAATTTCAAAACAAAACACAAAAACAGTGAAATTCTTACACAATTCCTTCAGGACCTGTGTTGAAACCTGGAATAACCCTATCTACACCCACAGCTGGATGAGACATAAGGCTGGACACTTGGGACTGAGAGGATTGGTGAGATTGGGTGAGCAAATGCAGACCCTTAAAAGCAATAATGCATGCCACCCATTCCATGTGTCCCAACTCTCCAGGTTTAAGGGAATATTACTACAGCTGTAACATGTATGGGAAACCTAGAGAATGGACACCCTGTGATCGCACAAGGTTTCTAAAACGCACCTAATTTTTCCTCACCTGGTGCTCCGGTTTGCCATTCCAACTGCTTTACTATCAATCTCCCAACTTGGACAGTCAGCCCCTTTAACTTCCTGTTTTGCACAGTTCCAAAATTGTTCTGAAGAGGAAAGGGAAGAGGGAGAACCAATGAGAGAGTAGTTGTAGGCATTTGGACGGGCTCATGTCACTATAATTTCCCGTCAGGAAGAAGAATTAACCAACGTCTCAGCCTGCCCCACCGGAACAAGTATAGGTCCTGAAGCTAATTTGTGGATTTGCGGCCAGCTCATTAAAAAGCAAGGTGAAAAATGGAGCCCAGGGGCACAGCAATTCACAAACCTGCAGAGTTATAAAGGACAACTATCGTCCAAAAATCTGTTGAGGGAAGGCAAAGAGGCGGACTAGAAAGCGAGCGAGAATTGCAGGAAACAGATTACAAGAGGTAGATTGGAATCGCCGTTAAAGCACAGGACAACCGGCACAACTTCGAAAATGATGCACTTGGAAAATGCATCAAAAAATATATTTTCCTGAATATATTCAGGAAAAAACGCATACGCCCTTTTTGGCCAAACAGACAAGCGGGCAAAGCAAATCCGCACTACAAAGAAGTATCACTTCCCACCGGTCCAAAAGGACACCCGAAAAATGTGTAAAAAGAAGAAAGGCAAGACAGGCCCTGGAGATTGGAGCCTTTTTAAGCTAATAGGCGGGATGTAAATTGTCAACAGCCACTTTGTAGGAGTGAATTGCGTTCCCTAAAAGAATTAAACAAAAGAGCTACAGAGCCTAGAGCACTTCGAGTCATGGGAATATACCTTGGGGAAATTGAAAATAAATAAGACACAGCCACCCCAAAATTTAGAACTGCACTGCTTACAAGAACCTCGACTTTGGTACACCTTAAATATCCCAGGAAAGACAAAAATGGGTAAAGAAATTGTGGTACTTACGTACGATGAAATATCCCTCGACCATGAAATCAATGTCATAAGGCCAGTAGCAGCATAATGAGTGGATTTAGGTATGATGATTCTAAGTGAAATAAATCACACAGAAAAAGAAACCTAACGTAAAATATCACTTATGAAGGGAATATAAACATGGCTACACATGAACTGATTTAGGAAGGAGAACAGTGTCTCACATTTAGAAAACTCTCTTATGCCTGCTTAAGGGGAAAGGAGAGGTGGGGTGATGCATAAAACCAGAGTTTGATATTAGCACAGGTACTGTTCCATAAACCAAATATGTTATAGACAAGAGCTACTCCTTCCTCAGTGAATGCAACTCAACTCCTCCTATTCCCCGCAGAGGAATATATCAGACTAGTAAGAATCTTAAAACCTATGTATTGACATGCCTCCATAAGGGAATAAAGTGTGTCTAGACAGGCATAAACACGGCAGTGAAAATCAGCTCAACCCCATTATAAAAATGAATTTCAAAACAAAACACAAAAACAGTGAAATTCTTACACAATTCCTTCAGGTCCTCTGTTGAAACCTGGAATGACACTATGTACACCGACAGCTGGATGAGACATAAGGCTGGACACATGGGACTGAGAGGATAGGTGAGGAAGGGTGAGCAAATGCAGACCCTTAAAAGCAATAAAGCATGCCACCCATTCCATGTGTCCCAACTCTCCAGGTTTAAGGGAATATTACTACAGCTGTAACATGTATGGGAAACCTAGAGAATGGACACCCTGTGATCGCAAAAGGTTTCTAAAACGCACCTAATTTTTCCTCACCTGGTGCTCCGGTTTGCCATTCCAACTGCTTTACTATCAATCTCCCTTCTTAGAGAGTCAGCCCCTTTAACCGCCTGTTTCACACAGTTTTCAAATTGTGCAGAGGATGAAATAGAAGAGGGAGAACCAATGAGAGAGTAGCTGTAGGCATTTGGACGGGCACATGTCACTCTAATTTCCCGTCAGGAAGAAGAATTAACCAAAATCTCAGCCTGCCCCCCTGGAACCAGTATAGGTCCTGAAGCAAACTTGTGGATTTGCAGCCAGCTCATAAAAAAGCGAGTTGAAAAATGGAGCTCAGGGGCACAGCAATTCACAAACCTGCAGAGTTATAAAGGACAATTATCGTCCAAAAATCTGTTGAGGGAAGGCAACGAGGCGGACTTGAAAGTGAGGCGAAATTGCAGGAAACAGATTTCAAGATGTAGAATGGAATCGCCTTTAGAGCACAGGAAAAGCGGCAGAACTTCGACAAAGGTGCACTTGGCCAAAAAGGGCGTATGCGTTTTTTCCTTCAGGAAAAAACGCATACGCCCTTTTTGGCCAACGAAATAAGCGGACAATACAAATCTGCACTACAAAGAAGTATCGCTTCCCACCGGTCAATAGGGTCATCTGAAAAATGTGTAAAAACAAGAAAGGCAAGACAGGCTCTGGAGAACAGGGAGCCTTGTTATGCTGATGGGCAGGATGTAAATTGCCAACAGCCACACTGGAGGAGTGCATTGTGTTCCCTAAAAGAAGTAAACAACAGAGATACAAAGCCTAGGGCACTTCCAGTCATGGGAATATACCTTGGGAAAACTGAAAATCAATAAGACACAGCCACCCCAAAATTTAAGGCTGCACTGCTTACAAGAACCTTGACTTCGGTACTCCTTAAATATCCCAGGAAAGGCAAAAATGGGTAAAGAAATTGTGGTACTTATGTACGATGGAATATTCCTCAGCCATGAAATCAATGTCATAAGGCCAGTAGCAGCATAATGAGTGGATTTAGGTATGATGATTCTAAGTGAAATAAGTCACACAGAAACAGAAACTTATCAAATGATATCACTTATGAAGGGAATGTAAACATGGCTACACATGAACTGAATTAGGAAAGAGAACAGAGTCCACATTTAGAAAACACACCTGCCTGCTTAAGGGGAAAGGAGAGGTGGGGTGATGCTTAAGGCAGAGTTTGATATTAGCACAGGTACCATTCCATAAACCAAATATGTAGTAGACAAGACCTACTCCTTGCTCAGTGAACGGGGCTCAACACCTCCTATTACCCACAGAGGAATATATCAGACTAGTAACAATCATAAAACCTATGTATTGATATGTCTGCATAAGGGAATCAAGTGTGTCTAGAGTGACATAAACACGGCAGGGAAAATCAGCTCAACCCAATTATAAAAATGAATTTCAAAATCAAAACACAAAAACAGCAAAATTCTTACACAATTCCTTCAGGAGCTCTGATGAAACCTGGAATGACCCTATCTACTCCGACAGCTGGATGAGACATAAGGCTAGACACTTGGGACTGAGAGGATAGGTGAGGAAGGGTGAGCAAATGCAGACCCTTTAAAGCAATAATGCGTGCTACCCATTCCATTGGTACCAGCTCTCCACGTTTAAGGGAATATTTCTACAACTTTAACATGTATGGGAAACCTAGAGAATGGACACCCTGGGATGGTGAAATCTTTCTAAAACGCTCCTCATTTTTCCTCTCCTGGTGCTCAGGTTCGCCATTCCAGCCACTTTACTATCAATCTCCCCACTTGGAGACTCAGTGCCTTTAACCTCTGGTTTCACACACTTTGCAATTTTTGCGGAGGATGAAAGGGAAGAGGGGGAACCAATGAGAGACTAGCTGTAGGCATTTGGAGGGGAACATATCACTCTAATTTCCCGACAGATAGAAGAATTAACCAAAGGCTCAGCCTGACGCCCCGCAACCAGAATAGGGCCTGAAGCAATCCTGCGGGTTTGCGGCCAGCTCACATAGAAGTGAGTTGAAAAATGGAGCTCAGGCCGACAGCAATTCACAAATCTGCAGGGTTATAAAGGACAACTATCATCCAAAAATCGGTTGAGGGAAGGCAACAAGGAGGACTGGAAAGCGAGGCAGAATTGCAGGAAACAGATTTCAAGAGGTAGATTGGAATCGTCTTTAAAGCACAGGAAAAGCGGCCCAACTTCGACCATGATGCACTAGGACAAAAATGGTGTATGCGTTTTTTCCTGCATACATTCAGGAAAAAACGCATACACCCTTTTTGGCCAACCAAGCAAGTGGGCAATGCAAATCCACACTACAAAGAAGTCTCACTTCCCACCGGTCAAAAGGGACATCCAAAAACAGTGTAAAAACCAGAAAGGCAGGACAGGCCGTGGGGAACAGGGTGCCTTGTTACTCTGATGGGCGGGATGTAAATTGCCAAGAGCCACTCTGGAGAAGTGCATGGTGTTTCCTAAAACATCTAAAAAACAGAGCTACAGAGCCAAGGGCACTTCCACTCATGGGAGTATAACTTGGGGAAACTGAAAATCAACAAGACACAGCCACCCCAAAGTTTAGGGCTGCTCTGTTTACAAGAACCTCGATGTCTCTACACCTTAAACATCGCAGGAAAGACAAAAATGGATCAAGAAGCTGTGGTACTTATTTACGATGGACTATCACTCAGCCATGAAATCAATGTCATAAGGCCAGTAGCAGCATAATGAGTGTATTTAGGTACAATGATTCTAATTGAAATAAGTCACACAGAAAAAGGAACTTATCATAAGATATCACTGAGGAAGGCAATGGAAACATGGCTACACATGAAATGAATTCCAAAACAGAACAGAGTCTCACATTTAGAAAACACTCTTATGCCTGCTTAAGGGGAAATGTGAGGTGGGATGATGCATAAAACCAGAGTTTGAAAATAGCACAGGTACCGTTATATACACCAAATATGTAACAGACAAGACCTACACCTTGCTCAGTGAACTGGAATCAACACCCGCTATTCACCGCAGAGGACTCTATCTGACTAGTAATAACCTTAAATCTTATGTATTGATATGTCTCCATAAGGGGATCAAGTGTGTCTAGAGCGGCATAAGCACGGCAGTAAAAATCAGCTCAACCCCATTATAAAAATAAATTTCAGAAACAAAAACACCAAAACAGCAAAATTCTTACACAATTCGTTAAGGGGCTCTGATGCAATGTGGATTGACCCCATCTACACCTACACCTGTATAAAACATAAGGCTGGACACTTGGGGCTGAGAGGATAGGTGAGGAAGGGTGAGCAAATGCAGACACTTTAAAGAAATAATGCATGCCACCCATTCCATTGGTACCAGCTCTCCAGGTTTAAGGGAATCTTTCTAAAGCTAAAACATGCATGGGAAACCCAGAGGATGGGACACCATGTGACCGGGAAAGGTTTCTGAAACGCTCCTCATTTTTCCTCTCCTGGTGCTCGGGTTCATCATTCCAGCCGCTTTACTATCAAACTCCCCACTTGGAGAGTCAGCGCCTTTAACCTCCGGTTTCACACACTTTGCAATTTTTGCGGAGGACGAAAGGGAAGAGGGGGAACCAATGAGAGACTAGCTGTAGGAATTTGGAGGGGAACATGCCACTCTAATTTCCCGGCAGATAGAAGAATTAACCAAAGGCTCAGCCTGATGCCCTGCAACCAAAATAGGGTCTGAAGCAATCCTGCGGATTTGCGGCCAGCTCACATAAGACTGACATGAAAAATGGACCTCAGGTCGACAGCAATTCACAAATCTGCAGGGTTATAAACTCTTACCTCACATCTCTCTATTGTGACGCAAGGTACACTGTAGGTCCAGCCTGACAGAACACACAGGAAAAAATTAAAATTGGGAGGCATTTGGACGATCCAAAGTCACCTAGGCCTGACTAAGTCATTAAGCGGGCAATGCTACTCATGGTATGCAAAACGCCCCGCGACCAAACAAGTGTGATCATAGAAAGGCCCAGTGTGGCTGAAAGTCTCCAGTCGGCAGTCAGAGAGTGCTGGTAAATGCGCTGTGGGGTCAAGTTGGAAACTGGAGCATGTGGGAGAAGCCCGACTTTCCCCCGTTGGAAAGCAACTTCGGTGCAGCTTCCAAGCTGCCTGAAAACCACACCACCAGGACACTATTCCCAACACAGATGCCTCTGAGGAGCAGTGAGTTTTTCCAAAAGAAACCAGGGGCTTGCTATTCCATCCTGGGGGCTCAAAGCAAGGCACACTGTAGCTAGAGTGCCAACTAAATGTGACCTCTAGTCTCGAGGTAAGGTGCACATTTTCCCATGACCAGAGATAGGGGTGCACCAGTGTGCAGGAAGTCTTAGTCAGTGGATGGCTTTAGCTTTAGTATACCTCACAGCGCTCAAGACTCTCACGTGGGCACTTCTTCCAAGGAAGTACACTATGTACCAAAAGCCTTCTGAGCACAGTAAAGAGCTACAGAGTTCTTCGAACATCCTTCACTAGGCAGTTGAAAGGGCTGGGAACTAAGTTGTTCTCCTATGGCTAGCATTCCACAGCTTGGAAACAGCCTCAGGAACACAGTTGTTGGCAGCCTTTCTTTCCATGCGGGTCTGCCACGTTGAGGAAACTTACGCTGCCCTGAAAGAAACCACCGGGGCTCCAATTCAGTTTGGGGACTCCTGCTCGACGTCCCTCTAAGTGATGTGGAAACTAGACTTTACGTCCAGCCTGAAAGAAAGTGGAGATTCACCTTGAGCATTGCTAGGCATCTGGAACATTCAAAGTCACCTAGGCCTCCTGAGGGCTTTTAGAGGATTATGCCATTCACCACATGCAGAACACACTGCATCCAATAGTTTCATCGCAGAAGGCCAAATTGTGTTCCAAGGGTCTCCTTTGGATTGTCAGAGAAGAGAGGTACATGTGCTGGGTGAGCCAGTTTGTAATTGAGAAGCCTGGAGAAAGGCAGTATTTTCCCCATTTGAAAGGTAGATAGTGGTGGCCTCAAGGCTGACTGAAAGACATTGCTGTTACCCGGCTGCTAGTCACTTGTAGGAATGCCTCAGTGAAGAAAGTGCGTTTTCTCCTACGAATCCTGGTGGTCTCCAGTGCCTTGCTAGGAGCTCATCCCACGCTTGCCCTAGCTAAAGTGCGAAGTAAACGTGACCCCTAGCCTCAAGGTAAGCACGAGTGTTTCCCATCAGCAAAGTTTGGTGTGCAGCGATCTCCATGAACCCTGACTCGAGAGAGGGCTTTAACTCCTCTATGGCTTTCCGAAGGCCTGAGAGAGTCGCGTATGGATTCCCTTCTGAGGGAGAGCATGTGTGCTGTAAGTCCCCTTTTTGTTTTCCGAGCCACATAACACAGCACAAACGGTTGGGGTCAACTCTTTCTATGCAGAGGGAAGGGCAATGAACTGCTTCTCGCTTGCATAGCTTGATTTCTACAGCTGTAAGGCAGCACCAGGACAACGTTTCTGCCAGTATTACATTCAACGTGGCTCTCCCTATTTGGAGGCCCTCTGAACTGCACTGAAAGAATCCTTGAGCTTAAAGTGCATCCTGGCAACTCTTACCTGTCATCTCTCTATTGTGATGCAAGGTATACTGTAGGTACAGCCTGACAGAAAACACAGGAAACCGGTAAAATTGGGAGGCATTTGGACGATCCATAGTCACCTAGGCCTGACTAAGTCATTAAATGGGTAATGCTACTCATGGCATGCAAAACACCCCGCGTCCAACCAAGTGTGATCATTGAAAGGCCTAGTGTGGCTCAGAGTCACCAGTCGTCAGTCAGAGAGTGCTGGGAAATGTGCTGTGAGGTCAAGTTGGAAACTGGAGCATGTGGGAGAAGCCCGACTTTCCCCCTGTGGAAAGCAACTTCGGTGCAGCTTCCAAGCTGCCTGAAAACCACACCAGCAGGATACTATACAATCAACAGATGCCTCTGATGAGCAGTGAGTTTTTCCAAAAGAAACCAAGTGCTTGTGATTCCTTCCTGGGCGCTCACCCCAGGGCACAGTGTAGCTAGAGTACCAACTAAATGTGACCTGTAGTCTCGAGGTAAGTTGCACCTTTTCCCACGACCAGAGATAGGGGTGCACCAGTTTGCAAGAAGTCTTAGTCAATGGACGGCTTTAGCTTTAGTATGCCTCACAGCGCTCAAGACTCTCACGTGGGCACTTCTTTCCAAGGAAGTACACTGTGTACTAAAAGCCTTCTGAGCAGTCAAGGGCCCCACAGCTCTGGGAACATCCCTCACTAGGCAGCTGTAAAGGCAGGGAACTAATTTGTTCTCCTATGGCTAGCGTTCCACAGCTTGGAAACAGCCTCAGGAACACGGTTCTTGGAAGGCTTTCTTTCCATGCGGGTTTCCACGTTGAGGAAACCTAAGCTGCCCTGTAAGAAACAACAGGGGCTCCAATTCACTTTGGGAATCCTTCTCGACGTCCTTCTAAGTGATGCAGAAAATAGACTTTAGGACCAGCCTGAAAGAAAGGGAGATTCACCCTGACAGAAAGGCCTAGGTGACTTTGGATGGTCCAAATGCCTCCCAATTTTACCGGTTTTCCTGTATTTTCTCTCAGGCTGGATCTACAGTGTACCTTGCGTCACAACAGAGAGATGACAGGTAAGAGTTGCCAGGATGCACTTTAGGCTCCGGGATTCTTTCAGTGCATTTCAGAGGGCCTCCACAGAGGGAGAGCCACGTTGAATGTAATACTGGCAGAAACGTTGTCCTTGGGTTGCCTTACAGTTGTAGAATTCAAGCTATGCAAGCGAGAAGCAGTTCATTGCTCTTCCCTCTGCATAGAAAGAGTTGACCCCAACATTCTGTGCTGTGATATGTGGGTCGGAAAACAAAAAGGGGTCTCACAGCACACACGCTGTCCCTCAGAAGGGAATTCATATGCGATTCTCTTAGCCTTACGGAAAGCCGTAGAGGAGTTAAAGCACTCTCTCGAGTCAGGGTTCATGGAGATCGCTGCACACCAAACTTTGCTGCTGGGAGACACTCGTGCTTACCTTGAGGCTAGGGGTCATGTTTACTTCGCACTTTAGCTAGGGCAAGCGTGGGATGAGCTCCTAGCAAGGCACTGGAGACCACCTGGATTTGTAGGAGAAAATGCACTTTCTTCACTGAGGCATTCCTACAAGTGACTAGCAGCCGGGTAACAGCAATGTCTGTCAGTCAGCCTTGAGGCCGCCACTCTCTACCTTCCAAATGCGGAAAACACTACCTTTTTCCAAGCTTCTCAATTACAACCTGGCTCACCCAGCACATGTACCTCTCTTCTCTGACAACCCAAAGGAGACCCTTGGAACACAATTCGGCCTTCTGCGATGAAACTTTTGGATGCAGTGTGTTCTGCATGTGGTGAATGGCATAATCCTCTAAAAGTCCTCAGGAGGCCTAGGTGACTTTGGATGTTCCAGATGCATAGGAATGCTCAGGGTGAATCTCCATTTTCTTTCGGGCTGGACCTAAAGTCTAGTTTTCCGTATCACTTAGAGGGCCGTCGAGCAGGAGTCCCCAAACTGAATTGGAGCCCCGGTGGTTTCTTTCAGGGCAGCGTACGTTTCCTCAACGTGGCAGACCCGCATGAAAAGAAAGGCTGCCAACAACCGTGTTCCTGAGGCTGTTTCCAAGCTGTGGAACGCTAGCCATAGGAGAACAACTTAGTTCCCGGCCCTTCCAACTGCATACTGAGGGATGTTCCCAGAGCTGTGTAGCCCTTGACTGTGCTCAGAAGGCTTTTGGTACACAGTGTACTTCCTTGGAAAGAAGTGCCCACGTGAGAGTCTTGAGCGCTGTGAGGCATACTAAAGCTAAAGCCGTCCATTGACTAAGACTTCCTGCAAACTGGTGCACCCCTATCTCTGGTCGTGTGAACAGGTGCACCTTACCTTTAGACTAGAGGTCACATTTAGTTGGCACTCTAGCTACAGTATGCCCTGGGGTGAGCACCCAGGAAGGAATCGCAAGCACCTGGTTTCTTTTAGAAAAGCTCACTGCTCCTCAGAGGCATCTGTGGAGTGAATAGTATCCTGGTGGTGTGGTTTTCAGGCAGCTTGGAAGCTGCACCGAAGTTGCTTTCCACAGGGGGAAATTCGGGCTTCTCCCACATGCTCCAGTTTCCAACGTGACCCCACAGCGCATTTACTGGCACTGTCTGACTGACGGCTGGAGACTTTCAGCCACACTGGGCCTTTCTATGATCACACTTGGTTGGACGCGGGGTGTTTTGCATGCCATGAGTAGCATTACCCGCTTAATGACTTAGTCAGGCCTAGGTGACTTTGGATCGTGCAAGTGCCTCCCAATTTGACCGGTTTTCCTGTATTTTCTGTCAGGCTGGACCTACAGTGTACCTTGCGTCACAACAGAGAGATGACAGGTAAGAGTTGCCAGGATGCACTTTAGGCTCAGGGTTTCTTTCAGTGCACTTCAGAGGGCCTCCACAGAGGGAGAGCCACGTTGAATGTAATACTGGCAGAAACGTTGTCCTGGGGCTGCCTTACAGCTGTAGAAATCAAGCTATGCAAGCGAGAAGCAGTTCATTGCCCTTCCCTCTGCATGGAAAGAGTTGACCCCAACCGTCTGTGCTGTGTTATGTGGCTCGGAAAACAAAAAGGGGACTCACAGCACACACGCTCTCCCTCAGAAGGGAATTCATACGCGACTCTCTTAGGCCTACAGAAAGCTGTAGAGGAGTTAAAGCCCTCTCTCGAGTCAGGGTTCATGGAGATGGCTGCACACCAAACTTTGCTGCTGGGAGGCACTCGTGCTTACCTTGAGGCTAGGGGTCACGTTTACTTCGCACTTTAGCTAGCGCAAGCATGGGATGAGCTCCTAGCAAGCCCCTGGAGACCACCTGGATTCGTAGGAGAAAACGTCTTGTTAATGATATCAGTTGTTGTGCATAAGCTTTCAAGTTTCATTAGGTCCCATTTGTTTATTTTTGTTTTTATTTCCACTTCTCTATGAGGTGGGTCAAAAAGGATCTTGCTGTTATATATGTCATAGAGTGTTCTGCCTATATTTTCCTCTAAGAGTTTTACACTCTCTGGCCTTACATTTAGTTCTTTAATCCATTTTGAGTTTAGTTTTGTATATGGTGTTAGGGATAGTTCTAATTTCATCCTTTTACATGTTGCTTTCCAGTTTTCCCAGAATCACTTATTGAAGAGGCTTTCTTTTCTCCACTGTATATTCTTGCCTCCTTTATCAAAGATAAGGTGACCATAGGTGTGTCAGTTTATCTCTGTGCTTTTTATCCTGTTCCATTGATCTATATTTCTGTTTTTGTGCCAGTACCATACTGTTTTGATTACTCTAACTTTGCAGTATAGTGTGAGACCAGAAGCCTGTTTCCTCCATCTCCGGTTTTCTTTCTCAAGATTGCTTTGTCTATACAGGGTCTTTTGTATTTCCATACAGATTATGAAATTTTTTGTTCTATTTCTGTGAAAATTGCCATTCATTGTTTGATAGGGATTGCATTGAATCTGTACATTTCTTTGGATAATATAGTCATTTTCACAATGTTGCTTCTTCCAATCCAAGAACATGGTATATCTCTTCATCTTTTGGTATCAACTTTAATTTCTTTCACCAGTGTCTTATAGTTATCTGCATACAGGTTTTTTTCTCCTTAGGTAGGTTTATTCCTAGGCATTGTGTTCTCTTTGTTGCAATGGTAAATGGGAGTGTTTTCTTAATTTCTCTTTCAGATTTTTCATCATTATTATTTAGGAATGCAAGAGATTTCTGTGCACTAATTTTGTATTGCACTATTTTTCCAAATTCATTGATTAGCACTAGTAGTTTTCTGGTATCATATTTAAGATTCTCTATAGAGTATCATGTCATCTGCAAACAGTGACAGTTTTATTACTTATTTTCCTATTTGGATTCTTTTTATTTCTTTTATTCTCTGATTTCCGTGGCTAAAACTTCTAAAACTATGTTGAATAATAGTGGTGAGAGTGGGCAACCTTGTCTTGTTCCTGATCTTAGTGGAAATGGTTTCACTTTTTCACCATTGCGAATGATGTTGGCTGTGGGTTTGTTATATATGGCCTTTATTATGTTGAGGTAAGTTCCCTCTATGCCTACTTTCTGGAGAGTTTTTTCATAAATGGGTGTTGAATTTTGTCGAAATCTTTTTCTGCATCTTTTGAAATAATCATATGGTTTTTATTCTTCAATTTTTTAATATGGCATATCACTTTGACTCATTTGTGTATATTGAAGAATCCTTGCATTCCTGGAATAAACGCTACTTGATCATGGTGTATTATCTTTTTAATGTGCTGTTGGATTCTGTTTGCTAATATTTTGTTGAGGATTTTTGTATCTATGTTCATCAGTGATACTGGCCTCTAGTTTTCTTTTTTGGTGATATCTTTCCTTTTGGTATCAGGGTGATTTTGACCTTGTAGAATGAGTTTGGGAGTGTTCCTCCTTCTGCTATATTTTGGAAGACTTTGAGAAGGATATGTGTTAGCTCTTCTGTAAGTGTTTGATAGAATTCACCTGTGAAGCCATCTGGTCCTAGACTTTTATTTGTTGGAAGATTTTTAAGCACAGTTTCAATTTCAGTGCTTGTGATTTGTCTGTTTATATTTTGTATTTCTTCCTGGTTCAGTCTCAGAAGGTTGTGCTTTTCTAAGAATTTGTCCATTTCTTCAGGGTTGTCCATTTTATTAGCATATAGTTGTTTGTAATAATCTCTCATGATCTTTTGTATTTCTGCAGTGTCAGTTGTTACTTCTCCTTTTTCATTTCTAGTGCTGTTGAATTGAGTCTTCTCCCTTTTTTTCCTGTTGAGTCTTGCTAACGGTTTATCAATTTTGTTTATCTTCTCAAAGAACCAGATTTTAGTTTTGTTGATCTTTGCTATTGTTTCCTTCATTTCTTTTTCATTTATTTCGGATCTGATCTTTATGATTTCTTTCCTTCTGCTATCTTTGGGGTTTTTTGTTCTTCTTTCTCTAATTGCTTTTGGTGTAAGGTTAGGTTGTTTATTTGAGATTTTTCTTGTTTCTTGAGGTAGGTTTGTATTGCTATAAACTTCCTTCTTAGAACTATTTTTGCTGCATCCCATAGATTTTGGGATATCATGTTTTCATTGTCATTTGTTTGTAGGTATTTTTTAAATTTCTTCTTTGATTTCTTCAGTGATCTCTTGGTTATTTAGTTGCATATAATTTAACCTCCTTTTGTTTGTATTTTTTACAGTTTTTTTTCCTGTAATTGATATGTAGTCTCATACTGTTGTAATCAGAGGAGATACTTGATATGATTTCAATTTTCTTAAATTTACCAAGGCTTCATTTGTGACCCAAGATATGATCTATCCTGGAGAATGTTCCATGAGCACTTGAGAAAAATGTGTATTCTGTTGTTTTTGGATGAAATGTCCTATAAATATCAATTAAGTCCATCTTGTTTAATATATCATTTAAAGTTTGTGTTTTCTTGTTTTTTTTATTTTGGTTGATCTGTCCATTAGTGAATGTGGGGTGTTAAAGTCCCCTGCTATAATTGTGTTGCTGTTGATTTCCCCTTTTGTGGCTGTTAGCTTTTGTCTTATGTATTGAGGTGCTCCTATGTAGAGTGCATAAATATTTACAATTGTTATATCTTCTTCTTGGATTGATCCCTTGATAATTATATATTGACCTTCTTTGTCTCTTGTAATAATCTTTATTTTAAAGTCTATTTTGTGTTATATGAGAATGCTACTACGGCTTTCTTTTGATTTCCTTTTGCATGGAATATCTTTTTCCCTCCCCTCACTTTCAGTCTGTATGTGTCCCTAGTCTGAAGTGGGTCTATTGTAGACAGAATATATATGGGCCTTGTTTTTCCATCCATTCAGCTAGTCTATGTCTTTTGGTTGAGGCATTTAATCCATTTACTTTTCAGGTAATTATTGATATATATGTTCCTATTACAATTTTCTTAATTGTTTTGGGTTCGTTATTGTAGGTATTTTCCTTGTCTTGCATTTCTTGCCTCGAGAAGTTCTCTTAGCATTTGTTGTAAAGCTGTTTTGTTGGTGCTGAATTCTCCTAGCTTTTGCTTGTCTGTAAAGCTTTTAATTTCTCCATCGAATCTGAATGAGATACTTCCTAGGTAGAGTAATCTTGGCTGTAAGTTTTCCCCTTTCATCACGTTAAATATATTCTGCTACTTCCTTCTGGCTTGCAGAGTTTTTCCTGAAAGTTCATCTGTTAACCTTATGGGGATTCCCTTGTATGTTATTTCCTGCTTTTCCCTTGCTGCTTTCAATATTTTTTCTTTGTATTTAATTTTTGATAGTTTGATTAATATGTGTCTTGGCATGTTTCTCCTTGGATCTATCCTGTATTTGGCTCCCTTTACTTCCTGAACTTGATAGACTATTTTTTTTCCCATATTAGGGGAGTTTTCAACTATAATCTCTGCAAATATTTTCTCAGTCCCTTGTATTTTCTCTTCTCCTTCTGGTACCCCTATAATTTGAATGTTGGTGCATTTACTGTTGTCACAGAAATCTCTGAGACTATTCTCAATTCTTTTCATTCTCTTTTTCTTTATTCTGCCCTGTGGTTGTTACTCCCACTATTTTATCTTCCAGGTTACTCCTCCATTCTTCTGTCTCATTTATTCTGCTATTGATTCCTTCTAGAGAATTTTAAATTTCATTTATTGTGTTGTTCATCACTGTTTGTTTGCTCATTAGTTCTTCTGCGTCCTTGTTAAACTTTTCTTATATTTTCTCCATTTTATTTCCAAGATTTTGGATCATCCGTATTATCATTACTCTGAATTCTTTTTCAGGTACACTACCTATTTCCTCTTCATTTGTGTGGTCTCGTGTGGTTTTACCTTGTTCCTTCATGAGCTCTGTACTTCTCTTTCTTCTCATTTTGCTTAACCTACTGTTTTTGGGGTCTCTTTTTTGCAGGCTGAAGGTTCGTAGTTCCAGTTGTTTTTGGTGTCTGCCCCCACTGGATAAGGTTGGTTCAGTGCCTTGTGGAGACTTTCTGGTGGAGGGGAGTGGTGTCTGTGTTCTGGGGGATGAAGCTGGATCTTGTCTTTCTGTTGGGAAGGACAATGTCCGGTGGTGTGTTTTGGGATGTCTGTGAAGTTAGTATGACTTTAGGCAGCTTCTCTTCTAACTGGTGGGGTTGTGTTCCTGTCATGCTAGTTGCTTGGCATGGGGTTTCCAGCACTGGAGCTTGTTGGTCTTTGAGTAGAGCTGGTTCTTAGCATTGAGATAGAGATCTCTGGGAAACCTATTGTTGACTGATATTACATGGGGTCGGGAGGTCTGTGGTGGTCCAATGTCCTGAATTCAGCTCTCCCACCTCAGAGGCTTAGGCCTGACACCTGGATGGATCACCAAGACCCTGTCAGCCAGACAGCCATTTACATGGGGGGTTTCTTGCCTTTTGCAAAGTCTGAGGTCTTCTGCCAGCATTCACTAGGTGTTCTGTAGGAGTTGTTTCTCATGTAGTTGTTTCTCATGTTTCTCATGTATTTTTAATGTATTTGTGAGGAGGCAGGTGATGTCCATGCCTTACTCCTCTGCCATCTTGAAGGTCATTCCTATGGTGCTTGATATAGTAATAGAATTTGCAAGTGTTAACTTTTCTTCCTTCGGTATGACTGTTTCCAGATACATGAATGAGAGTGTGTCTAAAATCCCGTTAGGTCTGAAATGTCATGTTTCTATGTTTCATATATTTAGAGGCAAAGAATTGCAACTGAGCATGATGGACATTTTTGAAAGAGAAAATATTTCTGCCTTTCCAATTCTTATGCACGTAGTAGGTCCAGTTTACAGAGTAAAACTATCATAGCATAATCAAAATGTAAGTCATCAGTACAACTGTAAATTATGCAAAATAAAAGAAAAAAAGAGTTATCAAGAAGGAATGAAAAGAAGTGAAAGGAAAATGCTCTCATTTTATACTCATTGTATTGGTAGCTTGTAGTTAGACCTCCTGAAATGCACTGGTTATTGTTCTTTACCAGCATAAGATGTTTCTTTTATCCTTGACATATTTATAAAAATTATTATCATTGTAATTATTTGCCTTTCCCCTCCATTAAGCTATTTTTTTAACAAAAATACCTTATTTGTTAATTAAGATGAATTCCAGAAACGTCCATTGTATAAGGTATACAATAAGGTATAAGGCAGTGTGTTTAAAGACGAAAATAAAAAAAATAAATTTCCTGGAAAGTTTATCAGCTTCAACTTTTGCAGTCAGTTACTTGTAGGTGCTGACACCTGAGTGGAATCTTAAAGTTTGAATAGAAGTTATCCAAGATAGAGAGAACAGTAAAAACACAGGTATGAAGGCATGAATTCTACTGGATATATTAAAAAAAAAGCATTCAGCATATTAGTACATAAAATGTACATAGTCCATAAAATGACGGTACTGAGCATAAGTGATGAAGATTAGCAGAGACCACATTTGAAAGTCCTTCTTTCACTATGGAAGATGTTGGGAACACACTTAAAGAACAATGAAAAATTATTGGAGCATTTCATGTAAGAGAGTGACATGCTTAAAAATTTTGTTTAAGATGCTCTACCAGTCATGGAATTCTGGAAAGCTGCTTTAATAAATTAGTCCCCAAGTCTTCATGGCTTTGGCTGGAAGAACTAGGGATCAGACCTAAATATTCACTGAGGAGCCCTGACTAACAGGGCTGTACAATCTTTTTGGTTGACAATCCCAGGGAATATAGATTGGAAATGCATACATGGACTTTTCATCACCTTCACCTGGAAGTACCACTTCCCTACATAAACCATTGCATGGTCTTACTCAACTGTAAGATGTCTGCAAAGGCTGGAGTTTTTCTATGTGCAGCAGGCAAGAAGAACTTAAAATGTTTGTGAGCAGTAGTAATTTCTATCACTATTGCACTGCTCTAGAGGCAGTCAGGAGGATGGGTTTGAGTAGTACAGTACTGAAAACAGAAAGTATCTAAATTATCTGGGAAAAATATTATGAATGCATTGCCAGATTAGTAGAGATATAGATGGGGTGAAGGGGATGATCTAATAAATGGTTTGGAATTGAAATAATCAGAATTGATGACTAATTTATTGAAGTGTGGTTTGAAGCAAAAATAGAGAGAATCTAAGACTATTCTGAGATTTCTGACATGTGTAATTGGGTAGATGTTAGTATGATTAGTCAGACTGGAAATAGCATACTGGAGAAACATGAAGTTTCATTGGTGGGATGGGAAAAATAAGTTTTACTTTTGAATTTGTTGATTTAAAGAACTTCTTGTTCTGTGGAAAGGGAAGTACAGAAATACAAAAGAAGAGCAAAAATGTAAAGCTGAGTATAAGACTGCTCAAAAGGAGAGTGTGATGTGAAAAGAAGAGTGGGCCAGCAGTCAGACCTTGAGGGAAATCCCAGATTTGGCAGAAGAAGAAAGCACAAAGTAGAAATGAATGAGTTATTAGAAATGTGGGAGAAGAGTCTAATGAGAGATGCATCAAAGAAGCTGGAGTGGAAAGGTTGTAGAAGTGAATGTTCAACTTTGTCTTATATATGAAGGCCTTTGTACCATAAACAAAATAATGTCCAACTAAAATAGGATTTAACTGTAAACAATCAAACCTTAAAACTCTAGGAAAATATAGGAGAATAATTTTCTGATTTTGGGGTAAGAAAGACTGTCATAAATCCTAAAATATAAGGGAAAAAAATGAAAAAGACTGTGTTGTCTTCTATATAAGGTAAAAATTTAGAGGTGTTTGATTGATTTGGCAGTATGCTTACTGGGTCTTTTGTTCCAGAGAAGTTTCAGTGATTTCAGCAGAAACTAGAAGAGGGCACAGAGTCAAGGAAGAAGAAATTTTTTGAAGGGGTAGACATGATTATATTTATAGAACAAGAGGAAAGAGTCAACAAGGAGATTTCAGGATGGACATATTTTGAAAGACAATTTAACTATTATAACTATTTCAAAGTTGGGAGGAATATATTTTTTAAAGGATAATTTCATGTGTTCAGTAGAGTCCTCAGAGATGTTTAGGTCTTTCTGGAATCACCTACAGGCTGATCTCAAGTTTATAAACAAGTATGATCATTTAGGCCAGAGGCACATAGAGATAATATTTTGGTTTGTGTTCCCCCCAAAGCAGATCTCAAGCAAGGATTTGAGTGAAAGTAGTTTATTTGTTAGATAACCCTAGGTATCATTAATAAGGAAGTGAAAAAGTGTAAAAGGGAGAGAAGGAACCAGAAAAGAGGTGGATTATCAAGCCAACTAATGTGGTAGGTAATTAGGGCTTATCCCCACTAGAGAGTTCTAGGGGTTGTGTAGCAAGAAGCCTTAAAGTTATCTCAGTAAAGGAGTGAGGAAGCTGGGGTATTTATCCACCAAATCCCTGCCCATCACTTGTTGGGGGCCTTTCCAGGGCTTTAACTGTTTGGTATGCTGTGTGTGCTCTGTATGCAGGCTGAGGGTGAACCTGCAGTCAGAAACAAAGACCTCAGGCAGAATTTTCCGTGTCAGCACTACTGTGTAGAGGTGAATCCATGGAGAGTAGAAATGAGACAATGACAGAATTTGCTACAGGTGGGTGAACTAGGAAAGGTCCCCAGAAGTGCAGCAAAGGACAAATGTACCATTATATGGTTTTAAGCACATTCCTTCACCCTTCTGGATTGATCTACAAAGTGGGTGGTGTCTTAGTCTGCTGGGGCTACCATGACAAAATACCACAGACGTGGTGGTTTAGACAACAGACGCTATTGTCTCACAGTTCTGGAAGCTGTAAGTCCATGATCAAGGTGTCCGCAGGGTTGGCTCCCTGAGAGGCATCTCTGTTGCTTGCTGATGGCTTCCCTCTTGCTGCCACTTTACATGGTTGTCTCTCTGTGCATGTATACCTTTCCTGTCTCTGTGTCCAAATTTCCTCTTTTTATAAGAGTGCCAGTCAGGCTGGATTAAGGCCCACTTTGATGACCTTATTTGAACTTAATCCCATTCTTTAAAGGCCCTATCTGAAAATATAGTCACATTTTGACGTAATAGGGATTAAGGATTTGCATATGAATTTTGGGAGGGACACAATTCAGCCTATAAGATGTGGCTTAGTTTGACAGTCCCTAAAGTAAGTATATTCTAATAACTTTTCTTTTTTTTTTGCTTTTAAGCTCCTTTGCTTCTTTTTCATAGCCCTATAGGAAGCTTCTGAAAATTTTGATCTTTAGGTCTCTTCTCCAAAGTGCTGTTTTCTTCTGAATGTGATTTAATCTTTTTTTTTTTCTACTATGCAGTTAACTCTTAAATATACAGACCTATTTGATCTTGTCAGTAAGAGATCTATACCACTACCTTGACATATCCATCAACTGCACACACTACTGTCAAAGGCAAGCTTTCACCATTCTGTCTCTAACTTTCCTCCCTGTATACCATTAGTTGCCTTGGAGGGGCAGTGCTGTCTCACGGTTCAGATGAGAAACTGCCAGTCAGGAGATTTGGAATTTTCAACTATATCTGAAAGTCTGAAGTGAATCACTTAACTTCTCTGTATCTTAGTAACCACATTTAGAAAATGAAGGTAAATAGTATCTTATCTGAGAGGGGTGTGATAAGGACAAATCAAAAGATACTGTTTAAAAAGTTTGAGCAGTTAAATATTGTAGTAAGGAAAGTGGTGCTATTATATAATGACTTTTTAGCTAATGTCCTGATGATTTTTAACTGCAAAAAGACTCAGCCTTCAAACTTGGACTGTATCCTCCTGAAAAGTGTCTTTAGTGTGGTGTCTCTAGTGTGGTGTCTCTAGATACCTGGGAAAGAGCAAGAAGGAATATTCAAAGTAGTCAGAAAATATCGAGGTGGGCCAAGTATAATCTGCAGATTGAGTAGATATGCTTTTCTTTTGCATTCACTCATTTTCACATATACTTTTTCAAATATATGAAGATGCTGTTGAGCCAAATAAAAAAAAAGGTACTACATTAATAATAATTTATTATTATCCATGGTTCGATTAGTGTCCAAGAAAACCATAGCTATTAGGGTCCACTCAAATTTTGTTTATATTAAAAAAGGGCACTTATACATGAAAATCATAGCTGTAAAACAGAATTTTTTGCTTTGGAAATTAGCTACTACCACATGAAGTATCTTTTGTTTTGTTTAGCAAATCTTCTAATTGAAATTGGGCTGTAATAATGATTATTCACCAAAGGTTTCATGATCACAATTATCTAGCAACAAGTTCAAATTCTTATTACTTCTCCCATTTGGCTGGGGGAGCATTTCCAAACTAGAGATTACTCTGTCCTGCTTCCAGGGATTCTGATTAATAAGTGTAGCAGCCTGAGTGATTCTGTTGTGTACCTAGGTCCGGTAACCATTGTGTAGGCTGCTTACTTATCAATTAATCAATAAGCATTTACTTTCTTTTGAAAACATATGGCTTGCAAAAAAGACTTACTTTTTTTTTTTTTTTCGGTATGTGGGCCTCTCACTGTTGTGGCCTCTCCCGTTGCGGAGCACAGGCTCCGGACACGCAGGCTCAACGGCCATGGCTCATGGGCCAAGCCGCTCCGTGGCATGTGGGATCTTCCCAGACCGGGGCACGAACCCGTGTCCCCTGCATCGGCAGGCGGACTCTCAACCACTGCGCCACCAGGGAAGCCCAAGACTTACTTCTTGTTCTAAGGAAGCTTATATTTTCCTTGGTGAAAGAAAATAACTGTTTTAAGCTGCCCATTATTTTAAACAAAGATTTATTTAGTACCTTGTAATGATAAAGCATTGTTATGTGCTATAGCAAATAAAGAGTTAGCTGATTCATGCTTTGGAATCAATGAGCCATGGGCATGTTGCAAATCATTTAATCAAGTCAGAGTTGAAGGTTATGAAGAACAAATGCTGAATAAGATTGACAATTTGTAGACCTAATCAGGTTTATCCTTCTCCAAGAGCACAGGCTGCTATTTCTACATATTCTTGAGAAGACAGAAGAAAGGATGTCCTGCAATCAACCAACTCAGGCTGAATATGAATAACTTGAGCTAGGTTGAGGGTAAAAATCATGGTATTTGACTTATAAAGGAGCAGTAGAGCAGGGCCACTATTCTTGATAAAAAGAAGTTGCTTGATCATGGTTATTTTCTGTGTTTGGATCTTTGGATGTTTAGGAGGTTAGAGCCAAACATGCTGCTGTTCAGTGTTTTCCATGGTAATCTGTAGATGAAAACTGTTCCGGATTTTTTTTTTTTTTACAGGATATACTTTGGAATGACAACCTGGTTTGAAGGGTAGGTTTATCTTAAAGCTACTTTCAAGAACTGTGATGGGCTTGAGAATGTATCCTACTTACAATCTTACAAGTTAGCTATTACAGTTTCATGGATGCTGAAAGAAGCAACAAGAGACCTGGTGTAAGAGAGGTTTTTCTTACCCACTGTACAACAAGTCGCATGAGATACATGTTTTTAAGATTTCCTTTTGCCCCCCAACCCTATGGAGGTGATAGGAAAAGAGCCAGAAAAATGCTGCACATGTAGTGTGTTCCATTACACCTGAGGAAACTCAAGTTTAGTGAGCTCAGATATTTTATAACAAACTGCAAGCAAACCTGCCTTTTGTTCTTAAGTGAGATGTTATCTTTATTATACTGGGCAGTAAACAAACCTACCCTTTGTTTGAGAGACACACACTGTCTCTATCTTCCAAGACGGTTCACTACACAAAAGTCCTTGGAAAGATAGTTTGGAGCAAAGATTGTCAGTGTCTCTGCTCTCAAGAAGTATAGAAACAAGAGACCTATGGAGAACTGTCTTCCAACATCTGTATTTTCTATAAATCATAATATTTTCTGTTAATCTGTATTTGTTTTAGGATGATCTTGAGGAGTTAATGGTATGGGTAGGAGAAAAGTATTGCTTGGCAGTGACAATAGCTAAATACATTTACACTGTTTCAGTAATTTTGCTAATTGAGTTATATATACAATAGAATTTAAGTGTTCTAAACAGATTTGATTCTGTCTATCCTTTTCTAAGTCATCTTTGATAGGTTGAAATCCAGCCTTTGCTTAAATGCCTGTAAGACAGAAGCTCCTTATCTTATACCTTGACTTTTTGAGGATTTATTTTGACTGGGCATTGTGCTAGGTGCTGGAGACACATGTATGGAAAAAAAGAGGCCTTTTTGTCAAGAAAATTTCCCTTTAATAGAGGAAAAATAGTACACATACTTTCTTGTTGAAATCATAAATAAGGGTACCTAATTCAGTCCCATACTTTAGGAAAGGCTTTTTTGGGGTAGGTGAATTTTTAACTAAGTGTTGAAGGATACACATTATCAAGGCAAGGAGTAGGGAGAATAGTCTGGGAAGAGGGGAATAATGTGAGCAGAGAAATGCACAGGAAAAGAGTGAGGTAAATTCAGGGATTATCAAGCCATTCTGAATTGCTGACACATAGGATGTATGTGAATGAGTGCTGAGAGATAATGCAGAGTAGGCAGGCATCAGAATATATAGACATTTGGGTGTTAAGCTAAGGAGTTTCAAAAATCAATGTTTAGGCTTTTTAGAAGGTTGGTAATGAAATCAAATCTGAATTTTAGAATGTTCTTTCTGATAGCCTTAAGGAGAATTGATTCGGGTGGTGTTAGAGTTTAGATCAGAAGAGTAGAAGTAGAAAATAAAAAGAAATTTAGGATGCTGTTATAGTAATCAAGATCTACGTTAAGGGTGTGCCAATGGGAATGAGGGGAAAGATGGATTAAAAGGATATTTATGGAGTAGCATCAATAGGATTTGGTGACTGATTCAATGTTGGAAGTTAGAAAGAAAGTCTAGGACGACTTCATTGTAACAGGGCAACTGTTCAATAGAACATTTTGGGGAGATGAACAGGTTTGTGGGGGGGGCGGTGATGGTGATAATTTTGGACATGTTGAGTTTGAGTTGTGTGGAATTTAAATAAGGTCACTGCAGAGAAGAGAAACAGAGGGTCAAGAATGGAATCCTGGATAACATCAACATTTAAGAGAGAGCTGCAATTGTTAAAAATTCTGTATTATCATAAGTTAGAAAATTGGTATGTTATAACTATCACGTCTTCTAAAAATGAAAAGTAAAACAAATAATAAGGCTTTTAAAACAGCAGAAGCATAATGTCTTCTATTCACTTAAAATAATGACATCCTTGAGGATTTGTCATTATATGTAGACAATATTATCAAAATGTGCTGTCCCCAACTTTGCCAAAGCTGGATAAAGACTTGAAACTTCTAGAAAAGGAAAGGTTGGATGAATTGTTTTTATAGGGAAAATTATTAGAAAAGCATTTACTTTTATGTAATGGTTTGTTAAAAAAATAGTAGACTTTAGGGCTTCCCTGGTGGCTCAGTGGTTGAGAGTCCGCCTGCCAATGCAGGGGACACGGGTTCGAGTCCTGGTCTGGGAAGATCCCACATGCCGTGGAGCAGCTGGCCCCGTGAGCCACGATTGCTGAGCCTGCGCGTCTGGAGCCTGTGCTCCACAACAAGAGAGGCCCCGACAGTGAGAGGCCCGCGCACCGCGATGAAGAGTGGCCCCCGCTTGCCGCAACTAGAGAAAGCCCTTGCGCAGAAAAGAAGACGCAACACAGCCATAAATAAATAAATAAATTTATTAAAAAAAAAAAAACGCAAAAGATTTAAAAAAAAAAAAATAGTAGACTTTAAAAAACTGTAAAATAGAGTCATTTGCTAAAAGGATATATGGGAAGTATTTATTTTGTGCCACTTATGAAAAAATAGGTTCATTCCAAAATATAGATAAATGTTTCACCTTCAAGGAATCTACTTTGATACTGGTTACCATAGTAGTGTTTTTTCTTCATAGACATTCCTTTAAGTGGTTTTTGTTATTCTAGTAAAATTGATTTAGTATATAAAAAAGCATCAGCTTAATAGAGCTATTCATCTGGAAGGGTTAGCATTCTATTAGATTTTATTGTACTCTGTAGTACATTCTTTTAACTACATTATTTTAACCAGGTTTTCATTTAAAGGATTTAAGCAAACAATAAGGAGGATAATTCCTGGATTTCCAGTGAGAATTATTGGCCTTTTCAGTGATTCCTAGTGTCGATGCTATTTCTTGGTTAATAAACTTATGATAAGATGTCCTGAATCATTATCAAGCAATGGAATTTAAAAATATCTATCACTTCTGTTGTTTCCTAGTCCTGTAAGCAAGTTAGAAATAAAATTTAGGATAATCAGTTCTGGTAGGGGTTTGGGAAACTTAACCCTCTCACTCATGGTTTATAGGAATGTACAATCTTTTTGGAAGATGATTAGACTACATGTATCAAAAGATCAAATAAGTACTTTGCCTTTAACCCATAAATTGTACTTCCAGGAAATAACACTAATAGAATTGTTGGAAAACTACAGTTTTATATATAAAATTGTTCATTGTACATACTTTTTGAAAATTGGAAACAAAATTGTGAGGGATGTTTAAGTATTCTCTTTTTTTGCTTTTTTCTATGTTAACAATTTATTAAATTCTTTACATCTTATACTTACAATAATCCTATTGTACCGTATGTGCAAAGTAAATTCTAGGTGTACTTAAAGCTTAATTATGAACAACAAAATATAAAAATATTAGAAAAGACATATGAAGGACTCTATTAATTCATCTTAGGCAAATTTCTTTTAAAAATACTCAAAAGCGGAAATAATAAAGAAAAAATGACAAGAGACATACAGATGCTCAGCAAGTACATTAAAAGATGCTCAACATCACTAATCAGGGAAATGCAAATCAAAACCACAATGAGATATCACCTCACATGTTAGAATGGTTATTATCAGAAAATCAATAGCTAACAAGTATTGGTAAGAATAATGAGAATTTGGAAACCTTGTACTCTTGATGGAAATGTTAAAATGGTGCAGTCATTATGGAAAACAGTATGGAGGTTCCTCAAAAAATTAAAAATAGAACTACCATATGATCTACTTTTGGGTATTAATCAAGAAGAATTGAAATCTAGATCTCAGTGAACTGCCATGTTCATTGCAGCATTGTTCACAATAGCCAAGAAACAACCTAGTGCCCATCAACAGAACTGACAAAGAAAACATGGTAAATGTATACCATGGGATATTCTTTAGCCTTAGAAAAATGAAATACTGCCATGTGATATCATGGATGAACCTGGAGGACATTATGCTAAGTGAAATAAGCCACACACAGAAAGACAAGTGCAATATGACTCCACTTTGAGGAGGTATCTAAAGTAGCCAAACACACAGACACATAGGTGTAATGGGGCTCACCTGCGGCTGGGGGAGGAGACATGGGGAATTACTGTTCAACAGGTATGGAGTTTCTGTTATGAAGGTGAATGAATTTTAGAGATTTGCTGTACAACACTTTACCTATAGTTGACGATACTATATCACACACTTAAAAATGTGCCAAGAGGGCAGATCACATGCTAAGTGTTCTAACTACAACAACAGTAATAAAATTGGTAGATAAACAATGGGGAGTAAAGGGAGCTGATTCCTTTTTTCATCTCTGACTAGCAGGGGAGAGTTCTTTAATGAGGAAGGCATTTGGGGAAACAGGTGGGGTGAAGGTGTCTCAGGCAGTATTGTCACTCGGCAAAATGTCCAAAGCTATTAAAAAGTATATTTTGTTTATATACTCAGCATTACACATTGTTTATATGACAAGAGAAAAAAAAAAAAAAGCTCTAGGAAGATCCTTTCTGTAGTTTGCAAACTGTCTTTGTGTCCTTGCCCATTTATCCCTCATATGCAATCATTCTTTTTATAATTGATTGCAGGAATTCTTTTCATATTAAAAAGTACTTGTATAGCACAGGGAACTATATTCAATATTTTTAATAACAATGGGCTTATCATGTTGTAATCCCATCATGAATTAAGGAAGATCTGTACTTTTCTTTTTTGAACTGCCTGTGACATGTTCTTGATTCCTGGAGATAGAAGTACATTCTGAGCCTGGCAGGACTCAGGGGAAAGCTGGCCTTTCCACTTGATGCAGACACAATGAATTGCAGTTTCTGAAAAGAATTGAAGTCAAGGGCTCCTAAGTAATTCTTAATATATACATAGTGGAATAGAATGCACTTTTCAAAAATGATAAGGATTATGCCGATTGACAAGGTGTCATATTATATATTTTACTAGAAAAAAAACATTTCAAATGATCTGAATAGATGGGACCAAATTCATTCTAATTTGAGCCTATTGACTCAAAGTACAGAAATCCAATAGAAAACTTGTAATTTAATTATTATGTGGAAGGTACATTCTTAATGCACAGCAAAGTATCTTCAGTTTCCCACCTGTATATCTCACCACTCTTAATATCCTCCAGCTGAATGGTACCTGGTCACCAGTCCTGGGCAATGACTGGTTTCTCAACTCCTTTTGTCCTTAGACTTAATTAGAGGCTTCTTTGAAGCAAATCTCCTGTTCTGTTCTTCCAACTTTGCTCTGCCTACTCATTTCTCTGTTTCTGTGTCATAAAAGTCTAGAAAAGACTGGGTAAGTTTAGTATCTATGATAACAAAAGTAAACTTCTATCAGTTTTGGTGGAGCAGGGGGGTGGAGAGTGAGCTATGAACACTCCAAAGGTAATAAATTTAGTATAGTCTTAGTTAATTTAAAAACCATGTATATGTAAAAACATAATATGTATAGTCTGGAAGGATATATATCATAATATTAAAAGTTGTTATTACATAGTAAGATTTCAATTAATCTCTATTTTTATATGCTTTTCTATAAGTTCTGAATTGTCTACAATAAGCAGATGTTGCTGTTATCATTAAAGGATACAATAATGCTTCAAAATGCTTTACTACAAATAGATGAAAGATCGTTTATTCTGAAATTGGTCTGATGTTACCTTTATTCAATGCTGAACACATACATCAGGTCTCAAAAGTTAGGTCAGCAGATCTGCACTAGCCTTCACTACTAGAAATTGTAACACTGAGCTCAAACATTTGACAATTTCAGTATAAAAAGTTTTTATTAAGTGTATTAAGTGTATCCTTCCTACTAAAAATTTTTAACACAGGAAATACCCACATACTTCATTTTTTACCTCAAAAATGGATTTTGTAAAATTAAATTCATTTTATTAAAGAGAAGGGGGCTGCAGTGAGGATTCTCAGGAAAAAGACTAGGCAAAATGAAATCTTTAACCTGCCCTGTTTCCTACAAAACAAAAGGTGACTCCTCCTGACTCCTATTTTAAAATAACACTAAATGTGACAGTTTTCTTCTCTTACTCAGATGATGGAAATTTTTGTTGATTTGACTCATTTGAACTGCAAATTTTCTGTCTGAAACATGCTTATGACAGCAAAGGAAGTCTGAGTAATTGGGATTTTTCATAAAGAGACCTATCCACTTGTGTATCTTTTGCAGAATAAGAGTCGAAATTTTACATTTCATTTGAAGAACTGAAGAGTGACAAATATGCTATCTGACGGTTATTAGTGTCTGTGACCTAACTGTTTCAAGTTTAGGAGATTCAGCAAAGTTTCAAGTGAAGGATTTCTTTCATCTCCCTCAGTTGAGGGGCCATGTTATCAGGAGGCAAGGAAATGTCCAACTGGTCTTGATATTTACACACTTTCTCAGACACAGGAAACTTATTGAGTCAGTTCATGGCTTTTTTTTTTTAACATCTTTATTGGAGTATAATTTCTTTACAATGGTGTATTAGTTTCTGCTTTATAACAAAGTGAATCAGTTATACATATACATATGTCCCCATATCTCTTCCCTCTTGCATCTCCCCCCTTCCCACACTCCCTTTTCCACCCCTATAGGTAGTCACAAACCACTGAGCTGATCTCCCTGTGCTATGCGTCCGCTTCCCACTATTTTACGTTTGGTAGTGTATATATGTCCATGCCTCTATCTCACTTTGTCACAGCTTACCCTTACACCTCCCCATATCCTCAAGTCCATTCTCTAGTAGGTCTGTGTCTTTATTCCTGTCTTACCCTTATGTTCTTCATGACTTTTTTTTTCTTAAATTCCACATATATGTGTTAGCATATGGTATTTGTTTTTCTCTTTCTGACTTACTTCACTCTGTATGACAGACCCTAGGTCCATCCACCTCACTACAACTAACTCAATTTCATTTCTCTTTATGGCTGAGTAATATTCCATTGTATATATATGCCGCATCTTCTTTATCCATTCCTCTGTTGCTGGACACAGGTTGCTTCCATGTCCTGACTATTGTAAATAGAGCTGCAGTGAACATTTTGGTACATGAATCTTTTTGAATTATGGTTTTCTCGGTGTATATGCCCTGTAGTGGGATTTCTGGGTCGTATGGTAATTCTGTTTTTAGTTTTTTAAGGAAGATCCATACTGTTCTCCATAGTGACTGTATCAATTTACATTCCCACCAACAGTGCAAGAGGGTTCCTTTTTCTCCACACCCTCTCCAGCATTTATTGTTTCTAGATTTTCTGATGATGGCCATTCTGACTGGTGTGAGATGATATCTCACTGTACTTTTGATTTGCATTTCTCTAATGATTAATGATGTTGAGCATTCTTTCATGTGTTTGTTGGCAGTCTATATATCTTCTTTGGAGAAATGCCTATTTAAGTCTTCTGCCCATTTTTGGATTGGGTTGTTTGTTTTTTGGTATTGATCTGCATGAGCTGCCTATAAATTTTGGAGCTTAATCCTTTGTTAGTTGCTTCATTTGCAAATATTTACTCCCATTCTGAGGGTTGTTCTTTGGTCTTGTTTATGCTTTCCTTTGCTGTGCAAAAGCTTTTAAGTTTCATTCGGTCCCATTTGTTTATTTTGTTTTTATTTCCATTTCTCTAGGAGGTGGGTCTAAAAGGATCTTGCTGTGATTTATGTCATAGAGTGTTCTGCCTATGTTTTCCTCTAAGAGTTTGATAGTTTCTGACCATACATTTAGGTCTTTAATCTATTTGAAGTTTATTTTTTTGTATGGTGTTTGTTAGGGAGTGTTCTAATTTCTTACTTTTACATGTACCTGTCCAGTTTTCCCAGCACCACTTATTGAAGAGGCTGTCTTTTCTCCACTGTATGTTCTTGCCTCCCTTATCAAAGATAAGGTGACCATATATCCGTGGGTTTATTTCTGGGCTTTCTAACCTGTTCCACTGATCTATATTTCTGTTTTTGTGCCAGTACCATAATCTCTTGATTACTGTAGCTTTGTAGTATAGTCTGAAGTCAGGGAGCCTGATTCTTACAGCTCCATTTTTCATTCTCAAGATTGTTTGTCTATTCGGGGTCTTTTGTATTTACAACAAATTGTGAAATTTTTTGTTCTAGTTCTGTGAAAAATGTCAGTGGTAGTTTGATAGGGATTGCATTGAATCTGTAGATTGCTTTGGGTAGTAGAGTCATTTTCAGAATGTTGATTCTTCCAATCCAAGAACATGGTATATCTCTCCATCTGTTTATGTCATCTTTAATTTCTTTCAGCAGTGTCTTTTAATTTTCTACATACAGGTCTTTTGTCTCCTTAGGTTGGTTATTTCCTAGATATTTCAGTCTTTTTGTTGCAGTGGTAAATGGGAGTGTTTTCTTAATTTCAATTTCAGAATTTTCATCATTAGTGTATAGGAATGCCAGAGATTTCTGTGCATTAATTTTGTATCCTGCTACTTTACAAAATTCATTGATTAGCTCTAGCACTTTTGGGTAGCACCTTTAGGATTCTCTATGTATAGTATCATGTCTTCTGCAAACAGTGACAGCTTTACTTCTTTTCTGATTTGGATTCCTTTTATTTCTTTTTCTTGTCTCATTGCTGTGGCCAGAACTTCCAAAACTATGTTGAATAATAGTGGTGAGAGTGGGCAATCTTGTCTTGTTCCTGATCTTAGTGGAAATGGTTTCAGTTTTTCACCATTGAGGACAATGCTGGCTGTGGGTTTGTCATATATGCCCTTTATTATGTTGAGAAAAGTTCCCTCTATGACTATTTTCTGCAGGGTTTTTATGATAAATTGGTATTGAATTTTGTCAAAAGCTTTCTCTGCAACTATTGAGATGAACATATGTTTTTTCTCCTTCAATTTGTTAATATGGTGTATCACATTGATTGATTTGCCTATATTGAAGAATCCTTGCATTCCTGGAATAAACCCCACTTAATCACAGTGTATCATCCTTTTAATGTGCTGTTAGACTCTGTTTGCTAGTATTTTGTTGAGGATTTTTGCATCTATGTTCATCAGTGATATTGGCCTGTAGTTTTCCTTCTTTGTGACATGCTTGTCTGGTTTGGTATCAGGGCCATGGTGGCCTCATAGAATGAGTGTGGGAGTGTTACTCCCTCTGCTATAGTTTGGAAGAGCTTGAGAAGGATAAGTGTTAGCTCTTCTCTAAACGTTTGATAGAAATCGCCTGTGAAGCCATCTGGTCCTGGGCTTTTGTTTGTTGGAAGATTTTTAATCACAGTTTCAATTTCAGTGCTTGTGATTGGTCTGTTCATATTTTCTATTTCTTCCTGATTCAGTCTTAGCAGGTTGTGCATTTCTAAGAATTTGTCCGTTTCTCCAAGGTTGTCCATTTTATTGGCATATAGTTGCCTGTAGTAATCTCTCATGATCCTTTGTATTTCTGCAGTATCATCTGTTACTTCTTTTTCATTTCTAATTCTAATGATTTGAGTCCTCTCCCTTTTTTTCTTGTTGAGTCTGACTAATGGTTTATCAATTTTGTTTATCTTCTCAAAGAACCAGCTTTTATTTCTCTTTTGATCTTTATGATTTCTTTCCTTCTGCTAACTGCGATTTTTTTGTTCTTCTTTCTCTAATTGCTTTAGGTGCAAGGTTGGGTTGTTTATTTGAGACATGTACTGTTTCTTAACGTAGGATTGTATTGCTATAAACTGCCCCCTTAGAACTGCTTTTGCTGCATCCCATACGTTTTGGTTCATCGTGTTTTCATTGTCATTTTTTTCTAGGTATTTTTTGGTTTCCTCTTTTATTTCTTCAGTGATCTCTTGGTTATTAAGTAGTGTATGGTTTAGCCTCCATGTGTTTGTATTTTTAACAGATCTTTTCCTGTAATTGATATCTAGTCTCATAGCATTGTGGTCAGAAAAGATACTTGATACAATTTCAGTTTTCTTAAATTTACCAAGGCTTGATTTGTGACCCAAGATATGATCTATCCTGGAGAATGTTCCATGAACACTTGACAAAAATTTGTATTCTGTTGTTTTTGGATAGAATGTCCTATAAATATCAATTAAGTCTATCTTGTTTAACATATCATTTAAAGCTTGTGTTTTCTTATTTATTTTCTATTTGGATTATCTGTCCATTGGTGAAAGTGGGGTGTTAAATTCCCCTACTCTGAATAGGGGAATTACTTTGTTACTGTTGATTTCCCCTTTCATGGCTGTTAGTATTTGCCTTATGTATTGAGGTGCTCCTATGTTTTTTGCATAAATATTTACAATTGTTTTATCTTCTTCTTGGATCTATCCCTTGATCATTATGTAGTGTCCTTCTTTGTCTCTTGTAATAGTCTTTATTTTAAAGTCTATTTTGTCTGATATGAGAATTGCTACTCCAGCTTTCTTTTGATTTCAATTTGCATGGAATATCATTTTCCCTCCCCTCACTTTCAGTCTGTGTGTGCCCCTAGGTCTGAAGTGGGTCTCTTGTAGACAGCATATATATGGGTCTTGTTTTTGTATCCATTCAGCCAGTCTCTGTCTTTTGGTGGGTACATTTAATCCATTTACATTTAAGGTAATTATCAATATGTATTTTCCTATTCCCATTTTCTTAATTATTTTGGGTTTGTTATTGTAAGTATTTTCCTTCTCTTGTGCTTCTTACCTAGAGAAGTTCCTTTAGCATTTGTTGTAAAGCTGGTTTGGTGGTGTTGAACTCTCTCAGCTTTTGCTTGTTTGTAAATGTTTTAATTTCTCCATCATATATGAATGAAATGCTTGTTGGGTAGAGTAATCTTGGTTGTAGATTTTTCTCCTTCATCACTTTAAATATGTCCTGCCACTCCCTTCTGGCTTACAGAGTTTCTGCTGAAAGATCAGCTGTTAACCTTATGGGGATTCCCTTCTGTGTTATTGGTTGTTTTTCCCTTGTTGCTTTTAATATGTTTTCTTTGTGTTTAATTTTTGATAGTTTGATTAATATGTGTCTTGGCGTGTTTCTCCTTGGATTTATCCTGTATGGGACTCTCTGTGCCTCCTGAAATTGATTGACTATTTCCTTTCCCATGTTAGGGAAGTTTTTAACTATAATCTCTTCAAATATTTTCTCCGTCCTTTCTTTTTCTCGCCTTCTTCTGGGACCCCTATAATTTGAATGGTGGTGCGTTTAATGTTGTCCCAGATGTCTCTGAGACTGTCTTCAGTTCTTTTCATTCTTTTTCTTTATTTTGCTCTGCAGTAATTATTTCCATTATTTTATCTTCCAGGTCACTTATCCGTTCTTCTGCCTCAGTTATTCTATTTCTTATAGGTCCTTGTTAAATGTTTCTTGCATTTTCTTTATTCTCTTTCCAAGATTTTGGATCATCTTTACTATCATTATTCTGAATTATTTTTCAGGTAGACTGCCTATTTCCTCTTCAGTTGTTAGGTCTGGTGGGTTTTTACCTTGTTCCTTCATCTGCTGTGTGTTTCTCTGTCTTCTCATTTTGCTTATTTTACTGTTTTGGGGGTCTCCTTTTTGCAGGCTACAGGTTCGTAGTTCCCATTTGTTTTGGTGTCTGTCCCTAGTGTCTGTCCCTAGTGGCTAAGGTTGTTTCAGTGGGTTGTGTAGGATCTCTGGTGGAGGGGACTTGTCCCTGTGTTCTGGTGGATGATGTTTGATCTTGTCTTTCTGGTGGGCAGGTCCACGTCTGGTGGTGTGTTTTGGGGTGTCTGTGGACTTACTATGATTTTAGGCAGCCTCTCTGCTAATGAGTGGTGTTGTGTCTTGCTAGTTGTTTGGCACAGGGTGTCCATCACTGTAGCTTGCTGATCGTTGAGTGAAGCTGGGTGTTGATGTTGAGATGGAGATCTCGGGGAGATTTTCACCGTTTGTTATTATATGGAGCTGGGAGGTCTCTTGTGGACCAGTGTCCTGAAGTTGGCTCTCCCAACTCAGTTGCACAGCACTGACTCCTGGCTGTTGCACCAAAAGCCTTTCATCCACATGGCTCAGAATAAAGGAGAAAAAATAGAAAGAAAGAAGAAGAAAGAAAGAAAGAAAGAAGGAAGGAAAGAAAGAAGGAAAGAGGATAAAATAAAATCAAATAAAGTAAGATAAAATAAAATAGTTATTAAAATAAATAATAAAAAATAATTATTATGAAAATAATTTTAAAAAGTAAAAAAGTAAAAAAGAAAAAAAGAACGGATGGACAGAATCCTAGGACATATGGTGAATGCAAAGCTATACCGACAATATCTCACACAGAAGTATACCTATATACTCACAGAAAAGAGGAAAAGGGGGAACAATAATATATCTTGCTCCGAAAGTCCACCTGCTCAATTTGGGATGATTTGTTGTCTATTCAGGTATTCCACAGATGCAGGGTACATCAAGTTGATTTTGGAGATTTAATCCGCTGCTCCTGAGGCTGCTGGGAGAAGTTTCCCTTTCTCTTCTTTGTTTGCACAGCTCCCAGGGTTCAGCTTTGGATTTGGCCCCGCCTCTGCCTGTAGGTCGCCTGAGGGCGTCTGTTCTTCACTCAGACAGGATGGGGTTAAAGGAGCAGCTGCTTCAGGGGCTCTGGCTCACTCAGGCTGGGGGAAGGGAGGGGTACTGATGTGGGGGAAGCCTGCAGTGGCAGAGGCCGGCCTGATGTTGCACCAGCCTGAGGTGCGCTGTGTGTTCTCCCAGGGAAGTTTTCCCTGGCTCATGGGACCCTGGCAGTGGCAGGCTGCACAGGCTCCTGGGGGAAAGGTGTGGATGGTGACCTGTGCTCGCACACAGGCTTCTTGTTGGTGGCAGCAGCAGCCTTAGCATCTCATGCCCATCTCTGTGGTCCACGCTGATAGCTGAGGTTGGCGCTTGTCTCTGGAGCTTCTTTAAGCAGAGCTCTTAATACCCTCTCCTCGTGCACCAGGAAACAAAGAGGGAAGAAAAAGTCTCTTGCCTCTTCGGCAGCTCCAGACCGTTTGCCAGACTTCCTCCCGGCCACTCATGGCGCACTAACCCCTTCAGGCTATGTTCACGCCGCCAGTCCTCTCCCTGTGATCCGACCAAAGCCCGATCCTCAGCTCCGAGCCCCAACCCCTCCCGGCGGGTAAGCAGACAAGCCTCTTGGGCTGGTGTGTGCCTGAGGGCACCGATCCTCTGTGCCGGAATCTCTCCGCTTTGCCCTCCACACCCCTGTTGCTGTGCTCTCCTCCGCTACTCCCAAGCTTTCCCCCTCCGCCACCCGCAGTCTCTGCCCTCGAAGGGGCTTCCTAGTGTGTGGAAACATTTCCTCCTTCACGGCTCCCTCCCACTGGTGCAGGTCCCGTCCCTATCCATTTGTCTCTGTTTATTCTTTTTTCTTTTGCCCTACCCAGAGTGCATGGGGAGTTTCTTGCCTTTTGGGGGGTCTGAGGTCTTCTGCCAGCGTTCAGTAGGTGTTCTGTAGGAGTTGTTCCACGTGTAGATGTATCTCTGATGTATCTGTGGGGAGGAAGGTGATCTCCGTGTATTACTCTTACGCCGTCTTCTCCTGGTCCCTCCAGTTCATGGCTTTTTTAAAAAAAGTTGCATGAAGTTCAGAGTAAGCCATGATCTCTCCTCATGTTGACCAACTACAGTTTGAAATTTAAGCTCATTCCTTGTGATAAAAGCAATACTGTTTCCGAAATACATCAATGTCGTTATTTTTTCCATTTCTTTGTTCCTGATCTTCCTCTCTTCAGCCAGAGGTGTATATTTAACCTGGTGGCTGATTGAGATCATATTAGCAAGGATGCTAAATAAAGTCAATGTAGTTCTCAACGTCCAGAGTAGCATTTTGAATCCTCAAGATCATAGTCATGAAAATCAGGTGACTTGGGGAAAAAAGAGGATTATGTAAATTCCTTTAGCTTTGATGGGTATATCAAGAACTATAAGTGTGAGACTCCATTATAAAAATCAACAATAACCTACGGGTGGAGAAAACTGAAAATACACCTTAGGAACTTCTTCCTCATAAGACTGGGTGAGAATGGGACTTCCCTGGTGGTCCAGTGGTTAGGATTCCATGCTTCCACTGCAGGGGGTGCAGGTTTGATCCCTAGTTGGGGAACTAAGATCCCACATCCCACATGGCACACAACACGGCCACAAAAACAAAAGAGAGTGGGTGAGAAACCCTCTTACTTTAGTCCTAGAGGATTGCGGGAAGAAGGGCTGTGAGTATGTTGGGGGTATCAGGAGTTAATTGCTCTGCTTTTAATGGCTCTGTTTTCTCCACCTCAGGCTGAAAGCTAAGGACACGTTCCTGGGCACAGTCTGGGAGAGACTTCAGGTTTCCAGGAGAGGATCAGCAGGATGCAACTTCCAACTGGTGCAAGAGTGAGAACGCAGCACCAGGGATTGGAACTAGTTAGATAGTTTAGGATAGTGAGTTCCAAGCAGAGCTTTGTTTCTACTCTGTAACTCTGTGGGTAATGCTAAACTCAGACGTTTCCTTGGGACTTTGAAAGGTCACACAGGAGAGCTGGGAGAATTGACTGTTCATATTGCATAGGGTAGGATAAAGGGTACAATGTGTTTCAGACTCCTCAACTTGAGGTGGTGACTGCCAGAAATACAGCCTTAAAAGGCCAGCTCCGGGACCAGAATAGACCAGCCACTCTGTTGCTGAGACTGCCAAGGGTTCAGAAAATACAGCATTACACCCCTGCATTTATGATGACACAGAGTACCTTACAGTCCCAGATTCTATCTTATACCATTTTGGAGAAGGGAAGGAGAGAGGGAAGCAAGCTAAAAGACTAATAATTTACCCAAACTGACAGAACAGAAGAGATTATTTAAACTGAATATATGAAATGATATTTTTCAGCAAATTTAAAGTTTAGTTTTCCTTCTGTGTCCACCCTATTCCATGTGTGTAAGACTCAGGAGGAAGATTAAATCAGTCAGTGGGAAACAAAGATGCTGCATTTTCATCAAATATCACAGTGTAGTGTGTTAAATTTTTCAGACCCCTACATTTGTTTAATATATGGTTGTTCAGTGTAGAGGGTGTATCTTACTTATTAGAAGTGGGGAAATTGTTAAGATCTCTAAGGATCCCTCAAAGTATGGGGGCAGGGTCTAGGTTCTATATTGTAAAAAAATCTCCAACACCTCAACCAAGTGGTGCATCTAAATAATAGCCTAGAAATTTTAGGGTTCTATCATTGATATATACTTAATTTCTATATTTGATCCACTATTGCTAGTGTATAAATTAAGGACTATGGAAAGCTGAGGACAGTGATTTGAATTAACTGACAGGTGATCTTAGTTCTGAGTTCCTGTATGGCCACTGACTGGCTGTATTGAACAAGTAGCTTAATTTATCTGAGGATATTTGCTCTTTTATATAATGGTTCCAAAAAAGGATGTTGGTGTGCCTGGATTAGATGATATCTGAGATCCATTTTAACATTCTCTCATTCTCTGACTAGGCTTTGCTCTTTGAAAAGCATTTGAAGCCCTTCAGATCTATCCCTTATATTTTCACTTAAGGGTACATTATGACAGTTTAAACAATTCAGAGAGCAAGAGAAGAGTCAACAACAGGAAAACAATGTAATGAAGAATTAAGAGTGTGGACTGTGGTGTCTGGCCACCTTGGTTCAGATCATAGTTCCATTGCTTAAAGCTCTGTGACCTTATTCAATTTCCTTAAGCCTCAGTATCTTCATATGTAAATTGAAGGTAATAAAACCCCCACATTCTCCTCATTCTCCTCTTCCTATCCTTTGAGATGTCAATGAAATCTTTCACTCAAGAATGCAACTGGTATTTATTGAACACCTACTATGTGGTAAACATTCTTCCAGATGCTCAACTTTCCTATTGGAAACCTGGAGGAGAAAAGTTTGGAAAAGAAAAATACTGGCAGGGTCATGCCCAAGTTTTGAAGACAGATGGTAATTTGCAATGAGGAGGAAAGACTTCCTTTTCCTCTTGATGATGATGATAATGATGACGATGATTTTAGCTATTCACTCTTTATATCTAAAGGTATAGCTTTGGGCTCTTTTTGTTGTTATTTTCAGGTGCTCATTCTAAACATTAAGCAGGCATATAAGGTTATGTCAGGGCACCTGTTCTCTACCCTATAGTGACATTCATGTGGAAGACTCATTAGGATGGGTTTGATCTGGGAAATCTGCTATTCCCTGCACCCCAACTGCATAACCATCTTTTCTTCTGAGAATAAAGTAAACATACCCATGTATGAAATGACACTTCCTTTAAAATAGAAATAACATTTTATCTTACATAAAATATTTAAAAAGTAAATTATTCACAAATTATTTATGAAATACATTCTTACAACCAAATTAGAATCGCTGAAAGTGGTGCTCGGCAAACCATATTCTTATGAGGCACTTAGCAGCTTACCTCAGTTGATTTTTATGGATGTTTGGGTTTGTAAAGGGTTTGTCTTTCATAGACATACTTGCCAATTAGCTTCAGTCACTATTCCACCAAGAAACAAGCATAAAAACATAGGTCAGAAGAGGATAAAAATTCTAATTAGGTTTTAATAATGCTGAATCCTCTAATTGTAGTGGGAAAAGATAATAAACAGTAAATTTGGGTCAAGGCTAAAACTTAACATTTTGTTTCTGTTAATGATCAGTGGATTACTGATTGTTCCTTTCTTTCTTGTTTCAAACTGTTCTGGGACTCTAATTTATGTACAGCTAAATAAATCTTGACTTGCATGGCAGATGTTTTATTGTTATTATCATTATAAGTGATCACTTTAATAGCTCTCTCGTTATATTTATTTTACAATGGATAGCTGGCTTCACTGTTTCTTGGGTTGAAGTAACATTACTTTCATTGGAAACGTGTTCTAAAAAATGGTTATTCTGGTTAGTCTTCCCTAAGAAGAAAACTATTAAAAAATATTTAAGGGGCAAAGGAACAGGGATATGTTTCTCAGGAGATGAATAAGATATGGTCTTTACCATCTGGAAATTTAATAAAATTAAAGAATCTAGTCTTCATCAAATATCGTTCAATATCCTGACATTTGATGATCACCAATTCTGACTTCCTTCACAATACTACTGCTAATCAAAGCATCAGTGAGAGCATTTATGAGGCAATTTATGTTCTGATGAATGAATTTGATATGTCAAATTCCCATATGTCTTAATTCTGTTGAATGAAGACCAGAGCAGGACAAATTCCTAAAGAGAGAATGAACTGTACATTGCTTCCTAAGCAGTAATAAAGATATTGCTTCATCTTTTAGAGTATAAATCTGAAGTAACAGGAAATATTTTATCACCATTTGTAAAAAAATAGGAATCAATTACCTTTGCAAAATCATTGTGGATGTTTTATATTAATATTTGGGAAGTTGCCTAACTATAATTTTTCTTTACTCATCGGCTTTACATAATGACATTATTAAAACATGCTTTTAGTAATTACTGTAGTTTGAACTGATGTTAAGATTCTTTTCAGAGCTAAGAATGAACATTTTTCCTCATAGAAAAGAACACATAGAGTTTGGTAGTGAAAAATCATTTCCTTACTTTAAGTACTTCTCCTCTTGAGAGCATCTGGCTGCCTAGATTTTGAAGCCTTTGCTGTATGTACTTGTTTATATAGTAGTTATTGGTCATCATGGATGCAGCCCTGACCATCACAAGGAACAATGAAGTATGAAAACTTGGTAGGAAGATAGCTCCTATCACACATAATCTCTTCTCTGGGGTCCTTCCTTATGCTTTTGGACAGGCTTCCCTTTGTCTTTTGGTGGGTTGCAGGGGCAAAGAAAATAATACATCCAGAGCAAGTAGTAGTAGTGGGACAAATCCTATAAGGAAAATGTTAAAAAAAAAAAGTGTCTGGAAGTTCAAAAAAAAGGAGAGAGGAAGACAGTTAATTCTCACAGTCTTTTATTAGAATATTTCCAATTTGGGAACCTGACTCCTTTGTGTTTGGAAACATTCAAAACAAAATGTTCCCAAGCCATATCTAGTTAAGGGTACTATCACCAGACTAATGAAAGTGAATTTGCAGCTATGCCCAAACATATGTCTATGTCTATATAAGTATCTTTTGGTGTCAGTTACTATTAACATATATTAAAATAAACTGACATATGTAGTAAATAATGCATGCTAAGTTCTGAGTTACTTTCATTTAGCTATTTATATTTATACTCTTGAGTTAAAACTCCCTCTGATATCAGTAGAGGTGTTCATCCTAACAAAACTACTCAGTGTTTGCTCTCAGTATCTTCGTGCTCAGCGTGGACAGAACAAATAGCATCCAGAGGATAATACCTGGACAAGACTGTTCCTGTTCAGTTATAGACAGGATGGATTCTAAACGTCCTAATTTCTAGTGACATCCTCAATTATATTGCCAATTCAATTCAAATAAGCGTGTTGCCTAAGTACTTAGCAAGTTTTCTAACTTTGAGGAATTTCTGGTAACACTTTAAATGAAATGCCTTCAAAACTATCTTCTCTAAATCATGCTCCTCACCTCTGCCGAAGCTCTTGATACTTGTTCAGGATGGTATCATTTTTCTGTTATCATTTCTAGATCCTTCATTACTTGACCTTTGTGTAATAGTCTGTACAATAGTAATAGATTGTGACTGTGTTTCTATATCTATAGATGTGTATTTATATTTCTACTGGTTCTGTCTATCCCTTCCCCATCTACCAACCAGATCAACCATAAAGATGCTGATGGGCAGAAATAAAGTTTTCTACTTTGATTTCCAATGTCATGGAGAATCCTAAACATGGTAAGAATTCAGTCAAAGGCAATGCTAACCAGGTATTGAGGCCTTGTCTTTGACATAACATGCTATACAAGCTGGATATTGTAAAATGTATTGCTATTGTCATTTCAATAAATAGCTTGTTACTAGAGATGCTGAAAGGCATCACAGCATGTTTACCATTTCATAAGGGATTAAAATCCTGAGAATGATTTTGGCAGTGAGTTGGCAGAGAATATGAATTGACTTCACCAAATATAATGTTTGCTGATCAAATATCTTTGGTGAATTAATTGAATAAAATGAGTAGTTGCTAACTCTGGTTGCTGGTTGTTTTTATTGAATTCACTGGCAGACTAATCAATTTCATTGAAGTGTCCACATTTCCTGTATTTGAATATACCTTATGCCATACCATAGGCAACATGGTACATTGAGATATCCTCTTGATTATATGGAGAAAACAATTGTGATGGAAAATACAATAGCTTTATTTAGCACCAATTCCTTCAGGTACCTCAAATCTCATTTACTACTTTTTATGTTGCAAACACAGAGAGTGGTTTTATAATATTTATGTTGATCTATATTAGATTACAGATTCCTAAATTGGGACTTTTTATCCATGAGTGGGTTTCAGGGAATTTGTGAACCCTATCAAACTGTGTTAACAAAGTTGGATATATGTGCCTCTTTCTGTGAAGAGAGTGTACTGCCCTTAGTAGACATATAAGAAGCCCAAACTCTTAAAAGATCAATGCACTGAAATAATTATTAATATAGATGACATCAAAACAATTAGTAGATTAAGTATTAGAAAATATTAGGATTAAATATCTAAAATTCTGTGTTTCTAAGAAAATAAGTAAGCATTTTTCTCATTGGTCAACCAAAAACGTGTATATTCTTTAGCTTTTACATAGTTTGGCCTCTGCAAAAATTCATAGACAACTGTTTCAAAGTTTAGAAATGGGTATCACTGGAGTGTATAGATGCCTAGTGCTGTAAACCAATGAATCGTTTTATCTGCAACCCCACCCCCACCCCTGCTGACCCCCAGCATTGGCAACAAAATGCTCTCTCTCTTAGCAAGAAAAGAAAGCTGTAGGGTCCAAGTCGAAAGTGCCAGATTAGGATTTAACTGCATAGCCACCGTCATTGGGAGTCAGTAGCTAAATTGCTTGTATTCTGCATTGAAAACATACCCCTGAGAGTTAATACATTTCCGTACTGGCAGAGTTTTTTCTGAGCTCCTATGTCTATGGAAAGCTATCATTTAATCTCAAATTCCTTCAAGGAAGTTCTGCACTCCTGAGGCCTGACCCCATATGCCTTCAGTTTCTTTGATGACTGAGATCACCTGGTTCTTCGAAACTCTCCAGGGCTTGCCAAATAACTATGAGCTTCATTGTTTATTTATTTATTTATTTATTTATTTATTTATTTATTTATTTATTTATTTTTGCTGAATGCCGTGAAGGCTTTTCTTTTGGTGTTTACCAAAGATCCTTTGCAGTCAGGAATGTTGAAAGATGACCAGGCTGTCTCACCTCTTGCCTCCCAGCTCCCATGGGAAGAGAATTTATATTTATTGCAAATGAAATAGTGGGGGGAAAAAATAAGTGCTCCCTGCAGGAGTCTGTGCCTGTAAACAAGGTATCCAGAATACTATGATGTGTGCACAACACAAGGGACTTTTCTCAAAGAGGAGTTCAAGTCAGGTTGGACTGAAAAAAACTAATTCCCTCTGCTTACCTATTTGTCTGTGTTTATTCAGAGTTTCCCGAGTTGCATCCAAATGTCTCTGGGCAAAATAGACACATGTGCCATTTCTTTCCTTCTTTTTTTCCTTTTAGTTTAGTTAATATATTTTCCTTTAAATGAATTTTAATATGAGGTGTGTGTGTGTATGTGTGTGTTTAGTTTTTAAACACTCTTTGGACATTATTTTCTTTTTGCAACCAACCTTTGTTTTCTTCAAAGTTATGCTTTTGGACACCTGGATCTAATTTCATTTTATTAATTAAAAATTGTTCTAATTTATCTTGGTAATTAGATAATCATTTTTAAAGTAGACATTTCTCTGTCTTTGTCTGGGTTTTGGCCTGTTTCTTCAGCAGTTCTGGTTTTATATGCTTGGTAGCCCTGCTCTGGTAAAGAGGTGAGCAGTCAGGTACGTTGAGCATAGACTTTGAAACCTGGAAGGAGGTTGAAAACTTACCCTTAGCTTCACTGATGGGAAAACACTGGCCTTGAGAGATAAGTGACTTGCTAGAGGTTTTGCAGTTGAATAAGTGAGAGGGGAGAGAGTGGGATTCTGAGAATGTTCATTAACACAACACAGTTAAATGTAACGAGTACAGAATAACAATGTGCTCTGTTGTCATTACCAGGACATCATGTGTAACTATACTCCCATCCTACCTTGATTTCAGTTTAGGATACAGAAGCATCAAGCTGATCTGGTCAATGGAAATGTGGAAAATGTATGGCAGCCTAATGCCCTTCACTATTATAGGGTCAGGCTGTATAGTATGTTAAGCCAAAATCAAAGAAGCAAACTTTGAAAAATCTTTGATGGGTTGGACTAAGCCCTTTAACCAATTACGTTTTCTCCAATCCATTGTCCTATAATAAGTGCAGTCATTTTTAAGAAAGAAATGTGTATTGATTTTCTTCTGGATTCTTGTGCTCTTCCTCTGAGCCTTTGGCACCTTATGGTCTAATTGTGTTATTTGTTATTGAGAACGAATTCTAGACATAGCGCTAGGTTGTATGAAAGTATCACATTATTTATCATTACTCTTTGCTAAGTCCATATCCAAATCCCCATCCTGCCTGGCTGGTGGGAAAATTAACTGTAATAATTTGGGTTTCCTCTCCTCCTTCTCCTAGGATTGTGTCAAGGTTTCCAGGTGTCAATCTCTTTAAGCACCTTTTTTTTTTTTACATCTTTATTGGAGTATAATTGCTTTACAATGGTGTGTTAGTTTCTGCTTTATAACAAAGTGAATCAGTTATACATATACATATGTTCCCATATCTCTTCCCTCTTGCATCTCCCTCCCTCCCACCCTCCCTATCCCACCCCTCTATGTGGTCACAAAGCACTGAGCTGATCTCCCTGTGCTATGCGGCTGCTTCCCACTAGCTATCTATTTTACATTTGCTAGTGTATATATGCACCTTTAATTGGTTAACTATTTCCTGCTGACTTTGCCCTATTATATCTAATTCTGTTGCTACTCCCTCAGTTTGGATGTGTCTACAACTTCTACCTGTAAAAAAATTCCAAAATTTGGAGGTAAGGCAAAAAAAAAAAAAAAAAAGAAAAAAAAGAAACTATGTGACTGTCATGACATGCTGGAACTTCATATAAAAAGGGTTTTCTGATCCTCTAGATGGAATTATATGTATTTGCTCTAGTATTTACTATTGAGTTGGACCTTTACAACTCTATAAAAATAGAGCATATCAAATGAATCTGTTAAGATGAAAATGTTTTATTGTGAAGAGATATTTCTGTTCCATAAAGAAGGTAATTCTAAATATTATTCATTATTGTCCAGTAAGACAGCATTAACTGGTTTTATAATTTAGGGATTTTATTCTGGAATTCTCTATTTCTTTTTTCATTGACTATATATGCATGTTACTTTACCATCCTTTGAACCAGCTTTGCTATTCTGATAATACAATCATGAGTTGATGTATGCTCCCTATTTATTTGTGTAAGAAGTATGTTTCTTAACATCTAAAAAATTATATTTTGACACACCTTACCTATGTGGCATGAAACATTTGATGATATTGAGACTCTTCCCCTTAAACCTGGCTCCAGTGTACTCCCTCTGGCTTCTGTGCCTTGATCAGTGTGCTGTCAAAATGTGGTCATTGTTACTCTTGCATCACCACCTACAATCCTTTCCAGGCTGGAGTAGTCTCTTGCATTCTCTCTCCTTGCCCCCAAAAGCTTTTCGTCTCACCCCTTTAGACACATATGCACTTAGTTTTATCTTGTCAAAAGATGAAGGATGTTTTAAAACACAGCAAGACCTTTGCCTTCGGGTTCTTTATGCTTTTCTATCACACCATATGTCTGAGGCAAAGACAAGGTATGAAATAGGGCAGGGCGTGAGAGTGAAGAAATAACATTTCTTATTTCAGTAAGTTTTTCTGCCACAACACTGTAGTTTACAATAATCTGTAAAGAAAGTGCTACATTTCAAAACCAATTCTCTGATTCCTTCTATTGCTCAAAGTTTTTATGTACTTTAATTTTTATTTTGCTTTTTTTTCAGAATGGTTTTATGACAGAAGCTCAGGGCAGATTTCAAGTCTTTCTTATAGAATATTGCTTATTTTGATGGTATTATATTACACTTTGTTGAAATTTCAAGTAATGTGTTAATGAATACATGTAGTCACCTCATTAACAAAGCAGGCTTTCATTTCCAAAAGTTTGGTGGTCATTTCCTACCTTTCTTGAAGAGAGTTATTTAAAAATAATAATATGTCTTAGTGAGCATGGGTAAGCAATTTATTACTTATAAGAAGCATGAGTAGCTAGTTTATCACTTATAAGAAGATCTTTGTCTTTGTTATCTGTAGACTGTAATATTGGTATAGTGAGAGAGCATGCAGAAGTAATAATCTGCCCTTCATTTCCACACCCTTTGCAAAGCACCCTTGCCTTCAGGAGGCAGAGACAATACACTGCCTCGAAAAAAATTAGTTTCAGGTGTTGCAGCAATGAGAAAGAGAAGTTTTGTTTTGTTTTGCTTTTTACTTCTGAAATATCCTTATCTTGAAGCATTTATCAAAGAAAATAAGTTTGAAGGCAAAGCTTTTGATATCCTATCCAAATTACCAGGCTCTATTTTACAGTTTATCCACAGCATTTATCACTATAATTTACTTATTTGTTATGTTAATTGTAGATTTAGAATAACAGGGACATTTATTTGTTTTGTTCATTGATACATCCCAAATATGTAGAATAGTGCCTGGTATACAGATGACAATTTATATGTATCTGTTTAATGAATAAAAAGTAAAGTTACTGAAGTAAGTAAGGCATAGAGTTGATGCTATAAAAAGAGACAGAGAAGAGAATGTTAGAAGATTCAGATTATTTCACTCTTTGGGAATTTTAGTTCTGGGCTTAGACAGGAGGGCATAAGTGGGAGATGGAAAATTGGGACTAAGGAGAGGGGACACAGAACCATCTGTAAATCAGGAAATGAGTTTGGAGAGACCACACAACACAATATATTTCTAGGTTTAAGAAAGCTCACTGTGTTGACTTAGTAACTAGAAGCTATGCTTAGCCATTGGAATAAGCTCCTGAAGTTGTCTGAATATCTTGTCTTTGTTCTCTGGAGAAGACTTTCCATTAAGAGAAAACTGCATGTTTCTCATGAACCACCCATCTGAAGGGATGTGTGTCCATGCCTCAAAATTTCACTGAGCTCCATCTAAACTCCCTCTAACAGACATCCCACTATTCAGTGGCTCTCAATATCATAAGGCTGCTAAACCATAAAGTTAGGATTTGGCATTCAGAGGGATGTTGTTAGTTTAGAAGGGAAAGTTAAGCCTAGATACAAATTAAATCCATTGTAATATTGGTGATAACCATTTTCTCAGTTTGTAAATATATTGGAAAGCTTTCTGTAAGAAAATATAGACCCTTGCTTTTATGTTAAATATTAAGTATCAACACTGAAGAACTGTGTGATTTAAGAAAGTATTAGATATTTGGCTGAATTAAAATGTATAAGGTATGTGGTAGTTTTAAAACTTGTACCAAGTCCTTTGACACTCCTCCCATAAAAGGGCACATGCCTTGAGAGTCCTGAGCCAATATTAAGAATGTCTGGCTATACTGAAACCACAATGTTAGAGATCACATGGAGATACTACAAAGATAGAGAGAGGAGATGTTCAAGGAGCCTCAAGTGTTCCAGCCCCAACTGTTTGAGCTTCCCAGACATCATGCCAGACAAAGGAATGAAGAAACCTTTCAGATGACCCCAGCATCAGCCACTATCTGACTATAACATCTTGAGAGACCCCCAACCCAGAACCACCCAGCTGAGCTGCTCATTAATCCCTGAACCACAGCAACAATGAGAGATACTCAGAAACTGACTACATTTGATAGTCAGTTGAGTTAGCCATTAAGGTAGCCATTATGGGTTGGAATAATCTGTTATGTAGCCGTAGTAAGTAGAAGTTTCCTGACAGAGGCAGAGGGTGGCCAAGAGTTTCATTCATTCATTTATTCAAAATATGTTGTACGAACTATGTGCCATTTACTGTGTTATTCACTATTGATACTAATATTGATGGGATACAATTCATGAAAGAAACTTCTTGAGAAAATAGTAGTCTAGTCAGTAATGTATATCCATATATAATGAATGAATGCAATTACAGGAATGAGAACACATATTGTGAATTAGTGTTTGAGACTCTTTTAGGTTAAATAATCTAATTCTTTAAACACTTCTTTCTGAATAATTTTGGACATGTTTTTCTGTAGTAAGACAATGAAAAGCAGAAAAGATATTCCCAACATCAGTTATATTATTTATAATACACATAACATTATATTATACATTTAATATATATTAAACACACTTGTTTATATACATTAACCACAAAGAAATATTTAATACATAGAAATGAATAGTGTAAAATAATAAAATTTGATATTATATAAATAATCAGGAATACTTTTGGTCTCAATTTACTTTTATATTACTAGTATATAATATTACAAAAGTTCTCCAGAAGTTATTTAGTATCTGAATATAAAGGCAGTTGGTCTTTGGGTGAAAGGATAGCAGATTTTATTCTAAAAATCTTTTTAAATTAAGATAAAATACTATTATCAACAGCTATTGTTTCTAATTTGATGAAATTGGAAAGAGATATATTCTAGTAATATAGTGTCTGGAATCAGAAATCCATTGCACCAATTAAGGACCATTTAGGGAAATAGAACCAGTACACAGGATGTGTGATAAGATATTTATTATGCAGTTGCAGGAGGAGCTGAGGAAATAAAGTTCTAATGGAGGAGCTAGAAGATCAGAGAGAAGTTACTAATAGACCTCCTAAAGCACTGAAATGAGTGGACTGGTACAGGAACTTTCAGCATATCTGACAAGTAAGGGCATCAGTCTATGGATAGCTACTGCTCCTGCAGTTAACAGCTCTGTGGTACAGAGACAAGCCTCTGGTGGTGGTTAAGGCTGTTGTTGGTCAGCTTGGCCAGTGGGTGGGAAGAAAAAACTGGACACAAATTAGAGAAAAGTGAGGGCAGCTGGATCCAGCTGGACACCTCTGTGTCTGTCCATTACTATCTTAGACCCATCTGCTTATTATTTTATTTTGTGGAATTTATCTACATCTGCAAAACATTTCAATAGTTTGTTATACTTTTAATCTAAAGAATATTTGTGTATGTATAACTGTCAGGAATATGGATGTTTCTAATAACATATTTGACTTTTTCCTATTCATCATTTACTTTCTCACTAAAACATAATTTGGTATTTTAAAGACGGGGTCCTTTTAGGAAATGGTGTTGCTTCCTGGTCAGTGCTATAGGTTGAGTGTTTACATTCCTTCCCACCACTAAATAAATAAATAAATAAATTCGTGATGAAATTCTAACCCTCAAAGTGAAGGTATTAAAAGGTAGGGCTTTGGGGAGGTGATTAGGTCAAAACCCTCTTGAATGGGATTAGTGCTTTTGTAAAAGAGGGGCTTCCACAATGCGAAGGCACAGTGAGAAAATGGTTGTCTATGCACCAGAAAGTTGGCCCTTCCCAGACAGTGAATCTGCTGGTGCCTTGATCATCGACTTCCCAGGCTCCAGATCTGTGAGAAATAAATTTCCAGTTTATGGTATTCTGTTACAGCAGGCCAACGGAAAGAGAGTGGTTAACGTGAGGGTATAAGAGAAACATTTCAATAACTGCTGGGTAAGTCACACATGCAGGACTTGCAATCACTTCATGCCCAGTCTTCTGACTTGGTGTGGATGTTTGGAGTCTCATATTCTCTCTCTCTTTTTCCAGAACCAGAACAAGGAAGAAGGAAAGAACATTGTATTAGGAGACTTCACGATGGCCTATATAGATTTCTGTACAAATTATGAATTAAACACTCAGACCTCTTAATTAATTCAATTTAATTCAGTTAAGTTCAATTTATTTCAATGCTACAAATATTCTCTCAGGATTTACTCTGTGCCAGGTACTGTCCTAAATACTGTGGATAGAGACTGTTAAATAAATCAGGAGGCCATTAGACAAAGGTGGTTCTAATGTTGTGGAAGCCTACATAAACAAATCAAAATCTAAGCCTGTAAAAGTTCAAGGTTATGAAATTGAAACCTGAGGACAACCAGTCATAAGCAACCAACTAGGCTTTAAGCTATAGCCAGTCAATAAGTTCCTTACTTTGCTTCCATCTTCCCTATAAATATTTCTCCCCAGCTCCATTCAGCTGAGCACTCCTAACCCCTTTGCTTTGGCACTGCCTGATTCGAATAGATTTTTGTTCAAATAAACTCTTATTTTTAATATGACTCAGATTTTCTTTTAACAAGATGAACAAAATAGCACAGTTTTTTGCCTTCATGGAGCTTTCAGTCTAACAGAGAAGATAATGATTAATTCTGTGTAATGTATAATAATTATTCTTTCTAGAAAATGCTTCAGTAGGTTCTTACTTTACCTAGTTATTCTGCTAATTGGTGAAAAGTTCTAAATTCACAAGTTTCTAGCTATTAATGGAGAGTTTACATAGTCCATAGTTTAGTGTAAATACCTAAATATGTCACTCAGCCTTTTATAATAACCAGTGATGGCAGCCATAAGAATGTTTGTAGGTACACAGAAGAGATATCCTTTTAGAATTTCCACATAAGTAAATCTTTATATGTTTCTTCTTCCATGAAAGCTTTTCATCAAATACCTGTGTTCAAAATAACTAAAAATATCTTTTCATTAGTAAAGTTTCAGTATGGTGTGCTTTCTCTTACACTCCATGCAGATATGTAGGATGCAACTGAATGTACTGGATAATTACGCCTCAATAACAACAGCTCTATCAATTATGCCTAAATCAAATATACATTTAATACATATTAAACACTTCAGTTAATGTATCTGTGAGTGTATGTTGAAGATCATAAATTTTCCATTCCAGAGGGACTGTATGAAGCTTCATTTATTATGTAATGATTGGTAACTTCTGCTATCAGAAGTTTGAGGCCACAAACAACTTTTGCATGTTCTAATGTGTAGAATATGAGTTTTAAATTAAACAAATGTTAAAACATATGTTAAAAAAGCTGTTTCCTGAGCATAGTCTGTTTTCTTCTCTGGGCAATAATGAAACTCATCTCCACTCCAATGTGCTGCTGTGGTAGGTTTCTAAATGGTGAAAAATACAAGTCATAGTTGTATATGTTTATAGGCATCTTTGCCTATGGAAATACCATCTGGAATATGAGCTTTATCACATATGTATCCAGTATCTGAAATATATTGGTCTTTCAATTAACTACACAATATCAGATACGATCTGGTCAAAATCCATTGTATGTTTTTAAATTGAGAGAATTTAATACAGAGAATTGGTTACATGGATGGTGGAAGACCTGAGAAGCCAAACAGAAGGCTGTGAGGCAACCTCGAGATCATCAGCAGCTAAAAACAGCTTCCACTTCCAAGGCCCTCCAAAGCTCAAGAAAAGAAGGGAGATAGGATTTTCAGAGCCCAGAAATCAGTGCTACGAGTAGGGTCTGTCTATCTGGAGCTAGAACCAAGGAGCAGACATGGTCTAGTAGAGTTGAAGCCATGGAAGACACAGGGCCAAAATTTTAAATGCAGCCCCAGGTGGGGGTAGTGTGAGGCAGATTTGCTGGTAGTGATGTCTGGAATACCTTAGCCTCTTCCCTTTCCTCTGCAATCTAATATCTTACCACTACTTCCAATCGACTCAACCTATCTGGAAGTCAGATAACATAGGAGCCTGGGAAAAACAAGCCATAGGCCAACCTGTCCTCTATTCCCACCTTAAAAAGAGACAAAGGAGAGTAAGACAAGGGAAGTGGATGGATTTATGGGCAAATGTCCAAAGTCCTCTGAGACACCTGGCTAGGACAATCAGTGCTTGAGACTATAGTGTAAAGCAGTGGTTCCCAAGCAGGGATACGTAAATTAGGATTGCTAGGGACATTATTAAGTACTGCTTCTCAGGCTTCAATTTAGATCATTGAAATCCTTGCTTTTAATAAGCACTCCTGGTGATTCTGGTATGCAGCTAGGTTTTGGGAAACACTAGAGCAAAAGTCACACAAAGGCCTTTAATTCTGATTCCACATTGTATCAGATTATCAGAAAGTTAAGTAGTAGATGGTTTTCCTTTAATTCTCCAAAATAAGGCATCACATAATTATAATTTAGTATATGGTGCCTTCTCCCTGTCCTCTCCAACATTTATTTTTCCTTTTTTATCAAGGATCATTACATAAGGCTTCCGAGAAAATTACTCTGTATCACCCGCTAAGTTTCTCTTGATTAACTATTCTGTTTCCTCTTTGTAGTTGTCAAGAACAATTATATTATTCTTTTTTCTCTTCTTGCTTTGGCTGTGAAAAAGCTCAGTAGGAATTCTTAGTCCAGTATTTTTCACGTACATATTTTCTCTTTCTTGTATTCCTCTACCTTTGTCTTCTTGTTTTTTCACCCAGGTGGTAAGCATACATTTGTTTTATTCTTCCAGTATCTTTTCTTTGTGGGAGTGTCCTCTTTCCACCACAAATGGTTCTGCTTGAACCAGTCAACTATAGTATCCTGATCCCTTTTGTCACAGAGGAGGACATGTGACTAAGGCTGAGCTGATTAGTTCTGCCCCCTTTAGGACAAGTCTTGAAAGCAAACTCAACCTGCTGACCCAACTTACACCAAAATACATAACCACAGTGGGAACAACAACAACAGAAATTTCAAAAGCAAGAGACATTGCAGACTAAGACAATTTCCTTAGTCCAATACCAAATCTTCATTTCTGAGTAGTGACTTTGATGATACCAATTTAAGTAAAGTGTATACTTGTAGGTCAATCAACTGTGTACTTATCTACCATGTGTATCTTGTTTGCCTCATGGCTCTCAATGAAGATATATTCAAATATAAAGCTTGTATGAATGGTTCTAGTCACTGGATCCCCAAATATACAGAGAAGGAATCTTTTTTCCCATTCTTGATTAAATCTTCATCCATCCCAATAATATCCACAATTAATCTACTTATTAAAATGTATACTTCTCTTGGGTGAATAGTCAGTAAGGTGTTTGATATAATCAGTACTTCAATCACTCTTTGGGTTTCAAACTCTTCTTTCTGAACTTCCTTCCCTTCATGTCTCCATGTTGAGTCTGTATACTCAAGGCTGTCACTCTCATTCTTGTTTGTAGGTCAGACAGCATGGAGGAAAGGAGTGCTGCTCATGGGATGGGCAGTGGGTAGGGGAAGAGATCCTCCTACTCAGTCTGTTTGGGTCTGATGGTGTGGTCTTGACATGGGCTTTTGTGCATGTTTCTTTTTGACATCTTTACCTTGACCCTCTCCATTACAGAAAGATCGAAGGACAACAGTGACTATTTGGACCCTGCCAGCAATACACACTTTAACCTCTTCTCTGAGTTGTTCTTCCTCTGCTTGGCTCAGTAGCCCTCTGGGCAGCGCTGTGGTTCTGTGCTACCTCCCTATATGCTATATATGAATAATATATTGTCAGCCTTCAGAAGTCACCAGAGGGGAAGCAAACATCAGTTTCTATACTCAAGTTCACCCATCCATGAGGAGACATCTATCTGATACTGTTTTCCCATTCTCCAGGGAAATAAAATGAAGGCAAGCAAGGATTAGGAGCTATACTCTTAGCTTCCGATATGCTTAGTTTTCAAAGCCTTTTCTTATCCCCTTGCCTTTTATATCTCACAATATTAAAAATAGAAATATGTTTTAGCCTATAGAGAACCCAGAAGGATATTTTATAAGAATAAGCGGGCTTCCTCAAACTCTGTCCTCGGGAATATAATCACTTTGTTCTAAACAGTTTCTGTCCTTGCACTACAAGTTGCACAAACTGTGCAATCCCTGCACTACAGAGTGTGTATCTCTGAGAAGAGTGGGGGAGGGGAAGGTTGAGCAAAAATGGTTCTATCCATTTTACACACTTTTTTTGTTACATATGATTTGTAAATTGCCTCAGTTCTTTTGCAAGTAAGGAGGATATTAATGGACAAGTACAAATAATAACAATCATTAATTCATGCCCTGCAAAATTTTATTTGCATTTACCTTTTCTTAGGTATATTGTAAACTTGAGTCAACTTTTTTAATATTTAAAAGTAAATAACAATGGGTTTCCTGGTGGCGCAGTGGTTGAGAGCCTGCCTGCTGATGCAGGGGACAGGGGTTCATGCCCCAGTCTGGGAAGATCTCACATGCCGTGGAGCGGCTAGGCCCGTGAGCCATGGCCACTGAGCCTGTGCTCCGGAGCCTGTGCTCCGCAACAGGAGAGGCCACAACAGTGAGAGGCCCGCGTACCACAAAAAAAAAAAAAAAAAAAAAAAAAAAAAAGATTTTGCATTGGTTCTATCTTTTATACTTTATATGTACATGTAAAGTAACTTTGGCCTTATTATGTGTTCCTTGTTCTTGTGAATGGACATGGGGACATAAAGACCACTTATAATGTTACTTTATGAGAAAGTATATTTTTTTTCTATACATATATTTTGGATGTCAGTAGTATATGAGAAGAGGCCTGACTCATAATATTTTATTCTAGATTATATTTTAATTGTACATTATTTTGATTTTCTTTTTCCTAAATATTTTTCTTGACACTTTTTCCCTTCTATTTGCATCCTTCTTTTGTAGGACATTTTCTAGTCTCAGAAGGTCATTTTAATTTTACTCCCAGACTAGATTCTTCTCAGGAAAATTACTCTGGTTATTTATTTATTCACTGTGTACCCTGTTTATACTTTAAAGCTGGACCTATTTTTATAATATGAGTTTACTCTCTGGGACATAAAAAGTTTAGAGTTAAAATCTGGCATGTTAATCTCAATGTAATTTTTCTTTTATTTGTTACAAAAGCACTAGTAAAAATGATTAGTAGAAAAAGTCAGCCTTTTTGAGTTCTGATATGGAAGGTATTTGTGAAATCTATCCAAGTGTATGAAACTCCTTGGCTTATAACTGATGTTATAAATTACAGGGTCACGTGGTTAATCTTCTGAGCTCTTCAATAAAAACGATCCAACTTTGCAGTCTCCCACGGCTTTCAGTTTCAGTCATGGGTCTTGCCTATAAACTCAGGGTCAATAAACAGGTTAGAGATAAATAGAAGATATATTTTTGAATAAAAATAATATGAAATGCTGAACAAAGTTTAGCTAATTCAGGAAGAAATAAAGGTCTGAGCATCGTGGATGATTTAGAAGAAGACTTATAGACTGGTGCACTGGAGCTGGGCCAATGATGTCCACTTGAAATCCTGCATCGACCAGTTGCTGATTGAGCTTTGTAACTCAGTCTACACTTCTAATGAGCACATCAGTAGGATATATATTGACTTTCTGATGCATTGGTTTTATTAAAGAGGGAGCTGTTTTCAGTTTTGTAAGTGGAGCTCTTCTGTAACATTTGCTACACTTCAATTCTAAACATTACTTATAAAAGTCATTTAGAAGTGCTTTTTCACAACTATTATGTTTTCACTTAATTCTTTTTGTGCTATAAATTTTTAAACGTGTGTGTATTGAAGACACACTCTAGTGAAAAGGGTTCTTGTATAGAAATTAAGAGCTTGGTGTCTCAGTTTTCTTTCTGCTATTAATTAGTGAGTCTGTACAAATCACTTACTCTCTGTGAGCCTGAGTTCATCATATTTGAGGACAATTAAGAGAACAGATCAAGAGGACAGACTAAATACATCCATTTTCTCCTTTCTCATCCAAATCATATAGAAACAACAGAGAAAATAATCTTCTTATACATATCCATCTAGGATGAATATATTTTTATTTGCCTGTCTTTCTATCCTTCTAGAATAAACCTATAGTGGGACCAGAAATAAGACAGGGTACCATTAGCAAACCAGAACATTTTAAGACATTTTAGAAGTTGTTAGCCAGAAAGATTAGATTAATTGTGCAACCAGAGCACAGAACACAGATCTAGGCAGGAGCCATTCTTCTGGGTGAACTCTTGAAAATCATTCTACCTTGAAGACATAGGCTGTTTACTGGAAAACACCTAAGAGAAAATCTTTCTAAAATGGAAAATAATGATGGAAAATATGTACTAGATTAATGCTAATAAATAATAAGATATGAGAATTAATGTTGAGATCAGAAAAAAATTAAATATTAAAACTAAATCATTCAATACATTTAAGGAGATATTATATAGTAATAAAAGTTTCAGTTTTCGATATATAAGGGTTATAGACTCTGCCCCAGTCTACAGTGGAGATTCCATAGTGTTAAACTGAGGCTGGGAAAGGAGGGTACAGGTCACGGTTCCATTACCACAGATTCTCATAATTCTTCATAAATTTTAGTATATTTTTGAAGCTTTTTACTTGTTACCTGTCTGTTGTGTCACTTCCAGACATTTCAAATAATTGAAGTTTAAAATAATTTTCATTATTTTCACTGGAGACAGATTGCTGGAGTTTCCCACACTCTTATATAAGAAGCAGAACTTTGTCAGAGCCTATGAATTCAGAGACAATTCTTAACGTATGGATAGAGAAGTTTTAAGTATAGCGAATAGGACAAAGAGCCACAGAGATAAAGACAGATAGTTGACAAGGTCAACCAGCCTCAGGTCAGAGTTATAGTGTGAAAGTTTTCTTGGAACTTGAATATGAGTTTGTTTTATAATAACCTAGTTGAAGAAGTAATGGCCTGGCAAATCTCCCCTCTACTCCCAAATGAAATATGTTTGGAGGCTGTAGACATCAGCTAATACTAGATTTTTCCCTCAAGTCGTGCACATTTTTTTAGTGCTATTTGTGAAAAACATGAAAATAGGGCCTTAAAGATTATCCATAGGATTTGGGGCTGGAGCCAGACTCTTCAACTCCAACTCTTGATCTTTCTGGGCTAGGGTGAAAAAAACAGGTTATCCCACGATGGGCCCAAATAGATTGGACTTTAAGGAGCTCTGACAATAACTGGTTAATTATTCTGAGGCAACAATGGACAAGGGCCATGATCCAAGTCACTTGAAGCAGGAAAATCAGGCCTTCCTGGAGGAGTACACATCGCCGTGGACCCCAATCACACCCAAGCTCCTTGGCTGGCCAGCAGGAAGTTGAGGGCTATGTAGTTATCTGATATTATTTGAGCCGCAGAATTGAGTTGGTCTTTTTTGTCTACAAAGCAGAGGTATTATCATTAATGACCTCAGCGAGGGTCAGGGACAGGTTGTGCAAAACTTTTCTTAATTGAATGCCCCTCATGGTGGGGTAGCCACATGAGCATACCTGTGAGCAGAGAATTCAGAATGCCACCTGTCAATTCCCTCTAGTAATTGGGCTCTGCCTGGTTTTGGAGCTCCCACCTGTGTCAGCATAATGTGACATATTCAATTGGAGGGGATTTCTTATTAATGCCCATATGTACGTCACATTTGTAGGAGGAAGACAGGTGATGGCTTGGTTCTTGCAGACGAAATAATATCCCTCTTGGGTGCACCCCAAGAGGGTGCACACACAGCGTTGAGAGGGTAGAGTCATTGAATACTATGAGGATCAACCAGCTAAGAGTCTCTCCTGGTGGGCAGAATTCTTGAGCAGAATTGAGGAGTTTGTGTAGGACTGGGGCGAGTGTAGGGGAAGACTGGAGGAGAAGACTGCCACTACCCATATCTAAGTAACACTGATGGCAGAGCCTATGATCCCTTTCCCAGGTGTTCCCAGTGTACCTCTGATAGCACTTAGCTTCTGCAGTGTCAGAGTCCAGTTATGGCAAAGCATCAGTTCAGATGAATAAGGTTTGGGTACAGGAGGTGTCAGGAGGTCTGTGGTTAGAGAAATGTCTGTTCCTGGTATTCATTGGCACAGCTATCAAATGTTTATTTGTGGGATCAGGCAGTGAGTGACATATCCAATGGCTTGTCACATTCAGGACAGGGGTGACTGCCTGGAGCAGATTTATCAACAAATTCAGCAAGGCAGGAGTCACACAGTGTATTCTGTAAGAGAGAGAAGTTACATCCCCTTCCCCTCCCTCTCCTTTACCCAGGCTTTTAGGTTTGAAGGAGTTCACATCCTATAGGTTAAGGAGACCTTCCCCATTGACTGCAGTGTGGCAATCTGTCCCGTACCTTGGGCAAGGATAGCATTCTTAATCCATCTTCTGTGGTGATTTACCCAAATCTTCTGGCTTGGATCCTCCAGAGGTTCAATAAATGTTTCTATTCTATGTATTGCTATAGATCCCATGGGGCTACATGAAGCAAAGCAGCAGGACCACCTTAGGGAAAATATTAAACTAGAGTCCTCAGATTGATGATCATAATTTTCAAAGTCCTTGTTGGCAAAAATCCATCCTCTGCACCTGTGTAGTAGATGGAGAAGGAGGTTACTGACTCTCACTCCTCACTGTTTAATAGCCCTTCTAATCTCCCATTGATTTGAGTCTTCAGGAAGAGTTAGAAAGGGATGGAGGGTCCTTTCAGGGTTCCTTATAGAGAACAAGCTGTCAATAATTGTAAAAAAAAGATTGTACAATTGAAGGAAGAGGGCAGGCGGCCTGGTAAAATGTATGGGGCAAATGAGAGCTACCCTTTTAGGGAATTGCTGCATTGAGATCCCAGACTGATCGCTTGAGATTTGAGCTCAGACTAGAATTATCTTTACTCATTTCATCAAAAGACACTTAAACCTATCTTTTGATTGTCCATTAAAATGCTCAATCACCTCTGCAGCTTGGGAGTGATATAGAACATGAAAAATCTGTTGTATGCCCATGTTGGCCCCTGATGTGGAACATGAGCCACAATTTGGGGCCATTACTAGACACAATGTGCTCAGGAAGCCTGAACAAGATACAAATATGGTCTTGTGTGACCTGGGCAGTGTGGTCTAAGTCAGTGGAACTCACAAGGATGGCTAGGTCAAACCCAGAGAAAGTGTCAACTGTAATCAAGATCTAGTGGAACAGTTACTGAGTATTTGAGTCAAGCCCCAACCAGTGTCATCCTGCCTGGTGTCAGTCGCATCAATAGAATGAGACAAAGTTCAGTTCAGAAGCAAAGTTTTATCCTTTGATCAAAGAACGGAGAGGTGTGAGCTCACGTTCTAAAGTACACACTCTCCCAAACAGGCTGATGGTGGGGCTGGTTTGTAGGATTCTCATCTGTGGAGGGAGGGGTGGAGTTCTTGCAGGTCAGGTGTAGTTATGTTGCTCAAGGCTCCAGATCGAAGTGCTGGGCACAGCATCTCTGCACATGGTCCATCATCACCATCTTTATTGAAGTGCTGTGGGCAGCTCTTCTCCACATGACTTGCCAACTTGCAGTCTGCACTGGGAACTCTAATCCGATGTGTTAAGGGCAAGACCTCTGACCATGGCTGCCTACAGGCAAGTGAAACCACAAAAGAAGAGGTTAGACCTCATCTTATCCCATAGATTCCATCTTATTTTTCCTGGGGAACCCAGTGGGCTTTTCTGGTGATAGAACCCTCTGGATGGGATCAGAGACCTGACGTAACCTATTTGTCAAGAACTCCCTGGACCATTAGCTTGAAAGATTTGTCCCTGGTGAGTATTTTTAGCTTTGGCCATGCCCTGGCAGTTAGGACAGCTTTTTCATGCTGTTCTTCTTCAAATAGTAGTGGCAGTCTAAGCACATAGGCTAGTCTAAGATGGTGCTTGAATTTCCATAGGCTGATTTCTCATGGATCCAGGAGGCAATGGGATGCATGTCTGCTTGTCCTGAGTTAGAGGGCTATTCAATCTTTGTATTTAGGTGACAGATGTGGTCTGCTCATTCGTTATGCTCTCCTCAGTTAGCACAAGAGCCTTTCTGGTAAGCATCTACACAGGTAACAAAAACTTATTAGGAGCAGAGCTAGTTTTGATACAAATGTCTCATCCTCACAGGGAAGATTGTTTATATGGCAGTCTGAGGCTTGCCAGTGGCCTGACCAAACAGCTAGGCTATTAGCCACAGCCCCATGAGTCAGTGAAAATATAGCACAGCTCATTTATTGGGGTGGCCTGGATAGCCATCCACATGGCATGAGGCTCTGCCCATTGTGCCAAGCATCCTTTACTGTCCCTCTCAGGTTGGATGGCAGCTGTGTTACCAATCTCCAATGGGTCAGGGATCCCTCAGTGGGTCTTTTGCCAGCATCACAAGTGCTAATCAAACAAACCAGGTTTAATGTAACAGAGCAGAAACTATTCATTGATCAAGGAATGGTGAAGGGAGAACTTGTACTCCAAAATCACCTAAAGGGAGAGGAAGAAGGGAATTTTAAGGAGTAGGAGTCAGACATGTCATCGGGGCTCTAGAAAAGGAACAGAGATTTCCAGGGGCAGCTAGGGGCAGCCTGGGCATGCTCAGCCTTCCACTTACTTTGTTCACTGCACAAATTGTGCCCAGCAGAGTACAAGTCCCTCCCTTGGTGGAGATCTTAACATGGCAATGAAGCAAAGGTAACTTTTGGACACCTCCAGGTCTCATCTATGCAGGTGTGTTCCTGTGGTCAAGTCAGACCCAGTTCAGGGCTGTTGACCACTGCATATTTCTTAAAGCACAGCTGCAAAACATCTCTGTCAAATAACACATGCTTTTGAAACAAACACAGAGAAAAATCAAGGCAAGGATCCTTTAGTTCTCAGGGGCTGGTATGAGTGAGAACTGTACCCTATTCCATCCTGGTAGAAGTTAGCCAGAAGAGTCATCAGTAAACCAGACCTATGTGTGGTTCAGGAAGTTTCTATATTTGAGTTTCCACTGGGCCAGGTAAGGCAGCAGCTTCTTGAGCAATATATGTGGGGGACAGAGAAATACTCATGAAATACTCATGAAATTCAGAATACTTGTTTTGTGTCCTAACATGTGATCTATCCTGGAGAATATTCCATGTGCCTTTGAAAATAATGTGCCTTCTGCTGCTTTTGGATGGAATGTTTTCTATATATCTCTTAAGTTCCTCTGGTCTAATGTGTCATTTAAGGTCAATGTTTCCTTATTGATTTTCTGTCTGTTATCTGTATTTTGATGTGAGTGGGGTGTTAATGTCCCTTACTATTACTGTGTTTCTGTCAAGTTATTTCTTTATGTTTGTTAATATTTGCTTTATATATTTAGGTGCTCCTATGTTGGGTACTTACATATTTTAAATTGTTATATATTCTTCTTGGATTGATCTCTTTAGCATTATGTAATATTCTTCTTTGTCTCTTGTTACAGTCTTTGTTTTAAAGTCTATTTGGTCTGATATAAATATTGCTGCCCTGGATTTTTTTTCATTTCCATTTGCATGGAATTTGTTTTTACATCCTCTTACTTTCAGTCTGTATGTGTCTTTAGATCTGAAGTAGTTTCTCATAGGCAGCATATATATGGGTCTTCTTTTTATATACATTCAGCCACTCTATGTCTTTTGACTGGAACATTTAGTCCATTTAGATTTATAGTAGTTATTGACAGGTATGCACTTATTGCCATTCTGTGTCTGGCTTTGGGGTGTTTTTGTAGTTCCTTTTTATTCCTTTATTATTTTGCTCTCTTCCCTTGTGATTTGATAGTTATCTTTAGTGTTATGTTTGGATTCCTTTCTGGTATTTTTGTGTGTATCTATTATAGATTTAATATATGTATTACAGATATATATATATTTTAAAATTGATGATCTCTTAAGTTAGAACACATATTGACTACCTTGCATTTTACTTGCCCCCCCACATTTAATGTTTTTGACATCATATTTTACATCTTTTTTTTTGTGTATCCCTCAACTACTTATTTCACAATAAGTAGAATATAGATGATTTTACTACTTTTGATTTTATCTTTCCTACTAACTTTTTAGGTGGTTCATTTACTACTTTTACTCTATATTTGCCTTTACCAATAAAATGTTTCCTATGGTAATTTTCATATTTCTAGTTTTGGTCTTTTCTTTTCTGATAGAGAACTACATTTAGCATTTCTTGTAAAGTCAGTTTCAAGGTACTGAACTCTTTTAGTTTTTTCATGTCTGTAAAGTTCTTCATCTTTCTTTCAAATCTAAATGATAGACTTGTGCGGTGTATTATCCTTGGTTGTAGGTTTTTTTCCTTTCATCACTTTAAATATATCATGCCATTCCCTTCTGGACTGCAGAATTTCTGCTGAAAAGTGAGTTGATAGCCTTATGGGACCTCTCTTGTACAAAACTAGTTGCTTTTCCCTTGCTATGTTTAATATTCTCTCTTTATCATTAAATTTTGCCATTTTTATTGCAATTTGTTTTGGTCTGTGCATCTGTGGATTCTTCTTGTTTGGGACTTTCTGTGCTTCTTGGACCTGGGTGTTTGTTTCTTTTCTCAGGTTAGGAAAGTTTTCAGCTATTATCACTTTGAATAAGTTCTCTACCCTCTTCTCCCTTCTTCTGGGATCCCTACAATGCAAATGTTAGTACACTTGATGTTGTCCTAGAGGTCTCTTAAATTGTCCTTATTTAAAATATATATGTATTTTTTTCAGTTCCATTTATTTTTACTAATCTGTCTTCCAACTGATCCATTCCTTTGTATCATGTAATCTATTGTTATTTCCTTCTAGTGTATTTTTTTTAAATTTCTGTTACATATTCTTCAGCTCTGTTTTTTCTTTATGTTTTCTAACTCTTGGTTATACTTCTTACTGTATTCTTCCATTCGTCTCTTGAGTTTATTTAGCATCTTTATGATTATTACCTTGAATTCTTTATTGGCTAGATTGCTTGTCTCTACTTAGTTCTTCTTCTGGGATTTTGTCTTGTTCCTTTATTTAGAACATATTCCTCTGTTGCTTCATTTTTCCTAATTATCTGCTTTATTTCTATGTATTAGATAAGTCAGTTATGTTTCCCCATCTTGAACAAGTGGCCTTATACAGGAGACATGCTATGGGGTCCAGCAGTACATTCCTCTCTGGTCACCAGAGCTATGTGCTCTAGAGGTGTCCTCTGTGGGGGCTACACGGGTCCTTTTGTTGTGGGAGGACTGACTACTGTGAGCATGCTGGTAGGCATGAATGTACTCTTGCCTGGCTTGGTGCCAGGCCCTGCCTAATGTGGAGACTGTTGGTCACTGCTGGGAGAGGCTGGGTCATTGTGCCACTGTCTGCATGGCCCAGGGAGTTCCAGTTTTTATGTTTGTCTGCTAGTGGGCTGGGCCAGTTCACAAGGCAGGTGGCTTCATGGGCCATGTGTTCTGGGGCTGGTGCTGGCCTGCTGCTGTGTGGGGCTGGGACCTGAAGGATCCCAGGTCAGCTGCTGGTCCACTGGTAGGCATGCAGGATCCTGACACAGCTCCTTGTGGGACTGTGGGGGTTTGGGATTTAGTGTCAGCCTGCTGGTTTATGGGACTGGTTTCTGATGTGGTCTGCTGTGGGCCTGGGGTGTCCTGGAACTATCAGCCTGCTAGGTGATGAGCCCAAGTTGTCCTGAATCTGGTGTCCACTTGTGGTGGGTGGGGTTGGGGCCCAGGTGGTCCCAGGATTGATACCTGTCTACAGGTAGTGAGCCTGGTCCCAGGGCTAGTGCTGGCCAGTAAGTGTGAGGAGCTGGGCCCTGGGGTCTTTAGGTGAAGGGCTCGGAGGTCCTGGAGCTGGTGTTAGCCTGCTGGTGGGTGGGTCTTTGTCCCAATGCCTGGCTGCAGGGTCCCATGGGGTCCTGAGGCTAGTGCCAGTCCACTGATGTGTGGTGCTGGGTTCTAGAGTCCCTGGCCACAGGCCTATGGGGGTCCATTACTGGTATCAGCACACTGGTGGGTGGGGTCATGTCCTAGGGCAGCTGAGAGGCTTGGGAGGGCTTATGGCAACTGGCCTACTCTTGTGTGGGACTGTGTCTTTGCCAGCTGTGTCTATGTCTTCTTTGCCTGGGGCTAATGAACTAGAGGTGGGACTCCAAAACAGCACTTTCTAGCACCAGTATCCTCATGGTAAAGTGAGCTCCCAAGAATGGATGCTTCCAGTGTCTATGTCACAAGGATGAGTCTCAGTTGCTTCTTGCCTCTCTGAAAGGTTCTCCAAGATCAGCAAGTGGTCTGACCCAGCATCTTCTTAAATTATTGTTTTTGCCCTGGGTCTCAGAGTGTGTGAGATGTTGTTTGTGTCCTTTTAAGTGTGGAGTCTGTGTTTCCTACAATCCACCTGACTCTCCTGAAAGCAAGTCACACTGTCTTTCAAAGCCAAAAGTTCTGGGGCTTATCTTCCTGGTGCAGGAACCCAGGACTGGGAAGCTGGATGTGAGGCTTGAGCCTTTTTCTCCTTGGGGAAACTCTCTGCAATTGTAATTATCTTCCTGTTTGTGGGTTGCCCACCTGGAGCTTGTGGATCTTGTCTATACTATGTCTCTGTCCCTCCTACCCATCTTGTAGTGCTTCCTTCTTTATATTTGTAATTGTGGAAGCTCTTTACTGTTAGCCTTCAGGTTGTTTTCATTAATAGTTGCTCTGTAAATTGTAATTTTGGTGTCCCCATCCATGGTACTGAACTGAAGGTCTTCCTATTCTGTCATCTTTGGCCCTCTTCTATCTAGGATCCTGTAAAATCCATTGTTAAATGAACAATTAAAGACATAGAAAGTGGTTAGCGAAATTCCATTTGTGTAACTCCTCTAATTTTGTAGGTAAACTTTTACTTACATAACATGGGATGATAAAGTTTAAGAATATCAATGATGAAAATAAAATTGTCTATGTTTTCAGAGATTTTTTAAAAAGTCACCTATGAGCAACCAGTAATCTATCATTAGACTTTTCATTAGCAACACTGTGTAGGAAGACCATGGTATAATATCTTCAAATATTAAGAGAAAATATAATCATCACAGAATTTTATACACAGTCAGTTTTTAATGACTTAAAGAAAGTTTTTGAGATATAATATTAAATTAGATATGCAATATTATATATAATATATACAGCATGAAGAAAACTGTGGATAATTATACATATACTCCTAGAAGTTGTTGTACAGATTGAGCAGTAGCTATGTTGAGTGATGGGACTACAAGAGATTATGTTTTTGTTTTTGTTTTTGTTTTTGTTTTTTTGGTACGCGGGCCTCTCACTGCTGTGGCCTCTCCCATTGCGGAGCACAGGCTCCGGACGCACAGGCTCAGCGGCCATGGCTCGCGGGCCCAGCCGCTCCGCGGCACGTGGGATCCTCCCGGACCGGGGCACGAACCCGTGTCCCCTGCATCAGCAGGCAGACTCCCAACCACTGCGCCACCAGGGAAGCCCCGAGATTATGTTTTCTTTTCACAATTTTTTCTCTTTTATTTTCCAAATTTTCTACAAAAGTGTATATATGGGAAAAAATCTTTATAGGTCTGTGTCTATTCATGGTCATCAGACTACTTCCTTTAGAATCACATAGGATAAATAGATTGTTCTAGGCCCTCTCCCATGCTCATTGAATTTGGAATGGGTTTTGGATCCTACACTTTGAAAAGCACCCATTGGTATGTTTTATGTACATAAAAGTTCAAGAACCACTGACTTAGGTGGAACACAAATGATTCTAATTACAATGCATTGCCTTGGCAAGTCAGAGATTATCATTTCATTGAGTCTTCTTGCATTTGATGATTAGACACTACTTTGCAAAATTTAAGACAAGAACCTGAAGAAGAACAATATTGTCACTCAACTTGTTCCAGGGACACCAAAGTTAAATCTGCTTTCTTAAATTATTACAGCATTCTTAATTCTTATCGTGAATGTTTCCCCCAGATGTAGAAACAGAAACTTCACTTTGTCCACATTTCACAGAAGGTATTTTTTTGAAGCTATTGTTTGCTAATTGTCTATTTTTTTAAAAGATAATTTTCTTACCCATATTTTGTGGACCCTTATGTCATATTTGCTTATCCTATGTGTTTACATGTAAATAAAAACCAACAAAAATTTATAAGGCCTGTGCCTTGGGCTAGAAGAGAAAAATAGATGGTGCATGAAAAGCTGAAGCTACAGGTGTGTGAACTTCTGTTCCCCAAGTTACTCTGGTCCATTGCCGCTGCTGTGTTCCTTCATTGAGCTGTGACCACCTAGGGCAGAGGACAGAAGTTAAAATTAGCTCCATTAAAAAAATGTTTATTTCAGGAAAATGTTTGATGTGATTTGCTAGTAACAGAAGTTACATTTATGAGCTATTAATTTTCCATTGTGAGTGGGTTGTAATATAGATTCAGGAATCCAACTTTTCTGTCACTTAAAACTTTAAAACCTAATGGGCTGAAACATTTAATGCTGTTGTTTTGCCTGGGGGGGGGTGGAAAAAAATCACTTAGGATCTTGTGAAGAAAATTTATTTCGTTTAATTAAAGGCACATTAATTAAAATGTTGTTTTAGTCATTAATGGTGCTTTAAAATGCATTTATTCATCTTTCTTCTTTAAGGACAAATAAATCAATTTTAAGTCAGATGTTTCTTTAATGTAAGATGTGACTAGGAATATGTATGCTTCTTAATCTGAAAGAATGTTGGTCAAAATAAATTTGCATTCAAATCATTAGCATAAATGACATTGAGTGTCATTTATCCAGGACTGATCATAGGCTGAATTGTGAAATAGGCAAATTAACTTTGTGATCTCATTCTTGTCTTCTTTCTGTTGCAACCCTATCCCTTTTAGTAATCTCATTCCATGTCATCCCCTTGACCTAAATCTGCATTCACCAAGAGCAGTTTTCAGAGTAATGACTCAAGTTAGCTTGTTGAATTGAGTGATTTTCTGAGTCCTGGAAATGAACAAAGCTTTGGAACAAATGTCATAGTGGCCAATGTAGGGGTGTTGAGGGTTGATTAATGAAGGCCTCCTCTTCATGACCTCACTTGCAGTCAAATTAATTACTTTGAAATTTGTTTTACAGTTGAGTTTCTCTTTGAGATTTTTTTTTTATGAGAATGTTCCCCTGATGGTAACACAATTACAGGACAAAAACAAAAATGAATACAAAAATTTCACAAAGTCTGAGAAGCACTGTGATACTGACAGGAATATGGGCCATGACTTTGGATTCTAGACTCCATCAACCATTACTTAAACAAATTAACCTTTCTAAACTGAATTCTTCTTATCTGAAAGCTTTGAAATAATTTTAAAAAATATTCTTACAGGACTGTTGTAAAGATTAAAGGAGAGACTTTAGTCAAATTATTACTAAGTGCCTGGCACATAATAGGGATATAAAAAGAATATTAGGGGCTTCCCTGGTAGCACCGTGGTTGAGAGTCTGCCTGCTGATGCAGTGGACACGGGTTCATGCCCCAGTCCGGGAGGATCCCACATACTGCAGAGCTCTAGGCCTGAGAGCCATGGCCACTGAGCCAGCACGTCCAGAGCCTGTGCTCCACAACGGGAGAGGCCACAGTGGTGAGAGGCCTGCGTACCACAAAAAAATGAAAAAAAAAATTAGTTTGACCCTTTCTAAATTCCAGTCTTTACCACACTGTATTTCCTCAATGTCTGTTCCTTGTCCTTTGCTATGTTGAGGTCGCATATAATCATTCATTTGGGTGTGAATAGAAAGGCTAAAGCAATGATGATAATCAGTATGGAACTCAAGTCAGGGTTTGCTTTGAGGTAGGTAGGACATCATGGGCTCCTCAAAGCATGCCATCCACAGCTAAGGGCAAAATATCACTAGTAAAATGTAATCGATATTACAATATTATTGTCCTTGTAATTGTTTAGCTATGAGAGGGACTTGCCTATTAAGATGATGCCTTGGAACTGGGATCCACAAAGGAATACTGAATAAAAACATTTTTCAGTGAAATCTTCTCTCCACAGCAGGCCATACTTATTTTGGGGTTTGGAGGATTAAGAAACTTTGATCTTCATTTTTCTAGAAGGAAACAGAGCCTATATAGATTCAAAACCAGACATGACAATATCTAAACATCTTCCCCATGTGCTTCTTTCTTCATTTTCCAAAACAGTCCAGCCCATTGAATGATGAATGAGAGAAAATAGGACAAGGACCCCATATCGTACTCCCAGTGACTGTATCATTGAGTTAATTTGACCAGTGAGATGCACTGGAACTCCTTTAAAATGTGGATTTTCCTAAATGGCTTATTCAATCCGTCTGGCTTCTCTTGTTTTCACACAGCTATACACTTATTAGCTCTGAATAATTTTCATTCTACAGAGTAATAAAAATGCTCTATTTTTTATAGCACTGTATAGTTTTCAAATTCCTTATTTCATGTGATCTTGGCAAAAAACTTACAAGATTGTATTTTATTCTGATTCTTTACCAAAGAGGAAAGGGAAGTTCTGAAAGGGCAAATAACCTAAAATAATTCTCTATTTGATCCAAATGCTAGAAAATATAGAATTTCTCCATTCCAAGTACTCTAACAGTTAAATTGTGCTTCTTAATGAGTAAGGATTGTATTTTAAACCTCTTTCATGCCACATAACACTAGCATATGCTCCTTTGGTTTCTACTTGTCAGTCACCTTGGTGCTGATGTATCTTTATTGCCTTTGGTGCTTATTTTTGATAAAGGTGTAAAAACAAGTGCCATTTTTTTCTTTTTCTTTGATACTTGACTGAAAAATTCTTCAATTCACCTGAATAGCAATTTTCTTTTCTTTTTTAAAGCTCTACAATCATTTTTAATAACAACGTGTTTTTCATGACTACCTCATTAACACAAATTTAGTAAGTGTTAAAGATTTACTGCTCCTTATGGATCTGAGTAAAGTAAACTTTCCTCTACTTAATTATACTACATCATTTATCTTGAGGACATTTGGGTGACTAGAAAAGAAAATCGATCATTTATGTCTTTCTACTGTTTGAAAATATCATATTCTGGCCACTGTTTTTGAGATAATTACTCTACTTTTTATTTTACTCATGCTACTAGTTTGCAAATTTGTGAGAATTTTTATACTTGGGTATGAAATAACACACTCCCTCAAGATTTATGGACATTACATGCTATGGAAAAATTAAATAGAGAAACTAAGGTTCAACAATTTTAAATAGTAGTTTAAGTATTTGAGATTATTTGCAATTAATTGCTGGAAAGTACTATTACTTGTATTTTCTTTTGAGAATGTCTTATCATCACAATCATCCAAAAGCCCTTTTCTGCAATTATTATTATATTTTTTAATTAATTTATTTATTTTTTTCTTGTGGTACACAGGCCTCTCACTGTTGTGGCCTCTCCCGTTGTGGAGCACAGGCTCCGGACGCACAGGCTCAGTGGCCATGGCTCACGGGCCCAGCCGCTCCACGGCATGTGGGATCTTCCCGAACCAGGGCACAAACCCGTGTCCCCTGTGTTGGCAGGTGGACTCTCAACTACTGCGCCACCAGGGAAGCCCTGCAATTATTTTTATGTGGGGTAGAATTTAGAATGTATTTGAAAGGTTTAATTGGTAAACATAAAAATATATATATGATTATGTAAAAGGAATGTTACCCTAATGGCCTTAACACTGTTATTTTTCTATCACCTATCTATCATCTGTTATCTATCTATCTATCTATCAATCATCTATCATTTCGCAGTATCGGAAATGTGTTTGTATGTACATGTCCATATTGCTCAATGAGCTCCCTAGATTACTAACAAGAAGCTTTGTGAGGAACTTCCCTGATGGTGCAGTCGTTAAGAATCTTCCTGCCAATGCACGGGACATGGGTTCGATCCGTGGTCCAGGAAGATCCACATGCTACAGAGCAACTAAGTTCCTGTGCCACAACTACTGAGCCTGCACTCTAGAGCCCGCGAGCCACAACTTCTGAAGCCTGCATGCCTAGAGCCCGTGCTCGGCAACAAGAGAAGCCACCACAATGAGAAGCCCGCGCACCACATCGAAGAGTAGCCCCCGCTCGCCACAACTAGAGAAAGCCTGCGCACAGCAATGAAGACCCAATGCAGCCAATAATAAAATATTTTTTTAAAAAAGGAACCATTTATAAAAAACAAACAACAAAAAAGAAGCTTTACGGATATATCTGTTCCTCATCTGAGGGGTAAGATTTGGGCCTAAGTTTAAATCTCAGCTCTATCACTTTCTTTCAATATCTATACAATGAAAAAGTGAACTTGTCTTATTTTCAGCCTCCTCATCTGTGAAATGGGATGTAATAATACCTCACAGGTTACTTTTTAGGATTAAACGAGATAATATATGCATTGTTTAGTAAAAGGCCTGCCACATATAGATGCTCAATAGATTTCTTTTTTTTTTTTCACAAATCCTCTCTATTTTGCAGTTGACAACCATCAATGAAAAGAGAAAAGCTAAATCACTGGCTAATCTAGTAGTCCAAAACACACTCCTGAATTCCTAGTACCTATGCATTTATAAAATGAGCTAGTCAGCCAGAGAGTCTTTCAAATAATTGGTTTTGGTTCGATATCAAGATTTTTTTTCACTGAATCCATCAGTTTTTCAGAGTTAGGTAAAGCAATTGGTGGTTTTTGTAGTGGAGATAGAGTTATGACTTCCATCTGAAGCTATTTATAAGTGAATACAGAGATCCAGGAAGCACAGATTGTGGTAAATCAGAGAGGATTCAGAAAATTGTTATTTTCCATATATGAATGTAACAAGTGTAAAGACTAGAAGCACCTGTCTTGTTATTCCCTTTATACATAGATGCCGACAAAATTAGAAATTCACAAGAGAGAATGATCACACCTTGAAATAAGGAGAGAAAATGGCAGAGAGAACAATCTGAATTTTCAGTGTTAGTCAACTATGGTTATGTATATTTTACCAAATTGCATTTTATCTTCCTTATTCTTTTTAAAAATATGTATTTTCTAAAGACATTAGGTTCCCTCTTGTGCCAAGATTAGAGTTTTTTCCCTGCCAACAATTCTGATTGAAAAAGCTCCATGTGGTACGTTCATTAAGGCAGATAAGAAAAATCAGAGTGCTGTAGTCTGTTATATTTTTGTATTTTGATTCTGTGAAATATTTCAACTAAGTAGTAATATGATTTTTATAGTTGATAACAAGCTGATATGTTTGTTCAATTCTATTTATCTTTTCTTTAGGTGAGCGAGTCTGAAGAACTCCTAGGCAATGGGGTCCAAAAAACACCTTCATTACACTTTGTTATTGCTATATAAAGACTGGTGATATAGATCATTTTTTAAAGAAAAAGTGTTGCTTCTGATATTGAAGTGGTATTTTAGCATTTACAACTGGCTAGCTAACTAACTAACCAACTAAGTAACTAACTATGTAAAACCTATTCCGTTTTTTCGTGTTTGGCTGCACCACATGGCTTGTGGGACCTTACTTCCCCCACCAGGGATCAAACCCCTGCCCCCTGCAGTGGAAGCAAGGAGTCCTAACTGTTGACTGCCAGGAAATTCCCTTATTTATTTATTTTTCTTTTTAATAAAACATATTTCTGATTGTTTTCTACTGTTTAGACCTTCTCATTCACCCACCCCATGTCTGCATTCGATCCTCCTCTTCTGTATATCTCTTGGGATTTTTGCTTATAGCATTTGCTCTACCATATTATAATATGATTTACCTACATTCCCTTACTATTATAATATTATCTCTTTAATAGAAGTAATATGTATGTCATTCATCGTTTTTTTTTTGGGGGGCCCCCAAATCAAACACAGTAACTGGGGCATAGATGATGCTGCTAACACATATTTATTGATTCAATGAATTGTTTGCAACTCAGCAAAAACTCTCCCCTAAGAGAGGAAAAACAATGTACTGACTACTTTACTCTTATACATATCTGCCAGCTCTTAGCTTAAAATTTCCATTTTCATCAATCATTACCTCCTAGTTAATTATCTTGAGATGGAAAGATAACTAGAAAAAAGCCTTATACTACTTACAATCAATATTTACATACTTTCTCTGACTTCTTAATTAATATTTTAGGTTTCTGTTTGTGGACATGGGCCTAAACTGTCTGTATAACTTTAGATGATAGATAGATGATTGATAGATAGACAGAGGATAGATAGGTAGGTAGATATTATCATTAAAGAAAATATGATGTCAGAAACTTGGCTACAATTTTGTGTCAGGGATTACCTTTTCTTAACACTCCAAGATGAGATTCTTTTCATCCTGTATTTTATGAAGGTTAATAGTTAAATTAATGGTTCATTCACTATGAGCTAACACAGAGGATCTAATTGTCAAATCACACACACATAAATCTGAGCTTTTACTCGTTCAAGGACACAAGCTATCAGTGGCATGGGCAAAGCAGGGAGAGGACTTGGATATCCCATGTGGCTCTCTTGGTCTTCCCTTCAGGTGTCAGACGTACTTTCTGGCCCACAGTAATAGAAAAGGTCTCCAGGTGAGGTATGCATGTCACCTTACCCAGTGTGAGCATCTAAGTTATGAAACATCTCTATTTTATATCCAACTTATTAGAGGGCTTTCATGACACTTTCCAAGAGTGTGCCTCCTAATTTCATAGACTCTACGTTTCTTTACCATAAGAAATCTTAAATCAGGATCGTCTTTCTAACAGCACTTCATAGAGAAGCATTCTGCTATTAACATTTATTTGTCTATTGTCCTAAGGTGAGTTATTATCTTATATGCAAAGAAATTCAACTGAAACACTTGTTGTCTCCCCCTGCCCACCCAGGAATGTTCCTCCATTATTGGTAAAGACGTAAATCCCAGGCGAGTTTCTATAACCCTTTCCTCCTCTGCCCTCCCTCTGACTTCAATCAATATCTCCGTGCAACATATTTCTCAGTTATTTTTTTCCATTATCTGTCCTACAACATTTTCTGCTAAATTAAATACAGAAGATTAGGCATACTAATACCCTGAAGGCCACCACTTTGAAACACCCAATGAGGTTGGTTCTATAAAGCATATTAATTATGTACATATCCCTTCAGTTACTCTTTTTGCTCCACCATTCACAGTTATGTGAAACTCTTAGTATGTATTGACAGAGTGGCTTGATTTAATGTTTAATTTTTCTAAGGGAAAATTCATTTCCTTTTCTGGCCAGTGTGCAAAGGTATGGGGAGCTTCAACATAGTTTCCCTAAATATTTTCTTACACTGGGAGTCATTATCCACATAAGTTTTCTTTTCATTTAATTATGTGATCTTACAGTTCAATGATCTTACAAACCATATAGTTGAAGCAGAGATAAAAGGATATTTGAAACACTAAACAGTTAAATTTTGAAGTATGATTCTTCATTTTGTTACCAACAGAAACAACTTTTCCAATGTACTACATATTCCCAGAGACTGAGATTATGATGACTAAATTTCGGATCCCATCAGGTTTGTGAGTAAAACCATACCCCAGACAGCATCGTACAGGGTTTTTTATACCTCAGCATCTAGATGTCATGGGTGTAATGCCACCCATCTCCACTAGGGACAATGTGAACTATGCAAAGTTTACTATGCAGATAACATACATAGTAACATGGAGACAACTAGTAATTACTTTTTTTTGTATTCATTATTCTTCCTGAGTTGATCAACTTATAAATATATTTGATTTAAAGTTATGCTATTTCAAGCTGCTTTATATCTAACATATTTCTCCTTATATCAAAGATAATTAACTAATTGTACAAATTTATCAACATATTTGTCAGTGTTCAACCTCTTAAGTTAGACAATCACAAACTATATAGCTAGCTCCACCTCTACCTGTTTTAGTTCTTTTCCTCTGATTGTTATCTGGATTATTCTTTCTTCATTCCTTAAAAGGTGTTTTCTGTGCTTACCACTAATATTATAATGTCATCTTTGCCTTGTTTCATTGACTATGATAAAAAAATTTTTCATGTTTAACCTTGTGGCATTTTTGCTGTTTTTTTATGATATTAAGTTTATGTAATACATATATATCTTTGCATATAGTGTTATAGTATGGAGAATATTTTGTTTTCTGATCACCTAATTTAAAGTTACACCATAAATATTAACTCGTTACTACATAGTATCTATTACTATACATTTTATTTATATACTATTAAATTTTTTAGAAAATAAGCATTGTAATTTACATAATGATTTCTCTATTAACTGACACGTAGTTTGTTCTAGAATTTTTTTCCTATTAAAAAGGAATATGTAGCTAGCAATTTCTCTCCTAAATGTGCCCTGAAAAGACATGTACAAGATTGTTTCATAGCAGTTTCATTGATAATATCTCAAAATTAGAAATAATCTAAAGGTTTATCAGAGAGTGGATGAATAAATAGTATATTAATGCAATGGAATGGAGAAAAATAAAAGTCCATACATGTAACAGATCTTGCAGACTTTTAAAAATAAATAAATTTATTTATCTGTTTATTTATTTATTTATTTATTTTTGGCTGTGTTGGGTCTTTGTTGCTGTGCGTGGGCTTTCTTTAGTTGCAATGAGTGGGGGCTACTCTTCATTGTTGTATGTGGGCTTCTCATTGTGGTGGCTTCTCTTATTGTGGAGCACAAGTTCTTCAATAGTTGTGGCATGCAGGCTTAGTAGTTGTGGTTCATGGACTTATTTGCTGCTCGGTATGTGGGATTTTCCCAGACCAGGGATCTAACCTGAGTCCTCTGCATTGGCACGCTGATTCTAAACCACCGTGCTACCAGGGAAGTCCCACTTGTGGATTTTATAGATGTAATATAGAGTGAAAGGAGCTTGCACAAAAATTATATGTTATTCAACTTACATGAAGTTTGGGAACAGACAAAAACTAATCTATGGTGTTAGAAATGATAGTGGTTACCTGCGGTTGGTGGTATTGACATTGAAGACAAAGGAGCCTGCTGGGGTGCTGGGAATGTCCTATATCTTGACCTAAGTGGAGATTACATGGGTATGTACATAAGAGTTCACTGAACTATATACACTTAACATGTACATCCTTTGTGGTGTATATATTATACCTCATATAAAAATTAAAATAATATTATGCTGCAACAAACACCTTCATCCATAAAATTTTTTACCTCCTCTTTCTGATTAATTAGTTAATCTATGTCAAAAGAAATAAATTTTTTTTGTGTTTTTTTAAGCATTTTTTTTAAGTATTTGGTGTTTTTAGACAAATTTGTCAGATCCTCTGAAGTATGCTTTTTGGTTATTTGAGTTGTTTCAATACAGATCATCTCACTGCTTTACAATTTCTCTGAAAAAGAAAAGGTATGCTGGACTTCACTTTACTTCACTTCAGTGGGCTACATCTACTGAAGCCCGCATGCCTAGAGCCTGTGCTCCACAACAAGAGAAGCCACCACAATGAGAAGTCTGCACACCTCAAGAACAGTAGCCCCACTTGCCACAACTAGAGAAAAGCCCTCACGCAGCAACAAAGACCTAATGCAGCCAAAAAATAAATTAATTAATTAAATAAACAAAAAAATAAAATCTCTGAGAACAGGGACTACGTTCTAAGAAAGAAACGTATGCTGTTAGTGGCAGCATACATTGTTTTGGGGGTTATGGTTTTAACATTTATTGTCTAATTATAGCTGTCCAAGATATGGACTTCTGGATCCCTGCTTTCACCTGTATTTACACTGCCATGTTTACAAAATGTTTCTGAGTATATTCTCCTCACTTCCATAAAGGTAAGCAGAGAGAGTCAAATATTTCTAATTACCCACAAAGCTCATAGAATAGTAAAACCACTCTCAGTATCAAGCGTAGTGTTTCAGATGTTCCCAGTGACTCTTCACTGAAGGTTTTTAAGTCTATACAATTTCCCGTTTAAAAAAAAAAAAAAAAAAAACCTCTGTCAGTCTTTTAAAATCCACATTGTTGTTTTAAACTTGCAACTATGAGTTTCTTGAATCATTTCCATGTCATTATCCATCATTTGTACTAATCTCACTAATTTAATTAGCATGTTATAAGGCAGCATTGCTATATGTCTTGATTACCTTTTGTTATCTTTTGAATTTTTCTCTCTACATTACCAAGACCTTATGTTAAAGCTTGTAAACTGAGGCGGTAGTGAAATTTTGGAAAAATAGTGGCTGGAGTCATATCTGAGTTCTAGCACTGGGTCTAAAACGAAGTTCAGAATCAGATGATTGATAGATACATTTTCTTCACCACAATGAGAAATTTATAAAGAATTAGATCAGATAGATTTAATTTTTTTCCAGTGTAAGTCAGCAAGTAAATATTTTCCAAACTGAGATTAGTAGTAAAGATTATTGTAAATAGAATGATGAAACATACAGACTATAGCTGCATTGTTGGTTTCAGCAAAGATCATATGAAATGTTACTGATAACAAATCTTCATACGAGGCCCTTCATTTCATGGCCTTAATCTTGACATCCAGATAGGAGTTACAGGGCCATCAATCTCTTTCTGCAGCTACTGGTGCTACTTCCAATGCTAATGTTGGTTCCATTTATAAGAAACCTCCCTCCCGTTTTATCTCTGACAAGTTGAACATATCCAGTGAACAGAAAGGTGCCAGGATACAAAAAAGAAGTTATAGTTTAGAAGAATGAGAAAGACTCTTACTTTGTGTTAGAAGCAGGTCATCTAAATATAGTAATTCATCTTTCTAAGATTAAAAGAAAAAACTGAATTCAAGCTGTCATGAGCACTTACTCTTTTCAATGAAGACATTTTTGGCCAAAATATATTTTTGGTCTTTTTTCTCCATCTTGAAAGCTAATGGGATTATTGTCCATATGCATTGTTTCTGAATAAAATGTCCGGTGCTGCCTGGAATTCATGCACAGGAAGTACAGCTGATGTGGGAAAAGCACTGCAAGATGACATAATTTACTATTCTAATTGCATCTCCAAGGGAGTGTAGAAGCACTAATATTACATATTGCACACCCCTCTCTGCTAGGTGCCAGCATAATCACAGAATTGAAGTTGACATATTGTCACAGACAATCACATTGGAAACTTTCTGAAGCTATAAATAGTGGCTAGGGCACCTATAATATTTTCCAGATGCAGAGACAAGGCAATTAATCTTGTTGTAATCTACACAGGGTGGAACCCAAGGCACATTCAGATTGAGTGCTTGTGGCTGGGTTATTACATGACATCCAGAGTTCCTGAAACTCAACAAACCTCTTTGTGTTAGGTGAAATCTTACAAGAATATCTGGGGCAGCTCCACTGCTTTAGAGATAAATAGCCCTAGTGAGATGATAATATATACTTCTTTCACAGATTTCCTGAGAGAATTTTTCATGTATTCAACAAATATTTGCTATTAAGAACTAACACTGGCCACATTCCCTACATGCAAGACACAGATCCAAGAACTTTACATATATAATTTTAATTAATACTTATCTCTATTAGAGAAACTAATTTTTACCCCTACTTTATGGATGAGAAAACCAGGCCACAAGAAATTTAAGGGTAGGTGTTAATATACTCTGAAAGGTAGGGCATTTTAATGGTTGAAAGCATGGTTTTTGTGGCTCCATTTTTAAAAATCCCATCTCTTCTATTTATTAATTCTGACATAGCCAACATATTTAAATTCTCTCTGCATCAGTGACTTCATTGGTAAAATGTGGATAGTAATTATAGCTACTTCAAGGGCTATGAGCATTACATGAATGGAGGTAACAAATCAGGGTGGTGTCTGACTCATAAGATAGTCTCAGTGTCAATGCTACACTATTATTCTCTTTCCTATGTTAAGAATGTTTTATATTCAAGCACTGTACTGAAATGAGAAACTTTTATGTCTCTCTTCCCTATTAGGCTGTGTGCTTCTCAATTATAAGGACATAGTTTAACTCATGCTAAGTACTTAGCAAGATAGATGTTACATATAACTTCACTGAATGAATGCATGAATAAAGCACGATGTCTCTTTCTTAAGGGTATCATGATATGGTGGAGGAACCAGAACATCGCAGTCATTAGAATACAAAAGCAGTGTGTACAACAAAATGATAGTAGAGCTACTCATGCATTTTCCTGGTTCTTGTGACATTTTTGGAAATAATTGTTTTACAGTATTTATACTAGATGAAAATGTTTCTCCTTACTGATTTCTTTTCTCTACTAAACTGAGAATTCCTAAACTGTTCAGGGACAGCACTCCAGTCAACCCACCATCTTTTAAACTGCAATGTCTGGCTTCACGATTGTGCGTATGTTGTGAGTGTGTGTGTGAACATGTTTGTGTGTGTGCGTGCGTGTGTGTAAGTGAGGTGCAAAGATAAACTCAACACTGCTATGGCAGTTGTTGTGAGGTCAAACTGGACCAGAGGTAAGAGATCTGATTGAAGGTCCCTGGTCTACTGCTTACTTTCTGCTTGGCCTTGTGCAAAGCACTTGGCATGAGCTGCTATGGATGACAAATAGAGCCCCTTGAATCCCTTTCTCCATATCTCCTTAGTAATTGTGGCTCTTAGTGAGGGTTATTATAAACAATTGTGTAACTATTACTTGGATTTTCCCATGTAAAGTTTAGGACAAATAATAAACTGAATTCTTAGATATATAGTGATATATCTTGAACTGGAGGGAATCTAGTATGTACTACCAGTAAGTCTCCAGGCTTCAGGAAGCTGCATTTCTGCAAAAAAGAAAAAAGGACATAGTTGAGTAAATGTTGGAATTCTTCTGCTAGGTAATCTGATTTGAAATTCTCCTGGTGTACCTAAACAATGCAAGGCCAAGTCTTTGAGCATCTCCTTTCAAAACAGGCAAACTATTGCAAGCTTACATTCAAAAGGAACTACTCCTCACCACCTTCCCTGACCCTGCTTCTTTGCAGACTTGGGGATATGGTACCCATGTATTGCTAAGATACGAAGAGGTCAAGAAGACATTCAGAATTGAATTAGCACAATATGACATAGAGGATATTGCTACACAGGCTATGTTTTCTGTCATTTACTCCTTTTTAGTGTGCAATCTGTGTTTTGAAAGTGCTTTGCTAATGTAGTTGGTGGAAACCTTCAATCTGAGATCATTGAGGTAAAAGAGTTGTCATTTGACAATTGTCAAACAATCTGTTCAGAGGAACTCAAAGCCTTTTTAGTTATTTTATCAAAGGTAAAACTCATTTTCAGAAAACCTTAGGTAAGAATCTATTTTTAAACACAGTGTCTTGTAATCAGCAGATATCTGTTGGAGCTTAAATGTCTTTTAAATGGTTTTGTTTTCTAAGATTTTGAATGATAGAACAGCCTTTTCTCAGGCAGTCAGAATCCCTGGGAATGGAAGAAGGCAGAGAGGTCACCAAAGGGCATATCAACGTATACTCTGAGGATCCAAAAAAGAACTTTGAGGAAGGAAGGGTGTCAGATATGTTTCCTCTTATTCAAGAATTGTGTTACTCAATACAGAAAAGATTCTAGTGAGAGCCGTTTTCATTTAGGCTAAAAGAGCCTAAATAGTGTTGGGTTGAGTGGTCCATGGGCGGGCATAAAACAAAGGCATAGAGCTTTGATTTAAAAAAAAATAGTAGCTATAGTTCCCATCTTTGTGGGGTTTAAAGACAAAGGGTGAAGGCCAGACAAATACATGGAAAAGAAAAACAATTGGAGTAAGACGCGGAGATCACCTTCCTCCCCACGGATACACCAGAAATACAGCTGCACGTGGAACTACTCCTACAGAACACCTACTGAACGCTGGCAGAAGACCCCAGACCTCCCAAAAGGCAAGAAACTCCCCACATACCTGGGTTGGGCAAAGCGGAGAGATCCCCGCACAGAGGATCGGTGCCGAGCGGCACTCACCAGCCCGAGAGGCTTGTCTGCTTGCCCGCCGGGGCGGGCGGCGCTGGATGCTGAGGCTCGGGCTTCGGTCAGAGCGCAGGGAGAGGACTGGGGCTGGCGGCGAGAACTCAGCCTGAAGGGGGCTAATGTGCCACAGCTAGCTAGCTGTGAGGGAGTCCGGGAAAATTCTGGAGCTGCCGAAGAGGCAAGAGACTTTTTCTTCCCTCTTGGTTTCCTGGTGCACGAGGAGAGGGGATTAAGAGCACTGCTTAAAGGGGCTCCACAGACGGGCGCGAGTCACGACTGAAAGTGCGGAGCCCAGTGATGGGCGTGGGACGCTGGGGCTGCTGCTGCCTCCGCCAAGAAGCCTGTGTGCGAGAGCAGGTCACTGTCCACACCGCCCTTCCGAGAGACTGTGCAGCCCACCACTGCCGGGGTCCCGGGATCCAGGGGCGGCTTCCCTGGGAGAACGCACGGTGCGCCTCGGGCTGGTGCAACAATACGCCGACCTCTGCCGCTGCAGGCTCGCCCCGCACTCCGTGCCCCTCCCTCCCGCCCGGCCTGAGTGAGCCAGAGTCCCCGAAGAGGCTGCTCCTTTAACCCTGTCCTGTCTGAGCGAAGAACAGACGCCCTCCGGCGACCTACACGCAGAGGCGGGGCCAAATCCAAAGCTGAGACCCAGGAGCTGTGAGAACAAAGAAGAGAAAGGGAAACCTCTCCCAGCAGCCTCAGAAGCAGCGAATTAAAGCTCCACAATCAACTTGATGTACCCTGCATCTGTGGAATACATGAATAGACAACAAATCATCCCAAATTGAGGAGGCAGGAGTCAGTGCTGTGCCTCTGAGGTGGGAGAGCCAACTTCAGGACACTGGTCCACAAGAGACCTCCCAGCTCCACATAATATCAAACGGCGAAAATCTTCCAGAGATCTCCATCTCAACACCAGCACCGAGCTTCACTCAACGACCAGCAAGCTACAGTGCTGGATACCCTATGCCAAACAACTAGCAAGACAGGAACACAATGCCACCCATTAGCAGAGAGGTGACCTAAAATCATAAAAAGTCCACAGACACCCCAAAACACACCACCAGACGTGGACCTGCCCACCAGAAAGACGAGATCCAGCCTCATCCACCAGAACACAGGCACTAGTCCCCTCCACCAGGAAGCCTACGCAACCCACTAAACCAAACTTAGCCACTGGGCACAGACAACAAAAACAACGGGAACTACGAACATGCAGCCTGCAAAAAGGAGACCCCAAACACAGTAACATAAGCAAAATGAGAAGAAGAAAACAACACAGCAGGAGAAGGAGCAAGGTAAAAACCCACCAGACCTAACAAATGAAGAGGTAATAGGCAGTCTACCTGAAAAAGAATTCAGAATAATGATGGTAAAGATGATCCAAGATTCCATTTCCAAGATCCAAAATCTTGGAAATAGAATAGACAAAATGCAAGAAACAGTTAACAAGGACCTAGAAGAACTAAAGATGGATCAAGCATCGATTAAAAACACAAAAAATGAAATGAAAAATACTCTAGATGGGATCAATAGCAGAATAACTGAGGCAGAAGAACGGATAAGAGAGGTGGTAGATAAAATAGTGGAATAACTGATGCAGAGCAAAATAAAGAAAAAAGAATGAAAAGAACAGAGGACAGTCTCAGAGACCTCTGGGACAACATTAAACACAACAACATTCGAATTATAGGGGTTCCAGAAGAAGAAGAGAAAAAGAAAGGGACTGAGAAAATATTTGAAGAGATTATAGTTGAAAACTTCCCTAATATGGGAAAGGAAATAGTTCATCAAGTCCAGGAGGCACAGAGAGTCCCATACAGAATAAATCCAAGGAGAAATACACCAAGACACATATTAATCAAACTGTCAAAAATTACACACAAAGAAATCATATTAAAAGCAGCCAGGGAAAAACAACAAATAACACACAAGGGAATCCCCATCAGGATAACAGCTGATCTCTCAGCAGAAACTCTACAAGCCAGAAGGGAGTGGCAGGACATAATTAAAGTAATGAAGGAGAAAAACCTGCAACCAAGATTACTCTACCCAGCAAGGATCTCATTCAGATTTGATGCAGTAATTAAAATATTTACAGACAAGCAAAAGCTTAGAGAGTTCAGCACCACCAAACCAGCTTTACAACAAATGCTAAAGGAACTTCTCTAGGCAAGAAACACAACAGAAGGAATATACCTACAATAACGAACCCAAAGCAATTAAGGAAATGGGAATAGGAACATACATATCAATAATTACCTTAAATGTAAATGGACTAAATGCTCCCACCAAAAGACACAGATTGGCTGAATGGATACAAAAACAAGACCCATATATATGCTGTCTACAAGAGACCCACTTCAGACCTAGAGACACATACAGATTGAAAGTGAGGGGATGGAAAAAGATATTCCATGCGAATGGAAACCAAAAGAAAGCTGGAGTAGCAATTCTCATATCAGACAAAATAGACTTTAAAATAAAGACTACTAGAAGAGACAAAGAAGGACACTACATAATGATCAAGGGATCAATCCAAGAAGAAGATATAACAATTGTAAATATTTATGCACCAAACATAGGAGCACCTCAATACATAAGGCAAATACTAAGAGCCATAAAAGGAGAAATCGACAGTAACACAAACATAGTAGGGGACTTTAACACCCCACTTTCACCAATGGACAGATCATCCAAAATGAAAATAAATAAGGAAACACAAGCTTTAAATGATACATTAAACAAGATGGACTTAGTTGATATTTATAGGACATTCCATCCGAAAACAACAGAATACACATTTTTCACAAGTGCTCATGGAACATTCTCCAGGATAGATCATATCTTGGGTCACATATCAAGCCTTGGCAAATTTAAGAAAATTGAAATTGTATCAAGTATCTTTTCCGACCACAAGGCTATGAGACTAGATATCAATTACAGGAAAAGAGCTGTAAAAAATACAAACACATGGAGGCTAAACAATACACTACTTAATAACAAAGTGATCACTGCAGAAATCAAAGAGGAAATTTAAAAATACCTAGAAACAAATGACAATGCAGACACGACGACCCGAAACCTATGGGATGAAGCAAAAGCAGTTCTAAGGGGGAAGTTTATAGCAATACAATGCCACCTTAAGAAACAGGAAACATCTCGAATAAACAACCTAATCTTGCACCTAAAGGAATTAAAGAAAGAAGAATAAAAACATCCCAAAGTTAGCAGAAGGAAAGAAATCATAAAAATCAGATCAGAAATAAATGAAAAAGAAATGAAGGAAACGATAGCAAAGATCAATAAAACTAAAAGCTGGTTCTTTGAGAAGATAAACAAAATTGATAAACCATTAGCCAGACTCATCAAGAAAAAAAGAGAGAAGACTCAAATCAATAGAATTAGAAATGAAAAAGGAGAAGTAACAACTGACACTGCAGAAATACAAAAGGTCATGAGAGATTACTACAAGCAACTCTATGCCAATAAAATGGACAACCTGGAAGAAATGGACAACTTCTTAGAAATGCACAACCTGCCAAGACTGAATCAGGAAGAAATAGAAAATATGAACAGACCAATCACAAGCACTGAAATTGAAACAGTGATAAAAAATCTTCTAACAAACAAAAGCCCAGGACCGGATGGCTTCACAGGCGAATTCTATCAAGCATTTAGAGAAGAGCTAACACCTATCCTTCTCAAACTCTTCCAAAATATAACAGAGGGAGGAACACTCCCAAACTCATTCTACGAGGCCACCATCACCTTGATACCAAAACCAGGCAAGGATGTCACAAAGAAAGAAAACTACAGGCCAATATCACTGATGAACATAGATGCAAAAATCCTCAACAAAATACTAGCAAACAGAATCCAACAGCACATGATAAGGATCATACACCATGATCAAGTGTGGTTTATTCCAGGAATGCAAGGATTCTTCAATATACGCAAATCAATCAACGTGATACACCATATTAACAAATTGAAGGAGAAAAACCATATGATCATCTCAATAGATGCAGAGAAAGCTTTCGACAAAAGTCAACACCCATTTATGATAAAAACCCTGCACAAAGTAGGCATAGAGGGAACCTACCTCAACATAATAAAGGCCATATATGACAAACCCACAGCCAGCATCATCCTCAATGGTGAAAAAATGAAACCATTACCACTAAGATCAGGAACAAGACAAGGCTACCCACTCTCACCACTCTTATTCAACCTAGTTTTGGAAGTTTTAGCCACAGCAATCAGAGAAGAAAAGGAAATAAAAGGAATCCAAATTGGAAAAGAAGAATTAAAGCTGTCACTGTTTGCAGATGACATGATACTATACATAGAGAATCCTAAAGATGCTACCAGAAAACTACTAGAGCTAATCAATGAATTTGGTAAAGTTGCAGGATACAAAATTAATGCACAGAAATCTCTGGCATTCCTATATACTAATGATGAAAAATCTGAAAGTGAAATCAGGGAAACACTCCCATTTACCATCGCAACAAAAAGAATAAAATATCTAGGAATAAACCTACCTAAGGAGACAAAAGACCTGTATGCAGAAAATTATAAGACACTGATGAAAGAAATTAAAGATGATACAAATAGATGGAGAGATATACCATGTTCTTGGATTGGAAGAATCAACATTTTGAAAATGACTCTACTACCCAAAGCAATCTACAGATTCAATGCAATCCCTATCAAACTACCACTGGCATTTTTCACAAAACTAGAACAAAAATTTTCACAATTCATATGGAAACACAAAAGACCCTGAATAGCCAAAGCAATCTTGAGAACGAAAAATGGAGCTGGAGGAATCAGGCTCCCTGACTTCAGACTGTACTACAAAGCTACAGTAGTCAAGACAGTATGGTACTGGCACAAAAACAGAAAGATAGATCAATGGAACAGGATAGAAAGCCCAGAGATAAACCCACGGACATATGGTCACCTTATCTTTGATAAAGTAGGCAGGAATGTACAGTGGAGAAAGGACAGTCTCTTCAATAAGTGGTGCTGGGAAAACTGGATAGGGACATGTAAAAATATGAGATTTGAGCACTCCCTAACACCATACACAAAAATAAGCTCAAAATGGATTAAAGACCTAAATGTAAGGCCAGACACTATCAAACTCTTAGAGGAAAACATAGGCAGAACACTCTATGACATAAATCACAGCAAGATCCTTTTTGACCCACCTCCTAGAGAAATGGAAATAAAGACAGAAATAAACACATGGGACCTAAAGAAAACTTCAAAACTTTTGCACAGCAAAGGAAACCATAAACAAGACCAAAAGACAACCCTCAGAATGGGAGAAAATATTTGCAAATGAAGCAACTGACAAAGGATTAATCTCCAAAATTTATAAGCAGCTCAGGCAGCTCAATAACAAAAAAACAAACAACCCAATCCAAAAATGGGCAGAAGACCTAAATAGGCATTTCTCCACAGAAGATATACAGACTGCCAACAAACACATGAAAGGATGCTCAACATCTTTACTCATTAGAGAAATGCAAATCAAAACTACAATGAGATATCATCTCACACCAGTCAGAATGGCCATCATCAAAAAATCTAGAAACAATAAATGCTGGAGAGGGTGTGGAGAAAAGGGAACACTCTTGCACTGCTGGTGGGAATGTGAATTGGTACAGCCACTATGGAGAACGGTATGGAGGTTTCTTAAAATACTACAAATAGAGCTACCATATGACCCAGAAATCCCACTACTGGGTATATACCCTGAGAAAACCATAATTCAAAAAGAGACATGTACCAAAATGTTCATAGCAGCCCTATTTACAGTAGCCCGGAGATGGAAACAACCTAAGTGTCGATCATCGGATGAATGGGTAAAGAAGTTGTGGCACATATATACAATGGAATATTACTCAGCCATAAAAAGAAATGAAATTGAGCTATTTGTAATGAGGTGGATGGACCTAGAGTCTGTCATACAGAGTGAAGTAAGTCAGAAAGAGAAAGACAAATACTGTATGCTGACACATATATATGGAATTAAAAAAAATGTCATGGAGAACATAGGGGTAAGACAGGAATAAAGACACAGACCTACTAGAGAATGGACTTGAGGATATGGGGAGGGGGAAGGGTAAGCCGTGACAAAGTGAAAGAGCAGCATGGACATATATACACTACCAAATGTAAGGTAGATAGCTAGTGGGAAGCAGCCGCATAGCACAGGGAGAACAACTCGGTGCTTTGTGACCGCCTGGAGGGGTGGGATAGGGAGGGTGGGAGGGAGACGCAAAAGGGAGGGGATATGGGAACATATGTATATGTATAACTGATTAAATTTGTTATAAAGCAAAAAATAAAAAAAGAAGAAAAAGAAAACAAAACATAACTAAAAAACAAAAAAAACTACCATAATTTTATATAATGAATTTCATACTTGTTGACAAGATATTTACCTTTGAGTTTTTTTAATATAAGTTTATTTATTTAAAAAAAAGAAAAAGAAAAACAATTGAATAGAAAACCTCAAATGTTTGATTTATTCATTAGGTAACCTTAGCTTGTCCAGGACTCAGATAGGGGAATTGAGCTACGTAGCTTACTATTAGAAATATGTCTGCTATGATACTTCTTATGTGACACTCTTGCTTTTTATAGGTTAATTTACTGTAGCTCTGGATACATGTCTGTAAAGGTAGGGCCCATGTCCTATTCTTTTTCATCTCCCTGTGCCTAACACAGTTTCTATCATATAATTTGAATAGAAGTGTGTCCATAGAATGAGCCAAACGCTTATATGCAAGGGTGCTGCTTTTTCCTGTTATTTCTGAGAAATTTCTGCAGGACAGATGGATCCTCCTAAAACCTGGTTCTATTTTGCATGAAGTCCTCAAATTGTAAGGCATAAGACCTCTGCCCCATTCTTTATGTTTTCTGTCTCTTGCATGCTCATAATTCTTGGTTTGAATTGCAGAACTATTATCCTTTTTTTCTGCTTTTGTGCTAAGGTTAGTTTATATATCTATTTCTCATTACATATTATTAACTTGAAGCCAGGCATATATCTTCATTGTGTGTTCTCCATAGCACTCAGCACATTGCCTCATAGACATGAGAAAGCTTGTTAAATTGAATTACATTGATAGTGATCACAAGGTTTGGAAAATAGGATGCTTTAGAAAAGATTAAGAGAACAGAGATTGTTTATCTTAAACAAAAGATCAAATGCTATTCTAAGAGTTTACAAATCAATAAAGATTTTATATCTCCAGTGGAGAAAATGGGAAGTGGTAGTAGAGTGGGTGGTTACTGACTTTTCCCAAATGTCTACTTATGGTTTTGGATAGAATGGGCAAGGACATACATCCCTTCTGTGCACTCTTATTATATGGGTCAGGTATTTTTGTATAATCATACCTCATTGGCTCCACTAAGGCTCTGAAGAATTCAATCCTAACTTCTACCTATATTTATAATTGGGAAGCTATTGTTTTGCAAATAGGATCACTTGTTGCATATATTGCTCTGCTTTTTAAGCCAGATCATCTTTGTAAACTTAACTTGTTTACTATCTTTCACTGAAATATTTACAATCTTTTATCAATCTTATCTTATTTGACAAGTATTTATGGGTCATGACATCAGCAATACATGAGAGATCTGAAAATGAATAAAATGTAGGCTCTGCCCTTTAAGGGCTGGTGATCTGATAGTGTAATATCAAAGTAAAAGAAATTTATATAATGGTATAATATGTGATGATAAGGAAATGGATCTATTAAGTTATGTGAGAGCACATGAATGGGAAGGGAATGATTTGTGCAGATCAGCACTGTCCAAAAGAGTTATAATGCAAAGGCACATGTAATTAAAAATTTTCTAACAGTCAAAAAGAAGCAGACAAAAACAGTTTTAATAATACATTTTATTTAACCCAACATAAAATTCATTAATGTGATACTTTACTTTTTTTCCTTCTGTTTTATAACTAAATGCATCCTTGAAATCTAGGATGCATTTTATACTTCCAGTGAATCTCAATTTGGATTAGCCACATTTCAAGTGCTTGATAACAAGCACTAGTAGCTAGTAGCTAGTGCTTGCTAGTAGCTATCATATCACAAGTCCAGGAATTTAAAGAGGGAATTTTGGATAATTTGATAACAAGTTGGATTTTTGAGGTTTAAGAAGAATTCCCAGATCTAAGAGATGGGGTATTGAATCCATGGGGGCAATATATGCAAAAGCACAGAAGCATCCAGATGTTAGCAGAAGTTCCATATGTGTAGGCATGACAGAGAATTAACCCAGAAATAAAGGTTGAGGAAAAGCCTTCCAATTATCCTTGAAGATCTAATAACACTAGATTTCATAGCTAAGAACTCATAATATTATTGGATCTAATACTAATAATATTTTGTTGCTTTACTCAAGTATGTATAGGAGTGCTTATTACATGTCAGGTAATGTTCTAAACATTTCTTACATATTAGCTTGTTTAATCCTGCAACAACTCTGTAAGGTAGATGCCATTATTACCTACCTCATTTTATAGATGAGGAAATTGAAACATATGGATGTCAGATAATTTGTCCAATGGCACACAACTAATAAGTTGGACAAACAGATTTGACTCCATAATCTGTGCTCTTAACTACTATGCTATATTAACTCTACAAATCACAGTCTGCTCTATACTATATAGACTCAGTGCTGAATTTAATGTTCTATATAGATCAGTAGACACTAAACATTTAAGAGCTATCAAAGTTGTAAAATATGTTAATGAAGCAAATTTGTTTTCTTAAAAATACAAATGGATTGAAGACTAAATAAAATTTAAAGTTGGAAAAGTAAATATGGCAAATAGTTGATAATATTCTAGGAATGCAGGGCATAGTCCCTACAATAGTCCCTAATGTTATTTCAAATAGTATGAATAAATTTGAAAACTTCATTTCACCCAAGTAGTTTCTATCAATTTCCTGAAATGTAAAAGAGAAAAATATATTTATGTTGAGTTTAAGAAATACATCTAAAATAATCACAGTTGGGAAGTACAATAAAAGAATGAAAAGGTTATGCCATGCCAGGACTAATCAAAAGAAAGCTGGTGTTGCTGTATCAATATCAGACTTTAAGGCAAAAAGCATTACTAGAGATAAAGAGAAATACATCAGAATGATCAGTAACTAAATCCACCATAATATTTCAAAAGTTTTTTAATTTACCTAATTACATACCCTCAAATATATATAAAGTAAAAATTGACAGAATTAAAAGAATAGAAAAATCTATAATCATTGTGGGTGAATTTAACCACCTTTCTCAGGAACTGTCTGAAAAATGCAGATGTGAAAGCTGTAAGAATACAGGAAATTTGCCCGTCACATTTAACAAACGATGTAATTGACTTATACGGAAATTTGTACCCCACAGTTGCAGACCACCTGTTACTTTGAGTACACACAGAAGTTTTTCAAAAATTGATTACATCCTGGGTTAGAAAACAAGCCTCATTAAGACGCAAATGATGTAAATTTAAGGGTACATTTTCCTAACCATTTTGGGCTTAAGCTAGAAAATGATTTTTAAAATCCCCATATATTTAGAAATGAGTAAACACACATATATACACATATATATCAAAGAGGAAATGAAAATCGAATTTAGAAAACTATTTTGAATTTAATATACTGAAAATCAACATATCAAAACTTGTGGAATGTCGCTAAAATGTGCATAAGGTGGAGTTTATATGAATAGTTTAGAAAAGGAAAGTTTAAAAATCTGTAAACTAAACATTCATCTCAAGAAACTAGAACAATAGCAGCAAATTAAACATAAACAAATGGTAGAAAGAGTGAAAAATGAAAGGAAACATAGTAAAACTGATAGAAATACTAAGTAATAATTATTTGAAAAATATCAATAAAATTGACAAACGATGGTCAAGCAAAAACTCTCCTTTAAAACTTCGTAAATGATAGAAGAGTGCTTTGGTCTGTCTCTCTCTGTTTTATGTTCTCTCTGTCTCTGTAATGGATGAGATTAATTTTCAAAGTTGAACCCTCTTTGCATCCTAAACATGAAAAAAAAAAAAAAGAAAGAAAAAAAGGCCTTGAATTGAGCCATGAAAATTAACACTCTATTTTTATTTTCTGTCATTAAAAAATTTGTGCACACATTTGCTGTATCACACATTTCTAGGACAATGTTGTTGTTTTGTTTCTCCATTTCCCACCCTCCTGACTCTTCCAGTGGGTAGTTGTAGCCTCCCTGTGACCTTCAGTGTAACATAGTCAGTAGAGAAAAGAATAGCTCAGAGAATCTTAGGAAACTTTATAGGCTTCATGATATTCTCTAGTATAAGAATTTGTGATGTAGTATCTCAAACGCAGCCTAAAATATAGATAAAACCCTTTATCAAGTAGCAACAATTTCATGTTTTGTTTGTTTGGTTTTTTTCAGTTCAGCCCTCTCCTGAAACAAAGTCAATCTATATACCGTAATCAGCAATGGGAGGGTTTCTAGGAGAGTTTGAAGTTCAAGCCTGCCAATGGGATCAGCACTCCTCATTTGAAGTTGTTTTCCCTTAGCCATCCCAGGGAATGTTATATTTTTGAAAGCCCTTGACAAGATCGTATATGCTTGTCTCAACTATTAATAACTGAAAACACTTCTGTTGGTTCTCTACACTCTAACAGCCTCATCAGTATATGCTTAGGTCCAGACGTAGCTTCTGCCTTGGCATAGATAACACAGATACACAATTAAATTAATCCAACATGACAGATATGGAAATGTCAAAAGAAGTTCTCAGCTATAAGGACAATGCTTAAATAGTCAACACTGGATGTTCTCTAATCACAAAAAGAGACTAAAATAGTTTAAGATAAAAGGAAAGTCATAAGATAACACATATCACAGATAAGAAACTGCAGTCTGTTACAGCTTAAAAGCACTTCTGAGGGGAAGATAAGGAAGAGAACACAGACGAAGTCAGGCATAAAGTGTCCACCAAAGGGTATTTTAATTATTTTTGGAGTATGATGAGAATGCTAATTCTTAAATTTTTACAGAAGAGCAAAGAATTGCCAAGATACCCCTGACAAATTTAATAAGTTTAGGAACCTGCTTGCCAAATATCTAGGCTTATTTTAGAAGTGAACTAAGACAATGAGGTATTAGCACAAGGATGGGTATTTGACACAGTGGATCAGAATAGAGATCCCAGAAGCCTACATCAAACCTATGTGACAAGATATCTAGGAGAAAGATATTTCTTTGATAAATGTCATTAGGGCAATTGATTATATTGAATCATACCAAAAGATATTAATTCCAGGCAGATGAAAGACTTAAATATAAATATCAAGGTTATGCAAATTTTAGAAAATAACAGAAGAATTTCTTTATGATATTATAAGAGAGAATTTTCAGTAACATTCAAACAGCACAAACTATAAATGAAAGGTATGTGATACATTTATATTACTAAAAATAAAAACATCTGTTCATCAAATGCTGTATTAAGTAGTGGTAGGACAAACCAAAATTTGAAGAACAGATTTCCAATTCATATAACTAACAGATGATAGTTTTTAATACATATATTTGTTCATATAGAATTTATTATACACACATGTATATGTCTCTCTATATATGTACTTTTTTCCTACAAATTATAAGTAAAGGCCAACAACCTCAATGAAAATAAACCAAAATTATGAACAAGCTTTCCACTGTCAAATGTCCAATAAACAAATATAAACATTTTTAGCCTAACAGTAATTGGGGAAATCACAAGGAAACTCGTTTTTTTTTTTTTTTGGTACACGGGCCTCTCACTGTTGTGGCCTGTCCCATTGCGGAGCACAGGCTCTGGACGCGAAGGCTTAGCAGCCATGACTCACGGGCACAGCCACTCTGCGGCATGTGGGATCTTCCTGGACCGGGGCACAAACCCGTGTCCCCTGCGTCGGCAGGCGGACTCCCAATCACTGCCCCACCAGGGAAGTCCGGAAACTCCATTTTATACATAACTGTATGGAAAATATAAAGTCTAACTATAATAATGTTGGAAAAAATATTTGGCAGTAAGTTTCTCCTTCCAAACCACTTCAGAAAACAATTTGCTATCAACTAATAAAGTTGAAAGTAAGCCTAGCATAGGATGTCATAAGTCCATGCATAAGCACATGATTAATAGAAATTTTTGCCCATATGCACCAAGAAATGGAAAAGAAAGTTTATGATAACCTCGAGTGGGAAGGAAAAATATACAATAAAGGGAAAAATATCCTCTGACAGGAGATTGGATAAAAAAATTGTGGTACAATCACATAATGAAACCGATAAGTGTTTTGCTGTATGCACTAGAAAAGCTGTACTTCAGAAACATAATATATAAATTAAAGCTAGTTACAAAAGAATATGGAGAATAGGATAAAATTTATAATGTGTAAATGGGCAAAACAATATATTGATCATACATACACATGTACACCAGTATGATTGTTAAAATAATCAAATGAATGAGAAACACAAAATTTAAGGTAGCAGTTTCTTCTGTGAAGAGTGAAGGGACCCAACTGGCACATGGCACACAGTGGTTTTTAAAACTGTTAAATTTTGGTTTCTTATACATTCTAGTGACCTGTTAATTTTGTTATTATTCTTTGTCCTTTACATATATGTTTTACTTATTCTTTTTATGTATGACATTCATAAAAAAACTTTTAAAAATATCAAGGAGAGAGGGAGCACAGGTAGGTCAGTTTGAGAGTAGATTTACAACATTCAGCAAACAGAGACCATTCTTATCTAATAAATAAAGCAAAGAAGAAAAGTAGTACAAGGTCATCATTAGGCAACATGGTTTCTTTATGGCAATTAGGAGATTGCCCTCCACCCTCTAGGGGATATGGTATCAAAACTGGATGCAAAACTTTTGACTGAATTCTTGCCACCTTTTGCATCCTTAACAAGGCAACTTCATGCAGCTTCAGAGTACACCATTAGTTGTGATTTCTAGAGTAGAAATTCCAAAAAAACATAGCTTTATTTTCTATATTTCTTGAGAAGAGCATAGGCAATGGTACAAGAAAGCACTATACCCCCTGTGGACTATTGTGTAGCAAGAAGAGCTTGGGAAACACAGAAGCCTAGCAGATCCTCGACAACATCAGCCTGAACCAAAGGTGAACTGTCTTAGTCAACACTTAACTGAGGAGGAACTGAAGTTTGATTTGTGCTCCATGCACGTGACTTATGATGTTCTGTAGAAGTTTATAGCTACATACATATTACTGTTATCCCATAATATTATTTAGTCATTTTGCTAATCATTTCTGTGTTTACAAACAATTATTTAAAATAATCTTTTTTATTTTAGAACTTTGGGTTATAGAAAATATGGTTTTAGAAAACAGACAAATTGAAAACATAGTACAAAGAGTTCCCATATACCCTACATGCAGTTTCATTATTATTAACATCTGATATTGGGACCCACAAAATGAAGGTCATCCCAGTGGCTCAGTCCAGATCACAAATCTAAACCTAAGTCAGCTTGCACTTATTGGAAACACATGTTAAGGGGACCTAACAAATACCAATCACAATTCTTCAACTGAGTTTTAGCTACCTGACCTTTTCCTAGAAAATAAGACCTGCTAGTCTTATAAAGAAACCCTTGACCTCCTAGTCAATCATTCCCTGTTTCCATATTGCCTTTGCTAATATTCTATAAAACTCATCCTTGCCCAATATTCCTAGGGAATACTGTTCCACTGATTCTGAGACACTGTACTCCCCCAATCCATGGGTTGTTTCCCCTTGCATAATGGACATTAAACTCATTACTAAATTGTTTGTTTTGTAGTTTGACACATCTTACATCAGTATGATACATTTATTGCAATTAATGAACAATATTAATAAATTATTAAGTAAAGTCCATGATTTATTCAGATATCCTTAGTTTATACCTACTGTCTTCTTTTCTATTTATGGATCCCATCCAGGGCACCATATTACATTTAGCAGCTATTTCTCCATAGGTAATTTTGGCTGTGACAAATTTCTCAGATTCCCTGATTTTGATGATTGAGAGGTTTGAGGAGTACTGTTTAAGTATTTTGTACAACATTCCTCATCTGGGACTTGTCTGGGTCTTAGAAAGGAGTTATGTGTTTTGGGGGAGAAGATCATAAAGATAAACAGCCATTTTCATGGCAATCAGATTGAGGATATACTATTAATATGATGGACATGGCTTATCACTGTTGATGTTAACCTGGATCACCTGGCTGATATTGTAATTTCCAGGTTTCTCCACTAAAGTAACTCTTTCCCCCCCTTCCATACTGCACTCTTTGGAAGGATTTCACAATGTGTAGCTCACACGATGAAGTGGAGAATTATGTTTTAACTCCTTGAGAGTGTAATTATTACTATTATAAATACATAAATTATTTGGAATTCTTTGAATGGAAGATTTGTCTATTATCTCCTTTATTATTATTATTATTATTTAAAATTTTGATTGGAGTATAGTTGCTTTACATGTGTGTTACTTTCTCCTGTATAGCAAAGTGAATCAGTTATACATATACATATATCCCCTCTTTTTTAGATTTCCTTCCCATTATGCAACCCAATGTTCACTGCAGCATTGTTTACAATAGCCATTACATGGAAGTAACCTAAATGTCCATCAACAGAGTAATGCATAAAGAAGATATGGTACATATATACAATGGAATATTACTCAGCCCTAAAAAAGAATGAAATAGTGCCATTTGCAGAGATGTGGATAGACCTAGAGACTGTCATACAGAGTGAAGTAAGTCATAAAGAGAAAAACAAATATTGTATAATATCACTTATATGTGGAATCTAGGAAAAATGGTACAGATGAACTTATTTACAAAGCAGAAATAGTGACACAGATGTAGAGAACAAACTTATGGATACCAAGGAGGGAAGGGGGGTGGGATGAATTGGGAGATTGGGATAGACATATATACACTACTATGTATAAAATAGATAACTAATGAGAACCTACTGTATAGCACAGGGAACTCTACTTAATGCTCTGTGGTAATTCCATTTACCATCACAACAAAAAGAATAATATACCTAGGAATAAACCTACCGAAGGAAACAAAAGACCTGTACTCAGAAAACTATAGGATACTGATGAAAGAAATCAAAGATAACACAAACAGATGGAGAGACATACCATGTTCTTGGATTAGAAGTTATCAATATTGTGAAAATGACTATACTACTCAAAGCAATCTACAGATTCAATGCAATCCCTATCAAACTACCAATGTTATTTTTCACAGAATTAGAACAAAAAGTTTTACTATTTGTATGGAAACACAAAAGACCCTGAATAGCCAAAACAATCTTGAGAAAGAAAAACAGAGCTGGAGGAATCAGGCTCCTTGACATCAGACTATACTACAAAGCTACAGTAATCAAGACAGTAAGGTACTTGCACAAAAAAGAAATATAGATCAATGGAACAGGATAGAAAGACCAGAGATAAACCGAAACACCTGTGGTCACTTAATCTATGACAAAGGAGGCAAGAATATACAATGGAGAAATGACAGTTTCTTTAATAAGTGGTGGTGGGAAAACTGAACAGCTACATGTAAAAGAATGATATTAGAACACTCCCTAACACTATACACAAAAATAAACTCAAAATGGATTAAAGACCTAAATGTAAGGCTGGACACTATAAAACTCTTAGAAGAAAACATAAGCAGAACACTCTTGGACATAAATCACAGCAAGATCTTTTTTGACTCAGTTCCTAGAGTTATGAAAATAAAAACAAAAATTAAAAAGAAATGGGACCTAATTAAACTTAAAAGCTTTTGCACAGCAAATGAAACCATAAACAAAACAAAAAGCTCTCAGAATGGGATAAAATATTTGCACATGAAGCAACTGACAAGGGATTAATCTAAAAAATGTACAAACAGCTCATGCAGCTTAATATCAAAAAACAAACAACCCAATCCAAAAATGGGCTGAAGACCTAAATAGACATTTCTCCAAAGAAGACATGCAGATGGCCAAGAGACACATGAAAAGATGCTCAACATCACTAATTATTAGAGAAATGCAAATCAAAACTACAATGTGGTATCACATCACACCAGTCAGAATGGCCATCATCAAAAAATCTACAAACAGTAAATTCTGGAGAGTATGTGGAGAAACGGGAAACCTCCTACACTGTTGCTGTGAATGTAAATTGGTACAGCCACTATGGAGAACAGTATGATGGTTCCTCAAAAAACTAAAAATAGAACTACGATATGACCTAGCAATCCCACTCCTCAGCATATACCAGGAGGAAACCATAACTCCCTTTAATATTTATTACATCATTTATATATATATAATACATTGACCTATAGACATTTATTTTATACTTTGATTTATAATCCAATACTACTTTATTTATTTTGTTGCTCAGATTGCTCCAGCCATGGTATTAAAAGCTCTTTCCAGTGTCTCTTGTGTCTTTTTGATATACCACATCATTGTGTTTTAGTGCTGTACATCCTTACTTTCTGGCACTGTAAGAAACTCCAGGCTCATCCTGTATATTTCCTGCCCCAGTCCTAGAATTATCCATTTACCTAAGGAGCCCTGGTATATGTACATATTTATAAAGATTTCCACATGTAATATGTATTAAGATGAACATGGGTTCATACTGATGGCTCCAACTCTAACCCAGTACCACACGGATCATTTGAGTCTTTTGTTCTTGCTTATCCATAACCTTCTTTACAAATAGTGAGAAATCTATTTCCACCATCTACTAACATTTTCTTAACTATTCAATTTCAGTATAAATATATAGGAGTATCAGAATTGTTACCATATCACATGGGAAATAAGTTTATCAACTGGAGTACAGTGCTGATGTTTTTCTCCTTTTGCCTTTAGTCTTCACTTTAGACTCCACTATTTTCCTTTACTTAGATCAACACCTTATTCATCATCCTTTTGGCGAGATTGTTTCATATATTTGTAACAGTTAGATTGTTTCTGTCATTGCTTTTCATTCTGACAGTCTGTGTCTTCCAAAATTAATTTTTAAATTTGTGTATATTGATTCACTCTTTGCGGTGCAAGGTTTTATGGCTTTTGAAGTTGTGTAGTATCATATATTCACAATTACAGTATAATACAGAATATTTTCTCTGCCCTAAAAATTTCCCTGTGCTTCACCTATTGAACTTGTCCCCTTCCTCATCTCTGTAGTCTTAGCTTTCTCTTAATGGACAATTGCACACTTGTTTTTAGCCTTTCCACACTGGCTTCTTGAACTTAGCAATATGCATCTAAGTTTTATTTATCTTTTTTTGTGGCTTTTCTCTTTAGTTTGTTTATTTCTTTTCATTTCTCAATAATATCCCATTGTATGGATATACTTATTTGTCCATTCTCCTATTAAAGGGCATCTTAGTTGCTTGAGTTTTGGATGATTATGAATAAAAATGCTATAAACATTCAGGCTTTTGTGTAGGTATTCTTTATGAAAAAGAGGCTACTCTCCTGTATTTGTAGTTTACTGAGAATTTTTATCATGACTGAGTGCTGGATTATCTCAAATTCCTTTTCTGATTGATATAACCATATGACTTTTCTTTTTAACTTGTTAATTTGGTGGGTTATAATTGTTTGAATTGCAAATGTTGAATCAGTTTTGTATCACTGAAGTAATTATTGTATACTTGTTTTCAGTGTCATCAATTTATCTTCTAATTTTTATTATTTCTTTTTCTTCTGCTTCTTTTAGGCTTAAATTTCACTTTTCAAAAAAATCTAGTTTCCTAAGGTGGAAGGTTAGATTATTGATTTTCAATCTTTCTTTTCTAATATGCACATCTAATGCCATAAAATTTCCTCTAAAGACTGACTTCACTGTATCTAACAAATGTTGCTATTTTTGCTTTTATTTTCATTTAGTTAAAATATTTTAAAATTACTCTTGAGACTTCTTTGAATCATGGGTTATTTAAAAGTGTGTTGTATATTTTCCAAATATATAGCAATTTTCTATCCATATTTCTATTATTTATTTCTAGTTTAATTCCACTGTGGTCTGAGAACATTTTTTGTATGATTTCTATTTTTTTTTTAATTTGTTAACAAGCATTTTAAGGGCCAGAATAATGTCCATCTTGGTGAGTGGTTCATGTGAGAGAGGGAAAAATGTGTATTCTGCTGTTATTGGATGGATAATTCTCTGTCAATTAGATCAAAATGACGGATAGTGATTTTTCAGGTCAACTATATCTTCCCTGAATTTTCTGCCTTCTTAATCTATTAATCATTGACAGAGGCTTCTTGAAATATTGTATTATAATTGTTCATTTTTCTATTTCTCTTTTCCATTGTATCATATTTTTCTCATTTACTTTGATGATCTGTTAGGTGCATAAATGTTTAATATTTTTATGTCCTGATAATTGACCTTTTAACCATTATGTAGTGTCACTCTTTATTTTTGGTAGTTTTCCTTGTTCTAAAAACTGTTCTTCTGAAATTCATGTATCTAATCCAGCTTTCTTTTGAATAGTATGAGCATGGTATATCTTTCTCTGTCTCTACTTTTAACCTGTCAGGGATTTTATATTTAAAGTTCCTTTTTGCTTAGCAATTAATAATCAATTTATTAAAATAGTTGACTTAAACATCTGCAAAGGTGACTTTAATCTCTGCTCTTGGCGCCGTACTGATGGAAGTAATCTGCTTAACGATCTTGCAAGGACTGTGCAAGTTAATGAGGTGCTTGTGGTTCTCATGTGGAAGTGATCCCAGGTTTTAGAACCTTCATCACAAGTAGTTTATCTAGTGATTCTCAGAACTTTGGTAGGCATCTAAACTGGTTCTTTTAATTTGAATTTTCTTTCCTTTGTGCTGCAGAACAAGCCAGCATACACTTTCTCCTGAATATGTTCTATCAGTTAATAGGAATTAAGCTAAACAGGACTTCAGTTCAAGATTTTTTTTTTAATTTGGCTAGGAGTTTGGCCATGTGTCATATTTGCTGTAGCTGTAGGCATCAAAGGCTAAAAATCTCTCATTACCCTTGTGCTTGTTTTCCTCCTAGACTTCCATCATCCCTAAGTACTCCTCCACAGAGAGAGTCTATCCTGAAGCTCTTTTAGCTATAAGCTACTGTTATTATTTGTGTAATGGTAATGTGTGGCAAAGGGAAGCATTATATACTCTCAGTGATTAAATCTCCATGCTTTCATGGGCCTTTATCCCTGGGCTGTGACTTGCACAGGTATTTCTTAGCTGTGTTTTTCCCCTTGTGTGAAACAGGAAGGACAGAGGAACTGGAGTCAGAGAAACGCCCTTTCCCTAGATGGAATGAGGCTCTGGTGAAGTCTTGTTCCCTGGAGAATCGAACTTTGTTATAGAGAGTACTATGCTGTATTTCACAATGGCTTCTTTTCTCCTTTCCCTGCCAGTGCCACGGGGGGATCTCTCTTGGCTCTTAACTATGAGAAACTTCTGGATTCATAAAGGTAAAATCTACAAGGTGTGAAGCCACTCTAAGACTGCAGCCCCCAGGAGTTTCTCACTCTTAAGTTTGTCCACAGTCCACCTCCATCATTTCATCTTAATTATCATTTAAATTCTTTCTTCCAGTTCATGGCTCTAGCAGCTTTACTCCAGCTAACATGAATTTTGGCTGTGACTCTCTAGACTTGTTTATCCAGAATTCAGAGTATTGTTTTGCCTTGAAATCTAAGTTCTATGGTGGACTGGGAGAAAGTTATTGATTTTCAGTTTTTTGGCTTTTTCCTATGCAAGATTAGATTAACGACTTCCAAGCTTTTGACATGTCAGAGATAAAACCAGTTGTTTTATGAAGTATTATGGATAGATATATGATCTGGGTATACTAGATTGAGGTTTGGTGTTCAAATTATTATGCCCACTCATCATTCCTTTATTTTTATTAAACCTTTTCTGAACTCAAGCCTGTGGTGTTTACCAAGTCAGCTGCAAACATGGTCCTGCCACTGTTGAATTTATGATTCCAGTGGGAAAGATATGCAGTTAAAACACACTGTTTTGACTATTGTTTGAATATTATGCACTATGAGACCACATAAAAAAGTAACTTGTATTTTCCAAAGTGTCTCTTTCTAGAGTAAGTGACAATTTACATACTGATTAATTGGGACATGGCAGATGATAAGGAGTTTTTCTGGCAAAGAGGATAGGAAAAAGTATTCCAGGGTGAGGATATCAGTGTGTTAGAAAGCCTGAAGCAGAGAGTAGATATGATGCTGTTATGGCTGTATGACACAGAAAAACCTGGAGAGGAGGGGAAAATAAATAGGCAGCACCAATATAAAATGTGGCAATAAGGATTCTGTCTGTCTTGGTGTGCTACCACCTTTCATATGCATCAGTAGTTAAGGTTTTAGCATCAGAAATATGACTTGGTGGCCATATTTGACTAATTTCTTGGTTGTGACTTTAGAAAATAATTTTCTATCTCAAGTGTATAAAAATTTCTCATCTCATCCTACATAGCCAATGTTTTTTTAAGGCTGTTTTCTGGGTCAAATGAAATAACGATTGGGATAGTACTTTTTAAAATGTGAAGAGTATGTACATACTATTGGACTACTTTGTTGAATATTTCTAAGATTTATGCCACTCATTTATTATTTCCTTCACAAGTATTATAAGATGGCAAGATAGGGGACTAAGGGGAGAGAGAAGATGGCAATTTCCAGTAACTCCTGCCTCCAAGAGATTAGTCCATGCTGCTATAATTTTATATATGTCCTACTATTGTGATCTGGGTCAGTCCTCAAGTGGTAATTTTACACAAGTGTTCCCCAAAGCTAATGTGCTTTGTACTGAAATTAGATAACAATATGCCTGAAACTTTGACAGAATTTAGTCATATGTGGGTTTGGTGAGAAAGGAGAGCCAAGAAGATGTGTTCAGGGTACTGAGTGTGAATTAGAAGAGACAAGAGAGGGATTGATAAATGATCATGTCATTTACTAAAATTTGGGACACAGGACAAGGAGAATTCAGTTTGGGGCATCTTGGGTTTGAGATGCCTTTAGACACCAAATGGAAATGCCATGTAAATATTTTTCTTATCTAAGTCTAAAGTTCAGGTAAGAGGTCAGGGCAGGAGGTTTATAAACTATGGGTTATCAAACCATAGGTAATATTTAAAGCCAGAAGGAATGGATGAGGACATCTGGAGAGAAAATACAGATAGAAAATTGACTGGGTCCAAGGACCAAACTCTGGGGAATGCCAATACTTATTGACCAGGGCAAGGTGAAGTTTTCTACAAAGGACACTAAAAAGGAAGAGAAAGTAACAATAAGAACAACAAATATGGAGGCTCTTAAAGGCAGATGAAGTAAGCATTATAAGAAAGAAAGGGTAATCAATGGTTAAATACACAAATGTAAGGTGATCTTGCAGAGAGCACATTCAGTGAGATAATAGGGTCAAAACTTGACTGGAGTGAGTATAAAGAGAAAATGATAGGAGAAGAAGTAAACGTGTAAACGTTAAGAGTGGTGATAATGAGCAAGACAGTGAGATACATTCTAAAAACATATAATTACAGAATAATATGTATGTACATTAGTGTATCCAAATATAAAATGCACTCAATATGTTTACATAAAAAAAGCTTACACATACAGGTTTTATATATACAATTATATAGAGATGACATATAATCGTATATAGGCAACACGTTACACAATTAGAAGTATACATGATAACTGTATTAGAAAATAACTTTAGTACAACCATCAAGTTAAACATCCAAACAAATTTAAGCATTCCAGTTTTACTTCAAAATAATAAGAATGAAAACTATTTTTATTGAAAAAGACCACATATTATCCTGAAAAATCTAGACCTATCTAACAATCTCTTAGAAAGTTTTAATATAAAGTAGCATTAAATGACTGGTCTTTACTGATCAGAAAGCATGTGTATTAATTTTTCATCCTTTTTCCCCACTCTGAGGTACAGGAGAGGAGGAATTATTAACTGAACTCATGTCCTGCCTTGTGTTTTTAGGTTGTTGCTATAGGAACACAATCAAGTTACTCCAACCACAGGAAAAGCTAGACTTTTTTCTAGAATATTAAATTATCACAAAAACAATAAGAAAAAATTGAACTTATATACCGCTGGATGCATGGTGACATATTCTTCAAACTTAAAATAAACAACTCAGAAAACATCTCTGTACATTTTTCTACATCTTTTAACTTTTTCCTTCGAAATATGGGTTTTTAAATTGTTAAAATTAGAAATTTTGGATAAATGTTCTTTAAGAAATTACATTGTATACTTTCTATTCTGGCTTTAGTCCTCAAAAAAAAAAATCCTCTACATTTTTTGATTCTTTTAAAAAATTTCCACCAGCTTTCAACTTAACAAAGCAAGTGAACATAATCGTATTGATGAGGAAGCCACTGATTGACAAAATATTGAGACTTGTTTTTCATTTGTAATTAAAAATATACCATACATCCCTTATTGTATACTGATGATGATTTTTAACTTACTACCAATCTTACCTGACCCATAATTAACAGTATTTATTCTTCTTTACATCGTGTATAGATTATTTTTTCTCACAGTTGGGATCTTGTATGATTTCCCCAGAGATGTTTCAATGGTTTCTAGAATGTAAGCCATTTCTTTCATGAAAAACAAGGGCTAACAAGTGCAGTAACTCAGGTCAATATGCTGTATATTCAGTGAAAGATCTATAGCAATATATGTGAAATGAATTGAAATGATCAAATTTTATAGCTGATTATTTCCTGGAATTTGGTATCTGAAATTTTATCATTTATGTCTAGTTTCACGGACTTAAAATTTAGCTCTTCTATTCTATTTTGGGGGCCCGGTGGTGTGGTACTTTACAATTTTCAAATCACTTCCATGTACCTTGAATCATTTGTAATATATGTGTTAGAAAGAAAGATATATAAGTTAATTTAGGCTCTTAAACCTAGTTCATAACCCTGGGATTATGAACCAGAACTCAGGAATCTATTGGTAATTATTCTTATATATCATATGGAAATAAAATTTGATATGTTTTTAATATTGATAAAGGATATATACACACGCTGAATATTTTTAGTTTCAGCAGAATGAATACTTTAGATATAGGAGAAAAGTTTACCCTCATCGTGAACAGATCCCTTGATTTTTTTAGTCTAGTTATATTATTACTTTGCCACTTAAGTTCATTCTTTGATAAAGTTAACTCTCTTAAGACAATAATTAAAGAAAAAACTGTCCTAGAATAATGTGCAAATTAATACTTTGTTTTGTGGAGTTGGAAAAAACAAAACAGGATCCAGAAATTTCTGCTAGGTTATGAATTCATGATAGGTGATATATGTATTTGTTGTTGTTGAATTTAATGAGTGCCAGATACTGAATCAGGCTCTGGAAATATAAAAATGACTAATACCAATTCCTGTACTTAAAGAGTTGAGCATCTATCTAGTGGGGAAAGCAAAGACATAAATTACTAGTCCTATAGCATTCAGAATACCTTTAAAGAGGTCTGTGAGAAAAAGTGCTAAGGAGGCCCAGAGAAGGGAGAAACTATCACTGAGTAGAAATATTTGGAAATTTTCCAGACAGAGGGATATTTGGACTGGAGCTCTCCCTGTACCCCTTCCTTTTTAGTTTCTCCAGAAAATCAGTTATCTCATATCTAGAATATAAAATGTTAAAATTCATGTTACAATGTCCCTTCATTTTGGAACTCTGAAAGGATGTTCACTATATGGGAGCATCGCCAAAAGGCAAATGACTACGGAATAGCTTCCTTGGAAAATTTATTGTTACTTTGGAGTCACGTTTTTAAGGCTTCTTATCTTGCCAGATTTTTCTTTTCCACCCTAAGAATTTCTATTATTTAGGAAACTATTTTAGGTACAAAATTACACTTACTCATGGTTGCAGATTCATTAAACTCTTAAAGCTTACTTTTCTAATTTACTTTTTATTATTAGCTGGGGCAGTTACAGTGCAGGCATTTTTAGAACCACCTGGAATACAGCGTGTCTGATGAAACATTACTCTTTTGAATGAGCAGCGTCTGATTAGAACAATTTATTTTCTTTGAAAAATTCCCAAAATCTCAGTAGTAGTATAGCATGAATGGTGAGATTCTAGGTTTACATGAGTTCTGCCCTAATCACAAGTGAATAGAAAGAACAGAACCCACTTTCATTATCCATGTGAAATTAGTAAGAATGGAATAGGAGCTCTGCAGCTCGGTAGCCAGGGGTGGAAGGAAGCCGCAGATGAAACCCCAAGTCAGCCCCCGCGCTGCCCTGTCCCACCGTCTCATCTCTCCCCCCTCGTATGAATGTACCTTGGAGCCCTGCTTTTGCTGTATCACATAAGTTTGGCCGGGTGGATGAAAGGCTCTTGGTGCTGCAGCCAGGAGCCAGTGCTGTGCCTCTGAAGTGGGAGAGCCAACTTCAGGACACGGGTCCACAAGAGACCTCCCAGCTCCACATAATATCAAGCAGCGAAAATCTCCCAGAGATCTCCATCCCAACACCAGCACCCAGCTTCAGTCAACGACCAGCAAGCTACAGTGCGGGTCACCCTATGCCAAGCAACTAGCAAGGCAGGAACACAACCCCACCCATTAGCAGAGAGGCTACCTAAAAACATAATAAGGCCATAGGCACCCCAAAACACACCACCAGACGTGGACCTGTCCACCAGAAAGACAAGATCGAGCCTCAACCACCAGAGCACAGGAATTAGTCCCCCCCACCAGGAAGCCTACACAACCTACTGAAACAACCTTAGCCACTGGGGTCAGACACCAAAAACAACGGGAACTACGAATCTGCAGCCGGCAAAAAGGAGACCCCAAACACAGTAACATAAGCAAAATGAGAAGGCAGAAAAACACACAGCAGGTGAAGGAGCAAGATAAACACCTACCAGACCTAACAAATGAAGAGGTAATAGGCAGTCTACCTGAAAAAGAATTCAGAATAATGATAGTAAAGCTGATCCAAGATTCTATTTCCATGATCCATAATCTTGGAAATAGAATAGACAACATGCAAGAAACAGTTAACAAGGACCTAGAAGAACTAAAGATGAATCAAGCATCGATTAAAAACACAATACATGAAATGAAAAATACTCTAGATGGGATCAATAGCAGAATAACTGAGGCAGAAGAACGGATAAGTGAGGTGGAAGATAAAATAGTGGAAATAACTGATGCAGAGCAAAATAAAGAAAAAAGAATGAAAAGAACAGAGGAGAGTCTCAGAGATCTCTGGGACAACATTAAACGCACCAACATTCGAATTATAGGGGTTCCAGAAGAAGAAGAGAAAAAGAAAGGGACTGAGAAAATATTTGAAGAGATTATAGTTGAAAACTTCCCCAATATGGGAAAGGAAATAGTTAATCAAGTCCAGGAGGCACAGAGAGTCCCATACAGAATAAATCCAAGGAGAAATACGCCAAGACACATATTAATCAAACTGTCAAAAATTAAACACAAAGAAATCATATTAAAAGCAGCAAGGCAAAAACAACAAATAACACACAAGGGAATCCCCATCAGGTTAACAGCTGATCTCTCAGCAGAAACCCTACAAGCCAGAAGGGAGTGGCAGGACATAATTAAAGTGATGAAGGAGAGAAACCTGCAACCTAGATTACTCTACCCAGCAAGGATCTCATTCAGATTTGATGGAGAAATTAAAACCTTTACAGACAAGCAAAAGCTGAGAGAGTTCAGCACCACCAAACCAGCTTTACAACAAATGCTAAAGGAACTTCTCTAGGCAAGAAACACAACAGAAGGAAAAGACCTACAATAACGAACCCAAAGCAATTAAGGAAATGGGAATAGGAACATACATATCAATAATTACCTTAAATGTAAATGGACTAAATGCTCCCACCAAAAGACACAGAGTGGCTGAATGGATACAAAAACAAGACCCATATATATGCTGTCTACAAGAGACCCACTTCAGACCTAGAGACACATACAGATTGAAAGTAAAGGGATGGAAAAAGATATTCCATGCAAATGGAAATCAAAAGAAAGCTGGAGTAGCAATTCTTATATCAGACAAAATAGACTTTAAAATAAAGACTATTAGAAGAGACAAGGAAGGACACTACATAACGATAAAGGGATCGATCCAAGAAGAAGATATAACAATTGTAAATATTTATGCACCCAACATAGGAGCACCTCAATACATAAGGCAAATACTAACAGCCATAAAAGGGGAAATCGACAGTAACACAATCATAGTAGGGGACTTTAACACCCCACTTTCACCAATGGACAGATCATCCAAAATGAAAATAAATAAGGAAACACAAGCTTTAAATGATACATTAAACGAGATGGACTTAGTTGATATTTATAGGACATTCCATCCAAAAACAACAGAATACACATTTTTCTCAAGTGCTCATGGAACATTCTCCAGGATAGATCATATCTTGGGTCACAAATCAAGCCTCGGTAATTTTAAGAAAATTGAAATTGTATCAAGTATCTTCTCCGACCACAATGCTATGAGACTAGACATCAATTACAGGAAAAGATGTGTAAAAAATACAAACACATGGAGGCTAAACAATACACTACTCAATAACGAAGTGATCACTGAAGAAATCAAAGAGGAAATTAAAAAATACCTAGAAACAAATGACAATGGAGACACGACGACCCAAAACCTATGGGACGCAGCAAAAGCAGTTCTAAGGGGGAAGTTTATAGCAATACAATCCCACCTTAAGAAACAGGAAGCATTTCGAGTAAACAACCTGACCCTGCACCTAAAGCAATTAGAGAAAGAAGAACAAAAATACCCCAAAGCTAGCAGAAGGAAAGAAATCATAAAGATCAGATCAGAAATAAATGAAAAAGAAATGAAGGAAACGATAGCAAAGATCAACCAAACTAAAAGCTGGTTCTTTGAGAAGATAAACAAAATTGACAAACCATTAGCCAGACTCATCAAGAAAAAAAGGGAGAAGACTCAAATCAATAGAATTAGAAATGAAAAAGGAGAAGTAACAACTGACACTGCAGAAATACAAAAGATTATGAGAGATTACTATAAGCAACTCTATTCCAATAAAATGGACAACCTGGAAGAAATGGACACATTCTTAGAAATGCACAACCTGCCAAGACTGACTCAGGAAGAAATAGAAAATATGAATAGACCAATCACAAGCACTGAAATTGAAACTGTGATTAAAAATCTTCCATCAAACAAAAGCCCAGGACCAGATGGCTTCACAGGTGAATTCTATCAAACATTTAGAGAAGAGCTAACACCTATCCTTCTCAAACTCTTCCAAAATATAGCAGAGGGAGGAACACTCCCAAACTCATTCTACGAGGCCGACATCACCTTGATACCAAAACCAGGCAAGGATGTCACAAAGAAAGAAAACTACAGGCCAATATCACTGATGAACATAGATGCAAAAATCCTCAACAAAATACTAGCAAACAGAATCCAAGAGCACATTAAAAGGATCATACACCATGATCAAGTGGGGTTTATCCCAGGAATGCAAGGATTCTTCAATATACGCAAATCAATCAATGTAATACACCATATTAACAAGTTGAAGGAGAAAAACCATATGATCATCTCAATAGATGCAGAGAAAGCTTTCGACAAAATTCAACACCCATTTATGATAAAAACCCTGCAGAAAGTAGGTATAGAGGGATCTTTCCTCAACATAATAAAGGCCATATATGACAAACCCACAGCCAACATTGTCCTCAATGGTGAAAAACTGAAACCATTTCCACTAAGATCAGGAACAAGACAAGGCTGCCCACTCTCACCACTCTTATTCAACATAGTTTTGGAAGTTTTAGCCACAGCAATCAGAGAAGAAAAGGAAATAAAAGGAATCCAAATTGGAAAAGAAGAAGTAAAGCTGTCACTGTTTGCAGATGACATGATACTATACATAGAGAATCCTAAAGATGCTACCGAAAAACTACTAGAGCTAATCAATGAATTTGGTAAAGTAGCAGGATATAAAATTAATGTACAGAAATCTCTGGCATTCCTGTACACTAATGATGTAAAATCTGAAAATGAAATCAAGAAAACACTCCCATTTACCATCGCAACAAAAAGAATAAAATATCTAGGAATAAACCTACCTAAGGAGACAAAAGACCTGTATGCAGAAAACTATAAGACACTGATGAAAGAAATTAAAGATGATACAAATAGATGGAGAGATATACCATGCTCCTGGATTGGAAGAATCAATATTGTGAAAATGACTCTACTACCGAAAGCAATCTACAGATTCAATGCAATCCCTATCAAACTACCAATGGCATTTTTCACAGAACTAGAACAAAAAATTTCAAAATTTGTTTGGAAAAACAAAAGGCCTCGAATAGCTGAAGCAATCTTGAGAACGAAAAACGGAGCTGGAGGAATCAGGCTCCCTGACTTCAGACTATACTACAAAGCTACAGTAATTAAGACAGTCTGGTACTGGCATAAAAACAGAAAGATAGATCAGTGGATCAGGATAGAAAGCCCAGAGATAAACCCACGCACATATGGCCAACTTATCTTTGATAAAGGAGGCAGGAATGTACAGTGGAGAAAGGACAGCCTCTTCAATAAGTGGTGCTGGGAAAACTGGACAGGGACATGTAAAAGTTTGAGATTAGATCATTCCCTAGCACCATACACAAAAATAAGCTCAAAATGGATTAAAGACTTAAATGTAACGCCAGAAACTATCAAACTCTTAGAGGAAAACATAGGTAGAACACTCTATGACATAAATCACAGCAAGATCCTTTTGGACCCACCTCCTAGAGAAATGGAAATAAAAACAAAGATAAACAAATGGGACCTAATGAAACTTCAAAGCTTTTGCACAGCAAAGGAAACCATAAAGAAGACCAAAAGACAACCCTCAGAATGGGAGAAAATATTTGCAAATGAAGCAACTGACAAAGGATTAATCTCCAAAATTTATAAACAGCTCATGCAGCTCAATAGCAAAAAAACAGACAACCCAATCCAAAAATGGGCAGAAGACTTAAATAGGCATTTCTCCAAAGAAGATATACAGACTGCCAACAAACACATGAAAGAATGCTCAACATCATTAATCATTAGAGAAATGCAAATCAAAACTACAATGAGATATCATCTCACACCAGTCAGAATGGCCATCATCAAGAAATCTAGAAACAATAAATGCTGGAGAGGGTGTGGAGAAAAGGGAACACTCTTGCACTGCTGGTGGGAATGTGAATTGGTACAGCCACTATGGAGAACGGTATGGAGGTTCCTTAAAAAACTACAAATAGAACTACCATATGACCCAGCAATCCCACTACTGGGCATATACCCTGAGAAAACCATAATTCCAAAAGAGACATGTACCAAAATGTTCATTGCAGCTCTATTCACAATAGCCCGCAGATGGAAACAACCTAAGTGTCCATCATCGGATGAATGGATAAAGATGATGTGGCACATATATACAATGGAATATTACTCAGCCATAAAAAGAAACGAAACTGAGCTATTTGTAATGAGGTGGATAGACCTAGAGTCTGTCATACAGAGTGAAGTTAGTCAGAAAGAGAAAGACAAATACCGTATGCTAACACATATATACGGAATTTAAAAAAAAAATGTCATGAAGAACCTAGGGGCAAAACGGGAATGAAGACGCAGACCTACTTGAGAATGGACTTGAGGATATGGGGAGGGGGAAGGGTGGGCTGTGACAAGGCGAAAGAGAGGCATGGACGTGTATACACTACCAAACGTAAGGTAGATAGATAGTGGGAAGCAGCCACAGAGCACAGGGAGATCAGCTCGGTGCTTTGTGACCGCCTGGAGGGGTGGGATGGGGAGGGTGGGAGGGAGGGAGATGCATGAGGGAAGGGATGTGGGAACAGATGTATATGTATGACTGATTCACTTTGTTATAAAGCAGAAACTAATTAAAAAATAAATAAATAAACTTAAAAAAAAAAAAAAAAAAAAAGAATGGAATAGGATTTAAAAACAACCAAAAATAAATGGAGAAAATCCCAACCAAGTAACAATGGTGATGAATTTTGGGTACTCACTATCTCTCATAAGAAAACAATAGGAAGCTGATTGTATTTTAAATGACCTACATTGGGCCATCTAAGTGCCCACAGTGTCTTGACCCAACTGCAGGAAAGAAGGTTCATGATGTCAAGAGAGTTTAATTGTTCCTTTTGAATGTTTTGGCTTCCAGTACCCAAATAGAAAGTAGTGAAAAAAAATACAAGAGCTAAAACCCGATTATTAATTTCAAACTGTGAAATTCCTATAAGCTTCTTTTCACTGATTTTATAATGGTTCACAACTTTCCTGTGTGGGACTAGTAATTCTGCTTTGTTCACTTAGTTTAAACAGTACCATTTGACATTTTGAGGTTATCTAATAATGGAGTCAGCCAGGCAATCAGCTTTAGTATTGTGCATTTCATGAGTGAAAGGGAAAAAAATCTTAAAAGAAAGGCTGGCTTGGTTTAATTTCATTGGATATTAGCATTTTTTCAAAAGCAAAGCAGTATTAGTGATGGGAAGTAGGTTAAAACATTGCTGGTTTGCTAATAAGCAAAAGTAAGTTTTTTTTTTTTTTCCCAAAAAATGAGAAGGCTGTTGAATGAAACTTACACATGCAAAGTAGCAAAATTCTTTGTCTTTATGAGTCTCTTGCTTTCTGGGTAATAGATTCATTAGGGGATGAGAAAAGCATAAAAAGATTATGGATATCAAAATGACTGAATAGTAAAAGAGTAAATAGCAGAAGGATTAAAACAGTGGCAAAACGGGGGTGTATTCTTATTCTCCTTTGGGAGGGGGAAAAGGAAAGAGAGGACGTGAGTCTCAGCATGGTTTAAATGGGTAATAAGGCATGTTCAAAAGTGCTGTGCAGTGGCATTTAATGAAATTCTAAACTCTACCCTCCTCTCATTAAGTTGATTCATGGAGTCAGTAACAGGAGAATAACTGGCAAGTGCCGCCTGCTGTGAAAATGACCACGCGTCTCACATCCGTCAGTTTAACCTCTGGAAGAAGGGCCGAGAAAAATGCTGACTCTTTCAGGTCTTTCTTATCTCCTTTCATGCTGTTACTGCTCTGAGCTTCTCTGTGGGCTTAGCACCTGCTTGCCACCCTCATTAGCTGCGTATGTTCTAATAAATGTCGATATTTCTCCTGAAAGAGCCAACATTCTCCTATTATTTTCTTTATTTTTCCTTTCCATGGACTCAAAACTGAACCTAAGTTCACAAGGAAAGAGGTGACACCAGGTTTCCTCTGGTGAGGTTGGTGGAGGGGTGGTAAATTAGTGGCCGACGAAAATTTGTCAACTGAGATTATTTTATCTATAATTATTGCTTGAATAGTACCTGAAATAAAAGATTTAATGAAGCTAATGTTTTGCCTTTGAAATTAGGAATTTTTTTTATAATTACCACCTTTTATTAGTTAGCTTAGCTATTTTCATCTAACAATAGCTATAAATGACAACATCCTCAGGAAATTACAAATTTATATTGTCAGGATCTTTTCAATGAAATTACCATGAATTCTAATCTCCTCCCTGTGTTTCCTGACCTTAAAAAGAGATTAAGTACCCCTTGAGTTAACTGATTTATTTCCTCTCTTCAGGGCCACACGGAGGAGCTCTCTGAAGAAGAAAATGTAATGACCAGAGGTTCCTGTTTAAAAGAATATGGGGATTTATTAGATTGAACATAAAGGATTTTCCTCATACCTGGTGAGCTGTTCTTGTTTCCTATGTGGCATTCTCCCCAGGAATAAAGTTCTGCATAAATTTTCTTGATATCTTTACAACAGTTTTTGGGAATATGCTTCTGACATAATCTATAAATGACAGAATTCCTTGGGTATCTCTTCTTATGGGTCTTTTGAAATAAGTGATTCAAAAGTATATTAATGGGAGCAATATAACAGCATAAAAATTGTAGAGATACGTATTTGTCTGAAGTTGCTCTCTTGGAATGGTCAAAACAGTGAGGAAGGGTATACAGCAAATGTAGTCCCCTTACTGGCAGGAATACTCATATTCACATATATTTCCCACATAAGTACAGTTAAGGGGGTAGGCTAAAGTGCAGAAGGATATCTCAGGATGGATATCAGAGTGGTTATTCTAACTCAAACAAAACCTTCATTAGATATTAATGGCTGTGTTACCCCAGATCTTAGCAGCTTAATCGGTAACATTTATATTTCACATAAATGTTTCTGTCAGTCAGGAATTTGGGAGTCGATTAATCTGGTGTTTTGGGCTCAGGGTTTCTTATAAAACTGTAGTTAAGAGGACAGTTAGGGCTGCTGCCATCTGAAAGGATGAGTAAAGCTGGAGGATACACTTCCAAAGTGGCTCACTCACACACCTGGCAAGGTGTTATTTTCAGGAAGCCATAGTTTTTGTTTGCCATAAGGGCATCTATAAAAGGTTACTTGAGTGTCCTGCAGGCACGCCTTCCTCCAGAGCAGGTGATCTGAGAACTAGGTAGATGCCATGATGTCTAAGTCTTATTTTTGAAGTTGAGTACTAGTCAAACTGCTTTCTTTATTTCATAATTGGGAGTTGCTTTCTGGTAGGTGTAAGAGAAAATCTGTGCCATGGTGAACAAACAGAAAGAAAAGTCAACTTTCTGCAAACAATTCAGATGAAGTTTAAATATTAAACACATACTTCCTTTCCTATGTTACCATATAAACTTATCTTCGTATTATCTGCTCAAGGGAAAATGAGTGGCACTGATAATCCAAAATCAATTAAAAATACATTCTATATTAGGAGGAGGGAGGGAGTAATTGCCATTTTAATGATGTCTGGTTAAATTGCAATTAGTTTGTGTTCCCTGAGAACACACCTATTAAAAGAGATGGCCCATATGAGGCAGTCAGGTTGTGGGAAGATAGAATGAATTTTTAAAGTTTCTTTAGAAAAACTAAAAGGATTTTAATTCCTATATAGTAGACAAGATTAAAGCCTCTCTGATTGTGATTAAGTTGGTAGGTAAAATTTTAATATACTATATGTGGTTTTACATCTTTATGCTTTCTCCATAATGTTGATAATTTAGTATCAGCAGAGGTTAATTTTGAGTCATAATGCTGGAACATTAGAAAAAAGAAGAAACTGATAAATTGGATTAGACAAGGGAGATAAGGCAAAAGGCAAGGTTTTAGTAAAGGTTTTGGAAATAAAGCCTCTGGAGAGATAAAGGAAGCTGAGGGAAAGTTAAAATGTGCTTTAGAGTCTTGTAACAAGGGATCTGCTGATATGTGCTTTCTTTCAATATGTGCTTCCAGGGGAGCAGTTAGAATCTCTCAGTTATAAACTCAAAAAAGCATTTTGATAGTGAGGTGGATGGACCTAGAGTCTGTCATACAGAGTGAAGTAAGTCAGAAAGAGAAAAACAAATAAAACAAATACTGTATGCTAATACATATATTTTGAATCTAAAAAAAAGAAAAAGAAAAATGGTTCTGATGAACCTAGGGGCAGGAATAAAGATGCAGACGTAGAGAATGGATTTGAGGACACAGGGAGGGGAGAGGGTAAGCTGGGATGAAGTGAGAGAGTAGCATTGACATATATACACTACTAAATGTAAAATAGATAGCTAGTGGGAAGCAGCTGCATAGCACAGGGAGATCAGCTCATGCTTTGTGAACACCTAGAGGGGTGGATAGGGAGGGTGGGAGGGAGACACAAGAGGGAGGGGATATGGGGATATATGTATACATATAGCTGATTCACTTTGTTATATTATACAGCAGAAACTAACACAACTTTGTAAAGCAATTATACTCCAGTAAAGATGTTTTAAAAAGCATTTTTAATTAGAATGGAGGCACATTCATTTATTTCATACATTTGACCAATATTTATGGGGCATCTACTGTATGTCAGGTGGTTGTTATTATTTTTGAACTCTCACAATCATAATAAGTACAACAGAATAAAAACAGTTGACAAAATCATTTTGCTATTTCTAAAAATGAAGGTAGATGACAAAAATTAGTTGTACATTGCCAATCAGTACTAATTAAGATATGTATAATATAAATGTTCAGGAGCCAATTACACTTTGGAGGTGGGCACTTTTGAGCAAGTGATTACAAAGATATCTTTTCTTCTTCTGGTACTTTATCAACTTTTTTTTTTAATATAGGCAAGTTTTTCCTGGAATCTAAGGTCAAAATACTAGATATATTCTATGTGAGCTCAAGCTAAGTAAATCCTCCTTCACTGGGAGTGCAGCTACAGAGATTTCAGGATCTTGAAAAGTTAGAAATAAGTGTTCACACACTAGGTGAGGGTGTGGAGAGTGGTGCTGAAACACCTATTAATCTTTCTAGGAACGAAATGTCTTCCTTTTCTTTAATGATCTCCTAAATGAAAAAGAAATCTCTAATTTTATAACTAAATGTTCCTCCTTTTCATCCATTGCAAGTAATCCCTTGTGATAGAGTGAACTTAAGGTTCATAAACAGACTATACTTCCTCTAGTTCTCTCTGTGGATTCTCACAGTATGGCAAAATAAATTGTAGATTTTACAAATTTCATTAGTCTATTTGCTACATTTATTGGTTAAGTGTAATCAGGAAAGTACTGTGAGCATTGGATTTCTTTTGAAACGATTTAAATGAAGAAATCATTTTAATGATTTAAAGCACACTTTAAAAAAATATTTGTACATTTAGGTCAAATACTTAAAAACCAATTGCAATACATCTGATCAATATTTGTCTTATAGTCTATAGAAAAGGAAAAATTGAACTTTTATGTGGAGGAAGAGAATTGGACTCATGGAAATCTTAGAAAGGATTTCATACATGGTTTATACTATTCGTAAGCATTAGCAAATTATGTTGGAAAATTGGGGAAGATAATTTTTTTAAAAGTAGGTAATTTAAAATTAGAAACCAATTTAATGTATTCCTACTAATTTCTAATTTCCAAAAAGGGAATTCACTATTTATTTGGGGGAAAAATGAATGGCAGCTATTGAAAAAGTCATCCTTTCTTTCCTCCAGGGTGAATCATATATGATGCTAACTGAATATATTCTGTGTTGAAAATTATTAGAATATCTCTCTCAAAATTTCTCAGCATGAAGAACAAAAATTTTATGAACTGACAGATGTGAGGTAAAATTTAGGGCTGTTAAAATTGTTGATAATGTTTCAGATGTGATACAGTTTGAAATAAAATATACCAAAATACCATAGAACAAATATATGGAGAATTGAGCTCATGGATATGGTCATTCTTGTGTTTCTATGTCATGAAAATAATAAAAATGAAGTAGACCAGAAATAAGCATTCATTCTGGTGGTCATATTTTGCTAAAATCTGCTAGATTTTTTAAAAAGTAATTTGAAATGTAAATCTTTGTTCTAAAATTTTTTCACACTTGTTTTATCTCTTGGATGTGAGAAGACATATGGGAAATTCTGAGTTTAGAAACCTCTAGTATTATTCCTCTCCACTTTGTTTATGCACTCACATGTTCCATTTAAAAACAGGAGAAAAATTTATATCATGAGTCCTTTTATATCAAAACAGATAAGAAAAGACATCTGTCTGAGGTTGCATCTTATCAGATGGCCAATTACTTATTCTTCCAGGCTGTGCACCAGAATCTTCTTTTCAGATATCAGTTGTATCTGTTCTGTACAAATGTATCATTTCATTGCCTGTAAAAACACATCTTGATGAGTCTGGCTAATGGTTTATCAATTTTGTTTATCTTCTCAAAAAAACAGCTATTGGTTTTATTGATCTTTGCTATCATTTCCTTCATTTCTTTTTCATTTATTTCTTATCTAATCTTTATGATTTCTTTCCTTCTGCTAACTTTGGGTTTTTTTTTTTTTGTCCTTCTTTCTCTAATTGCTTTAGGTGCAAAGTTTGGTTGTTTATTTGAGATGTTTACTGTTTCTTAAGGTACGAATATATTGCTATAAATTTCCCCCTTAGAGCTACTTTTGCTGCATCCCATAGGTTTGGGGTTGTCGTGTTTTCATTGTCATTTGTTTCTAGGTATTTTTTGATTTTCTCTTTGACTTCTTCAGTGATCTCTTGGTTATTAAGTAGTGTATTGTGTTCCCTCCATGTGTTTGTATTTTTTACACATCCTTTCCTATAATTGATATCAAGAAACAGGATAGAAAACCCACGCACATATGGTCACCTTATCTTTGATAAAGGACGTAAGAATATACAGTGGAGAAAAGACAGGTGGTGCTGGGAAAATTGGACAGGTACATGTCAAAGTATGAAATTAGAACACCCCCTAACACCATACACAAAAATAAACTCAAAATGGATTAAAGACCTAAATGTAAGGCCAGACACTATCAAACTCTTAGAGGAAAACATAGGCAGAACACTCTATGACATAAATCACAGCAAGATCCTTTTGGACCCACCTCCTAGAGAAATGGAAATAAAAACAAAGATAAACAAATGGGACCTAATGAAACTTCAAAGCTTTTGCACAGCAAAGGAAACCATAAACAAGACCAAAAGACAACCCTCAGAATGGGAGAAAATATTTGCAAATGAAGCAACTGAAAAAGGATTAATCTCCAAAATTTACAAGCAGCTCATGCAGCTCAATAACAAAAAAACAAACAACATAATCCAAAAATGGGTGGAAGACCTAAATAGACATTTCTCCAAAAAAGATATACAGACTGACAACAAACACATGAAAGAATGCTCAACATCATTAATCATTAGAGAAATGCAAATCAAAACTACAATGAGATATCATCTCACAACGGACAGAATGGTCATCATCAAATAATCTAGAAACAATAAATGCTGGAGAGGGTGTGGAGAAAAAGGAACACTCTTGCACTGTTGGTGGGAATGTAACCTGATACAGCCACTATGAAGAACAGTATGGAGGTTCCTTAAAAAACTAAAAATAGAACTACCATATGACCCAGCAATCCCACTATTGGGCATATACCCTGAGAAAACCATAATTCATAAAGAATCATGTACCAAAATGTTCATTGCAGCTCTATTTACAATAGCCAGGAGATGGAAACAACCTAAGTGTCCATCATCAGATGAATGGATAAGGAAGATATGGCACATATATACAATTGGATATTACTCAGCCATAAAAAGAAACAAAATTGAGTTGTTTGTAGTGAGGTGGATGGACTTAGAGTCTGTCATACAGAGTGAAGTAAGTCAGAAAGAGAAAAACAAATACCATATGCTAACATATATAGGAATCTAAAAAAAAAAAAAAAGGTCATGAAGAACCTAGGGGTAAGATGGGAATAAAGACACAGACCTACTAGAGAATGGGCTTGAGGATATGGGGAGGTGGAAGGGTAAGATGTGACAAAGTGAGAGAGTGGCATGGACATATATACACTACCAAACGTAAAATACATAGCTAGTGGGAAGCAGCCGCATAGCACAGGGAGATCACCACAGTGGTTTATGACCACCTAGAGGGGTGGGATAAGGAGGGTGGGAGGGAGGGAGACGCAAGAGGAAAGAGATATGGGAACTTATGTATATGTATAACTGATTCACTTTGTTTTAAAGCAGAAACTAACACATTGTAAAATAATTATACTCCAATAAAGATGTAAAAAGGGGAAAAAAATCAAATAACAATTACTCCATGCAAGAAAAAAAAAAAAAAAAGGCGTATCACTTTGCTCCAGCTGCACTGGCTCCTTTCTGTTCCTGAAAATTACCTGAATATTCCTTCTTCTGGGTCTTTGTACTTACTTCCACTAGTAACTCTGTCACCGAAAATCATCTTGACTAATTCCTTCACATTCATCAGGTATTTTTACCAATGTCACAGTGTCTGTGAGGACTTCCTTGACTTTTCTAATTAAAATTTACCCTCCCCCAGTACTCCTTATCCTTTTCCTTGCTTTAGTTTACTCCATTTCACTTCCTCTCGTCTATCATAATGTATATTGTATTTATTCATTTATGGTGTCTCTTTCTTCACTATAATGTAAGTTTTGTGAAGGAAAATGATTTTTATCTTTTTTGCTCATTGTGTTATGTCCAGGACTTAGAATAAGGCTAATCCTGTAGTAAGGGCCCCAAAATATTTGCTAAATGTTGTTGAATGAAAAAAATATGAAAACATTTGAATCATTTATTTAATTCTGAACTTTTTAAAGACAACAAATATAATAATTTTGTTTGACTGAACCACATTATGTGATCAGAAAAATTAGCACTAGTTTAATGGTAAGTTAACTTACAAATAAACAATGAGTTTCTTGAGTATACAAACAGTTCTTCCTCTCTGAGCAACTGGAGAAACTCATTTAAATGAAATATATATACATATATATATATATATATATATATATATATATATATATATATATGTATATATATAGTCTAGTTTTTAATGTGCTTTTTTAAAGTAGTCTAGGTTCTGCATTGTCTTTTTATTTATCTTGATAGTCTATGTCACTCTCACTTGAGACACTATATTATTACGTTCTCATCTTAGGATATGTCATATTATTAAGCAGAGAATTCTAAAGCAGTCTATCTTCCCCCATGCACTCTCTCACTGACCCAATCTGATTACTTTTTAAGAGTCTACCTTGGCCAGGCAAGGTTGCACCGGTCCTGATAAAAAGAAATCCCCAGAAACCTCCCCCTCCCCCACCATGACTTCTCAGTCTTAGATCTTGAAATTCCTAGCTTGGGACTTCTCTGGTTCTGCAGTGGTTAAGAATCCACCTACCAATGCAGGGGACAGGGGTTCGATCCTTGGTCGGGGAAGATCCCACATTTTGTGGAGTAACTAAGCCCGTGCACCACAGCTAATGAGCCTGCACTCTAGAGCCTGCATGCCGCAACTACTGAGCCCGCATCCCACAACTACTGAAGCCCACACCTACAGCCTGTGCTCCGCAACAAGAGAAGACACCACAATGAGAAGCCCGTGCACGACAATGAAGAGTAGTCCCCGCTTGCCACAACTAGAGAAAGCCTGTGTGCAGCAACAAAGACCCAAGGCAGCCATAAAATAAATTTTAAAAAAAGAAAGAAAGAAATTCCTAGCTTAACCCACCCATATTATGTCATGACTTGGAGCTTTCAGTTCCTCTTTCAGCTCACTTTCCATAAGTGCTTCAAACTTACTCACTTATCTGTCTCCAGCTTTGGCTCCATCTAGGCTATCAGTTTAACTCTTTTCCCTTTGAAAACTCCCGTTCCTCTCCCTCATTCAAAAATTGTATATAGGATTTTCAAAGTAGACCCTCCTGGGTGGGTTTAGGTCCCAGAATATTTCTTGCAGCATAGTGCTCTCATAGGTAGCCTCTTTTGCTTGTATTATTCAACCGTTATAGGTGAGAACTATATACTCTTTTTTCTGAAACTCTTCAAAGTTCATATTTAAACACAAAATATGAATTGATTTTATTTCTGTAGTTCCAGTTATGACTGTTTTAACTGAATGTAACAATCGCTGTCAAACTAAACCATCTGAGCTTCTTAGTGCCTAGAAATATCAAGCTCAGCCATTGAATTCCTTTTGATGTGTCTATGCACCCTCTCTTCATATCTAAACTTTTCATGGGTAACTTTCTATTCACCCTTTATGCCTCTTTTTATTGTTCAACTGCCTTTGAGGCACACAAGAGTGACAGGAGGGTTTTCTAAGCTCCTAGCTTTCTGGTGATGAGAAAGCTGGTTCTGTGTTGTCTATGATTTGTTACAGAAACCATTGAGGTCTATGATTCTTTTGCAGTCTCACATACTTTCTGCCTCTGGCTCCTCAGATTTATGATTTAACCATTTAATACTTACTATTTTAGAGATCACTTACCCCGTCATTCTGCATGCATTTTGTACTAGCTAATCACTTTTAACTCCTTCAGAAAAACTGGTTATATACATAGGCGTGTCCTTGAAGTTGAAAACTTGAATGACTTTGAAGAAATGATACATGGGTTCTCTCTTTAAACTTTGAAACTTCTAAAATTGTTAAATGTTTAGGAAAATAAACTTGCTTGCTGTACAGAGGTGTCTGTGAGTTACAGTTCTATCAACTCAACTTCAATCCAAAAAGAATTTTTACTTTAAGATTAACTGCAACTTAACTTATGACAACTCAAGTCAAAAATTTTGAGTAAATGGCTTGAAGAGAGAACTGAAACATTCAAAGAAAATTGAAGTATTGAAAAACATTTGAAGTCATAATAGAATTGCTATTATATTAGCTTAATTTTAAAGCACAGCAGCTAAAAAATACAAAGTAATAAATGAGGGTCAAATAGGACAAAGGTAGGCAGCGTACAGTATAAATGGGAACAGATATGTTTCTTATGATTCTCATAAGATTTCATGCAATATTTTTAATAGGTATGCTTGTATCCTGAAAGTGGATAACTCATTTTGAATTTTTATGCCAATGCATAAAAACTAGTCATGTACATTTTGTCTACTAGAAAATTACTGATAGATTCTCTGTGTTCCAGTCTTAAGTATTTGAGGTCAATTATTTACTTAGGATTATCCATTTGTCATTCCTTCTGCTTTCCAGACTTAATGAAAATGAAAAATAAAGTTAAATATTATCTTCTAAATATTGTAAGATGTAATTTGGAAAAGTTTTAATTTTTTGGCAGGATAAATCAATTTATTTTTATGAAATCTGTAAAAAGTATAAGTAATAGTGACCCTCAAATCCTTAAAGTCATAATCAGAGGGATGAACTAATGCTTATGGCCACCTGTCAGAAAAAAACGTTAAAGACTCATTTACTCTTTGATGACACTCAGTTCATCAAGCATCTGGAGTAAAGATAACTGGAATTATGCGTGGCATTCTAGGCAAAGGCAAAGAGAGCTGAATATTTTGATCTATGATAAATATAGATTATAGATCTATACCTCACTTTCAATGTTTCTTCAGTACAACATTCTTGTTTTGAGAGATTAAACTGAGTCCTTTGAGACAAAGGACTTTGTCCTCCTGAGACAAAGGTATAGTAGAATTAGACTTCAAATTCTACCTTCTAATCAACATAGATGGATGTTCACACTGCTAATTTACTCTACCCTTTTTTTTATGGGTTGCTATACTTATAATCAGATGACACAAATGGATTTTGCTCTAGCCATCCTCTGTCTCCTACAGAGCAAAGTCTCACTCTTTTGTAAAGCAAAGTCAAAGTTCATATTGCCAAGAGGATTGGACATCTTCTAATTTGGGCTACTTGTTTTAGTTGTGTCTATAAATAGCTCTATCATTTGTAAAAGATCTGAGGAGTCTCTAAAGTCATTGAACAATTAAATTAGTTAGCTCAATCTATTAATGTAGTAGTATAATAGAAAGAAAATGTTCTTTGCTAATCAGTAACAAAGTAATATTAGATTAGAATTCAGACTTTGTTCCTTGCTGCCTTTATAGCTTTGGCCAAATTACTTAAACTCTCTGAGCTGCAGTTTCATCATGTATCAAGTGGGAATTATAATACTTAACAGCTGTGTTAGGAGGACAAAATGAGGTAAAATATGTGAGAAGTGTCTATAATAATGTTAGGTACTTACTAAACAGATGTTAGTCTGTTTTCCCTTTGCTTTTTACTAGAACTAATTCTCCAACATACACACACACAAACTAGTTGTTTGACTAAACTTCCACTGGTTAAGTTAAAATGATCAGACTTGCTCTATATGGCAACAAGCTCAGTAATTTTCCTTTGTACAGATATTAATTCATTTACTGATACCAAATGCATTTAATATTGTTAATGTAAAAATTGTTTTATAATAGCAAATGCAACTAGTATTATATATTACATTGCTAACTTATACCCTCCCATGAACTCCTAGTTCTAAAAGAACTTATCACCTTAATTCAGAAACTATCCTAAAAGGGAGTCTTACAAAAATTCTGGGCAAATTTTTCATGTCATATGTTGGCAAACCTTATTGTAAATTAAAATACATCCAAAAGTTTCCATATGTACTCTGAATAGTAGCAAATACAAGCCACAATAAGGTGTGAGCAATGCCTGCCCATAATAACTCCTTTCTATTTTGTTGTTTCTTGTTTGCATTCAGAGGAATGTTCTTAGGTTTTCAATTAAAAAAAAAAACTTTTGGTTTTCAATATTAAGATAATAAAACCTTATCTAGTATAATAAAACAATGTGTCAAAAACTTAATCACCCATCATCAGTGATAATCATTACCAACATTTTTGTGAACAACATTTTAGCCCTTGTTGATAATAATGATGATGCGACAGAGTGGTGCTTAAAAAATCTTTGTGAACGTTCCTTTGCTTGAATTTTGCGTGGGTCAAGACATTGCCTAACATCTATGATTTCCTTGATGCATGTCTTAAGTGGATGAGAGAAAAGATACTGAGATTATGAGTGTCAATAATCTCTGCTTCTATTTCTAATCATTATATTGCTCCAGCAGCCAAAAGAGGCCACTGGTAGGATATGTCTTCTTAGTCATAAAAGCATACAGTTAATCAACATTTAGAATAATAAAAAATCCTTTATATCTGTTATTTTTATCTTATAAGTCATGGCTGATTTTATGTATTTATGGTTTTCCATTTTTCTTTATTAAAATGACTTGATTTATATATCTTATTTATATATTTCCTTATTCAAGGAAGTTGTTCTTGAATTTACTTATCAATTTTATTAATTTTCTTTTACTAATACATGAATTTCATATTTCTTATTTTGCAATAACATTTTTAAGCTATGGATATTGTTCAGTTTAGCTATGGCCCAAGGGTTTAAATACGTACCATTTTCATCAATATTTTTCAGTTACTCCTGTAATTGTTATATGATTTTTCTTTAGTCTAATGGTTTCTTTAAAAATATTTCTATTTTGTTGTTGTTAGTACTTTTGTTACTTAATTTCAGTTTATTGTTGTGTGGTTAATAAAATTTTGTAGTATTTAAAGATTATTTTATACTTTTGAGATTTTTTTCAGAAACTAATATGTTTACAAATTTTAAAGTATTCTTGATACTACTGAAAATAAAGAACATCCTATTTGCAGTATGAGGCATATTAGATCTACCAATACCATTGTAATGCAGTGATTTTCTTTCTTTTTTTTTTTTTTTGTGGTACATGGGCCTTTCACTGTTGTGGCCTCTCCCGTTGTAGAGCACAGGCTCTGGACACGCAGGCTCAGCAGACATGTCTCATGGGCCCAGCCGCTCCATGGCATGGGGGATCTTCCTGGACCGGGGCACGAACCCATGTTCCCTGCATCGGCAGGCAGACTCTCAACCACTGCACAACCAGGGAAGCCCCAATTTTCATTTTTACATATTTTCTACAGTTTTTACTTTGAACATTTAAATAATGTTATTTATTACCAAGCATTTACATTTAATATATTACATGTCAGGAACTTTTGTAGGTGCATCCCAAAAACCTGTCAAATAAACACCATTATTATCCTCATTTTACAAATGAGGAAATTGAGGTGTAGACAGATTAAATGGTTTACCAAAGCTAGGACATAAGGAAATCTGGATTGGACTTTGGTTTTCTAACTGCAAAATTTGTTCACTTAAAAATGTAATTGTAGATTGTATCTTTCACCATAATATTGTTACATTCTTTATATAACTGAACATTTATATTAGATTAAAGTTTATCTGTTATTAACACTGCAGCTATTTCCTATTTTCTCATTTACCTCATACACTTTTATCTAGTACTTTATTGATAAACTATCTGGGTTACTCTCTTTTCATTCAGTCTGGGTTTTTAGATTTTTATGAGTGAAGGACTTGGTTTGTTTTGTTCACTGCTGTAACCCAAGATGTATATCAGTGCTTAGTCTATAAGGTGTAAGATTTATGTAAATGTTAACATAAATATATTCTAAATGTCATTCATATGTCTGAATTCTTTCTTTAATGACATTTATAAATTTTATCTTATTTTCCTTTTTTTGCCATTTGTTGAATTTTGACCTCTGTTTTTTTTTTTTTTTTTTTTTTTTTTTCTTTTTGCGGTATGCGGGCCTCTCACTGCTGTGGCCTCTCCCGTTGCGGAGCACAGGCTCCGGACGCGCAGGCCCAGCGGCCATGGCTCACGGGCCCAGCCGCTCCGCGGCATATGGGATCCTCCCAGACCGGGGCACGAACCCGTATCCCCTGCATCGGCAGGCGGACTCTCAACCACTGCGCCACCAGGGAGGCCCCTGACCTCTGTTTTTAATTCTTTCGTCCTCTCTACTCTTGTCCCCAGTAAATTGGAAGGGACACAATTTGACTTTATTTATACCTGTCGATAATTTTATGACATTAATAACATTCTTATTCCATTGATACTATTTGCATCCCTTGAGAGGTTTGAAAATCAGCATAAGTAAACATTCTTAACTCTCTTTTTTTTCTCTCTCTCTAGGTTATGGCTGGTATATATATTATAATAGTGATAATACTATTTATTGTGATAATATTGACATTGGTGACGATTTTTTTCCTTTGGCTTACCTCTGTTTTGATAGAATTGCACATACCAGTGAGAGGTCAAGTGACATGAAAAACCTTGGCTTTCATCATTCTGGTCATGAATTAGTAGCTCATTTTGGTTTCCCAGGCTCTTGTTTTAAATCTCTCATCTCATTGAGACTCATCTCCAGGCCTTTCCTCTTTCAGGTTAGAAGCTATATCAGAACCATGGAGTATCTTTGGGCTTATTTGACGTTTTCCCACAGAGCTCCAACCAAGTAAAGGATTTTGCTATGTGTCCTTGTTTCCACCCATATTTTGAGCCCTCATCCTCCCTAACAGGATTTTGTTTTCTTCTGTTTGACATTTTGAGTAGGGTCACTTTGAGTTTTTTTTCCTCTTAATTTCTTCCCATTATCCCATAGTCTCAATGAAAAGAGATGTATACCACTTTCCAGCATTTTCACTTAATTTAATACTATTTGCCATCATTAGTTTAATTATTGTAAGAGATTTATCCATGGACTTGGAGCAATAGGTTTGGAAGTATTCTATAGTTTCATTATTTTTTCCTGTATTTGTTTATTTTTCTTCATCTCAAATGGCTTCAGAGAGGGGAACTATAAAAATTAATTACTCTGACATATGTTGTACAAGTTCCCTTACTTATTTTATATTATAATCTATTTTAGTATTTTAAAATAACTTTAAGACTAAATTTTAGTTGCTCAAGTCTCCATGTATCAACGTACTATTGTGATAATTAATTCTTAAAGACCTCAAAAAACAAGAAGTAGAGAAGCCTTCTAAAGTGGGAACAAATGCATAATTCATCAGGTTGCTGTTTCATTAGGCTAGCCATTAGCTGACATAACGAATGCATATACAGCAAAGACCTAATTATGCTGCATAGTATAAATAGAGACATACACAAAGATATTTAGATCACAATCTCTATCCATCCTCTTTTTGTTGTTTGACCCACCTCCATTTCAAGTGACCCATGGATAGACCTGTAACTATTTCTTGTGAAACATTTGTTTAGAAGGTGCAAGTTAAGATCCTCTTACTTCCTCCTTCCAACCAGAGTGCTTAATTAGATTTTTATTTACCTTTTTGTTTTACTGAATCAGCAATAGAATGATAACAAATAGTGTTTTCTAAGAGTATTTACTAGATTATTAATGGTGATTGGCCAGGTAGTAGCAGGAGATAGACACAGAGAAGGGACGACTGGTACTATCTCCTAGCCCAATGGTGTGACAGATTTTACAATCTGGTGCTCCTATTATTACCTGTAGTTAAAAACAATGCAGAAAAAAACCAAACAACAACAAAAAACAATGCAGAACACAAAAACAAACAAAATATACAAACAAATAACAATGAGTTCTATGTGACCTTATCTGTGTTTGATAAGTAAAAATTACTAGTATATATACTCAGGCTAGCTTGATCTGGGGGTAATTTTTCTTTCATAGGGTTATGGGTGGTCTCAGAAATGTGATTTTCATAATTTTCACTATTAAGTTCCTTGAGTTCCAAATCACAAACACACACAAAAGAAACAGTCTTTAATTTTTTTTCATTTTCTGGACTCAGAAATGCTCAGAGGGATAATATATTAAATGTGGCCATTCAAATATTAATATACTTCTGAAGTCTTATTTTTAGAAATATAGAAAATCTTCTTTATAGAATTTTGTGCAATAGGACATAGAGTAATTACTGGCCTTTGCCAGTGTGATTCAGAGAAAGAACCATCTTCTCAATGTCTCCAAGTAATGCTTTTAGAGATTATTCAATATTTTTTCAATGAAAACATTTTTTTGCATTTTTCTTGATTACACAAAAGTTGTACATATAATAAAATTATACATGTAAATGATGTGTGTAAGAAAATGGAGGGCATTTTATTCATTTATTTGCTAGAAAATTAATTGTCTGAGGCAGAGATGATAGATTTTCAGTGGAAAATTCCCTCATAAGCCTATTTCAATTCAGTCTCCAAAGGCTGAGCATAGACTAAGTAATGCTGTTTCGGAAGAGGACATGAAACACTCCTCCTTATTTCTTTGTATGACAAAGAAATAAGAAATGGGTGCTCCAGAAGAAATCCAGGATGAAAGATGTGAGGAGCAAAATGGGAGGGGAGAGAGAAAGGGTAGATGGAGGCATAAGAATAAAGTGATAAATTATTATTTTTCTGTTTATATTTTGCTAAAATCAGTGAACCATTTAAAGACCAAGGAAAGAAAATCATAGTTTTTAGGTCATTATGAAATCCAAATGAAATATAGAAGAGGGATGGAATTTGAGCATATGATGATCATTTTTTCCCTTGTTCCTGTCTGACTTTCTTAGTTCACTAACTAGGTTTGCATTTTTAGAAACTGAAAAATGTATTCCAGGTCTTTCTTTTAAGTTTCTTTTTTTTTCCATTATAAGTATAATTCTTGATCATCAGAATAAATTTTTAAAATCAGAAATTAAAAAAAAATATTGAAGTATAGTTGACTTACAATGTTTCAGGTGTACAGAAAAGTGATTCATATATATATATATATATATATATATATATATATATATATATATATTCTTTTTCAGATTCTTTTCCAATATAGGTTATTACAAGATATTGAATATAGTTCTCTGTGCTATACAAAAAATAAGAAATTTTGAAAAGAACTTCCTCATAGTTCAACCTACCACCAATGACTACTACTTGTTATTTAGTATTTTCTCTACACATTTTACATGATTTTTGTGTTATATGTTTACATATGTGTATTTGTGTCCTAAATTCTTTATTTTATAATATTTTACTCTTATACATTTCGTAATTCTTACTTTTCATTACTCTAGCTCATACTATCAAAGGGATGTACTTTGGATTGAATAATTATTCCTTATATTTGGACATTAGATGGTTTGCCAGTATTCTTATTAAAAATAATAGCATTTTGGGTAATTTGGAGTTCATGGAAATAGTGAAATTGGATTTGATGGAACACTTGAGGGTATTACAAAAGAGATAAGATATTCTGGATCCCTAGACAATCTTATATGGAATATGTCCTGGAGCTTATGCTCATTGCTAAGAAAGAGGGAGAAGGTAATGAGCCACATTCATAGAGGGATGTGTGTATGTTCCATGAGTATGTATGTGCTTAAGAGATGTCTCAATCTGTTTAAAGTTCTATAACAAAATACCAGAGATGGGTGGCTTATAAAGAGCAGAAGTTTATTGCTTACAGTTATGGAGGCTGGAGGTCCTAGGTCAGGGTGCCAGCATGGTCAGGTGAGGCCCTCTTCTAGGCTGCAGACATCTCAATGCATCCTCACATGGTGGAAGGGGGATAAAGAGCTCTGTAGGATCTATTTTATAAGCACTAGTGCCACTTATGAAGCTCTACCCTCATGATCTAAGCACTTCCCAAATGCCCCACCTACTAATACCATCACCTTTGAGTGTTAAGATTTCAATATATGGATTTTGGTGGGACATTCAGACCATCGTAAGGCCATAGTAAGACCATAGTAAGTTACTACATGGGATTGAGATAAGTTATGCAAGTTGTATGGCTAGAGAAATTTGCTTCATGTTACGGATGGCTGTAAGTCAATCAGGATCTTGCTAAAGGCAATAAAAATACATTTTTTCTGAGTGAAAAAAATGAGTATTTTATTGTCATCACAATATCTTCACCTGATAATAGAACAGGTAGCTCTTGTTATGATATCATAGGTAAAATGTCTGATGATATTAATAGTAGAAGGTTAAAGAATGCCCACATGGATTTTTGGAAGGTTTACTTTCATGAAGTCCAGAAGTCAACATGAATTTTGGAAAATATTAACATTATTTGAGCTGAACCAAGATCAAAATGCAGAAAATACTTAAAGATCAGTCCTGATATCAATAACCACAATTCTTGTGCACAGATTTTTTGTTCAGAATGAATTCTTTAAGACAGATTCTCAGAAATAGAGTAACTGAATCAAAAGGTATTAGTACTTTAAGCATTTTTTTCATAAGACAAAAAGGCTTTGCCAAAGTATTACCCTAACTTATACTACTGATAGGTATATGTCAGTACTTGTATCACTTTATCCTCACCCCTTTGGAATTTTCATGTAAAGAAAATAGATAAATTTTGGCAAAGAGGGGGATTTGATTGCTATTTTCATTTGCATTTCTTTTATTAATAGTGATATCAAGCATTTTCAATGTTTTCCAGTAATTATTTCAATGATTGATCATATAGTGTAGTAATGTAAAATATTTATTTTAGCCTAATTCTTACATCTTGCTATATATTCAATCCTGTTCAGTATTTGCATTTACACTGAAGTTTGTTCAGAATTGCCCAACATATCACTGACCAACATTTTTTGGAAATTTTTTTTAGTTATGAAGGTACTCCATACTCATTAGAAATAATTTGGAACTATAAAACATAATAAAGACAAAATGAAAAAAATTTTCTATCAAGAGAAAATGATAACATTTTAATACATTTTCTTTCTTTTTCCCTCAAAAAACAAATATTATCTCTCTTTCTGCTCTGTGCCTCAATTTCCTCAAGTGCAAAACAGATAAAAATATTATATTCCTCATAGGGTTGGCATAAGAAATAAATAAGTTAGTGTAGGTATAGCACTAAAATCACATGCATATGTATATATAGTTTATGTCATTTAAATCGTAACTAAAAAGTAGTCATATCTCACTCTATAATTGAATTTCTTATAGATCAAGAACTCTCATTAATCTCCCTTTTTTAATCAAAATATTCTTGGCATTCATAACTGTTTTCAAGATGATTTTTTAAAATTAAAACTGTTTTATTGGCAAAGGAAAACTAAGTTGCCACCAGCATATTCTTATATGTTGGTAAGAGGTAAGCAGACTTAATCCTTAGGAATAGATAAAGGAAGTTTTACAAATGGAAGGAAGATGATAATAGAAAAAGGTCTGGAACTTTAGAATAAATGAAAACAATAGAACAGGTAAAAACTGAGATAAATATAATAGGCTATTCTTCTCATCATAAGTTTCTTAATCATGTATGATGGTTGAAGCAAAAATTATAACATCTGCTGGAGTAGTCCACATATACAGAGGACATATTCATGTGAAAATAAATAAGGGGAAACCTCATTTAAAACAGAGTCCATTGGAGGAGTCAAGATGGCAGAATAGGAGGACACATAATTTGTCGCTCTTCACAAGTTCATCAAAAACACATCTACAAATGGAACAGTTCCTACAGAGCACTTGCTGAACATTAGCAGTAGACTTCAGACACCTAAAAGAACAAAACAAAGAAGAAGAGAGGAAAAAAAACAGAGGAAGCAAAAAACAGACCAACAAACCTGGTGGGAAGCTGAAGGTCAGGAGAGATCCCCACATTAAGAAAGACTCCCTCATGGAGGAGAAATCAGCAGGGATATAAAAAAGAACTTTGAGGGATCAAAGGAGAAAGCAGCAGATGGTCTGCGGAGGGCAAGACAAAGTAAAAACAGCACACATGATCTACACCACAACTCTGCACATTCCAGCCTGAATCATGAGTCACCTGCTACAAAGGGGAGCTGGGTGCTGGAAAGAGGGCTTTGGAGTGCAGACCCAGGGAGAGGGCAGCTCTTGGCCGTGAAAAGACAGCCTGAAGGGACAGGAGCAAGTGGTGTAACAACCAGGAAAGTCTGTGGAGACAGCTTGAGATACCATAGCAAAGCATCATTGTCGAGAAGTGTGCAAGGGTCCAAGCCGCCATTATAAACCCCTTCCTCACCCACTGGCTTCTTCAGCCTCTGCGGGCATTGGGAAGGGTTCCCACCTCAATGGGCCCACCTGGCCCTTGGTCCAAGGTCGCCTCTGCCAGCATAGACCCTGGGGGCCAGAGTGCTGCCCACCCCAAAACCTCCTTGAGAATCAGCCCTGGGCACCCCTGCCTGGGATGAGAGTCCACTGAAGCTGGCAGGGTCAGAGGGCTAAAGAATGGGTTTGGAAGGACAGACCCAGGGAGAGAAACACAGTTGTCTGTGAGGATACAATAGAAGGGATGGAAGTGAGGGGACCCGTGACCAGGAATTCCCTTAGAGGAAGCTTGGTCTGCCTGGAAAGCAAGGCACCATTATTGAGAGGCGTGTGGGGGGTGGAACTGACAATGCTCCCAGATGCCAGCTTGTGCTGATGCAGGCACTGGGAGTACCCAAGTGTGTTCTAAGCAGCCACTGCTTTTACTCCCTTACATCTGGGCAAGGATCAGATGCCTGAGGATGGCACACACACAGAGGTGAGGTTAAAACCAAAATTGAGCCCGAGGGGTGGTGCAAATAAGGAAGAGAAACACAAACCTTTCCACGCAGTGGCACAAGCTGTGAATTAAATCCCTAAGATTGGCTGCATAAATACTGCATTTGTGGAATACCTGAATAGACAATGAGTGTTTCAATATCTGAGAAGAGTCTAGCTTTCACAGCACTGAACTTTGTGGGCAAATACACACAGGAATCAGGCCAGATCAGAGTCTGTGTCCACAGCAGGTCCAGAGACCTACCTAGAGGTATTGGAAGGCCCCCTCAGGAGGTGGTCCCAGGATAATATACTCATTACTGTTATTCTTTGTTGGTTTATTTCGTCTTCTTCAGTTGTTGGTGTGGTTGCTTTTATTATTTTTTATCTTTTATTTTTTAAATATTTTACCTTATGTTAATTTCTTAATATATATAAAGTTATTTTCTCTTTACTTTCTTGTTGCTTTGCAGCTTTAGTCTTCTTTTTGTTCTTCATTCTATATTTTATATATTTTTTCTTTTTTTCAGTTGTTTTTAAGTTTATATTCTATGTTTTATTCACATTTTTGTTGTTGGTGTTGTTTTTGATATTGTTTTTTGCCCCATTTCGGTTTTATTTTTCATTCTTTGTTTTCATTAGTATAATCCTTATTGACACTTCTCATATTAGAATTTTCTTGTTTGGTTGTCTATTCCCTTGATTTCTTTTTCTATTCTGTGTGTGTGTGTGTGTGTTTGTGTGTGTGAGTGTGTGTTGTTTTGTTGTTGCTGCTGTTTGTTTGTTGCTGTTCTTGCTACTTGCCCTGAGCTTTGTTTGTCTTTTTGTTTTGTTTTGTTTTTCTTTTTTATTTTATTTTCTCTATTTTTTATCAGACTGAACTATATGGCTTGCATGCTCTTGGTTCCCTGACCAGGGGTCTGGCCTGGGCCTCTGGGGTAGAAACATAGAGTCCAGAACTCTGTAACTCCAGAGAATTCCAAGGCCCAGGGAATACTAATCAGCATGTACATTCCTGAAGGTATCCATATCAACACCAAGACCTGGCCTGCCACAACAGCTTGCAGGCTCCAGTGCTAAACACCTCACACCAAACAACCAACAAGACAGGAACACAGCCCCACCCATCAGTAGACAGGCAATCTAAAGTCGTATAAAGCTCACAGATACCCCAAAACACACCACCTGTTGCAGCCCTGCCCATCAGAAGGAAAAGACTCAATTCCACTCAACAAAGTGCAGGCCCCAGGTCCTCCACCAGGAAGCCTACACAAGCCCCTGGACTAAATTCTCTCAGCAGAAGGCACTCAACAGAAACAAGGGGAACTAAAACCCTGTAGCCTGTGAAAAGAAGACCATAAACACCAAAACAAAGACCATTTTGTAGGGTAGACAAAATGAAATGAAAGAGAAATACACTGTAGGCAAAGGAGCAAGGTAAAAATCCCAAAAGACCAAATAAATGAAGAGGAAATAGGAAAGCTATCTGAAAAAAAATTCAGAGAAATGATAATAAAGATGATTCAAGATCAAGGAAATAGAATGGAGAATATACAAGAAACTATTAACAAGGACCTAGAAGAACAAAATAAGACCCGTATATATGTTGTCTACAAGAGACGCACTTCAGACCTAAGGACACATACAGACTGAAAGTGAGGGGATGGAAAAAGATATTCCATACAAATGGAATTCAAAAGAAAGACAGAGTAGCAATACTCACATAAAACAAGATAGATTTTAAAACAAAGATTATTAAAAAGGAAGGACACCACATAATGATCAAAGAATCAATGCAAGAAGGTATAACAGTTGTAATTATCTATTCACCCAACATAGGAGAACCTCAATACATAAGGCAAATGCTAACAGCCATAAAAGGGGAAATATACAGTAACACAATAATAGTAGGGGACTTTAAGACCCACTTATACCAATGGACAGATCATCCAAACATAAAATAATTAAGGAAACAAAAGCTTTAAATGACACAGTAGACCAAATTGACTTAATTGATATTTACAGGACATTCCATCTGAAAGCGGCAGAATAAACTCTCTTTTCAAGTGCTCACAGGTCATTCTCTAGGATAGAGTACATCTTGGGTCACAAATCAAGCCTTGCAAATTTAAGAAAATTGAAATCATATCAAGCATTTTTCCCGACCACAACGCTCTGAGATTAGACATCAATTACAAGAAAAAACTGTAAAAAAAATACAAACACATGGGGGCTAAACAATACACTACTAAATAACCAAGAAGTCACTGAAGAGATCAAAGAGGAACTCAAAAAATACCTAGAAACAGATGAAAGCAAAAACACAATGACCCAAAATCTATGGGATGCAGTAAAGGCCATTCTAAGAGGGAAGTTTATAGCAATACAATCTTACCTCAAGAAACAAAAAAAATCTCAAATAACAGCCTAACCTACACCAAAAGCAAATACAGAAAGAAGAATTTAAAAAACCCAAGTTAGTAGAAGGAAAGAAATTATAAAGATCAAAGAAGAAATAAATGAAATAGAAATGAAAACAATAACAAAGAGCAATAAAACTAAAAGCTGATTCTTTGAGAAGATAAACAAAATTGATAATCCTTTAGTCACTCTTTAAAAAAAAAAAGGAAAGGACTCAAATCACTAAAATTAGAAATGAAAAAGGAGAAGTTACAACTAACACCATAGAAATACAAAGGATCATAACAGAGTACTGCAAGCAACTATATGCCAATAAAATGGACAACCTGGATGAAATAGACAAATTCTTAGAAAACTACAACCTTCCAAGATTGAACCAAGAAGAAATAGAAAATATGAACAGACCAATCACAAGTAATGAAGTTGAAACCATGATTAAAACTCTTCCAACAAACAAAAGTCAACAACCACTTGGCTTCACTGGTGAATTCTATCAAACGTTTTAGAAGAGATAACACCTGTCCTTCTCAAAATCTTCCAAAACATTTCAGAGGGTGGAACACTTCCAAACTCATTCTACAAGGCTACTATCACCCTGATACCAAAACCAGACAAAGATATCACAAAAATAGAAAATTACACGCCCATATCATTGATGAACACTAATGCAAAAATCTTCAACAAAATACTAGCAAGCAGAATCCAATAATATATTAAAAGGATCATACACTACAATCAAGTGGGATTTATTGCAGAGATGCAAGGATTCTTCAAGATACACAAATCAATCAATGTAATATACCATATTAATTAATTAAAGAAGAAACATAGGATTATCTGAATAGATGCAGAAAAAGCTTTCAACAAAATTCAACACCAAATTATGATAAAAACTCTCCAAAATGTGGGCATACAGGCAACCTAACTCAACATAATAAAGGCCATGTATGACAAACTCACAGCGAACATTATTCTCAATGGTGAAAAACTGAAAGCATTTCCTCTAAGATCAGGAAAAAGGCAAAGGTGTCTACTCTCACCACCCTTATTCAACATAGTTTTGGAAGTCCTAGCCACAGCAATCAGAGATAAAAGGAATCCAAATTGGAAAAGGGGAAGTAAAATTGTCACTGTTTGCAGATGACATGATACTATAAATAGAAAATCCTAAAGATGCTACCAGAAAGCTATTAAAGCTAATCAACAAATTTGGTAGAGTTTCAGAATACAGAATTTATACACAGAAATCTCTTGCATTCCTATACAGTAACAATGAAATGGTAGAAAGATAAATTAAGGAAACAATCCCATTTACCATTGCAAAAAAAGAGTAAAATACCTAGGAATAAACCTACCTAAGGAGGCAAAAGACCTGTTATCAGAAAACTATAAAACACTGATGAAAGAAATCAGAGATGACATAAACAGATGAAGAGATATGTCATGTTCTGGGATTGGAAGAATCAATATTGTGAAAATGAGTATACTACCCAAAGCAATCTACAGATTCAATGCAATCCCTATCAAGTTACCAATGACATTTTTCACAGAATTAGAACAAAAAATTTTACAATTTGTATGGAAGCACAAAGACCATGAATAGCCAAAGCGATCTTGAGAAAGAAAAATGGAGCTGGAAGTATCAGGCTCCTTGACTTCAGACTATACTACAAAGCTACAGTAATCAAGACAGTATGGTATTGGCACAAAAACAGAAATATAGATCAATGGAACAGTATAGAAGGCCCAGAGATAAACCCATGCACATATGGTCACCTTATTTTTGATAAAGGTGGCAAGAATACACAATGGAGAAAAGACAGCCTCTTCAATAAGTGGTGCTGGGAAAACCAGACAGCTACATATAAAGGAATGAAATTGGAAAACTACCTAACATCATACACAAAATAAACTCAAAATGGATTAAAGAGCTAAATGTAAGGCCAGATATTATAAAACACTTAGAGGCAAACATAGACACAACGCTCTTTGACATAAATCACAGTGACATCTTTTTTGACCCACCTCCTAGAGTAATGAAAATGAAAACAAAAATAAACAAATGGGACCTTATTAAACTTAAAAGCTTTTGCACAGCAAAGGAAATCATAAGCAAGATGGAAAGACAATCCTCAGAATGGGAGAGAATATTTGCAAATGAAGCAACTGACAAAGGATTAATCTCCAGAATGTACAAGTAGCTCATATAGCTCAATATCAAAAAGACAAACAACCCAATCAAAAAATCGGTAGAAGATTTAAATAGACATTTCTCCAAAGAAGACATACAGATGTGCAGCAAACACATGAAAGGATGCTCAACATCACAAATTATTGGGGAAATGCAAATCAAAACTACAGTGTGGTATCACCTCACACCGGTCAGAATGGCCATCATCAAAAAAATTTACAAACAATAAATGCTGTAGAGTGTTTGTAGAAAAGGGAACTCTCTTGCACTGTTTTTTGGGAATGTACATTGATTCAGCCACCATGGAAAACAGTATGCAATTTCCTTAAAAAACTAAAAATAGAACTACCATAAGACCCAACAATCTCATTACTGGGCATATACCCAGGTAAAACCATAATTCAAAAAAACACATGCACCCCAATGTTCATAGCAGCACTATTTACAATAGTCAGGACATGGAAGCAATCTAAATGTCCATCAACAGAAGAATGGATATAGAAGAAAAATACTACAAAAGTTTCAAGTAAACCACTGGAAGGCAAGAAAGGGGAAAATAGAGAGGTTAAAAAAAATAGAAAAATAAACAGAAAAATAATAAAATGGCAGCCTTAAGCCCAAAACATCAATAACAACTTTAAATACAGCCTAAAGTCACCAACTAAATGACATATTTGTAGATTTGATGAGAGAATATGAAATAACTATATGTTGTCTATAGGAAACTCACCACAAACACAACATAAGGAAAATAATAGTAAAGAACAGAAATAGATATATTATGGTAATATTAATTTAAAAGAAAACAGAATATATATTAATACCAGGTAGTGTAGAGTTCAGAACAAAGAAAATTACATTACATAATAAAAAGGATCATTACATAATAATAAAAGGATCATAATGTATTGATTCTTTATGGAAATTACATAATGATAAAGGAATCAGTCCTCTAAGATATCAGTGATTCTAAGTGTGTACAAATGAAACAACAGAGCTGCAAAATACATAAAAGCTGATAGGGGTGAGAAAATAAACAAAAATTCATAATTTTCATTGACACTTCAACACACCATTTGATAAAGCTAATAGACATAAAACCAGCAGAGATATCAACTAATTGAACAGCACCCTCAATCAGCAGCATCTAATTGACATTTATAAAACAATCTAACAAACAATAGTATTATACATATTTTATTAAAGTGCTCATGGAACATTTAATAAGATCAAACATATCTTGGCCACAAAACAAGATTCAACATATTTAACAGGTCTGAAATTAATATTTAGAGTGTGATGTCCAACCATAAAGGAATTAAACTAGAAAAAAATGACATAAAAACAAACAAATTCCTCAAACCTTGGAAATTAAACTACTCACTTGTGAACAACCCATGACTCAAAGAGCAAGTCTCAAGGAAACAGAAATATATGTAGAATTGAAAGAAAATGAAAATACCATATATCAACATATGTGAGATGCACCTAAAGCAGTGTTTACAGGGAAATATGTGACACTAAATGTTTATTAGAAAAACAGAAAGACCTCAAATAAATAATCTAAGTTCCTATACTAAAACTAGACAAAAAGATCAAATACACCAAAAACAAGGAAAAAGAAGGAAATAATAAAAAAGATAAGCAAATTAAATTGAAAGCATGGAAGCAATACAAAAAATCAATGACACAAAACTTTTTCTTGGAAAAAAATCAGTAAAATGGATCAAGCTGTAGCAAAACTTAAAAATATAAAGAGAAAGATGACATAAATGCCAATGTCAGAAGTAAAACATAGGATATCATTACAGGCCCTGCAGACATTAAAAGGATAATAAGGGAATATTAGGAATAATTTTACACTAATAAATTTCAAAATGTTGAAGACTTGGATCATTTCCTCAAAAACAACACACCACTAAAACTCAACCAAGATGAAATAGATAACTGGAATAGCCATATAACAACCAAAGAAATTACATTTGCAATTGAAAAATCCCCCCCGCCCAAGACACACACACGTATATCCTTAGGCTCAGATATCCTCACTGGAAAATTTTACCAAACACTTAGTAAAGAAGAACTAACCTCAATTTTACACAATCTCTTTTAGAGGACAGAAGAGGAGGGAATAGCTTCTACCTCATTTTATGAAGACAGTATTAGCTTGATACCCAAACTAGACAAAGACAGTACTAAAAAAAAAGAAAAATATAAATATTTAGCAATGGAAGGGAATTATCTTAACTTGATTATGTATCTACAAAAAAACCCCAAAACACTCTATAGCAAGCATCATGCTTAATGGTAGAAGACTCAGTGCTTTCTACTACCAGGAACAAGGCAAGGATATCTACTCTCACTAACTCATTAGTGATATTCAACACAGTACTGTAAGCTCTAGCCATTTCAACAAGAAAAAACAAAAAAAGAACATTGACCTCAATATCATGTTATGTGAAAATTAACTCAAAATGGATCATGCACTTAAATATAAAATGTTAAACTACAAAAATGTTATAAGAAAAAAAAAGATGAGAAAATACTTGGGATCTAGGGCTAGAGATTATGTTGACTACCAAAAGCATGATCCAAAAGGAAAAGTTATAAATTGGTCTCTTCAAAAGTAAAAGTTTTGTCCTGAAAAGGGTACAATGAAGAAGATGAAAAGACCAGCTACAGATTGAGAAAAAAATTTTCATACCACATCCTGACAAATGATTATGTTGCAAATACATAAAACCCATCAAAACTCAACAGTTAAAAAGAAAAAGAAATCCAATTATAAAATTAGTAAAAGGCATAAACAGACATTTCACAGAGGAGGATAGCACATGAAAAATAAGCAGTTGAAATGTTATTCTGCATCCCTAGACCTTAGGGAAATATAAATTAAAACCACAGTGAGAGATATCACTACATATCTATCAGAGTGGCTAAAATAAAAAATAGTGACCATAACAAATACTGATGAAAATGCAGAGAAACTAGATCACTCACACATTGCTGGTGGGGATGTAAAATTAGCAATTTATTATGAAAGAAAACATGCAGTTACTATACAATCCAGTACAATCCAATTGTACTCTCAATTCATCTCAGATAAATGAAATTTTATGCTTATACAAATACCTGTACATGAATGTTCATAATTTCTTTATTTTTGATATTCCCAAAACAGAAGTAATTCAGAAGTCCTTCAATGGGTAAAGCTTTAAACATGTGATGGTCTTTTCACACAATGGAATACAACACAACAATAAAAGGAACAAGCCATCAATACATGGAACAACCTCAGGAATGACCATCAGAACACCACAGAAGTGAAATGCCAGAGAAGCTAATATCTGTACCCCAATCAGGAAGGTGGAAAAATCAGAAGGCTGACACTAGAAATATAAAACTGAAAAGCTCTATAAATAAGATTTCAGGTGTCATTATGCTAGTTGCAGATAGCCATTAGTTCAACTTCCTGACCACTGGAAAGGGAAGTCTGGCTGCCACTGAGACCCGATGCTTTTTGACATCCACAAAACTGGTGATGAGACATTGAACCAATGACTCAAGCTGCCATTGCTACTGTGACTTCCTCTTATGCTCATAAAGTTGGAGAGTGGGTGGTGGCATCTCTTCAATCTTGTCTGTCAGAAGAGTAGAACAAAAAGCATTAAAAAAACAGTCCAACTCACTTCTGTCTTCCAAGTCTTGCTTTAGAGCAACCAACTGGCAGAAATATTAATATTAAACATTTATGACTACACAATATATTAAATAATGTAGGGATTATGAAGAGGACAACTATATTTCTCCTCATAGTAATTATATAACTCAATAGAAAAAAAATCACATTTCAGTAAAATACAATTTGGAGGAAGAATAAAGGAAACAATCTGTTTAGGTGATCTGCATTTTGAGGTTGCTTTTAATTTATAATTAATAATGATAGTGTGAGGCATGTTCAAGGAACAGAGAGTTTATTTTACATCTGTCACTCACTAACTATGGAACTTTAGGTAAGTTATTTTTCTGAGCCTTATTTTCTGTTTATTTAAAATGGAAATAATCATAATAATCATTTAATGGGTTTTGAGAGTATATATAGGCTATAAAGACATCACTTTAATGTTTCAACATCCCACAATTTCAACTATAACCTAGCATCTGTATAGAAGTTGAGTGGCGGTAACACATAGGCCAAGCTTCTTATATGTAGAAAAATATATCTCATTTTGTGAATTCATACCTGTGTCCACAAGTTTAAAGTGTTTGAATCAGTATCAACTGATTAAAAACATAATGTAATATCAACAAATATTTGAGTTGATTATTCTATGGTTTTATTTCTCCTGAATTAAATGTTTGAGTTGCATTAATTAACTTCTTGAAGGGTAGGAATAGCAGCAATAGCAGCAGCAATAATAAGTAACATATATTAAATACATACCATATGGCGGGCATTTGTGTATGTACTTTACACGTATCATGTCATTGGGTATTCACACCTACCTTGAGAAAGAGAGATATACTATTAGTTATATGTTACGTCTGAATGCATTCTTCTGTGACTTGTTTTTTTCATTCAAAATTATATTTTTGAAACTCATCCATGGAGATGCCTATAGCTATAGCACATTCATTTGAAAATGCCAAATTGTATTCCAAACTGTTTTTTGCCAGTTACATTTCCACCACTAGTGGATAAGATTCCTTTGCTCCACATGCTTGTTATATTTGTATTGTCACACTTTTACATTTTTGCTAATTTAGAGGTTGGAAAATATCTCGTGGTGGTTTTAGGTTTTAATTTTCCTAACTATGTGAAGTTGAATATATTTTAAAAGTGTTATTTAGCCATTCATATTTCTTCTCCTATGAAATGCACATTATTTTTCTTAATTAATTTTCTTTTAAATTAATATTCAAGATTTTATATAGCTTAAATGCTTAATGCTAGTTATTACTGCAAATACCTTCTTTAGTTTATGAACTGACTTTCAATTTTTAAGGTGTCTTTTGAAGAGACTTAAATTTCTTAGAATCGTAGAACTTATATATTTCCACTTGGGGTTGTTATTTCTGTGCATTTTAAAAGATATTCTTTATTCAGTTAAGCCACATAGATGCTTCCCAACTCTCTATTCAAAATTTTTTCTTTTTCTTTTTTACACATACATTAATTCCAGAAGAACTAAACATGAAATTAATTTTTGTGAACGGTGTCAAGTAAGGAAACAAGTTAATTATTTTCCTATATGAAAACATTTTTTAATACTATATATAAACAATGCTTTTCTCACAGATCACCAATGTCACCTTTTCAGGTATCAAGTTGTCATATATGCTTGATACTGTTTTTGTACCATCTCTGTCTCTCTTTATTTTGCTTTTCTGTGTGCTTGTTTATCCTCATTTATCTTTGTCTTTAACTTAATTTCTAAAGGTTAATGAAAAATCTTGAAGGCTTATAGCTATTCCTTATGATATTATTCTTTGAAATTATCTTGGCCTTTAGCTTTTCTGTGTAAAGTTTAAACCAACTTATTGATTTTTACAAAGAAAATTTTAAAAGTGTTTTCTTTCTTTTTAAAGATTTTTTTAATGGTTTCTGCTTTATAAAAAGGTGAATCAGTCATACATATACATATGTTCCCACATCCCTTCCCTCATGCATCTCCCTCCCTCCCACCCTCCCCATCACCCCTCCAGGCGGTCACAAAGCACCGAGCTGATCTCCCTGTCCTCTGCGGCTGCTTCCCACTATCTATCTACCTTACGTTTGGTAGTGTATATATGTCCATGCCTCTCTTTCGCTTTGTCACAGCTTACCCTTCCCCCTCCCCATATCCTCAAGTCCATTCTAAAGTAGGTCTGTGTCTTTATTCCTGTTTTACCCCTAGGTTCTTCATGACATTTTTTTTTATTCCATATATATGTGTTAGCATACGGTATTTGTCTTTCTCTTTCTTATTTATTTTTATTTTTATTTTTTTATTAGTTTCTGCTTTATAACAAAGTGAATCAGTCATACATATACATCTGTTCCCACATCCCTTCCCTCATGCATCTCGCTCCCTCCCACCCTCCCCATCCCACCCCTCCAGGCGGTCACAAAGCACCGAGCTGATCTCCCTGTGCTCTGCGGCTGCTTCCCACTATCTATCTACCTTACGCTTGGTAGTGTATATATGTCTATGCCTCTCTTTCGTTTTGTCACAGCTTACCCGTCCCCCTCCCCATATCCTCAAGTCCATTCTCAAGTAGGTCTGTGTCTTTATTCCTGTTTTACCCCTAGGTTCTTCATGACATTTTTTTTTAATTCCATATATATGTATTAGCATACGGTATTTGTCTTTCTCTTTCTGACTTACTTCACTCTGTATGACAGACTCTAGGTCTATCCACCTCATTACAAATAGTTCAGTTTCGTTTCTTTTTATGGCTGAGTAATATTCCATTGTATATATGTGCCACATCTTCTTTATCCATTCATCTGATGATGGACACTTAGGTTGTTTCCATCTCTGGGCTATTGTGAATAGAGTTGCAATGAACATTTTGGTACATGTCTCTTTTTGAATTATGGTTTTCTCAGGGTATATGCCTAGTAGTGGGATTGCTGGGTCATATGGTAGCTCTATTTTTCGTTTTTTAAGGAACCTCCATACTGTTCTCCATAGTGGCTGTACCAATTCACATTCCCACCAGCAGTGCAAGAGTGTTCCCTTTTCTCCACACCCTCTTAAGCATTTATTGTTTCTAGATTTCTTGATGATGGCCATTCTGACTGGTGTGAGATGATATCTCATTGTACTTTTGATTTGCATTTCTCTAATGATTAATGATGTTGAGCATTCTTTCATGTGTTTGTTGGCAGTCTGTATATCTTCTTTGGAGAAATGTCTATTTAGGTCTTCTGCTCATTTTTGGATTGGGTTGTTTTTTTGTTTTTGCTATTGAGCTGCATGAGCTGTTTATAAATTTTGGAGATTAATCCTTTGTCAGTTGCTTCATTTGCAAATATTTTCTCCCATTCTGAGGGTTGTCTTTTGGTCTTGTTTATGGTTTCCTTTGCTATGCAAAAGCTTTGAAGTTTCATTAGGTCCCATTTGTTTATCTTTGTTTTTATTTCATTTCCCTAGGAGGTGGGTCCAAAAGGATCTTGCTGTGATTTATGTCATGGAGTGTTCTGCCTATGGTTTCCTCTAAGAGTTTGATAGTTTCTGGCCTTACATTTAAGTCTTTAATCCATTTTGAGCTTATTTTTGTGTATGGTGTTAGGGAATGATCTAATCTCATACTTTTACATGTCCCTGTCCAGTTTTCCCAACACCACTTATTGAAGAGGCTGTCCTTTCTCCACTCTACATTCCTGCCTCCTTTATCAAAGATAAGTTGACAATATGTGCGTGGGTTTATCTCTGGGCTTTCTATCCTGTTCCATTGATCTATCTTTCTGTTTTTCTGCCAGTACCACACTGTCTTGATTACTGTAGCTTTGTAGTATAGTCTGAAGTCAGGGAGCCTGATTCCTCCAGCTCCGTTTTTCGTTCTCAAGATTGCTTTGGCTATTCGGGGTCTTTTGTTTTTCCAAACAAATTTTGAAATTTTTTGTTCTAGTTCTGTGAAAAATGCCAGTGGTAGTTTGATAGGGATTGCATTGAATCTGTAGATTGCTTTCGGTAGTAGAGTCATTTTCACAATATTGATTCTTCCAATCCAGGAGCATGGTATATCTCTCCATCTATTAGTATCATCTTTAATTTCTTTCATCAGTGTCTTATAATTTTCTGCATACAGGTCTTTTGTCTCCTTAGGTAGGTTTATTCCTAGATATTTTATTCTTTTTCTTGCAATGGTAAATAAGAGTGTTTTCTTGATTTCATTTTCAGATTTTTCATCATTAGTGTACAGGAATGCCAGAGATTTCTGTGCATTAATTTTCTATCCTGCTACTTTACCAAATTCATTGATTAGCTCTCGTAGTTTTCTGGTAGCATTTTTAGGATTCTCTATGTATAGTATCATGTCATCTGCAAACAGTGACAGCTTTACTTCTTCTTTTCCAATTTGGATTCCTTTTATTTCCTTTTCTTCTCTGATTGCTGTGGCTAAAACTTCCAAAACTAAGTTGAATAAGAGTGGTGAGAGTGGGCAGCCTTGTCTTGTTCCTGATCTTAGTGGAAATGGTTTCAGTTTTTCACCATTGAAGACGATGTTGGCTGTGAGTTTGTCATATATGGCCTTTATTATGTTGAGGAAAGTTCCCTCTATGCCTACTTTCTGCAGGGTTTTTTATCATAAATGGGTGTTGAATTTTGTCGAAAGCTTTCTCTGCATCGATTGAGATGATCATATGGTTTTTCTCCTTCAATTTGTTAATATGGTGTATCACATTGATTGATTTGCGTATATTGAGGAATCCTTGCATTCCTGGAATAAACCCCACTTGATCATGGTGTATGATCCTTTTCATGTGCTGTTGGATTCTGTTTCCTAGTATTTTGTTGAGGATTTTTGCATCTATGTTCATCAGTGATATTGGCCTGTAGTTTTCTTTCTTTGTGACATCCTTGTCTGGTTTTGGTATCAAGGTGATGGTGGCCTCGTAGAATGAGCTTGGGAGTGTTCCTTACTCTGAAATTGTTTGGAAGAGTTTGAGAAGGATGTTTGTTAGCTCTTCTCTAAATGTTTGATAGAATTTGCCTGTGAAGCCATCTGGTCCTGGGCTTTTGTTTGTTGGAAGATTTTTAATCACAGTTTCAATTTCAGTGCTTGTGATTGGTCTATTCATTTTTTCTATTTCTTCCTGATTCAGTCTTGGCAGGTTGTGTATTTCTAAGAATTTGTCCATTTCTTCCAGGTTGTCCATTTTATTGGCATAGAGTTGCTTGTAGTAATCTCTCATGATCTTTTGTATTTCTGCAGTGTCAGTTGTTACTTCTCCTTTTTCATTTCTAATTCTATTGATTTGAGTCTTCTCCCTTTTTTTCTTGATGAGTCTGGCTAATGGTTTGTCAATTTTGTTTATCTTCTCAAAGAACCAGCTTTTAGTTTTATTGATCTTTGCTCATTTCCTTCATTTCTTTTTCATTTATTTCTGATCTGATCTTTATGATTTCTTTCCTTCTCCTAACTGTGGGGTTTTTTTGTTCTTCTTTCTCTAATTGCTTTAGGTGTAGGGTCAGGTTATTTACTTGAGATGTTTCCTGTTTCTTAAGGTGGGATTGTATTGCTATAAACTTCCCCCTTAGAACTGTTTTTGATGCGTCCCATAGGTTTTGGGTCATCGTGTCTCCATTGTCATTTGTTTCTAGGTATTTTTTTATTTCTTCTTTGATTTCTTCAGTGATCACTTCGTTATTGAGTAGTGTATTGTTTAGCCTCCATGTGTTTATATTTTTTACAGATCTTTTCCTGTAATATATGTCTAGTCTCATAGCATTGTGGTCGGAAACGATACTTGATATGATTTCAATTTTCTTAAATTTACCAAGGCTTGATTTGTGACCCAAGATATGATCTATCCTGGAGAATGTTCCATGAGCACTTGAGAAAAACGTGTATTCTGTTGTTTTTGGATGGAATGTCCTATAAATATCAATTAAGTCCATCTTGTTTAATGTATCATTTAAAGCTTGTGTTTCCTTATTTATTTTCATTTTGGATGATCTGTCCATTGGTGAAAGTGGGGTGTTAAAGTCCCCTACTATGAGTGTGTTACTGTCGATTTCCCCTTTTATGGCTGTTAGTATTTGCCTTATGTATTGAGGTGCTCCTATGTTGGGTGCATAAATATTTACAATTGTTATATCTTCTTCTTGGATCGATCCCTTGATCATTATGTAGTGTCTTTCTTTGTCTCTTCTAATAGTCTTTATTTTAAAGTCTAATTTGTCTGATATAAGAATTGCTACTCCAGCTTTCTTTTGGTTTCCATTTGCATGGAATATCTTTTTCCATCCCCTTACTTTCAATCTGTATGTGTCTCTAGGTCTGAAGTGGGTCTCTTGTAGACAGCATATATATGGGTCTTGTTTTTGTATCCATTCAGCCAATCTGTGTCTTTTGGTGGGAGCATTTAGTCCATTTACATTTAAGGTAATTATTGATATGTATGTTCCTATTCCCATTTCCTTAATTGCTTTGGGTTCGTTATTGTAGGTCTTTTCCTTCTGTTGTGTTTCTTGCCTAGAGAAGTTCCTTTAGCATTTGTTGTAAAGCTGGTTTGGTGGTGCTGAACTCTCTCAGCTTTTGCTTGTCTGTAAAGGTTTTAATTTCTCCATCAAATCTGAATGAGATCCTTGCTGGGTAGAGTCATCTTGGTTGCAGGTTTCTCTCCTTCATCACTTTAATTATGTCCTGCCACTCCCTTTTGGCTTGTAGAGTTTCTGCTGAGAGATCAGCTGTTAACCTGATGGGGATTCCCTTGTGTGTTATTTGTTGTTTTTCCCTTGCTGCTTTTAATATGATTTCTTTGTGTTTAATTTTTGACAGTTTGATTAATATGTGTCTTGGCGTATTTCTCCTTGGATTTATTCTCTATGGGACTCTCTGTGCCTCCTGGACTTAACTATTTCCTTTCCCATATTAGGGAAGTTTTCAACTATAATCTCCTCAAATATTTTCTCAGTCCCTTTTTCTCTTCTTCTTCTGGAACCCCTATAATTCGAATGCTGGTGCGTTTAATGTTGTCCCAGAGGTCTCTGAGACTGTCCTCTGTTCTTTTCATTTTTACCTTATTTTGCTCTGCATCAGTTATTTCCTCTATTTTATCTTCCACCTCACTTATCCGTTCTTCTGCCTCAGTTATTCTGCTATTGATCCCATCTAGAGTATTTTTCATTTCATTTATTGTGTTTTTAATCGATGCTTGATTCTTCTTTAGTTCTTCTAGGTCCTTGTTAACTGTTTCTTGCATTTTGTCTATTCTATTTCCAAGATTTTGGATCTTGGAAATAGAATCTTGGATCATCTTTACTATCATTATTCTGAATTCTTTTTCAGGTAGACTGCCTATTACTTCTTCATTTGTTAGGTCTGGTAGGTTTTTATCTTGCTCCTTCACCTGCTGTGTGTTTTTCTGTCTTCTCATTTTGCTTATCTTACTCTGTTTGGGGTCTCCTTTTTGCAGGCTGCAGGTTCCCCAAATTTGAAATAGTATTTATTTAAAAACTAGGCTCTTTATAAAGATCGCATAAACACCACAAAGTATTCATTGAAAAGAACCTAACATTTACTACTGTAGTACATTATGTACAATTTATTGACTATTTCTACTGAATATACATTTATGTATTACATAATCTAACATTTATATTAAGTATAACTATAATATGATTCTTGTGTCATCCTTGACAAAGCTGGTGAAATCCTTTGCTACAAAAATATGTCTCTGCCTTATATTTTTGTTTCAGTATTAGTTTCCGCATTTGCCAGCAAGATACTTTTCATCCTACTAAACTAATAGGCCACTTAGTTGAGTACTGGATAAAATACAAATTGAACGGAATCCTTCATTTTTGTTTATAATTTTACAAATTTCAACTAAAAGTGCAAAGTTTTTATCAATTTCTGTAGCTTGCTCTCTTCCTAAACCTACTTGCTTCTTCCATCAATATTTAAGTTTCTGGTTTTAAATAACTGTGACTCTCCTTTAATGTGTTCTCTGTTAAAGGCTTTCTCTCCCTTTAGAATTGTTGTTAGTAGGAGAAGTGGTATTTTTGTGGGAAAAAAACTGCATCTTCTCTACTACTCAGCTGTCAGGACTATAGAGCTACATCCTCAGTTGTATAATCAAAAACCGGGCCTAGCATCAACTAGTGAGATTAAAAACCACTTTTTCAATTCCTTGCAATTAAAATATTTACATCAACATCTCTTGGTTTTAACAATAGCATATAGAACCCAGTGTGGGTGTGGCTCATGATTCTGCTTCTCTGACTCATGATCTTAGACTTCTTGCTTACAACTTCCTAATGAATGTGCCCTTTAGCAATTGCTGGGGGCCAGGTTTGTTTACTGCTACTCCTTTCCAACAGTTCAAGGCCATGAGGCATCTCTTGAATGTATTTCTTTGCTACAAAGTATTTCTCTCCCCTGCCCTCACTCCACTCTCAGGTTCTGTTGCTTATTTAAGATTTGCATCTGTAAAGAGTCCTTTGGGTTTGTTTCCTTGGTGGACTGGCTGTCTTCCAAGATTTTGTTGTTAATCTTGTCTGACATTTTAAAGATGACCTTTCGGTGTTGTTATAAAACTTCTCAAGGAAAGGAAAACAGAAGTGCTCATCTAACCCTCTTCTAAAGACTATGCAAAAAAGCCAGTTGTTTTAAAACATTATGGCTGGTGATATAAATGGCTGCAGCATATTATATCTACACCTGCATGTTTTTAACTTCCAGAAACTAAAAATCACCTCTGCAACATGCAATCAGCCATGAAGAAAGAACAAAACAAACAAAAACCCAGTATTGAAAATTTTCTTCCTGATACGTGAATGTATTGGCGAACAAGCCTGCTACTTGTAGTATTTACATAAAGACAGTAGTCAAATAACCAATGCAGTAAAACAAACAATTCTTCTGTGAGAAAAAAGAATGATGCTACTTAGAGTTGATGGACATGAACTTTAGGAATTTTAGAGCTGAAAATAATCTTGGAGGCCTCCTTTTAGAGATGAGGAATATGAGGTCTATGGTGGTTAAGTGAATTGTCCAAGCCAGAGATGGGACTAGGGTCAAAGTTGAGGTCTTCTGCCAGAATGTTGAGCTTACTCTTTGAACTTGCTAGGTGTTTACATATTGCATCAACAGAGCCCAAATGTACTGGATTTTCTTCCATTTACTAATAGAAGGAAGTTAGTGCCTTTACAGGTATTGTAGTATAAAATCAGCCCATTCAGCCAAAAATTAGTCAATCTAGGAGTCCCAAAGAGACAATGCTTTGCAAGCTTTTTCTTTTCTTTTCTTTTTTTTTCCACTGGAAATGGGAATTAGATAGATAATGCATGTTTGTGTGTATGTATGTATACATATATATATATATATATTTATATCTTGTTCAAATTCAAAAGAATACAATTTTTATAGTCTAATTACGTATGACATAAAAATAGAACATCGTTAATCAAATACATTTGCAGTATTTATTTTTGTAAGTAACTTCCTTTCTTTTTATATCTATACAGTTTTAAAGATAATGGGACGACACAGATATATTGTTCATTTTCAACCTAACACTGAAAAATAATGTTTTGTAAGTGCCCTAAATTATGTAAAGACTAAAAGTTCCATTGTTCTATCTATTCTATGGAAACTGGTTGATGCTTAGCTATGAAATAATGTATCAATCTCAGGAAACAATTCTTAGGTTAAAAAACTCATCTTCCCTATGATGTCTTTTCACAAAGATTTAATTCAAAGAATTTGCCTTTGTAAGATCTCCATCACTTTTCACCATTGTTCCCATGCATGTTCCTGTTAAGAGTGCCTGATTCTGTTGCTAAGCAACCTTGCAGTCTTGTTGGGTCATGATGGTGAACTAATAATTATTTAAAATGTGTCTGCTTGGATAGGGTCTTTTAAAGAATATCGTGATACTTTTGTGTAAGAGGCTGGGTAAGAGGGTTCTTCATTTCAACTTACAGTTCTACAGGAATATAAGTGATAGAATGATGTTTTCCAGAAGAGTTGGAAGAATGCCAAGAGTACACTAAAAAGCACTAGCTCTTACTTCTTCCTGGTATGCTTTTTTTCTAGAAAAGGTAAAAGTCAGTCAGATGACAAGTCAAGAAATTTACCAAAGGATTTCAAAGAAATAAGAGGAACATCAATATTCCTTTTATTGACTAGATTAAATTATTGTTTTTCCTTCTCATCCCAAATTCTTAAGAAAAATTGTCAAGCCATATTATGTTGAAAAATAAGTCCCATGTAAGCGAGACATGGGTATTTGAATTTTATCAGGCTTCCAGATAAAACTAAATTGTTGATTAAATCCTCTCCATCCTGCTTGCTCTTGTCCCAGACATCCCTCTCCAGTTCAGGAATACCCTCCTTTAAATAGCTTATTTAACCATATGGGACTGATGCCAGTAGCCTTAATATTTTCTGTACAGTATACTGGGATATATAAGGGGACTACCATCATATCTCTAGCATGTAGTGAGAGTTGGTAAATAGCATTCCCAGTGTGTATCTGGAAAAACAAAAAGGTTGTTCCTTTAAACAATCTTTTTTGGTGATAAAGCAAAGAATCAAAGGTATTTCATTACTAAAGAATCAGAGAATGTCCTAACTCTAAGAGAAGAGCACTTCTAATGTCATCTCAATATGCATCCAATCCAGAAGCAGAGCTGATGGTGCTACCAAAAGACAGAGTCTCCTTGTGGTGACACCACCTTCAAAAGTTTTGGAAGGTACCCCCAAACATCACCAGTTTTCTTTACACCCTTGCTTGTCTCTAGTATTTAAAGATACATCTGATACTTATTGATTCTATTTATATTTTGAGGGTGATCCCTTCTTAGGGATATCATCTCATATGCAAAGTTAAAAGTATTGATCATTTTTCTCTCCTAAACTTAAACTATTATAATTTATGTTTAAGGCAGCCAAGTTTAATAGCTTTATGACTTGGGGCCATAAAGGTGAGTGTTTAAATCTTGGTTCACTGTTCTGTAGATGGTATATGGCCACTCCAGGTATCAGTTTTCTTACTTATAAAATAGGGTTTGCAGTGCTTCTTCACAGATAAACGATTAAATTTGATATGCTAACATAGTGTCTACCATATAGTGTACATTAAATGTGAGCCCTCTTTCCTATCTCCACTGGGTGTGGCCAACTTCTAGTTTTCTAGGATTTACTGGAAATTTTCATACCTTCTAGGAATATATGGCTTCTGATCATATTCCCTTACCATCTTCATTTTACTAAACTAAAGGCTCTTAATTTTTTTGTAATTCCCACATTCTTATTTCCTATCTCAGCTACTTTTCTGTTAATTTTTTAGAATTCAGTTTATTTTAGCAGGAATTAATTGAGGTAAGGGGAATTACAGTAGGTCCTGTGGTTACAAATGTAAACAGGATCCCTGTTCTCAGGTACCTTACAGTCTAGTGTCAAGAGTAGTAAACAGACAAAAAATTGCAATTTGACCCGATAAATTCTGTGATATTGGTAAGCCTGTGACAAAACAAGTGAAATACCTAAATCAGATTAGGGAGGATGGGAAATTAAAGGTAAAGGAGCTGGTCGTACTTGTAGGCTTTTCTCTAGAGTTGGCAAACATCTGTACCTGTGTTCAAGGTTTAGATTGACCAAGACAGCCTTAACATTCCTTTCAGCTTAATAAAACTTTAGACAGGTTTCTTCCTGACTTATAGGCCCTTGACCTCCCCTTATTTAGAACATTTACTCTAAAAAACATGCAAATTCTTTTTTCACCCCTTTGACACGTAAATCTTCTTCTAGTAATCTTGCCAGATTTACAACCCAGGAATGTCTTTCTCACGGACATGGGAGCCATTTTTCGAAATGTAATCATCAAGAAAGATAGCACCGCATTCTCTGTGGGAGGGCAAGAGTCTAACTTCAATAAGTGCTGATTAGCAAACACAGATGGCCTAATCACATTAACCAGTCTCCTCCTAATGTCCTCCAGTACCAGTCCACTAGCTCACTCCAGAATTGATAAACTGTCCCACCTTTTGTTTCAGCAGAGTTTAGTCCAATCTCTCTCTCCAACTGCAATAGTTTGCAATAAACTTTCCCTTGCCTGTTTAAGTCTGTCCTTGGACAGGATGCATCCAGGTTGTGTACAAGGGGAAAAAACGGATTTTTGCCCAATAATCTACTCACTGATGCCTGGCACTTGGTCAACTTTTGTAATTGCTGATTAAAATAAGTCCATCATGTCAATGTCTAGGGGGAAATGTTTTCAATGGCTCTAAACACTTTGAGCAGTGATAAATGAAATCTCTGAGTCCACCATCTTCTAACTGGAACTAGAATTATTTTTCCAAAAATATATTTATTTACACTTATGCACAAAATGAGCCTCTGCCTCAAAGAGACTCTGAGCAGGCTCAAGTATCCACTCGTCCTAATAGCTTTATACTCATTCTTTTGGTATTTCAATTATCTCAAGTGTTCAGAATCATGAATAAAGTTGGGAGCAATTCGTGATGATGTTAATCAAGTATAAATTACTCAACAAGGGCTCCCCTTATTATACTCTCCATGAAGCTCTCTAGAGGATCAGCTCAGGTACTGGCCTCAGGCACAGTCTAGATTGAGAGAGGATTTCAAATAATTGATGGTTTTAGCCAAAATTTTGAATTCTAAAAATGGATGGAAATTTGTAAATTCTAAATCAATCATAGCAAATTACAAATTATCATCAAGAAAGACTGCATAATAAAAATTTCTAAAGGTTACTGTAGAAATTAAGCTTAAATTCAAATTTAATTCTAAGGTAAATAAAAATATGTATTCCATTTTCTTTTTTCATTATAAAATTTATAAAACCAGAATTTTCCTTCTAATGTGCGCATTTGGTGTACTTGCTTTTTATTTCCAAAAAAAGTTTCCCTAACTTAAGGACATATACAACATATGGTACCTTAGAATTAAGGAAATATGGGAGAATGATTTTGATTACCTCCTCATGCTACATGAAAATTCATTACTACAAATTTTCTTGAACAGTTTTTTTAAAAGATGCCAGTTACCTAACTCATACAAACACCCATATACATATGTACATCTTTCTTGTTGGGGAACAGACTTATATTAGTGTAAATAAGTGGTCATTAAAGTTAATGTGTTCATTTTATATAGTTATAATTTAAGATATAGTAGAAATTCGTTTGAACATGATATATACCTTTTAAAAATATATTAGAGACTTTAGAACCACCTCACAGTGACTATATTTGTCCATTATGAGGTTTAGAATATACTTTACTACTTAAATGAGTTGAGTATGATATTTTATCATTATACCTTTGCTTTTATCATATATTGTGGATGTAGAGTCTTTGGTCAGAAACATACCCTCTATATTATAAAAACATCATTATAGAAAAATGTAGTATTCTTTTAATATATAATTTAACATGAAACTAGGACAGATTTTCAGCAAAAGAAGGGAGCTGCATATAGTTAGCTTTTACTGGCAGGCCTCTTTCTGCCCAGTAATTACCCAGTCTTTACATACATGTTACAGTTCAGTGCTTTTAAGGAAATCCAACTTTCTTTGCTCTCTGATCTTTTCTTCTCACAAAATACTTAGCAAACACATAGCTATTAGCTCCATAGGAAGTGGTTGTATACATCAGGTATTTTTCACAAGGCCACTTAACCAAGGTACCAAGTAATTTGACTAGAATCGAAACCAAATCAGTTGAAGAGCTAAGTGTACAAAAAATCCTGTAACACACTAGATTCCAATGAGCCACAGTTTTATTAACACTGCATCACTTAGCAAACTCAGATGCGGTCTTTGGGTCTTTATGTTGAGTTTCTTTAATTGGCAAATGCTTAAGAGCACACTTTATTTATTGATTTATATATTAAAGAATCATCTTTTTTTAAAATTTATTTATTTTTGGCTGTGTTGGGTCTTCGTTGCTGCACGCGGACTTTCTCTAGTTGCGGGGAGTGGGGGCTACTCTTCGTTGTGGTGCGCGGGCTTCTCATTGCGGTGCCTTCTCTTGTTGCAGAGCACGGGCTCTAGGCACGTGGGCATCAGTAGTTGTGGCACACGGGCTCAGTAGTTGTGGTGCATGGGCTTAGTTGCTCCACGGCATGTGGGATCCTCCCGGACCAGGGCTCGAACCTGTGTCCCCCGCATTGACAGGCGGATTCCTAACCACTGCGCCACCAGGGAAGTCCCTAAGAGCCCACTTTAAATGCAGTTACACAATGACATCATGATAAGAAATGCTATAGGAATATAGGCATAGAAAACAAAATTATCATCACTCACATATGCCCTGAGCATTTTCTGCTGGAGAATCTGAACTTCATAATGAGGGTACTAATATATTACATGCTTCTGATAGTAAGTTCTTATCACTTGAGAAATATCATTAAATGTTATATCTCTGCAGCTTAATCCTTCTTAACCTGAAATATACCTTTAGAAATAATATTGTAACAGTTTGAGAAAATTCAGCTATTACATAGCTATTTACCTAAATATTTATGTGAGATAATTATGAAAGCATTCTATTAATAATTTTTTGAAGACATTGTAATAACAATTTAGAGTTTTAGAAAAAAAATAAACCAGTAAAGGTACTTCTTCTGGTTCAAACTGTACAAATGAAAATTCTGAAGCTAAGTAAATTGGGCAAAGTATGTTGCTGTTTCATAAGTTAATGAAAGTAAATTTATTTATTAAATTTTTATTTATTTATATTTTCATGGGTTTATAACACATAAGGTTCATGTGTATATTATATTTTGACATTTATATAAACTACCAAAAGGTTAGTTGTCAACTGTCATCATATTGTTGACCCCCTTTACCCATCTTGCCCTCCCTCCACCCCCTTCTCCTCTGCTAACCACTACTCTGTTCTCTGTATCTATTTGTTTCAGTTTGGTTTCTTCATTTTGTTTTGCTTGTTTCTATATGCCACATATGAGTTAAATCATATGGTATTGGTCTTTCGCCATCTGGTTTATTTCACTTAACATAATACCCACAAGGTCCATCCATGTTGTCCCAAATGCCAAGATTTCATCTTTTTAGGGCTATTATTCCATTGTAAGTGTGTGTGTATCTTCTTTATCCATTCATCCATCAGTGGACACTTAGGTTGTCTCCATATCTTGTCTATTCTAAATAATGCTGTGATGAACACAGGGGTGCATATATCTTTTCAGATTAGTGTTTTTGTATTCCTTGGATAAACACCCACAAGTGGAATAGCTACATCACATGATAGTTCTATTCTTAATTTTTTGAGGAATCTCCATGTGATTTACCATAGTGGCTGCACTAATTTACATTCCCACCAAAAGTGCACAAGGGTTCCCTTTTCTTCACTTCCTCTCCAGCACTTATTTCTTGTCTTTTTGATAATAGCCATTCTAATGGGTGTGAAGTGATATCTCCCTGTGGTTTTGATTTACATTTCCCTGATAATTAGTGATGTTGAACATTTTTCACATGCTTGTTGGCCATCTATATACCTTCTTTGGAAAAATATCTATTCAGTTTCTCTGCTCATTTTTTAATTGGATTGTTAGTTTTGTTGTTGAGTTGCATGAATTCTTTATCTATTTTGGATATTAGATACATGATTTGCAAATATCTTCTCCCATTTGGTAGGTTTTCATTTTGTTGATGTTTCCTTTGTTGTACAGAAGCTTTTTAGTTTGGTAATAGTCCCATTTGTTTAGTTACGCTTTTGTCTCCTTGCCTGAGGAGGCATATGCAGAAAGATATTGCTAAAACCAAAGTCAAAGCGAATACTGCCTATGTTTTCTTCTAGGAGTTTTATTGTTTCAGATCTTACATTGGAGTCTCTAATCCATTTTGAGTTGATATCTATGTATGTTATAAGATAGTGGTCTAGTCTCATTCTTTTGCATGTGGCTATCCAGAAAAACTAAATTTAGATGCTCTCCATCCTTTCATCATATTTTAAACCCATTCAGATTAATCTGCAAAACTTCATCAAGAGGTTTGAAGGTAGAGAACTTTTTACTATCTAGCTGATTTTTAAGAGCGATTAGGGCAGAGTTATATATCAAATTACTGCAAAAAACGTTCTGGCTAGTCCATGTCAGTCACTTTCCTAAATTTCAAGGTTATTGATTGCTCAACTTATCTTATGACTTTAAATTTGAAAGCCTCAAATTAGCAACAAGTTTTCATAGGATTCAAAGCAGTAGGGGTTTTACAGAATGATTCTGTTAAACTAATCTTTTCCTCATTTGAAACATAGATGATTAAGATACATATTAATTTATTCAGAAAAGTCATACATTTTTTCAATGGAAAAAGTCTTCCCTTCTGTGCTCCCTAGATCTCTAGATCTCTCTCACTTACTTAACATATTTGTATAGGGTTTCTTGCCTAGTAAGTTATAATATCTGCCAACCCTTTTCTAAATCACTATTTCAGGCATTCAACACTGACCAAGAATGTGCCATGCCCAATGCTGGGTGCTAGGGTTATAGTTAAGAAGTATAGTACTTATCATTAAGCAATGTATTACATTTTAAAGAAGGCAGATGAATAAACATACAGTAACACTCTATGTGAGGGATGCCCTGACACAGATTCAGATACAGGATATAATGGAATGATCTAGGCTGAGAAATCTACACCAATAATTCAAAACTCCTTAAAGTTGGGTTATATCTGAGTTGTATCTTACAGGACTAGTAGCAATTAGCCAATGAAATGAAGTCATTAATTTTATTCTAGGCAAAATAAACACTGCATGCAACAGTAAAGATGCATTGAAAATTTAGGGCTCAGTAAACAGTAAGTATGAATCATCATACTCTGGGGTAGAAGAGGAAGAGATTTAAGTACATTAGCAAAAAATGAAGAGATGAGGCCAAAGAGGTAACAAGTGGTGTTGTGTATCAGGCTGAAGAGTTGAACTAGATCTCTAAGCAATGCACAATCAACACGATTTTTCTAATAGGAATAAAATTTTTCAATTTTTAGAATGGTCATACTAGCAGGGATATGAACAGATTGTCAAAATTTAGATTGTCCCACTTACGGAGTTATGGCATTAACTGGAAGAAAAAACTATAAAGTCCTGAAATAATAGTGAGACAGTTGAGATATGGATGCATATAGATTCAAGTAGTATTAAAGAAGCACAGTAAAATTTGGTGGCTGCTTGGATAATTTAAAGATGACCTTAAGTTTCTGGTTTAGGTGACTGAGTAGATGGTGAGAAGTTCCACTGATATAAGAAATGCAATATAACTTGTTTGTCATAGTAGAGGAATAGATGACAATGCAGCTGGAATCTCTGAGATTTGAGACATCAGAGTGATATTTTAGTGGCAATGTTCATCTAGCTATCACAGAATATCACGTACGCTTCTAAAATCAGGATAAAGATGCCAGACTGAAGTCAAAGAAGTATGAGTATTGCCTGTGAAAGTATGTTCCATGGTAGTAGTGGAGGGAGATGGATGGAATCCTTTGGAACAGGAGCAATTATAAAGTAGACAGACATAAAGAAGCTAGCAAATATAATCAAGACAGAAAAATGAGAGGTGTAAAGATAATCATAAACACAGAGCTCACGGTCTTCATTCGTAAATATGAAGAGAAAACAAAGTATCTCTAGATGTTAAGAAGAATGTAAACTACTAGGAAAGCAAGGGTTTTGTAATTTTCACTACAATAGTCATAGCACCCAAAATACTGCCTTGCCCAAAGTAGATGTTCCATAAATATTTGTTGAGATATTTGAGATAGGCATGACATAAGAGAGAATAAGATAAATATTAAAAATAGAAAAATAAATCCTGGGAGAAATAGGAATAATTCATGGACTAGGACAGAACCTGAAATGCTTAGTTTTACTATGAACAGATGGAGACCTGCCACTATTCTAAAAACCTACAAATGTTAAAGAATAAGTCTTTGGCAGGAACTGTAACAAACATACTGGCCATTAGAGATCACCTGGAAACAGTCTTTACATATCTTTTTTAAAAGGCTCCTTTTTAAAAGAAAGAATTGGTAAGAGGGTGGTTAAATGCCTTTCTGTTAGGCTTTTTGTTTTGGAGAAAAAGGTGTAGGTGAAGTAACTCTGCCCCACATAGACTTTCAGTCTACTTCTCCCTCTTGCCATCCTGAGTTACTCAGGAGTTCTGCTGGGCACATATATATACCTCAGAAGCTGAAGCCCCCTCCTTGCATATTATAGTAGTGGGCTTCCCTTTCTTTCAGATTTCACCATTATTATGATAGGTTCTTGAGAGGCAAAGGTAATGGCTACGTATGCTTACATTCACAAACATCTTGAAACAGAGCCTATTTTCTTTTGTATTTTGAAATCCAATATAAAGGAATTAAAAAATTCAGCAACAGGGAAAGAGTTTCAGAGTATTTGAACTTGCAAGAGTATATACCCATAACTTCATTTTTTCAAGAAAATTAGCTTCTTGAAATCTTATGTAATTGCTGCCATGGTCATTGTATTAATTATAAATTGTAATTTTAGAGAACCCTTACAAATTAGTTTAAAGGCTAAAAAGGAATTTATTGACTCACAATACACCAAAGTTTGAAAGTGCTAATACTTTCAGGCACAGGTAAGTGTGGGGGCCCAAAGGATATAAATAGAAAATGGTTCTCTGACTTGGATATTCTTCCCTCTGCAGTTTGTTTTGTTTTGTATTATTTTGGGGAAAGCTTTCTCCAAGGGGTGGCAAGAAAAATGAACAAAAGCAACTCTATTTTTATATATTACCAATTTACTGAACCCAGGCAAAGAGAAAGCCTTTATACAAAAGACTGACTCAGCTTGGGATTTCTGTTAAAACCTCAAGTTCAGGGAATTCTAACTGGCCAGGTCTTGGTCACATGCCCAGCACGAGAATATGGAGGTGGGATCTCCAAGCCAAACCAGATGGAAATGTGGACAAATTCACCAAAAGTAGCAATGAAGGTCTTCTAAGGGTTCTCTTTTGTTTTTCACACTCTTCTGGAATCAATTCTGGTGGTATATATTTTACTAGGAAATAATAAATTTCATCCAGTTTTTAGATTTTTACAGCATATTTATGTTCAGTGCATCATCCTAAATTTAATATATTTCCCTTTGTATTATTTTTCTTTCTGTTCCTATACTTTATACCTTGGCTTTCTCCCTTTTTCCTTGATCAGAATATCAAATGACATTCGATGAACTCTATATTAAGGTCTGGTTGGACAAGTAGAACCACTAGAAGGACTTTATTATAGAGATTAAACCTTACGTGATAGTGGGGCTTTGTTAAGCAGTCTATGTAAATCCACTGCCCCTGCCTCTTGGTGCCAGTCCTGAAGTCAGTAGGGCTGGCAGTCAGGAATAAGAGATGATCTGAAGTTAGGAGATCAAGGATAAGCTGGAACCTTCAAAGATAAGCTATAATCCAACTAGAAAAATGAACTGAACACCATATTAAAAGGATTATACATCATGGCCAAGTGGGATTTATGTGTAAAATGATTCAACATACAAAAATCAATCAATGTGATACACCACATTAACAGAATGAAGGACAGAAAAACCAAATGATCATCTCAATTGATGCAGAAAAAGGCATAAAAAGTATGTTCATTGGAGTTCAAAACTCCATAGAAAGTTTAACTAACATATTTGATAAAACTGAATTTGAATTTTATAAGTTGAAAATAAGCCAGAAAAAATTATGAGACTAAATGAAAATGTGAATGATAAAGGAATAAAGGATAAAACGGAAGACCCATATTCATCTAATAATATTTTTAGAAGGTGAGATTAGAGTGAATGTAACAAGTATTTGAAGAAATAGTACTTCTCAGAGATTAAGTTAGAAATAAATCCTCAGATAAAAGAAGTGCATGGAGTCACCAGTAAAAGAAATGAAAACAAATATATGACTATATCCTGTATCGTATACCTCACCTCAGCCTGATCCTTCCTTTGTTCCACATTAAAAGAATGTGCAACACTGGCAGACTACTTATATATACAATCTGACAGTGTCTCACTGTGTTCATGATTCCAACAAATCTATCCCCCACCTCTCTCCTTACTCCAGCAGGTAAGAATATTCCTAAAGCAACCCTGTCAGTTCCCCCACAGGCTAAACCCATGGATGAATTCTTTCTCCTTTCTTCACATTCCCTCCCCATAATTTTGAGATCCAGTTTACAGAACTTCCAGAGGTCAAATCCCAGCTTGATCATGCATTCTCATATTGAATCGCCAGCCTTCCCTGCTTCACTGCTTTTGCCCTGCAATCCTGTTCACTTGCATTGTACTCTCTAATTAAATAATAGCACATAAACTCTTGGCCTGAGGCTCTGCTTTCTGGGGAACCAAGGCTAAAAAACCGCTGGTAAACCACATCACATAATGGCAAAGAGGAAAGTCTAAAAAGCAACTTGGAAGAAAGAATATCAAATAAAAAGAGCAATTAGACTAGTAGCAATCTTCTCATCAGTAACAATAGATGCCAGAAGATAACTGAAAGCACTATCCTTAAAGTACTAATGGAAAAATCACTCTTAACTCTTAACTCTTAATAGAACATTTAACTAACCATATTAAAAAATGAAAGAGATGACATTTTCAGACAAAGACAGAAATTTCTACCTATAGATCTTCAATACTAAAACTTCCAAGGAATAGGTTTCTTACTGAAGGGAATTAAACTCACCATGAAGAAGTGGGATTAAAGAACAAACTGAGCAAAGAAAGTGATATACATATAGATAAATCCAAGAAGTTTAACTGTTAAACACTGTGTAATTGTGTGACTAATTTGGGGGCCAAGTCAAAAATAAAGTGCAATTCAATGGAATATTACTCAGCCATAAAAAGAAACGAAATTGAGTTATTTGTAGTGAGGTGGATGGACCTAGAGTCTGTCATACAGAGTGAAGTAAGTCAGAAAGAGAAAAACAAATACCGTATGCTAACACATATATATGGAATCTAAGAAAAAAAAAGGTCATGAAGAACCTAGTGGTAAGACGGGAATAAAGACACAGACCTACTAGAGCATGGAATTGAGGATATGGGGAGGGGGAAGGGTAAGCTGTGACAAAGTGAGAGAGTGGCATGGACATATATACACTACCAAACGTAACATAGGTAGCTAGTGGGAAGTAGCCGCATAACACAGGGAGATCAGCTAGGTGGTTTGTGACCACCTAGAAGGGTGGGATAGGGAGGGAGATGCAAGAGGGAAGAGATATGGGAACATATGTATATGTATAACTGATTCACTTTGTTATAAAGCAGAAATTAACACACCATTGTAAAGCAATTATACTCCAATATAGATATTATAAAAAAAGAAATTAGAAACTAAAAAAATAATAATAATAAATAAGTACAATTAAAATAGAGATGATAATTACATGGAGATGATATAAAATACAATCAGAACCAATGCTTTGAAACTCATCAATTTTGTTTTCTGTAAGGGTTAGAGCTATTAAATATAAGACTGTGATCACTCAAGTAGGAATGTTAGACCTTTAATTACTAAAAATCTAGAAGTAGAATAGATAAACTCCAAATCTGTTGAGGGGGAAAAACATAACATTGAATGAAAAATGCAAGTTACAAAAGGAAATATATTATTTATGCAAGTTCAAAATATAAAAGAGTAGAATATTATTTCTAACTATAAACAAATTCTTGATTTACAAAAATATGGATGCTAGAGTACAGTCAAACTTTAGACAGTGTGTAACTAAGCAGCAAGGAAAATGCCATGGACTTTGAGAGCTCTCATGTGTATCACTAATATTTTATTCTAAAACAAGGTACCAATCAAATAGGGAAAAATCACATCTTGAATCTGAGTTTTGGATATACTAGTGATTCTGTGCTGTTTTATTAAGTTTAAATAGTTGTAAACAGTAAAAGTTAAAAAAAAACTGTAATGGATCAATGTCCTTTACTAAGTCCTGTGTCTTAGATCATGCTTTCTCCTCCTCCTTGGGCCAGTCCTTCTCTCTTCCTCCTTTTCCTTTTATCTCTAGTACATAACCTTGTATACTGAACATAGTAAGTACACATTAAGCATGTGTTGACATGAATAATTCACATGAATGAGCTTTGCAAACTAAAGCCATTATCGTAAACATAAACTCCTCACAAAATAGCATAACTCTCTTCCAAGAAGTGAACCACTATAATAAACTCTGTTATGTGCTACAGAGTACCTCAACATTAGTAAATGTGAAAATATGTACCATAATTAGAAATCTATCTTAAAGAACATTAAAAACAAAAGAAACAATTAACTAGCATCAGTATATTAGGTAAAAATTGCTTTGTTAGATGTCTTTCCAGAAAACTGCTAGACTACAGAAAATTGTAGACTGAGGAATTTTCTAAATATGATTCTGACGTGAATCCTGTAGACCTATTTTTGCAAATAAAAGTTTCTGTAGAGAAAGTGACATCATATAACACTGGTGGAACCAAAGCTTTTATGACTAAAGTACTTACTGGTGCACAATTATATATAACTTTGGTGGGAGACTATTAAATATCTAGCATGCAAAGGTAATCTATTAATCTAAGAGTATAATTTTTAAGAGAGGTGAGAGTAGAAAGCCAATTTTTATGATAGCACAAATGCTATCAGAATTGCACTTGAGTTACTATTACAAAGTAGGACACTCACTGGTACAGGAAAATAGGTTTCTCAAGTGTGGAAGGTGAAAGAAAGAATAATGGAAATTTTAGCTTTTTGAACATAAAAATGTGAAATATATGCTTTAGCAATGAAAATGAAACTACAAAATAATAGTTTTTATTAAAAATATTTTCTTTCCAGTTACTAGGTCTTGCTAGAATACTTTTAACCAGATCATTTAATTCCCATTTCAATCCATTCTATATACCCAATTTGGTTATGATTTCTAAAAGTAATATGTATTCCCCCCCAAACCGCAATATTTCACACAATATGAAAAGAGAATATTAAGCTTACCGTGAGATTGAGTAAAACCTATCATTATGCAGTGTCCTCATAATGAGATTGCATAGTATAAAAAGACAAAACAGAATTGAAATAATGTATGAACATCCATATGTTATAGTTAGTTCTACTTGGGTGACACATTATATAATAATTCCGTGAAATTAATTGGAGAGAAATATCTCAAGACTTGAAAAAACATCCAAATTCACAGACATTAATCTACTCTAGCATTAATTTTACTACTGTTCTTTAAAAATACTGTGAACCTTTCTTGAAAATCTATTCTAAGTCAAACTCTCTTTCATAGTCAACTATGATTTTTGTACATTTATTCTATGGACTCAAGGAGAGAACTGAATGCTGATATCAGAATGTCCCTTGAGTCCACAGATAGATTCATTGACAATCATCTATATACATAACAAAAAAACATGAGCTGATACTCACTACACACAACACTTTTGGTATTCATACTTATAGTGTTTCCTTCAAATTGATGTTCCATAGATTTTTGGTATACAATTATTTATGGAAAAAAAGATGAAATATTAACATCTATAAAATAGCATAAATACACATACAGTTGATAATGTCTATAAGCAGTTAAACCAAATTTTTAATTCATATTTTATTTTTTGCATTTTTGTGAGAAAAGTATCAAACTCAAAGAAAAGTTGAAAGACCAGTATAATGAATAAATATACCAACTATTAATGTACCACAATGCCAGTTTTCTCTCTCTCTCTCACTCTCCAAACACAGACACACACACACACTCACACACACCTATCTCTCTTTTACCAAACAATCTGATATTAGCCTGAGGATATTATACTTCACCTCTAAATACTTCATTATGCCTGTAATGAGGATACAAACCCATATCACCACTACCACACTTATGAAAACTAACATTAATTCAATTCTATCATCCATTATACAAAAGTGGAGGAAAATTTGGGACCCCAAAATATGCCTCTTTGTCATAAGAATTATTTTAGACTGGTTATTTTAAAAAAAGAGCAGACGGGGCTTCCCTGGTGGCGCAGTGGTTGAGAATCTGCCTGCTAATGCAGGGGACACGGGTTCGAGCCCTGGTCTGGGAGGATCCCACATGCCGCGGAGCAACTAGGCCCGTGAGCCACGACTACTGAGCCTGCGCGTCTGGAGCCTGTGCTCCGCAACAAGAGGCCGCGATAGTGAGAGGCCCGCGCACCGCGATGAAGAGTGGCCCCTGCTTGCCACAACTAGAGAAAGCCCTCGCACAGAAACGAAGACGCAACACAGCAAAAATAAATAAATTAACTAATAAAAACTCCTACCCCCAACATAAAAAAAAAAAAAAAAAAAAAAGAGCAGACTCAGGAGAAACTCAGAAAACCAAGTAGAAGTTACCCTTTTGTAAAGGACATTTACAAGGGGAAATCTCCATTTGTAAGGGTGTCTCCCCCTCTATATCAGAAAAGGAAGGATGACTCTAAATCTCTAGAAACTCTTATCAGTAGAGAGGAAAATGACTTAAATCTGCATAACAAACATATCCTTATTTACAGTGCTTTGCGTGGTAACCTCCCATAACTGCCCCCCCACACTAAACATCTTCTTTGTCTTTAGCTGGAGATGGTATCTAAGGTGGTGGCTTGGGCCATTTTGGGGAGATACTCAGTTTTCCTGGGTACCTCCCATGTATATAGGAGGTATACCTGTTATTAAAATTCTGTTTGGGGACTTCTCTGGTGACACAGTGGTTAAGAATCCACCTGCCAATGCAGGGCACATGGGTTCGAGCCCTGGTCTGGGAAGATGCCACATGCTGCGGGGCAACAAAGCCCGTGCACCACAACTACTGAACCTGCACTCTAGAGCCTGCGAGCCACAACTACTGAAGACCGCATGCCTAGAGCCTGTGCTCTGCCACAAGAGAAGCCACCGCAATGAGAACCCGCGCACTGCAACTAAGAGTATCCCCAACTCACCACAACTAGAGAAAGCCCGCATGCAGCAACAAAGACCCAATGTAGCCAAAAATAAATAAAATAAAATAAATAAATTTATTTTAAAAATTCTGTTTTTATTCCTGTTACTCTGTATTTTATTATAGGAGGATTAAAGGGGAACACATTTTTCTACCCCAAAATATGTCTCTTTGGCATAAGGATTATTTTGAGTGAAAGATAATCAAAATACATCAGATTCAGGAAAAGCCCTTTACCTCCCCCTCAACAGCTTAAATTTACATTGGAAAGGGAGCCTGTACCAGGAAAAAAGCTATTACCAGAGAGAACTTTTTACCTAAGAGACTTACTTGCGTTAACAGGGCAAACTTTGTTTTCTAAACATCTCTTCCTTCCTGTGAATGGTCTTCTTTCCCTTTGTACCCGCAGACCCCTACCCCTTTCCTTAGCTCAGAATGTTATATAAGCTTCAATTACCTGGCTGCCTTTTGGGGCTCTTATTTTTATGGGACTCCCATACATATAAAATTAAATTTGTTTTTCTCCTGTTAATGTCTTAGGTCAATTTGATTATTAGACCAGCCAAAGAACCTAGAAGGGTAGTAGGAAAATGTTTCCACTCGAGTTGGCAACCATGAAGGGACCTTCACTGGCTGGACACTGCTTAATCTGGCTGCTGCAGCTGAGAGAACCTGGGACCTCTGACAAAAGCCAAAAGAAGAAATCTCATGTCAGTCTCCCAGATCTCTGCCTGCAGGGTCTGATGGAAGTGAAGGTGGTGAGAGTCCTTTGCTTTTTCTAAATTTAGATTAGCAGGAGAAAATATTTGGGTGAATTCGTTACTTAGGAACACCTACTCTGGTAAAAATTTGATATGAGTACTCTTATTTTCTATTGATTCTTTTCCTACTGTTTCTTTTCTTTGTTTATGTCTTTTGTGTCATTTGCCATAATGATGAAAACCACAGTGTATAACAGAGGCAAAAGTCCTATAAGCTTGTCATTTGAGCCTGCCTCACAGACTGGTGAGTTCACAGTTCTCACCAGACAGGCACTGTGAGTTAATGTGCAGATGAGGTAAAGGCTATTACTAATGGAATTTCAGAAGCAAGCCACAAAATTGGTGGGCACAGTCGAGCACTTAAAAGCTGTTAGAGCACTCGCAACCTAACTCAAAGACCCCCAGGTTAGGATAAGTTGGTCATGAATGGGTTAAATTGACTAGGTCACCACTAACCTCAAGAAAATTTCCATGTCATGAGGTACATGGTAAAATACCACAATCCCCAATCCAGTGGCACATCCCTCTTAGCTATCAGTTTGGCTCCAAGAGACCCAAGGCTTAGCTGAAGCCATTAATGTGTACATGAAAAAAAAAAAGTGCAGGAAATTTTCCTTTTGTGTTGTTCTATGCTTAAGAGCTTAGCTTTATGACCAGTGAGAATATCACCTCTAGTCTCCACCACCTGGAAGGTACCTATACTTATGTGCATTTCCAGTTGAAAAGACTGGGATTCCAAGTGTGGTAGCCAGTTGATCAGAATCACTGGTAACAATCTGGGCTTGCAACTGGCATCTCTTTGTCTGACTATGCCAGCTCTCAGGGGAGTCTGTCACAAGGGGCCCTGCGCCATAAGGGGCCTTTGTCATCTCAACCTTCATTGTCTCATTCTAGATATTATTAGGGCTGCATGTTTGCAGTCTCCTTTGGGACATTTCTTGCATCCATGGTTAAGCCATAAAAAGTCTTATTGGTTTGATTTGATATTGAGATTAATATAAGATCCTACCTGTCAATTGCCAGACAATGGGAGCTTCGAATTGGCTATATTTAAGTGTAATGGCTATTGTTAGGGACTCCCTTAATAAGACGAGAGAACAGAAATTAGACTCAGAACAAAAATAAAATCTACACCTGACATAAATTCCCCTTTTTCATCCTCTTATACATTCCTTTACCCCCAACTCCCTGTCCCTGACCCTCCAGATCTTTTGGCTCTCTGGGCCTCTGGTCTAAACCCTACCTCTCAAAATCCAACTCCATCACCTCAGTGAACTCCCTTAGGTCCCCAGATTCCTCCAACTTCCCCCAAAATCCATTAAACATCAAGTTGCCTGTTTTGACTTCCCTTTGTTTACAAGATTTACAGAGAGCACTCTGGCCTAACCTCTAGGCCTGGGGTATACAGATTAGGCATTAAAATACTAAAAGCAAGGAATTGAATTCAGAACAAGTACCAGAGACAGATGGTAGGGATCATTTTTCCATCCCTATGACCCTTTCCACTTTCCAGGGCTCTGTAAACAGGCTCTGCCAGCTTTAGGCCTTCCTATGCAATGCCTCTGTGTTTGTTTCCAGGACCCACACCACAAAAAATTCATGTCCCCCAGACAGCAGCAGATCTTCTAAGTTATAAAGCCTTTTACCTCAACTTTCAGAACATCTTACCAAATTTAGAGAGGAATGGAAAGCTTAGTGGCCATTCACAACCACACTCACAGCAACCTAGATTGGCTGTTAAGGGATGTTCTTCCCACCCTTGATTATACTACAGCTATCAGACAAGCCAGGCAGTCCCCTGAGGAACACCTCCTTGCTGCAGAGGAAACAGATGGCCAGAAGTTCTCCCAGGCCCTCCTACAAATGATCAGGAAATGGATCACCTGGAGGCCAATGTTTAGGGGCTAGGAGAAGCAATAGTACAGGTTTCTCCCTAAGGTGAATTGGTCTGAGGTTGAATTTTGTACTCAGAAAGGTCTTTCTTAAATGCTTTAGACAGACTTTTTGAAGGCATACTGCATTAAACCCTCAAGCTCTAGAAATCTTTCAATTTTCATCTTAGTTGGAAATCTCCCTGATATAAAGAAGCAAGTTTAGTTGGATGGGCACATCAGTCCCTTGATAGTCAGGCTGTTATCCAGGTCTTTGGGGAATGGAAACAACAATCTTTGTCTTACAAACCTCTAAAAAACCAGAAATGTGGCTCTAGAAGCAAATCAAATTCCACCTATTTTACCAATCTCCAAATCTCCCCTATTCATCTCAAAATGCTTGTAGATATTGTTAAAAACCAGGACATTGGAGACAGAACTGTCTTGCACTTAAGAAAAAGAAAAATTTAAATAGTAATTACCCTGGACCTCTGAAAACAGGCAAATATGCCTGAAAAACTCCATCTTGGAGAAAACTTGGATACTTTCTCTATGATGTAGATTTTCTACCTCCATCTCCTCTATTGACTTAACAGCCATTCCCTAAAATACAAATTTTAGGGAGATGTTCCTCATCCGAAAAAAGGGGAGGGATGGTAATTGGAAATTGGGCAAATAAAAAAATCTTAAATGTCCTCTCTACAAATATTAATAAAAAGCTTTAGCCATCTGAGCAGGTGAACGTCACTTATTCCAACTGCCAAAACAAAATTTGGATCCACCTGTTCATTTATAAACTAGTGAGTTTTATATTACTGTACCTTAATCATAGCTAAAATTTTAAAACTATAGTTATAAGGTCTGTTTGCATCTGTCTGTACATTTATGTGTGTCTATATATGTACGTGTGTCTATATATGTACATTGTATATGTGTGGTATTTTTCTACCTTAGGATGGTATTGCCAAAATTAATTTGTAAAAGAGCTCTATTTAGTTGGGTTGAAGGTCAAGTACTTGAAAAAATTGGGTCTTCTAAAACTCTCAGAAATATAGAAACTAACCCAAGTGTTAATCTGGGATAATCTTCAGTAAATAAAACCTAGTTTAAGTTTGTTATTTTAATTAAAATGTGTGTTGGTTTAATGAAAATAATGAATGTAAACAAATTTTATTCTACCTGAGTTTACTAGAACTGCTCCTATAGAACACCCACTGATCGCTGGCAGAAGACTTCAGACCTCCCAAAAGGCAAGAAACTCCCCACTTACCTGGGTAGGGCAAAAGAAAAAGCAGAGACAAAAGAATAGGGACGGGACCTGCACCAGTGGGAGGGAGCCATGAAGAAGGAAAGGTTTCCACACACTAGGAAGCCCCTTCGCGGGCAGAGACTCCGGCTGGCGGAGGGGGGAAGCTTCGGAGCCATGGAGGAGAGCGCAGCAACAGGGGTGCGGAGGGCAAAGCGGAGAGATTCCCGCACAGAGGACCGGTGCCGACCAGCACTCACCAGCCCGAGAGGCTTGTCTGCTCACCCGCCGGGGCAGGCGGGGGCTGGGAGCTGAGGCTTGGGCTTCAGTCAGATCCCAGGGAGAGAACTGGGGTTGGGGGTCTGAACACAGCCTGAAGGGGTTAGTGCACCACGACTAGCCGGGAGGGAGTCTGGGAAAAAGTCTGGACCTGCGGAAGAGGCAAGAGACTTTTTCTTCCCTCTTTGTTTCCTGGTGCGCGAGGAGAGGGGATTAAGAGTGCTCCTTAAAGGAGCTCCAGAGACGGGCGCGAGCCGCGGCTAAGAGCGCGGACCACAGAGACAGGCATGAGACACTAAGGCTGCTGCTGCAGCCACCAAGAAGCCTGTTTGAAAGCACAGCTCACTATCCACACCTCCCCTCCCGGGAGCCTGTGCAACCTGCCACTGCCAGGGTCCTGTGATCCAGGGACAGTTTCCCCGGGAGAACACATGGCACGCCTCAGGCTGGTGCAACGTCACGCCAGCCTCTGCCGCCTCAGGCTCGCCCTACACTCCGTAGCCCTCCCTCCCACCGGCCTGAGTGAGCCAGAGTCCCCGAAGCATCTGCTCCTTTAACCCCGTCCTGTCTGAGCGAGGAACAGATGCCCTCAGGCGACCTACACGCAGAGGCGGGGTCAAATCCAAAGCTGAACCCCGGGAACTGTGCGAACAAAGAAGACAAAGGGAAATCTCTCCCAGCAGCCTCAGGAGCAGTGGATTAAACCTCCACAATCAACTTGATGTACCCTGCAACTGTGGAATACCTGAATAGACAACAAATCATCCCAAAATTGAGGCGGTTGAATTTGGGAGCAATATATATTATTTTTCCCCTTTTCCTCTTTTTCTGAGTGTGTAGGTATGCTTCTGTGTGAGATTTTGTCTGTTAAGCTTTGCTTTCACCATTTGTCCTAGGGTTCTGTCCGTCCATTTTTGTTCTTTACTTTAAAAAGAAAATTGATTCCTTGATAATTATTTTTTATTGTAATAACTTTATTTCATTTTATATTACTTTATTTTATTTTATTTTATTCTCTTCCTTCCTTCCTTCCTTCCTTCCTCTCTTTCTTTCTTTCTTTCTTTTTTCATTCACTTTTTCTCCCTTTTATTCTGAGCCATGTGGATGAAAGGCTCTTGGTGCTCCAGCCAGGCGTAAGTGCTGTGCCTCTAAGGTAGGAGAGCCAAATTCAGGACACTGTTCCACAAGAGACCTCCCAGCTCCATGTAATATAAAATGGCGAAAATCTCCCAGAGATCTCCATCTCAACACCAAGACCCAGCTTCATTCAATGACCAGCAAGCTACAGTGCTGGACACCCAATGCCAAACAACTAGCAAGACAGGAACACAGCCCCACCCATTAACAGAGAGGCTGCCTAAAATCATAATAAGGCCACAGACACCACAAAACACACCACCAGATGAGGACCTACCCACCAGAAAGACAAGATCCAGCCTCATCCACCAGAACACAGGCACTAGTCCCCTCCACCAGGAAGCCTACACAACCCACTGAAACAACTTTAGCCACTGGGGACAGACACCAAAAACAACAGGAACTACGAACCTGCAGCCTGCAAAATGGAGACCCCAAAAAAAGTGAGTGAGAAGACAGGAAATGAGAAGACAGAAAAAACATAGCAGATGAAGGAGCAAGGTAAAAACCCACCAGACCTAACAAATGAAGACGAAATAGGCAGTCTACTTGAAAAAGAATTCAGAATAATGATAGTAAAGTTGATCCAAGATCTTGGAAATAGAGAAAATGCAAGAAACATTTAACAAGGACCTAGAAGAACTAAAGAGGAAACAAGTAACAATGAACAACACAATAAATGAAATTTGAAATACTCTAGAAGGGATCAATAGCAGAATAACTGAGGCAGAAGAACGGATAAGTGAGATGCAAGATAAAATAGTGGAAATAACTGCTGCAGAGCAGAATAAAGAAAAAAGAATGAAAAGAACTGAGGACAGTCTCAGAGACTTCTGAGACAACATTAAATGCACCAACATTTGAATTATAGGGGTGCCAGAAGAAGAAGAGAAAAAGAAAGGGACTGAGAAAATATTTGAAGAGATTATAGTTGAAAACTTCCCTAATATGGGAAAGGAAATAGTTCATCAAGTCCGGGAAGCACAGAGTCCCATACAGTATAAGTCCAAGGAGAAACATGCCAAGACACATATTAATCAAACTATCAAAAACTAAACACAAAGAAAACATATTAAAAGCAGCAAGGGAAAAACAACAAATAATACACAAGGGAATCCCCATCAGGTTAACAGCTGATCTTTCAGCAGAAACTCTGCAAGCCAGAAGGGAGTGGCAGGACATATTTAAAGTGATGAAGGAGAAAAACCTACAACCAAGATTACTCTACCCAGCAAGGATCTCATTCAGATTTGATGGAGAAATTAAAAGCTTTACAGACAAGCAAAAGCTGAGAGAGTTCAGCACCACCAAAACCAGCTTTACAACAAATGCTAAAGGAACTTCTCTAGGCAAGAAACACAACAGAACGAAAAGACCTACAATAACAAACCCAAAACAATTAAGAAAATGGGAATAAGAACATCCATATCGATAATTACCTTAAATGTAAATGCATTAAAGCCTCACACCAAAAGACACAGACTGGCTGAATGGATACAAAAACAAGACCCATATATATGCTGTCTACAAGAGACCCACTTCAGACCTAGAGACACATACAGTCTGAAAGTGAGGGGATGGAGAAAGATATTCCATGCAAATGGAAATTAAAAGAAAGCTGGAGTAGCAATTCTCATATCAGACAAAACAGAGTTTAAAATAAAGACTATTAGAAGAGACAAAGAAGGACACTACATAATGATCAACAGATCCATCAAAGAAGAAGATATAAGAATTGTAAATATTTATGCACCCAACATAGGAGCACCTCAATACATAAGGCAAATACTAACAGCCATAAAAGGGGAAATCGACAGTAACACAATCATAGTAGGGGACTTTAACACCCCACTTTCACCAATGGACAGATCATCCAAAATGAAAATAAATAAGGAAACACAAGCTTTAAATGATACATTAAACAAGGTGGACTTAATTGATATTTATAGGACATTCCATCCAAAAACAACAGAATACACGTTTTTCTCAAGTGCTCATGGAACATTCTCCAGGATAGATCATATCTTGGGTCACAAATCAAGCCTTGGTAAATTTAAGAAAATTGAAATCATATCAAGTATCTTTTCTGACCACAACGCTATGAGACTAGATATCAATTACAGGAAAAGATCTGTAAAAAACACAAACACATATAGGCTAAACAATACACTAATTAATAATGAAGTGATCACTGAAGAAATCAAAGAGAAAATTTAAAAATACCTAGAGGGCTTCCCTGGTGATGCAGTGGTTGAGAGTCCGCCTGCCGATGCAGGGGACACGGGTTCGTGCCCCGGTCTGGGAGGATCCCACATGCCGCAGAGCGGCTGGGCTCGTGCACCATGGCTGCTGAGCCGGCGCATCCGGAGCCTGTGCTCTGCAATGGGAGAGGACACAACAGTGAGAGGCCTGCATACTGCAAAAAAAAAAAAAAAAAAACCTAGAAACAAATGACAATGAAGACACAACGAACCAAAACCTATCGGGTGCAACAAAAGCAGTTCTAAGAGGGAAGTTTATAGCAATACAATCCTACCTTAAGAACAAGGAAACAACTCAAATAAACAACCTAAGGTTGCAGCTAAATCAATTAGAGAAAGAAAAACAAAAAAAACCCAAAGTTAGCAGAAGGTAAGAAATCATAAAGATCAGACCAGAAATAAATGAAAACGAAATGAAGGAAAGGATAGCAAAGATCAGTAAAACTAAAAGCTGGTTCTTTGAGAAGATAAACAAAATTCATAAACCATTAACCAGACTCATCAAGAAATAAAGGAAGTAGACTCAAATCAATAGAATTAGAAATGAAAAAGGAGAAGTAACAACTGACACTGCAGAAATACAAAAGATCATGAGAGATTACTACAATCAACTCTATGCCAATAAAATGGACAACCTGGAAGAAATGGACATATTCTTAGAAATGCACAACCTGCCGAGACTGAACCAGGAAGAAATAGAAAATACGAACACACCAATCACAAGCACTGAAATTGAAACTGTGATTAAAAAATTTCCAACAAACAAAAGCCCAGGACCAGATGGCTTCACAGGAGAATTCCAGCAAACATTTAGAGAAGAGCTAACACCTATCCTTCTCAAACTCTTCCAAAATATAGCACAGGGGGGAACACTCCCAAACTCATTCTACGAGGCCACCATCACCCTGATACCAAAACCAGACAAAGATGTCACAAAGAAAGAAAACTACAGGCCAATATCACTGATGAACAGAGATGCAAAAATCCTCAACAAAATACTAGCAAACAGAATCCAACAGCATATTAAAAGGATGATACACCATGATCAAGTGGGGTTTATTCCAGGAATGCAAAGATTCTTCAATATACGCAAATCAATCAACGTGATACACCATATTAACAAACTGAAGGAGAAAAACCATATGATCATCTCAATCGATGCAGAGAAAGCTTTCAACAAAATTCAACACTGATTTATGATAAAAACCCTATAGAAAGCAAGCATAGAGGGAACTTTCCTCAACATAATAAAGGCCATGTATGACAAACACACAGCCAACATCATCCTCAATGGTGAAAAACTGAAAACATTTCCACTAAGATCAGGAACAAGACAAGGTTGCCCACTCTCACCACTCTTATTCAACTTAGTTTTGGAAGTTCTAGCCATAGCAATCAGAGAAGAAATAGAAATAAAAGGAATCCAAATCGGAAAAGAAGTAAAGCTGTCACTGTTTGCAGATGACGTGATACTATACATAGAGAATCCTAAAGATGCTACCAGAAAACTACTAGAGCTAATCAGTGAATTTGGTAAAGTAGCAGGATAAAAAATTAATGCACAGAAATCTCTGGTATTCTTATACACTAATGATGAAAAATCTGAAAGTGAAATTAAGAAAACACTCCCATTTACCACTGCAACGAAAAGCATAAAATATCTAGGAATAAACCTACCTAAGGAGACAAAAGACCTGTATTCAGAAAATTACAAGACACTAATGAAAGAAATTAAAGATGATACAAATAGATGGAGAGATATACCATGTTCTTGGATTGGAAGAATCAACATTGTAAAAATGACTCGACTACCCAAAGCAATCTACAGATTCAATGCACTCCCTATCAAAATACCACTGGCATTTTTCACAGAACTAGAACAAAAAATTTCACAATTTTTATGGAAACACAAAAGACCCCGAATAGCCAAAGCAATCTTGAGAACGAAAAATGGAGCTGGAGGAATCAGGCTCCCTGACTTCAGACTATACTACAAAGCTACAGTAATCAAGACATTATGTTACCAGCACAAAAACAGAAATATAGATCAATGGAACAGGATAGAAAGACCAGAGGTAAACCCACACACATATGGTCACCTTATCTTTGATAAAGGAGGCAAGAATATACAGTGGAGAAAAGACAGCCTCTTCAATAAGTGGTGCTGGGAAAACTGGACAGGGACATGTAAAAGTATGAAATTAGAATACTCCCAAACACCGTACACAAAAATAAGCTCAAAATGGATTAAAGACCTAAATGTAAGGCCAGACACTATCAAACTCTTAGAGGAAAACATAGGCAGTACACTCTATGACATAAATCACAGCAAGATCCTTTTAGACCCACCTCCTAGAGAAATGGAAATCAAAACAAAAATAAACAAATGGGACCTAATGAAACTTCAAAGCTTTTGCACAGCAAAGCAAACCATAAACAAGACCAGAAGACAACCCTCAGAATGTGAGAAAATATTTGCAAATGAAGCAACTGACAAAGGATTAATCTCCAAAATTTACAAGCTGCTCATGCAGCTCAATAACAAAAAAACAAACAACCCAATCCAAAAATAGGCAGAAGACCTAAATAGACATTTCTCCAAAGAAGATACACAGATCGCCAACAAACACATGAAAGAATGCTCAGCATCATTAATCATTAGAGAAATGCAAATCAAAACTACAATGAGATATCATCTCACACCAGTCAGAATGGCCATCATCAAGAAATCTAGAAACAATAAATGCTGGAGTGGGTGTAGAGAAAAGGGAACACTCTTGCACTGTTGGTGGGAATGTAACTTGATACAGCCACTATGGAGAACAGTATGGAGGTTCCTTAAAAAACTACAAATAGAAGTGCCATATGACCCAGTTCAATCAGTCACTGCACCTTCTCCATACACTGCACAAATCTTTTCGTGCATTTCAGTTGCGTTTTTACCTTTCTTGAAATAATAAAGCATAATATGCCAAAAATGTTGCTTTTTTCTTCCATCTTCAATATTAAAATGGCTACACAAAATTTACCAATTTTGATAAGTCTTTCTTTATATGCATGCTGATATGACAGCTGTCACATACAATCTAACAAAATTGTTTTGAATAAAGTTGAAGACAACTAAGTGCTACTAGAGCCATCTTACAGAAAGAACTGAACGAACCTTTTGGCCCATCCAATAAAAACCACAGTGAGATATCATTTCACACCTGTCAGAATGGCTATCATCAAAAAGTCAACAAATAACAAATGTTGGTGAGGATGTGGAGAAAAGAGCACCCTTGTACACTGTTGTTGAGTAAGTAAATCGGTGCAGTCACTGTGGAAAACACAGTGGAGGTTTCTCAAAAAATGAATGGCAGAGCTACCATGTGACCCAGCAATTCTACTCCTGGGTATATACCAAAAAAAAAAAAAAGCCAAACAAACTCTGATTCAAAAAGATACATGCATCCTAATGTTCAAAGCAGTGTTATTTACAATGCCAAGGTATGGAAGTAACCTAAGTGTCCATCAACAGATAAATGGATGAAGAACATGTGATATATATATTATATATATATATATATATATATAATATATATATACAAATATATATATATAATGGAATACTACTCAGACATAAAAAAGAATAACATTTTGCCATTTCCAGCAACACGGATGGACTTGGAGGGCATTATGCTCAGTGAAATAAATCAGACAGAAAGATAAATACTGTATGATATCGCTTATATGTATCATCTAAAAACACAGCAAACTAATTAACATAACACAAAAGAAGCAGACTCACATATATAGAAAACAAACTAGTGGTTACCACACATGAGGGCAAAGGGGAATATAGGGGTGGGGGAGTGGGAGGTACAAACTCTTGGGTGTAAGATAGGCTCAAGGATATATTGTACAACATGGGGAATACAGCCAACATTTTGTAATAACCGTAAATGGAAAGTAACCTTTAAAATTGTATAAAAATTTTAAGTACTTCAACAAAATAATTTTTAAATGAAAGAATAATATGAGAATTTTAAACAGTGGTGATACCATACGATCTGTAAGAAGACAATAAATCTCCAAAGAAATAAAAATAAATACATTATCGCTGCAACTAGAGAAAACCCACGTGCAGCAACAAAGACCCGACGTAGCCAAAAATCAATCAATAAATAAATTTTAAAAAATAAATAAATTTAATAAATAAATAAATACATACATTAGACTTCGAAAACTGAGACATTTACCTCTTAAGCAGTAGGTGATTAACATCACAGATTTATATTTGTTACTCTATAGATCCAATTGCAATCCTTGATTTTTCCATGAATAATAACAGTTAGATTTTTATCTCTTCTATGGTGCTTACAACAATGCCCGTGAAAAAGCTGTTTTCTAAAGATTTGAAATACAGACAAATTCATCTTGGATTATTCTTTTATCACAGTATTTTTCATGACAGAATTAATTGTTCTAAACATGTTTATTAACTTGTCAAGGGAATATTTATCATTTCCTTTGTTAGATGTAGCTGAACGATGTTTTCTACCTTACTAACAAGTATGCCTTAGTTTCTCCTTGTGAATGAGGAATGATAAATGCCTCTTTTGCCTCTGGCTCTTCCTCTGTAAACTGGACACAATATAGATTCTTTCTAAATTTCATACGAAATCAAACAAATGGGTTATTTGTAAATCAATATAATTTATGTAACACGAGTTTGCATGTTATCTGTCTCAGAATAAGCATCCAGTATAATATTGTTATTTCATACAGTATAATTATAATCAGAAAACAGAAGTAAACTATATTCAGTGCATAAAGTGGAAGCAAAAGTCATAGAGATCTTCTTATATCTCACAAATATTTTCATTTATTTATAGGAATATGCTTTAAAGTCTCAAGATATTTAGATTTCATGATGTTTATTTATATAGTAAGAGAATTTTCAAAAGGATATAATTTTAGCTTCTTTACCTAGAAAAATTCTGAGGAACTTGTATAAGAGCCAATGTTTCAACCATTCCCTTTAATAATACTGTAACTAGCAAGCCTAACGAGTATTCACTTATCTAGAATATCCTAAAGTTCAACTGGGCAGCTTCAAAATTTTTCATATGACTGCTGATTAAAACTTTTATTTGTACCTTGTATCCATTTCATTTTTTTTACTTTCCAAAACAATATATTGTATAAAGGACTCATATCTAGGATATATAAAGAACTCTTAAAACTCAACAATGAGAAAACAAGCAACCTAACTTTATATATGTGTGTATATATATATATACACACACACACACACAATCTATAAGAACAAAAGAAAAAAAATACATATATACATATTTTTACCAAAGAAGATATACAGATGGCAAATAAGCATATGAAAAGATGCTCAACATCATATGTCATTAGGGAGATACAAATAAAACCACAATGAGATATCACTACACACCTATTAGAATAGCTAAAATTCGATAACTGACAATACCAAATGCAGACGAAGTGCAACAGGAACATATATTCATTGCTACTGAGAATATAAAATGATACAGTTATTTGGGAAAACAGTTTGACAGTTTCCTACAGAGCTAAGCATAGTTTTACAATAGGATCCAGCAATCATACTCCCCAGCTAATTGAAAACCAATGTTCACACAAAGGCCTATACCCAAATGGTTATAGCAGCTTTTATTATACTTGTCCCAAACTGGAAATAATCATATCATACTATCCTTCAACAGGTGAATGGATAAAAAACTTGGTACTCGAGATGATGCATACTTCAGGTGATAAAAGGGAAGAAACTATAGATTCACACAACAACATGGATGAATCCTAAATGCATGTTGCTAAGTCAAAGATGCCAAATTCAAAAGTCTACATATTGTATGATGCCATTTATTCAACATTCTGGAAAAGACAAATTATAGGGATGGAAGACAAATCAGCATTTGTCAGAGGCTGGGAGTGAATGACTACAAAGGCCACTCACACAGAATATTTTAGGTTGATGAAACTACTGTATGGTACTAGGCATAAGATACATGACTATGCATTTGTCAACACACATAGAATAGTACATCACAGGGTGAACTTTAATGTATGCAATTTTTAATCAGAGTATCCTGGATGTAATGCATACTGTGACAAATAAATTTAACTGTATTCCCAATATATGATAAAACGGCACTGAAGGGGGTGGAGAAAAAGGAACTGACATAAGTGACTTTGGAAAATGATGTTTTGATTGGTAAATATAAGAGTAGGAGCAAAAATAACTGTACATAAACACAATTTTAGTTGGTAAGTTTGTTTCTCACAGGAATACAGTTAAGAAATCTGAAAACACATTTACACTACTGTAGAACAAATAAGTAAATAAATGGTAAATAATTGGAGTCAGGTTTCTCACTGACAATAAAAGAACTTACATATAAGCAAGGGGCAAAAGCTAGAATGAACCATGTGATACTGGATTACAGTCTTAGACATTACTATGAACTCTTGTTTAGTTTAATAGGTATAGAGATAGACACCTATAGAAATGATTATAGATATGTGTGCATATATTGGTTAATATACATGCATATATTTCATAACTCTGCGAAGAGACTAGAAACAATGACACCAAGTAGCAACAAACACATCTAGCATCCAGGCCTTAGTTTCTAAATATGGTTCTCCAAAATAACAAAAACCAGACATCCTTGGAGAAATGACTAATTCTAGGCCTGGGGCAATGAAAACACAAGATGAGCCTGGAGCATTATGTAGGGCCAGGAAATAAGGCAGCACTCAAAAATCAAAAGGATAGAGGCAGATCAAAGGGACACAAGAACCCAACTGAAGGAGCACCTGATGGCCTACGCTGGAACAATTTGAGTCATAAAATTAATTAAACTTTAAAGTTATAGAGAAGTATAAAATAAATATTCATGAGTCCATACTGATAGAAATAACTGAATACATAGATAAATGGGGAAAAAGGTACAAATCTTTCTTACAAAGAATTTCAAATAACATATGTAAATACTCTTCCCTCCAGGAGATGGGGCTTAAACTCCCTCTTAGGAGTATTGGCTGGATTCCAAAAGATAGATTATGGAAAGGGAACAATAGTAACTTCACAGTGAAGAAATCTGGCAGACCTCACCTTAACCAAGTGATCAAGGTTAACATCACCAGTAATAAGTCATTACTGACACAAGGTGATGAGAAAGACATTTCACCTCTATGGTAATCTTCCCCAAAACCCAAGAAACCCTGGTCTGTCTAATCATGAGAAAAACACCAAACAAACGCAAATTCAGGGCCATTCTACAAAAGCCTGGCCAGTACTTCTCAAAACTATAAAGGTCATAGGAAACAAGGAAAGGCTGGGAGCCTGTCAGAGACCACAGAAGAGAGAGATTATAACTAAATTCAATGTGATATACTTGATTACATCCGAGAACAGAAAAAAGACATAATTGTTAAAAAAAAAATCGATAAATCTGAATAAAGTCTGGAGTTTAGCTAAAAGTAATGCACCACTGTCTTTTTAGTTTTAACATATGTACTACGTAAAATAGTAACATTAGAGTAAGATGGGTGAAGAGTACATGAGAACTCTCTGTACTATTTCTGCAACTGTTTGATAAATCTAATATTCTCAAAAAAAGGTTTAGTTATTTTAAGTGCATAGTTGCATTGCATTATGATGAATCAACACAGAATAGCTATTAAGCATAGTAAAAACTGTAGCTCCTGTAAAATGCAGATTTGCAGACCCCCCTCTCTCCATATAAATTGTATCAGAATTTTCTAGAAATGGAGCCAAGAATCTGCATTTCATATAGCTATAGGTGAATCTTATGCACATCAAAATCCGATGATTCCATTTCTAGAGCCCTGCGCCTTTTATAGTCCAAAAGACTTTTAAAGACTTTAAAAACCAAAGTAGTAATGGTATTATCCAAGGTAACCAAATTTGAAGAAAGTCAAAATTCAGCATATGCAAGATAGGTAAGGAAAGATAATATGTATGTAACTGGTGGGCACACAGGATAACAGGGTCATGATAGTTTGGCAAGTGGATTCAAAGTATGGTAAGTATCCAAGTGGCAGCTGAAAGACTAGAAGTGGAAGCAACTTGCTTATTCAAACAACCCTTCCTGGGTTGAAGACAAGTGATATTGCTATGGAGTGCAGAGAAATTACAACGGGCCTGTTCAATCAACAGGCAACAACTGCCTTAGTATGAAGTGATACTACTCCAAAAATGAATAGTGCAGTACTGACAACCAAAACCAACACCACCAAGCTAATAAACAAATACTCAAGCAAGTTGAAAGGCTCTGACTGGAGTATTATATAAAGAACAGATGAACAAGGGAATGAGAATAAACTATGAAAATCAATGTGATGAAGCTCCCTGGTTAAATGAAGCCTAATTGGTCTCAAGTATGACATCCTATATGCCTCTGCCTACCCTCAGTTGCCTACCACATTTACTGTGGTAGACTTCATGCTGGCTCAGGGCACCATTTTTGAGCCCCAACAGATTCAAGTAGTCCACAACCTTGCCGCCTCCTCCACCCACACAGCATATGCCAGCCCTCCTCTGATACCCAATCACATTCCCTCTGAATGAACCCACTTCGGCATTCTTCTGCCTGCATCAGCCAGCCCTCATTCATGTTTACCATTTATGATGGTTAATTTTACATGTCAACTTAGGCTATGGTGCCTGGTTCTTTGGTCTAGAAGCTGCTGTGAAGGTATATTTGAGATGTGATTAACTTGTAATTCAGTAGACTTTGAGAAAAGCAGATGAGCCCTCCATAGTGTGCTGGACGTCATCCAATCAGTTGAAGGCCTTCAGAATGAAGACTGAAGTCCTCCCATGAATAAAGAACTATGCCTCCAGACTGCAATAGAGAAATTCTGTCTGAGTTTCTAGCTTTTGGACTCAAGACAGCAACATGAACGTTTACCTTAATTTCCAACCTGCTGACCTACCCTGCAGATTTCTGACTTGCCAAGCCCCACAATCACATAAACCAAAGCCAATAGCCAATTCCTTAAAAGAAATCACCCCTCCCCACATATATACATTTGACCCTTGGACAACATGGGGGTTAGGGTGCAGTTAAAAACTGCATAATCCGGTTCTGCGTCCACAGATTCAACCAACCATGAATCGTGTAGCACTGCAGTATTTACTGAAAAATATCCATGTATAAGTGGACCCACACAGTTCAAACCCATATTGTCCAAGGGTCAACCGCAATACGATAGTTTACCCTATTATATAAAATACAATAACCTATTATATATCCAATACAATACAATATAAATATGCTATTAGGTCTGTTTCTCTGGAGAACCCTAACTAATACACTATTCTGATCATTTTTCTACCAGTAACACTGTAACCATCTTCTCTTATAATGAAATACACTGCAGCTATTTTACCATTGCTACACCCAATGATATTTTTTCTTAGTAAGGTGTGATATTTAGATAAGTTATAATCAATATATAGACTGAGAGATTCCCATTTTGTTCTTTGCACCAAATAGCATAGAATCAATATTCCATATCCTGGCTGAGTATCAGAATCACTTGTGGCACTTCTTAAAAGGAGAGTTGATCCTTGATCCACTCGGACTTGAACTGGGTGGATTCACTTAATCTACAGTACTACTCAATCTGGGGTTGACTGAATATGACGATGTTCAACCATAGATAGGGACGGCCAATTGTAAAGTAATACCTGAATTTTCGACTGTATGAGGGTCCACACTCTTAACCCCAAAGTTGTTCAAGGGTCAACTGTACATATGCCAGAGTTCAACCCCAAACTTGCTGAATCAGAATTTCCTCAACTGATTTTGATTCACAGCCAACGGCTGAAATCCCTGGGCATAAAATCATTTGACCACAGTATCTGCAACAGGATCTAGTCCAAGGTCACTTTTTTAAATAGAGAACTTGAGGTTAAGGGAGAATAAATTACTTATTCAAATTCCCAAAAAGGGTAAGAATGAACAGTATCAGGCTGCTATGTTTTTCATATTTCTATAAAGTACCTTTTATTTTCTTATATAGACATTTCCAGAAAAAAGATAACAAGTGGCATTCCAATCACTCAGTGCACACAGTTATGCATATCTTATCATCTGATCCACAGCTCCAGTTCACTAATATAGATAGATTATAATATTTAGGAAATAAAAACAGGCAGCTGTATTTTATAAGGTAGTTCATGCCATGTACACATCAAACTATCTGGTATATAGTTAGAAGACCTCGTAAATAGCTAAAATCTTGGCTATTAATTGTGTCGTAATAAAACTTTGAGGACATGTAAATGGTACTATGTTATGTTTGATGATTTAATCAAAGAAGGGTGACCTCACTTTCCTAGTGATGGAACTTCGGTAGATGCATTCAAAGAGCTAACATAAATCTTAGCTTATTTTCTAGTAGCTAGCAAAAAACTTCCAAAATCACTTCATATTGTGGATATGAAAATACAAAATAATCAATAACCTCAGTTTTCCACTACCGCTGACTTCTAATACTCCATGGCTTCTAATACAATATTTGTATTTTTTAAAGAATTAAAAATGGACAGAGCATATACATACACAATCAGCTAAGATGCATGTTTCCACTAGTGTCTGCTTTACCTAACTAACGTCCAATATTGGAAGGGTAGGCAAAAATATTCAATATTATTATTATTTTTAAATTATACCATTCTAACCCTAATTATAAAATACAGAATACTATTCTATATTAATAATCATTTTTCTTTATAATAATTTACTACATATATATTCATACTACAATCCACATTAAGGTACAAATTTTAGCGAACATTAACATTAGTGATCAAAGCCCAATATTATGTACAAATGTGTGCACTCCATACATACATACACACAACATGGTTTTCTAAGATGTCACTGAACGTAGCACAAAATGTGAATTGAGATGTTATTTTGTAGAGAGTTCTAATATCATATTATTACCTGTTTTCGCTTGTTCATTTGACCCAACAGCATTCTTTTGCAACAAGATAGTCTGAGGGATGCTCTACATCATCCAGCTATGAAACAGAGTTTTATAAACCCAAGTGTCCCATAGAGATACTTACTCCAATGAACTGGTATAATTCAAAATGTAATCTAACCAAACATGCTTAATAGCCTGGCTAGGAGAAGCAATACCATGGTTTATAGAACAGTGTCTCTGGAAAGAAAAGGAAGTGGACTCTTGGTTCTGCATAAAATCTTGTTAATCCTATTTCCATTTCCGCCTCCTACATTTGTAACAACTGAATAAACTGATTATTTTTTTTATCTTGTAGCTGCAATCTCTGTAGACAGACTGATTAAAATACTTACATTGATGTGATCAATACAGTTACCAATCAATAACGCTCCAGGAATTGATTTTTATAATTTGAGGAATTCTGCACCTTGATTCATTTATATGCTATTGTCTTTTTTCTAAAAATTAGGGATTGTTAATGTGGAAAATAAAAAAAGGATTAAGGGGGAAGGGCCACGTAGGGAAAATTGCAGTTCTCTACAGCATAATTGAGGAATACATGTGATTAAGGAAAAAGTGATGATTTGGGGGGGGATAAAAGCGTGGATAATTGATAGAGAACTCGTGAAAGAGGGAAGCAATTGTGAATAGATTATTGTGGATGTGGAACTGACATTTTCAGTTATCATTACTGTTTTTTGTCCTTGACAGTTAAGATCTGAGGAACGTTAAGCAATGTTTCAATAGCTGCATGTATAAGAAAATAATATTCCCGCCACCAGAAGCTGCTCTAGTACAGCTTCCCCCTTCTACTCCAGGCCACGGGCTCTACCACACAGACACTCAAAGGCAACAGTGTTATCCCTTAAAATTGTCAGTAGTTCTCTTCCCCTCAACTCCCAGTTCCAACAGCCTCTTCCCTTTCTAATGGGCTGCCTTTAGCCTCACCTTCCTTCCCAGATCCAGCAGTTACTCCACAATAGATCTGCACTGCACATCCTGTAAAGGAATGCAAGGTTTTGTCTTGGCGTTCAGTCTCTCTTCCAAGACACACACATACACACACACACACTCACACACTCACACACACACATATATATAATGTATAAATTCATATTACTGCCAGTGGTTTCAAAGAATCACTTTTCTGGCAGAAGAAAATCAAGGGATTACATTACTAATGGAGCATTGAGTCATACAGCTGACAGTATTTGGCAGATTATTAATGAGCCTTTAATCCTGGGTTGTTTGTCATGTATGAAATCAGAACTTAAGAGCACCATCTACATTAGCAAAAGCAGGTTGATAATCTTTCTATTTAAAGAATGTATGCCAATCTTTTAATTCACTTTATAATAAATGAGGTTTAAAATCATTTGGGCAGAAAGTTACTAAATATCAGATATTTCCTAGAAATTTGAAACTTTAAATAGGTTTAACTGACCTTAACTATTCAGATATATTTGGAAAATGGCAAAAGACTTCAAGAAAATAAGTCAAAAGGACATTGTTTATTTTTCATGTATGAACTGAAATATAAAAAGGTCAGAGGAAAAGTAATAAATGTGAATAATACACAGGAAACACTTTACAAAACATTTACTTTGGAAACTGTGCTTTTTGCTGAGTTTAACAGTGGTTGGTTGAGATATCATATTTTTATAAAAAAGGAAATCAGCAAATAAGTCATTGAGAATATGGTTAAAAAGTTTAGAAAATTAGGGCTTCCCTCGTGGCGCAGTGGTTGAGAGTCTGCCTGCCGTTGCGGGGGACACGGGTTCATGTCCCAGTCCGGGAGGATCCCGCATGCCGCGGAGCGGTTGGGCCCGTGAGCCATGGCTGCTGGGCCTGTGCATCCGGAGCCTCTGCTCTGCAGCGGGAGAGGCCACAACAGTGAGAGGCCCGTGTCCCGCAAAAAAAAAAAAAAATTTAGAAAATTAAAATGTGAGAGCACATTACTCATGTCAAATTATGAAGAATAATGATTACATTAAATACAAGCTTATTAACACATTGGGTTAATAGTATAGTAAGGTATGGAATCATAAGGAACATTTTATAAGGATTTTGCATTTTTTTCCTAACTTGTTTGGAAAAACTTACACTTGATTTTAGTGAAACAAAGTATCTACACCTTCAACCAAGACATTCTGGATTTGTACGTTGACTAACACCATTCCACAAAAATTATTTTCCCTAAACCTAATTGCTATGTAGGAAAAGGTATGAGAACATCTGTAGCAATTTCTGTACCTGTGACAATAGTGGTAAAGATTTCAAACAAAATATTATTGAATATATATGAATATTTCAATATATATATATATATATTCTATTATCAACTCATTAGCATCTAATTTTACATTCATCACATATACATTCTGTCAGTGAACATAGTGAACTGAAACCGACTCTAGGGCCCATGAGATTAAAGTCAACGCCTGTTGCAATCATTCAGCATTTAGCACAAAGCTGGAATATATTAGGTCCTAAATAGTTACTGACTAGATATACAGTGTGTCCATGCCATTCTAACTCAGTGTTCTCTACCTGTATTTGTGAATTCCATGGATCTGTTCTTGTGTTTACATCCAAATGAAAAATTACTGGAAGCATTTTCAGAATTATCTGGATCTGTCTATAGCTCAATGCAGCAGCACAAACTCCCTGTCCATGCCTGCGTGTGTGTTTTGAATCACACTGAGTGTGACTGCTGCTAGGCTGGCATGTTCTAGTGTAAAAAGGACAACTGTCGCATGTCCACCCTTATAGTCACATTTTACCAGCTGCAAACACTAAAATTTCCTTTTAAAGTGATGACTGGGAGGTGAAAAATAGTTTAATAGAATGAAACTCAAAGGGAAGAGTGTTATCCCTTAAAATTCTGTCAGTAGTTCTCTTCCCCCTCAATTCCCAGTTTGAACAGCCTCTTCAGTGATTGAAGTTACTGAGGCTTTTAATGGTATTTCATGAAATCAACAAACTGCATCAGAATTACTTTTCACAAACTAATAAAAAAGAACATGGACAGACAATATTTGAATGATGACTTCCACTACCTGAAAGCAAAAGTACATTATGAATCATATGAGCTAAAGTACGTCATGTCTTCAGTACAGAAGGCTGGTAGAGCACTGAGATCTGTCACGGATGTCGGGACACAGACACGGCGCACTCGAAAGGGAACCTGCATCTCGTCAACTAGTGTGTTCTCAGTGACAAGGGACTGTGTTTAAGACAAAAAGCATAATCGGATGCATAATTGGAACTTCTTAATTTTAATAGTTTTATAGTTGTATTTGCGTATATTTACAAATTGTCTGGTTTACAGTTATAAAAGCATACCAATTTCTATGCCTGGTTTTATGTTTATGCATATTAAAGTAAATTTATAATAGTAATTTATCACCATTGGGTGTCTTTGATTTTTTTTCCTTCTAAAGGAAATAGAGTTTAAATATATATTCAACATCTACTCCCACCCATCTTTTTAATTTGGAGAAATAATGAGACTAAAGCTTTTAATAGGCCACTCAATATTTTAATTTATAGTTTTGAGCCCCTACTATGTGAAATTTAGCATCACAAGTTGAACAGTCTTTGTTCTAATGGAGCTCATGGTCCAGCCAAACTTCCCAAACTACCTAGAGAGGAATCCAATTCAGAGTGTCACTCTCTGCTATTTATAAGCTCTGTGTTTGATCATGTTACATACTTTAATTCACAATTTCTTTATCTGTAAAATATGGGTAATAATAATCAAATCTAATCCAGTATCTGTAATAATGAGGTAATGCAGAGTGAACAGCCCAGAGATATAGAATATTGAGGTATCACTTTTCACTACCTCTCATTAAATGATTGATTTATACATATGTATACACACACACACACACACAAAACACAGAGAGTGAGATAAGCCACCAACTGCTGCTACTTATGGTCTACTTCCTTAAGATTATACCATTGATCCTACTTCATCTATTAATTTTCAAAGAAGGAATTATATGTAACATTTACTAGCACTTAGCTACAAAAGAAATACAAATATGAGGAGCTTATAGAACAAGTTTTTATGTTAGTACCTATAAAATACCTGTCATATAATAGGTGCTCAATAGAAATATGCTGAATGAATGAATGAGAGCTAATCATTGACACGGAGTCAGAACTTATTGTCTAATATCAGTTGTGTAACTATTAGTTCTGTAACATTTTTATTTTTTTTATTTTATTTTTTTTTTGCGGTATGTGGGCCTCTCACTGTTGTGGCCTCTCCCGTTGTGGAGCACAGGCTCCGGACGCCCAGGCTCCGGACGCGCAGGCTCAACAGCCATGGCTCACGGGCCCAGCTGCTCCGCGGCATGTGGGATCCTCCCAGACCGGGGCACGAACCCGTGTCCCCTGCATCGGCAGGCGGACTCTCAACCACTGAGCCACCAGGGAAGCCCTGTAACATTTTTAAATTAATGAAGGGAACTGAAAGTCAAAACAGTTTTTGCAGATTATAGCATGAGAATTTTTATTTGTTGACTCTGCATTTATCATGAATAATACTGTGATAGCTAATTTTTATATGTCAACTTCAAAGGGGGTACCCATATATTTAGTCAAATATTATCGTTTGTGCCTGAAAGGGTGTTTTTCCATGAGGTTAACATTTGAAATAGTAGACTAAGTAAAGCAGATTGCTTTCCTTAAAGTCGATGAGCCTCATCCAATCATTTGAAGGCCTGAATAAAATAAAAATGCTGACTTTCCTCTGAGTAAGCAGGAACTCCTCTTGCCTGACTGCCTTGGAGCAGGGACGTTGTTTTTTCCTGCCTTCAACTTGAATTTCCTGGGTCTTGAGCCTCCTGGCCTTTGGACTGGACCTACACCATGGACTCTCCTGGTCTCAAGTATGGCAACTCAGATTTTGAGACTTGTCAGCCTCCATAATCACGTGAGCTAATTCCTTATTTTATATAATATACAAATATATCTTCTATTGGTTCTGTTTTTCTGGAGAATCCTAACATAATACCAACACTGACCACAAACATTTCAAAGAAACCTTCATCTTATAGTCCTATAGTGATATTTTAAAAGACATTATCTTAGCACAGACCAAGTTATAAACTATAAAATTTGATTATCAAATTTTTTTAATTTCGGGGGCTTCCCTGGTGGCACAGTGCTTAAGAAACCACCTGCCAATGCAGGGAACATCCGTTTGAGCCCTGGTCCGGGAAGATCCCACATGACACGGAGCAACTAAGCCCATGTGCCACAACTACTGAGCCGGCATGCCACAACTACTGAAGCCCAAGCACCTAGAGCCCGTGCTCCGTAACAAGAGAGGCCATCGCAATGAGACGCCCATGCACTGCAACAAAGAGTAGCCCCCACTCGTTGCAACTAGAGAAAGCCCACATCCAACAAAGACCCAATGCAGCCAAAAATTAAACAATAAAATAAATACATTAAAAAAATAAAATTTTAAATTTTTCTAAAAACATGATCTGCTCTGAAGTTTTTTCATTCTGTGTTTGTATTTAGCTTTACATTCCTCATTAAAGAAAAACTGGATGCAATGTTTTTGTTTAGATATATGTATATTTCCTTCATGGAAATTTGAGGTTCCAGTTCATGCTAGTTTATTGATTTCCCTTAAAAAAGTTAGATTTTAAACCTTAGGTTTCTCTTAGTTATAACATGTATTTTAACATTATCTTCTAACCTAGGGAGTAATGATGAGGGATAAAAAATCTGAGAAACACCATTAGCACCCCTTAGTACACATAGAACCATTCAATAGTATTATTTTAATATTTGAAGAGTAAAGTTGTCCAGATAAATTAATTATTAAATGATCTTAGGACATAAGGAGAAAATGTTCTACAAAATCAAGATTTCTTCTATTTAAATAGATTCTTCCAGTGAAGTCTACAATGGACTATTCCAAGGAAATTTTTGAAAGATTGCAATTATATTAAGACTAAACACTGGTGTTAAGCAAACACAGAATACAATTTTATCTCACTGAGAAACTGATCATGTAGTTCTTTTCCATCTCTAATGTATGATCCTATCATTAACATCAACTTATCAAATAGACATTGTTATTATTCTATTTCTTTACAGACAACAATTAAATGCCTCTAAAATTGCTTAGATAAGTGTACAAAGTGACAGTTGATATTTGATCCTTTGCTTCCTTCATAAACAATGATTATAGCACAGCATGAGCTTTCAAAGAGAAATAAAGGGACCCCCCCAAAAAAAGTACATTAGTCAAAGTCATGGTAATAAAACTGTAAGTGAAAACAGCTATTTTATCCAAAAACTTTAAAACCATTGAGAGCACTTAAAACAGTCCATCACTCTTTCTTGTACCTTGAGAACAGAGACCATGTCTGATTCTTCTGTGTATCTCCAGAGTCAAACACTGACACATATTTGGAATACTGTCTAGAAATGGCTGTTGAATTAATTAATTATAAATACCTAGATTGGTCTTATGTCTTCCACTAGAACATCCTTAACTTCTAAGAAAATATTGACTTTTTAATATCATATACATGTGTAATATCTTATACGTATTTACTGGAGACAAGAAAGGGAGAAAAACAGTAGTTTTTTGTTTTGTTTTGGTCTGCTTCTCCACTAGAATACAAACCTCATGGGAACAGACTTTGTCTCTCTTGGTTACTAATATATGCCCAAATCCCATACCAGTGCCTGGGCCATATTAAGTAATCAATAAATATTTACTGAATGAATGAATGAAAGATAATTTGAGATCAATGGTATTTCCTACCACTGTGGCTCATTCCATACAACATAATTGAGGCGTTACAAAAAATGCTTGCTGAGTGGCAGTGAAAGGCCAAATGAGGCTCGAGGGGATAAATACATCCACACAGTTAAGCTCTTTCTCTAAGAATACACCTAAGCCTTTTGTTTTCTGACAAACAAGAGAGAAGTCTGCACTTACCCAAGAGGAAGGAAATTGGTAAATCACGTGAAAGGGACTCCGAGACAGATACCGCAGGCCCCGCGGCTTCGCCTTCACCTTGGCCTTCACACCCACCACGCTGCCCGCGCCGCCCTCGCAGGTGCACCAGAGCTACCACGCCGACTGCGAGGCCGCCGTCAACAGCCATTTCACCCTGGAGCTCCAGGACTCTTTCGTGTGCCTGGCCGCGGCCTTTTACCTCCACCGCGAAGACGTGGCCTTGAAGCACTTCAGCCGGTTCTTCCTGCGCCACTGTGGGCCCAGGGCCTGAAGCGCCTGCAGAACCAGCGCGGGGGGGGCCGCCTCAACTTCCAAGACATCAGGAAGCCAGTCAGTGACGAGTGCAAGAGCGGCCTCAAGGCCATGAAGTGCGCCTTGTTCCTGGAGAAGCTAGTGACCCGGAGCCTGCTCCACTGCACCAGCTGGCCACCGACAAGTGCGACCCCCACCTGCTCCACTTCCTGGCAACTCACTACCTCAGCCAGTAGGTGGCGCTCATCAGACAGCTGGAGGGTCATGTCACCACCCTGAGCATGATGGGGGCCCCAGACGTCGAGCTGGCAGGGTAACTCTTTGACAAGCTCACCCTGGGCGACAGCGACAAGAAGAACTGAGCCTGGACTGGACTTCCCCAGAGCCACGGGGTGACCAGAGCCCTGGTCACCATGCCTGCCATGCAGACGGCAAGAGTGCCCTTGCAGAAGTTGTTCACTTAAGTTTTGGTTCTGTTTTTTTTTTTTTGGCAACAAGGGCAGGACTCTCTTTTCCTGGACTTTATCACTTAAGTTTTTTTCTTCCAGTTTTTCCATTTCTTCCAATAAAGTTATTGGTTCATAAATAAATAAAGGTCTCTGGTTGATTCATGTGGGCAAATCTCTCATTTTTTAAGTTTTAAAACAGGTATCCAGGAGTTTCTGAACACAGCCATACCCCAACCAGATGCAGCTCAGGATCTCCATAGTGGGAGGGAGGTGTTCCATGGGGCCCTGGAAAACACAAAATCAGTCTTCCCCTTATAAATAATGTAGGTATATGGGGGTAGACTGGGGTGGGGTGGGGTGAGGTAGGGGTACCTGGTGAATGTGGGTGCATGTGCATAGTGAAAGTATAGAACCATAGCCTGAAAATCATGATTGCAGTTGCCTCTGGGGAACAAGTGAAGGGAATGGAATTGGGCAGGGATTAAAATAAAGGGTGTCTTCAGTTTCACCTGAAATGTTTATGTGCATTAATTATGCAAATACTAATGGTTAAGTATGAGTAGCAAGATGGGGGGTGGAGGGGTTGGGAAGTCTGAATGGTGGAGTATCTCTTTGACAAGTTCACTCTGGGCAACAGTGATAATGGAAAAATGAGTGTTAGGCTGTCTTGCTCAGAAACACGGAGGTGACCTCCCATGGTCACCAATGCCTGTCATGCATGTTGTAATAACAAAACATCCACTTATATGTGTTTTCTTTCTTTGTATCATATGTATATATGCATGCTTGTGTGTGTGTGTGTATACATATATATATGTATAAACATATATATATATATATATTTTTTTTTTTTTTAACTCCAACAAGCAGCAGAGCTCATTTTGAAGTTCATTAGGAAGACGCCCTTTGTTGAAAAGCAGTTCGGCGATCACATTACTGGAAATGATATAGCTGCTTCCTAGACCTTTCCTGAGCCTGGCTGTATTTCTGCCCTTGGGTTTCACATATCCAACTTTGATTTAGTTTTTGTTATTTGCTACCAACAGAACCTAAGCTAATATGTCTTATTATCAACACACTTTTACCAGCCTCCACTGTATTTACACTAGAGTAAATAGCTCTTCTAGGGTAGTAAATGACATTTTTCCCTTTATCCCTACTACAGAGTCCACTGAAAGGAAAAAGGATCAAGGGTGGAAGGGATCAAATAAGAACAATTTCCCGAATGGAAATACAGAATACTGAAGCCTGCTACCATATGCATCTCTTCTCACCTAAAAGTGTTTTCCTCATAATTTACAGAATTTTAATTCCTTAGATCAACCTTCCCAAGACTGTGTTCAGTATCAGCCAGTGCCTCAAAAACATTCACAAGTGTTCAGTGGAAAACTTGTATTAATCGAATTAGCAGGATTTTTTGTTTTGTTTTTTCAGTTTTTGTTTATTCTAGGAATTTTATCTCTGATGTAAAAAATATACATTTTGAATGTATAACGTGGGGATAAAATATTCAGTGTTTCCCAAACATTCTGATCATGGGATTCTTTTTCTACCAAATCTCACAGAACAGTATTCCAAAGAAAATAGCTTTGGAAACAACGTTAAAAGGTCCCACTGTGGGCTTCTCTGGTGGCGCAGCGGTTAAGAATCCATCTGCCAATGCAGGGGACATGGGTTTGATCCTTGGTCTGGGAAGATCCCAAATGCCACGGAGCAACTAAGCCCATGTGCCACACTACTGAGCCTGTGCTCTAGAGCCCGCAAGCCACAACTACTGAAGCCTGTGCACCTAGAGCCTATGCTCCGCAACAAGAGAAGCCAGCAAAATGAAAAGCCCATGCACCACAATGAAGAATAGCCCCCACTTGCCGCAACTGGAGAAAGCCCACATGCAGCAACAAAGTCCCAACGCAGCCAAAAAATAAAATAATATAAAAATAAAGTAAAAAAAAAAAATAGGGCCCTTCGTGTGTTGTTCCAGAAGCACATACCTGGTAGCTAAACCTCATTCACTTTCACTTAGAGGTCATTATGAGGAACGGGAACCTTTGCTGTGAAGGTTTCAGCACAGTAAGCTTTAGACAGTAAGTGTAATGCAGGGCCCTCACCATGACAGTGGGTAGGTATCACACACATCCATTTTGTTTCCTGATAGGTAACTCCCAACACTGTATTTTTCCATCTGTTCTAATTTACATTTCTAAATGAATGGTCTCTGGGAATGATAACATTGATGTTTCTCCAGCACTTATATCAAAGTCAAGAGAAAGTTTAAGGCTGCTAAGTAGTTTATATTCTTCACCTCCCTCTACCTATGTATTCATCTCACCAGCAGCAGAATTCTTCATTTATTTTCCAGACTAGATGGCTGAATTTTGGTCAGTAATACACCTTTTGGTCAAAAACAGTCTGTGCCTGCATCTTTTTGAAAATAAGATGACTGTTCCTATCACCAAAGCATGCTGAAATTTCTCAGAATTCAGACATTTAACTATAAGAAAAGAAATAAGGCATACATACTACAAAACATTGTATTAATGAAGTCCAAGATTGTTAAATAAATATATAATAAGTAATGTGTTTAATGTGTAGCATGTTTTTCCTCCAGTAGAGATGATCAACATTATTCACATCATTATTTGATTTTTGAATGAGCACCTTATGGCAATGCATTCCTCTTTAGGTTCAATGCAGGACTTATCAAGTTTCTCTACAGCCCTAAAATACATGCTGCAATTCTATAAATTGAAACTGCATTATTCCCAAACAATATAGTGGGCATGAGGCAATATCAAAAATCTTGTATATTTTTAAAATTTAAATGTGTTCCCACAACAACCCTTAGGTATCAATTCTCATGACACCTCCACTGAATTTGATAAGGTGTCTATTTTATTCCCAGGCAGATTCAGCGTAATACAAAACTATTATTTTCTCAATATGAGAAATATTCTATCACATTAATACACGATTATATAAGGCTGGAAAATAAGAAGGTGATTAAAGCAAGCTTCTCAACAAGAATACTATTTCAGTCTGGCCCATCTTATTAACCACAACTTTCATTTGTCTACTGTTTGGCTGATTAATTCGATTCAACAGGCATTTACTCTTTTTTTTAAAATAAAGTCCAATATTCTCGACTGTTTATTCTATTTTATTTTATTTTATTTATTTATTGGCTGCGTTGGGTCTTCATTGTTGCGCATGGGCTTTCTCTAGTGGTGGCGAGCAGGGGCTACTCTTCGTTGCACTGTGCAGGCTTCTCATTGTGGTGGCTTCTCGTTGCAGAACAGGGGCTCTATGCATGTGGGCTTCAGTAGTTGCAGCACATGGGCCCTACCGGGCATGGGCTTCATTAGTTGCAGCATGTGGGCTCAGTAGTTGCGGTGCACGGGCTCTAAGGTGTGTGAACTTCAGTAATTGTGACTCACGGGCTCTAGAGCGCAGGCTCAGTAGTGTGGCGCCCAGGCTTAGCAGCTTCGCGGCATGTGGGATCTTTCCAGACCAGGGCTCAAACCCGTGTCCCTGCACTGGCAGGTGGATTCTTAACCACAGCACCACCAGGGAAGTCCCAAGCATTTATTCTTAATAAATGAGTTTGTGCTGGGGAATCAAAGCTAAATAAGACATGTACTTGGTCCAGTTAAACTAAATATATTAGCACTTTGCCAATTTTCTAAGAGGAAAATACAAGTCCAATATGAGGTTATTTTAATAAACAATTAAATCAATAGTATAGCTAGGGAGTGTTTTCATTTATTACTCTCCATTTTAGCTTTATAAAGAGGTATGCTACCCAGTCGTTCAACAAACTCACAAATGGGAATGCAGCAATTTTTAATAAGTATGAGAAATAATGTAGGCCAGCTATTCCTCTCTGAATGGTGGACTCTAAATGAATCTAAAGCATCATCAAAAAAAGTAAAATAAATCAAAAACAAATGAAGCATCATCATAATGACCATCATCTGGGTAAATTATGCTGTCGAAATAACATGTTAAGGAACTTCCTCTTCCTAATAATAAGGAATGTTACCTGATGGAGAGAGAGAATTTGGGGAAGAGCAATAATACAACATGATCAACAGATTAAATTTTAGCAAACAAGGACACTCATTTGTTTACATATTTTACACTGCTGTTGCCTACAGACAGAGGAGGCACCTGAAGGTATATTTTACTAGTGTGGGTCACATAGGAGTCTTCTAAGGAACTGGTTTAAAAACATCATTCCAAAACTAGTAAAAAAAAAAAAAAGTTATTTCCACTGTAGATTTGAACCTGTAAGTAATCTATAGGTAAATGTAATCTAAAAAATATTAGGGCAGCCTTAATGGCAGTGCTTTATATAAGAAAGAAACACATACTTGCTGAAAGCTTTTACAGCATCACTAGCTTGCATCCAATAATAAAAACAGCCTACACTTTTTATTTTTACATCTTTATTGGAGTATAATTGCTTTACAATTTGGTGTTAGTTTCTGCTTTATAACAAAGTGAATCAGTTATACATATACATATGTTCCCATATCTCTTCCCTCTTGTGTCTCCCTCCCTCCCACCCTCCCTATCCCACCCCTCTAGGTGGTCCCAAAGCACCAAGCTGATCTCCCTGTGCTACGCAGCTGCTTCCCACTAGCTATCTATTTTACGTTTGGTAATGTATACATGTCCATGCCACTCTCTCACCTTGTCACAGCTTACCCTTCCCCCTCCCCATATCCTCAAGTCCATTCTCTAGGTCGTCTGTGTCTTTATTCCTGTCTTACCCCTAGGTTCTTCATGACATTTTTTTTCTTAGATTCCATATATATGTGTTAGCATACGGTATTTGTCTTTCTCTTTCTGACTTACTTCACTCTGCATGACAGACTCTAGGTCCATCCGCCTCACTACAAATAATTCAATTTCGTTTCTTTTTATGGCTGAGTAATATTCCATTGTATATATGTGTCACACCTTCTTTATCCATTCATCTGATGATGGAAACTTAGGTTGTTTCCATCTCCTGGCTATTGTAAATAGAGCTGCAATGAACATTTTGGTACATGACTCTTTTTGAATTTACGGATTTTGAATTATGGTTTATGGTACATGCCCAATAGTGGGATTGCTGGGTCATATGGTAGTTCTATTTGTAGTTTTTTAAGGAACCTCCATACTGCTCTCCATAGTGGCTGTACCAATTCACATTCCCACCAGCAGTGCAAGAGTGTTCCCTTTTCTCCACACCCTCTCCAGCATTTATTGTTTCTAGATTCCTTGATGATGGCCATTCTGACTGGTGTCAGATGATATCTCATTGTAGTTTTGATTTGCATTTCTCTAATGATTAAAGATGTGGAGCATTCTTTCATGTGTTTGTTGGCAGTCTGTATATCTTCTGTGGAGAAATGTCTATTTAGGTCTTCTGCTCATTTTTGGATTGGGTTGTTTGTTTTTTTGGTATTGAGCTCCATGAGCTGCTTGTAAATTTTGTAGATTAATCCTCTGTCAGTTGCTTCATTTGCAAATATTTTCTCCCATTCTGAGGGTTGTCTTTTGGTCTTATTTATGGTTTCCTTTGCTGTGCAAAAGCTTTGAAGTTTCATTAGGTCCCATTTGTTTATTTTCGTTTTGATTTCCATTTCTCTAGGAGGTGGGTCTAAAAGGATCTTGCTGTGATTTATGTCATAGAGTGTTCTGCCTATGTTTTCCTCTAAGAGTTCGATAGTTTCTGGCCTTACATTTAGGTCTTTAATCCATTTTGAGCTTATTTTTGTGTATGGTGTTAGGGAGTGATCTAATCTCATACTTTTACATGCATGTACCTGTCCAGTTTTCCCAGCACCACTTATTGAAGAGACTGTCCTTTCTCCACTATACATTCCTGCCCCCTTTATCAAAGATAAGGTGACCGTATGTGTGTTGGTTTATCTCTGGGCTTTCTATTCTGTTCCATTGATCTATCTTTCTGTTTTTGTGCCAGTACAATAGTGTCTTGATTACTGTAGCTTTGTAGTATAGTCTGAAGTCAGGGAGCCTGATTCCTCCAGCTCCATTTTTCGTTCTCAAGATTGATTCGGCTATTCGGGGTCTTTTGTGTTTCCATACAAATTGTGAAATTTTTTGTTCTAGTTCTGTGAAAAATGCCAGTGGTAGGTGGATAGGGATTGCACTGAATCTGTAGATAGCTTTGGGTAGTAGAGTCATTTTCACAGTGTTGATTCTTCTAATCCAAGAACATGGTATATCTCTCCATCTATTTGTATCATCTTTAATTTTTGACTCTTAATGGACATTTGGTTTGTTTTCAGTTTGTGCTAATGCAAATCATGGACAGGAATCCTGCTGTACCCGTTATTCTGGTGCATTTACACAGGGCGGGGGTGAGGGCTGCTGGCTCACAGGCTATTTATATACCTTCAGGTGATGGAGAGGGCTAAATGCTTTCCAAAGTAGTTGTGTCGATTTATACTCCAGTATAAACAGGGTAGAAGATTCCCATAGTACTTCAGGTCTACAATACCTGATACTACCAGACTTTTTATTTATGTATTTGTCAATCTGATTGACATGTAGTTTCCTTGGTTTTGACTCACTTTTCACTTATTACTTAATGAAGTCGTACACTTTTCTGTGTTTACTGGCTGTATGGATTTCCTTTTTTATGAGGTTTACATCAACTATTGTTATTTTTATTATTATTTTTATTATTATTATTATTTTTATTTTTTTTTCCATTTTTTTTTAAGTTTATTTATTTTTTTAATTAGTTTCTGCTTTATAACAAAGTGAATCAGTCATACATATACATCTGTTCCCACATCCCTTCCCTCATGCATCTCCCTCCCTCCCACCCTCCCCATCCCACCCCTCCAGGCGGTCACAAAGCACCGAGCTGATCTCCCTGTGCTCTGCGGCTGCTTCCCACTATCTATCTACCTTACGTTTGGTAGTGTATACACGTCCATGCCTCTCTTTCGCCTTGTCACAGCCCACCCTTCCCCCTCCCCATATCCTCAAGTCCATTCTCAAGTAGGTCTGCGTCTTCATTCCCGTTTTGCCCCTAGGTTCTTCATGACATTTTTTTTTTTAAATTCCGTATATATGTGTTAGCATACGGTATTTGTCTTTCTCTTTCTGACTAACTTCACTCTGTATGACAGACTCTAGGTCTATCCACCTCATTACAAATAGCTCAGTTTCGTTTCTTTTTATGGCTGAGTAATATTCCATTGTATATATGTGCCACATCTTCTTTATCCATTCATCTGATGATGGACACTTAGGTTGTTTCCAGGTCCGGGCTATTGTGAATAGAGCTGCAATGAACATTTTGGTACATGTCTCTTTTTGAATTATGGTTTTCTCAGGGTATATGCCCAGTAGTGGGATTGCTGGGTCATATGGTAGTTCTATTTGTAGTTTTTTAAGGAACCTCCATACCGTTCTCCATAGTGGCTGTACCAATTCACATTCCCACCAGCAGTGCAAGAGTGTTCCCTTTTCTCCACACCCTCTCCAGCATTTATTGTTTCTAGATTTCTCTTTTTTTTTTTTTTTTAATTAGTTTCTGCTTTATAACAAAGTGAATCAGTCATACATATACATCTGTTCCCACATCCCTTCCCTCATGCATCTCCCTCCCTCCCACCCTCCCCATCCCACCCCTCCAGGCGGTCACAAAGCACCGAGCTGATCTCCCTGTGCTCTGCGGCTGCTTCCCACTATCTATCTACCTTACGTTTGGTAGTGTATACATGTCCATGCCTCTCTTTCGCTTTGTCACAGCTTACCCTTCCCCCTCCCCAAATCCTCAAGTCCATTCTCAAGTAGGTCTGTGTCTTTATTCCTGTTTTACCCCTAGGTTCTTCATGACATTTTTTTTTTAAATTCCGTATATATGTGTTAGCATACGGTATTTGTCTTTCTCTTTCTGACTAACTTCACTCTGTATGACAGACTCTAGGTCTATCCACCTCATTACAAATAGCTCAGTTTCGTTTCTTTTTATGGCTGAGTAATATTCCATTGTATATATGTGCCACATCTTCTTTATCCATTCATCCGATGATGGACACTTAGGTTGTTTCCAGCTCCGGGCTATTGTGAATAGAGCTGCAATGAACATTTTGGTACATGTCTCTTTTGGAATTATGGTTTTCTCAGGGTATATGCCCAGTAGTGGGATTGCTGGGTCATATGGTAGTTCTATTTGTAGTTTTTTAAGGAACCTCCATACCGTTCTCCATAGTGGCTGTACCAATTCACATTCCCACCAGCAGTGCAAGAGTGTTCCCTTTTCTCCACACCCTCTCCAGCATTTATTGTTTCTAGATTCCTTGATGATGGCCATTCTGACTGGTGTGAGATGATATCTCATTGTAGTTTTGATTTGCATTTCTCTAATGATTAATGATGTTGAGCATTCTTTCATGTGTTTGTTGGCAGTCTGTATATCTTCTTTGGAGAAATGCCTATTTAAGTCTTCTGCCCATTTTTGGATTGGGTTGTCTGTTTTTTTGCTATTGAGCTGCATGAGCTGTTTATAAATTTTGGAGATTAATCCTTTGTCAGTTGCTTCATTTGCAAATATTTTCTCCCATTCTGAGGGTTGTCTTTTGGTCTTCTTTATGGTTTCCTTTGCTGTGCAAAAGCTTTGAAGTTTCATTAGGTCCCATTTGTTTATCTTTGTTTTTATTTCCATTTCTCTAGGAGGTGGGTCCAAAAGGATCTTGCTGTGATTTATGTCATAGAGTGTTCTACCTATGTTTTCCTCTAAGAGTTTGATAGTTTCTGGCCTTACATTTAAGTCTTTAATCCATTTTGAGCTTATTTTTGTGTATGGTGCTAGGGAATGATCTAATCTCAAACTTTTACATGTCCCTGTCCAGTTTTCCCAGCACCACTTATTGAAGAGGCTGTCCTTTCTCCACTGTACATTCCTGCCTCCTTTATCAAAGATAAGTTGGCCATATGTGCGTGGGTTTATCTCTGGGCTTTCTATCCTGATCCACTGATCTATCTTTCTGTTTTTATGCCAGTACCAGACTGTCTTAATTACTGTAGCTTTGTAGTATAGTCTGAAGTCAGGGAGCCTGATTCCTCCAGCTCCGTTTTTCGTTCTCAAGATTGCTTTAGCTATTCGGGGCCTTTTGTTTTTCCAAACAAATTTTGAAATTTTTTGTTCTAGTTCTGTGAAAAATGCCATTGGTAGTTTGATAGGGATTGCATTGAATCTGTAGATTGCTTTGGGTAGTAGAGTCATTTTCACAATATTGATTCTTCCAATCCAGGAGCATGGTATATCTCTCCATCTATTTGTATCATCTTTAATTTCTTTCATCAGTGTCTTATAGTTTTCTGCATACAGGTCTTTTGTCTCCTTAGGTAGGTTTATTCCTAGATATTTTATTCTTTTTGTTGCGATGGTAAATGGGAGTGTTTTCTTGATTTCATTTTCAGATTTTTCATCATTAGTGTACAGGAATGCCAGAGATTTCTGTACATTAATTTTATATCCTGCTACTTTACCAAATTCATTGATTAGCTCTAGTAGTTTTTCGGTAGCATCTTTAGGATTCTCTATGTATAGTATCATGTCATCTGCAAATAGTGACAGCTTTACTTCTTCTTTTCCAATTTGGATTCCTTTTATTTCCTTTTCTTCTCTGATTGCTGTGGCTAAAACTTCCAAAACTATGTTGAATAAGAGTGGTGAGAGTGGGCAGCCTTGTCTTGTTCCTGATCTTAGTGGAAATGGTTTCAGTTTTTCACCATTGAGGACAATGTTGGCTGTGGGTTTGTCATATATGGCCTTTATTATGTTGAGGAAAGATCCCTCTATACCTACTTTCTGCAGGGTTTTTATCATAAATGGGTGTTGAATTTTGTCGAAAGCTTTCTCTGCATCTATTGAGATGATCATATGGTTTTTCTCCTTCAACTTGTTAATATGGTGTATTACATTGATTGATTTGCGTATATTGAAGAATCCTTGCATTCCTGGGATAAACCCCACTTGATCATGGTGTATGATCCTTTTAATGTGCTCTTGGATTCTGTTTGCTAGTATTTTGTTGAGGATTTTTGCATCTATGTTCATCAGTGATATTGGCCTGTAGTTTTCTTTCTTTGTGACATCCTTGCCTGGTTTTGGTATCAAGGTGATGTCGGCCTCGTAGAATGAGTTTGGGAGTGTTCCTCCCTCTGCTATATTTTGGAAGAGTTTGAGAAGGATAGGTGTTAGCTCTTCTCTAAATGTTTGATAGAATTCACCTGTGAAGCCATCTGGTCCTGGGCTTTTGTTTGATGGAAGATTTTTAATCACAGTTTCAATTTCAGTGCTTGTGATTTGTCTATTCATATTTTCTATTTCTTCCTGAGTCAGTCTTGGCAGGTTGTGCATTTCTAAGAATGTGTCCATTTCTTCCAGGTTGTCCATTTTATTGGAATAGAGTTGCTTATAGTAATCTCTCATAATCTTTTGTATTTCTGCAGTGTCAGTTGTTACTTCTCCTTTTTCATTTCTAATTCTATTGATTTGAGTCTTCTCCCTTTTTTTCTTGATGAGTCTGGCTAATGGTTTGTCAATTTTGTTTATCTTCTCAAAGAACCAGCTTTTAGTTTGGTTGATCTTTGCTATCGTTTCCTTCATTTGTTTTTCATTTATTTCTGATCTGATCTTTATGATTTCTTTCCTTCTGCTAGCTTTGGGGTATTTTTGTTCTTCTTTCTCTAATTGCTTTAGGTGCAGGGTCAGGTTGTTTACTCGAAATGCTTCCTGTTTCTTAAGGTGGGATTGTATTGCTATAAACTTCCCCCTTAGAACTGCTTTTGCTGCGTCCCATAGGTTTTGGGTCGTCGTGTCTCCATTGTCATTTGTTTCTAGGTATTTTTTAATTTCCTCTTTGATTTCTTCAGTGATCACTTCGTTATTGAGTAGTGTATTGTTTAGCCTCCATGTGTTTGTATTTTTTACACATCTTTTCCTGTAATTGATGTCTAGTCTCATAGCATTGTGGTCGGAGAAGATACTTGATACAATTTCAATTTTCTTAAAATTACCGAGGCTTGATTTGTGACCCAAGATATGATCTATCCTGGAGAATGTTCCATGAGCACTTGAGAAAAATGTGTATTCTGTTGTTTTTGGATGGAATGTCCTATAAATATCAACTAAGTCCATCTCGTTTAATGTATCATTTAAAGCTTGTGTTTCCTTATTTATTTTCATTTTGGATGATCTGTCCATTGGTGAAAGTGGGGTGTTAAAGTCCCCTACTATGATTGTGTTACTGTCGATTTCCCCTTTTATGGCTGTTAGTATTTGCCTTATGTATTGAGGTGCTCCTATGTTGGGTGCATAAATATTTACAATTGTTATATCTTCTTCTTGGATCGATCCCTTTATCGTTATGTAGTGTCCTTCCTTGTCTCTTCTAATAGTCTTTATTTTAAAGTCTATTTTGTCTGATATAAGAATTGCTACTCCAGCTTTCTTTTGATTTCCATTTGCATGGAATATCTTTTTCCATCCCTTTACTTTCAATCTGTATGTGTCTCTAGGTCTGAAGTGGGTCTCTTGTAGACAGCATATATATGGGTCTTGTTTTTGTATCCATTCAGCCACTCTGTGTCTTTTGGTGGGAGCATTTAGTCCATTTACATTTAAGGTAATTATTGATATGTATGTTCCTATTCCCATTTCCTTAATTGCTTTGGGTTCGTTATTGTAGGTATATTCCTTCTGTTGTGTTTCTTGCCTAGAGAAGTTCCTTTAGCATTTGTTGTAAAGCTGGTTTGGTGGTGCTGAACTCTCTCAGCTTTTGCTTGTCTGTAAAGGTTTTAATTTCTCCATCAAATCTGAATGAGATCCTTGCTGGGTAGAGTAATCTAGGTTGCAGGTTTCTCTCCTTCATCACTTTAATTATGTCCTGCCACTCCCTTCTGGCTTGTAGGGTTTCTGCTGAGAGATCAGCTGTTAACCTTATGGGGATTCCCTTGTGTGTTATTTGTTGTTTTTGCCTTGCTGCTTTTAATATGATTTCTTTGTGTTTAATTTTTGACAGTTTGATTAATATGTGTCTTGGTGTATTTCTCCTTGGATTTATTCTGTATGGGACTCTCTGTGCCTCCTGGACTTGATTAACTATTTCCTTTCCCAAATTAGGGAAGTTTTCAACTATAATCTCTTCAAATATTTTCTCAGTCCCTTTCTTTTTCTCTTCTTCTTCTGGAACCCCTATAATTCGAATGTTGGTGCGTTTAATGTTGTCCCAGAGATCTCTGAGACTCTCCTCTGTTCTTTTCATTCTTTTTTCTTTATTTTGCTCTGCATCAGTTATTTCCACTATTTTATCTTCCACCTCACTTATCCGTTCTTCTGCCTCAGTTATTCTGCTATTGATCCCATCTAGAGTATTTTTCATTTCATTTATTGTGTTTTTAATCGATGCTTGATTCATCTTTAGTTCTTCTAGGTCCTTGTTAACTGTTTCTTGCATGTTGTCTATTCTATTTCCAAGATTATGGATCATGGAAATAGAATCTTGGATCAGCTTTACTATCATTATTCTGAATTCTTTTTCAGGTAGACTGCCTATTACCTCTTCATTTGTTAGGTCTGGTAGGTGTTTATCTTGCTCCTTCACCTGCTGTGTGTTTTTCTGCCTTCTCATTTTGCTTATGTTACTGTGTTTGGGGTCTCCTTTTTGCCGGCTGCAGATTCGTAGTTCCCGTTGTTTTTGGTGTCTGACCCCAGTGGCTAAGGTTGTTTCAGTAGGTTGTGTAGGCTTCCTGGTGGGGGGGACTAATTCCTGTGCTCTGGTGGTTGAGGCTCGATCTTGTCTTTCTGGTGGACAGGTCCACGTCTGGTGGTGTGTTTTGGGGTGCCTATGGCCTTATTATGTTTTTAGGTAGCCTCTCTGCTAATGGGTGGGGTTGTGTTCCTGCCTTGCTAGTTGCTTGGCATAGGGTGACCTGCACTGTAGCTTGCTGGTCGTTGACTGAAGCTGGGTGCTGGTGTTGGGATGGAGATCTCTGGGAGATTTTCGCTGCTTGATATTATGTGGAGCTGGGAGGTCTCTTGTGGACCCGTGTCCTGAAGTTGGCTCTCCCACTTCAGAGGCACAGCACTGGCTCCTGGCTGCAGCACCAAGAGCCTTTCATCCACCCGGCTCAGAGTAACAGGGAGAAAAAGTAGAAAGAAAGAATTAGTAGAAGAAAGAAAGAGAGAGGGAAAGAAAGGAAGAAGGGAAGAAAGGAAGGAAGGAAGGAAGGAAGAAAGAAAGGAGGGAGGGAGGGAGGAAGGATGGAAAGAAAGAAGGAAAGAAAGGAGGGAGGGAGGGAGGAAGGAAAGGAAGAAAGACAGGAGGGAGGGAGGAAGGAAAGAAAAAGAAAGTGGAAAAAAGAAGGGTGGGAGGGAGGAAAGAAAAAGAAAGAAGGAAAGGAGGAGCGGAGGGAGGGAGGGAGGAAGGGAGAGTAGGAAAAAAAGAAAGAGCAGGTAAAGTAAAATAGAATAAAGTATGAAATATAGTAGCGTTATTAAAATTAGAAAGTAATTATTGGAAAAAAAAAAAAAAACGGACCGATAGAACCCTGAGACATATGGTGGAAGCAAAGCTATACAGAGAGAATCTTACACAGAAGATTACACATACAAATTCACAAAAAGAGAGCAGGGGGAAAAATCAAAAATCTTGCTCTCCAAGTCCACCTCCTCAATTTGGGATAATTCGTTGTAAAAAGAGGAAAAGGGCGAGAAGTCTGAAATCTTGCTCTCTAAGTCCACCTCCTTAATTTGGAATAATTCGTTGTAAAAAGAGGAAAAGGGGGGAAAGTCTTAAATCTTGTCCTCAAAGTCCACTTCCTCAATTTGGGATGATTCGCTGTCCATTCATGCACTCCACAGACGCAGGGCACATCAAATGGACCGTGGAGCTTTAATCCGCTGCCTCCGAGGCTGCACAGAGAGATTTCCCTGCCTCTGCTCTCACAGCTCCCGGGTCTCAGCCTTGGACCTGGCCCCGCCTCTGCGCGTAGGTCGCCGGAGGGCGTCCGTTCTTCGCTCAGACAGGACGGGTTTAAAGGAGCCGCTGATTCGGGGGCTCTGGCTCACTCAGGCAGAGGGGAGGGAGGGGCGCGCAGTGTGGGGCGGGCCTGCGGCGGCAGAGGCCGGCGTGACGTTGCAGCAGCCCGTGGCGCTCCGTGCGCTTTCCCGGGAAAGCCGTCCCCGGGTCTCGGGGACCCCGGCAGTGGCAGGGTGCACAGGCCCCCCGGAAGGCGGGGCGGACAGTGACCCGCGCTCGCACACAGGCCCCGCGGCGGCGGCGGCAGCGGCGGCGGCGGCGGCGGCGGGCCGCGGCGGGCGGCGGTGGCGGGCGGCGGCGGCGGCGGCGGCGGGCCGCGGCGGCGGGCGCCGGCGGTGGCGGCGGCGGCCCACGCCCGTCTCCGAGGTCCGTGCCTTACCCGCGGCTCGTGCCTGTCTCCGGCGCTTCCCCAAGCAGCCCTCTTAATGCCCTCTCCTCGCGCACCAGGAAACAAAAGGGAAAAAAGTCTCTTGCCTCTTCAGCAGCTCCAGACCCTTTCCCCGGACTCCCTCCGGGCTAGCCGTGGTGCACTAACCCCTTCAGGCTCTCTTCCTGCCGCCAGCCCCAGTCCTCTCCCTGCGCTCCGACTGAAAGCCGATACCCGAGCCTCAGCTCCCAGCCCCGCCCGCCACGGCGGCCGAGCAGACAAGCCTCTCGGGCTGGTGTGTGCCTGAGGGCACCGGTCCTCTGTGCCAGAATCTCTCCGCTTTGCCCTCCGCACCCCTGTTGCTGTGCTCTCCTCCGCTACTCCGAAGCTTTCCCCCTCCGCCACCTGCAGTCTCCGCCCGCGAAGGGGCTTGTAGTGTGTAGAAACCTTCCCCCCTTCACGGCTCCCTCCCACTGGTGCAGGTCCCGTCCCTATCCTATTGTCTCTGTTTATTCTTTTTTTCTTTTGCCCTACCCAGGTATGTGGGGAGCTTCTTGCCTTTTGGGGGGTCTGAGGTCTTCTGTCAGCGTTCAGTAGGTGTTCTGTAGGAGTTGTTCCACGTGTAGATGAATTTCTGATGTATCTGTGGGGAGGAAGGTGATCTCCGCGTCTTACTCTTCCGCCATCTTCCTCCGGGGTCCTGAAGCATGTCCTTGCCTCCTATCACACTGGAATCCCATCAAGCCTTCAGGCTTCCTACCAGCTTACAGGATGGAATCTGCTGGCGTCTCCCCGCTTTTCCCCTCCATTAATGGCAGGGTCCCAATGTGTACTTGCGACCCATGCTTTTCTCAAACCAGTGCTTCTCCCGTTTAGCGCGCGCCAACCCCCCTCGCGGGCTCCTTGCAAAAGACTCTATTATTTTTATTATTTTATTATTTACTTATTTGTGGCTGTGTTGAGTCTTCGTTGTTGCATGCAGGCTTTCTCTAGTTGCGGCGAGCGGGGGCTACTCTTCATTGAGGTTGCTTCTCTTGTTAGGGAGCACAGGATCTAGGCGCACGGGCTTCAGTACTTGTGGCACGTGCGCTCAGTAGTTGTGGTTCACAGGCTCTAGAGCGCCAGGTCCATAGTTGTGGAGCACGGGCTTCGCTGCTCCGTGGCATGTGGGATCTTTCCGGACCAGGGCTCGAACCCATGTCCCCTGCCTTGGCAGGCAGTTTCTTAACCACTGTGCCACCAGGGAAGTCCAACTATTGTTATTTTGAATTCTTCTCCATTTCCAAGTAATACTCTTCCATGACTATTTTCTCACTAAATTGGAGGCGTTATCAGTTCACTTTCTAACTTACTAATAAGTAAGGGTTTAGTTCCTTTACACTCTTTCCTATGTCCACACTGCTAAGTTATGTCATCATGAGTTATTCCACTGCTCATGATCTCTGACTTGTAGTCATATACTTAAAAACCTACATTGTTGATCAACCAGAAACTCTCTCAACGTCACGCTTTGTAAAATGAGGACATTCATACCATCTTCCCTTTTTTCTACCTCCTGTCTATCTTCCAAACCTAGCTTTTACGTTGTCAAAGTTGAAATTTATATTCTATGTGCAGTTAAGTCTTCTGTTATTTGAGAGTCAGTACAGAGTAAGGTTTAAGAGAACAGGCGGAGAGCCTGAACTCAAAGCCTCGATCCAACCTTAAATTAGGTACAGCCTGGGCAAGTTCCTTCCCTGACTTAGCTTCCTGTTCTCAAAAGTGGGAATGATATTAGCACCAACCTCATAAGGCTATTCAGAGGATTAAATGAGTTAATATATGCAAAAACACTTAGAGCCTAATATATACTAAGTACATACTAGTACACAATACATTTCAGTACATACCAAGTTAATACTAATACATACTAAGTATAGTTTACTTTAGTTATTTGTGATTACATGCATGTTGACAATAAAAGCTGCAAACCAAGACAGTATTGCCATTATTACAATGAAATTAATATTGCCCACTGCAGATGTACTGTGTCTCTGTGTATAGACTACACCTCGTTCCATACTGTGCCAGTGTCACTGCCCTTGTGCAGGGTGACCACATACCCCAAGCCGCCTTGGGCTGTTCCAGTTTATACCTGTTGTCCTGATGTTACAGCATTAGAGTGCCTCCTTACACTATTGAAGTGTAAGGAGTTTGGACAAGTTCCGGTTTGGACAACCAATTAGACAGGTGGTCATTACCCCTGTGTGTCACTGAAAAGGCGGACATCTATAGTGTCAAGTTGAAGTGGATTCTTCCCTTCCTCACCAATAGTAGGTTAAAAATCAACCATAGTTCAGTGTGCTTCAGGTTTATGTCCGTATAGCCTTTTCTCCTCTGGAGTTCAAGTTCCTTCTCCTCTTCCTCTCCCTCCTCCCTTCCAACAGTGCCTAACACCTAGTAAGTACAATATGCCTCAAGGTGTTTCTAAGCTCTCAATCACACAATCAATAGAAGCCTCTCCACTCTAGACTAGCTGCAATCTGCACTGAATCCCCTATTACCTTCCTTCTTGGTTTATTGCCTCATTTTGCTGGATTATGTCTATAAATAGTTTAAGGTGTAGCACAGGAGGTCAATTTTTCAAATTTCTTTCTGTACAAAATATCTTCTTCAGCCTCCACGTATGACTGATAGTTCGGCTGGATACAAACCCCTAGGGTGAAAATTATGTGCCTGAAAAACTTTGGAGGTATCTTTCTAATGCCTTCCAGGATCCATGGTGCTCATGACAAGTATGATAAAGTCAGATTGTAACCTTTTTTTTTAGGTGACCAGTATTTTTCTCTCTGGAATGGATGTATCCTCTCAGTATTTTATTCTATTTTAATTTATTTTTTCAGTATTTGAAAGTTTCACAATGAAGGGTGCCTAGGTATGAGTCTATTCTTGCTCATCTTGCGTAACTATTTTCAATCTGAGGCCTGATGTCTACTTTCAGCTGTGGGGAATTTTGTTGCCCTTTGACAGCTTCCCTCTATTTTTTTTCTGGGCCTGGAGTTTCTAATAGTAACATGTGGGATCTCCCAGATGCAGCCTCTCTAACATATTTCTATCACATTTTCCATTGTGTCTTGCTTTTTTATATATTGAGAAAATTTTTAAATTCCTACTGAATTTATTTCAGCACCCATATTTTCATTTCCAGGAGACCTCTGTTGCTTTCTGACCATTCTCCTTTTCATTAATACCCTAGTCTTCTTTTATAGTTGCTAGCTCTTTTTAAACCTCTCTCAGGATACTAATTAGGGTTTTTTCTTAAATTATTCTGTTCCCTAAATTGTCCCTGGTCCTACTAGGATATGCTTTCACTCTTTTTCCCCCTCTCTCATGTTGTAAGCTTTACTCAACTAACAGGCAAATGACACTTATTTTCTATTTAAGAATGAGCGCAGAAAGCTCCCTGAAGTCAACGATTGATTGGCCTCTTATGCAGGAAGGAGCGGGCAGTAACAGTAATAGGATCTCCCCCAAACACAATTTTCTAGGGTGTAAAAACTCACACTAGCTGCCCCAGTTCTCGCCAGTTTCACTGTTTTCAAAATGAAATCATCTCATTTCAGGAGGGTGAGGGCGGGGCTGGGAGTCCACTCCTCCAAACACAACCCTTCAATGAGCTCCCGTATTTCAGTCACACTTTTAACTAACTCCACACTCTCTCCTACATGCGCATCAAAGCGCGGAGCTACTTCTGCAGGTGGGGTCAGAATCCTCCTCAGTTGCACGTGGTCCCTGTGCATATTCTAGGTGATGCTTTTCCTCTGTTCTACTGCTTCAGTTTCACACTCTTCCACTTGTCTTCTGTCTTTCAAAACTATGTTGAAATCTCTTGATTTTTGTGGGCATATATACTTAAACACTTTGATACCATCATTGTAGTGTCTTGTCAAAACAGAGAAGAGCTAAAAGGGTTCTCAGTGCATTCTGAATCTGCTATTCTGTGGTCCCAGTGTTTAAACTTCTTGGATTTCCCCAGTGTCTATTACTGCTTTTACAAATACAATCTCGTGGGCTATTCGTGAAGGAAATGAATACACCACAACTAAAATGACAAGGAATGCGGGTTAGATGCTCTAGGGTCTTGTCATACTCTGCCATTTACTAATAAACCACTTACGTTCTACAAATTGTAGGTGCTCATTTATAAAACGAAAGGGAGTAACTCTACATGAACTATAGATTTCTCATACTCTAACGTTTCATAATTTTCTAAGTTCTTTTCTTAAAATTTCTCTATATTATCATTAATTTTAATTAAAAAATAAAAACCTAACTCTTTTGAAAATCAAAGAGTAATTCCCATAGTCCTACAATAACGGGATAATGAGTTCTGAAACCTGTCAAGTGTCATGTTTCATATGAAGAGAAAATCATATTAAATAATTTTAAAAAATTAAACGTGGACTTTGTAGCACAAAGACAAGGTCCCCCCCAAATGGTGTTCCTTTATTTACTAGAAATGTTCAGCTCTGCATTAAAGTTGAAATAAAATAAATATATTAATTTTGAGGTGCAAAAATTTCTTATGAAAATCAATTTTTCTTTTCTGTCCATACAAACAAAAGTATGGAATGACATTAGAGGTCAGGTTTATTTGGTAATAGAATGAAGCTTCTTGATATTTTTGATTTTAGGAAAGGAGAATATCAACATCGAAACGTTTTTCAACTTTACTTTTATTTAAAATGAGGCCATATTTTCCTCTTATAAAAAGAGAGTTCAACTAGAACTGTCCATTTTCTCATCTGTAAAACAAGAGCACTGAATCAGCTGACTGTATTCATTCAGAACTCAATTTCCTTATGATCACTAAGGTTCTCCCTAAATCTAATATACTAAGGTTCTAAGGAAAGGAAAATATATTACTAACGACATGTTTTGATTTTAGTTTCTTAGAGTTCAAATGTCCACCATTCACCTTGGTCTAAGCTTAAGGAACCATTCAAGGGGATACAATGCAGGTGGGAGGAGAAAACAGAACCCTCACACAAGCTGTGCTACGTTGCAATCAGCCTTCCGTTTGAAAAATAATCTTCTCTATAGCTTTAAAGTGATAACTTTGTACCTGCAATGCTTCTTGTTTCAAATGGATTTTCTCTGGCTCCTCCTGAACACGTTCTGAGGAGTCGTCGACCTCTTCGATTTCTGAGGAGGAAGGACTCTCTACTGTCACAGTCACAGGAAATTCTGATGGACCTGAGTGTCACAAGAAGAAGATAGGAAACCACAGAGTTGTTACACTAAAGTGCAAAGAAAGAAGACAAGATTGTATAAAAGACAACACAAGCCAGATACCAAATATCCAAATATTAGAGGACATTTAACAAAAGTGATCTGAGGTATCATTCTTTATAAATGTCTCTCACTGCTCTTTAGTGTAAAACAGGCAATGACTAAGTAAAAGTACAGTAACTTATTTTTGCTATGTTACTGTACAGACCTCTGTTGTACGTGGTTAGGATTAGTAATGGGAATTGCCCATATTATTTTACTAAGTTTCTTTCACAGAAGCCAAGTGAAGATCCAAGGTAAACATTTTTTCTCAGATCAACTTTATACTGCCAAAGAAAAATTTATTCTTCACCATCAGACAAAAACAGTCTGGAAGAAAATGTAGTTTTTCAGAGGAAAATACATCAGTAAAGGGACTGATGAATAATCAGAAAGTCAACATATCTAAGCTGTGAATAATAGACATTAGAATTAAAAAAAATAAATCACATACACATACACAACTAAAACTGACCCATCAAAAATTTCATCTTCTCACCACCCTTAAGCCAAAACTAGGGCAACAATTCTCCCAGCAAGCTTCACTGCCACTGCAATGTTGTTCAATAGGACATTTCCAAACATTTAAAAACTGACCTGGCCACAACCCCATAAAAGTCTACAGATCATAAAGAACTGTGCTGGGATTATATAACCACGCAGAAGACAAGTCACTAGGACATCATTTTGACAACAAGCAGCAAACCCTGCAGCATAGGAAAACCCTAACAGGAGAACGAGGTGCACACCCCTCTCTCTGGGAATGCAAGGCCAGGACTGACACCCAAAATGCTCTTCTCTCAACCTCAGCAGTGGTGCCTTTCACAGAGCAACTATGCAGTCTCCCAAGACCACTGGGAAGGAGAATCTGATACTGACAGTATTAGCTTGCCACGAGGCCATATGCGAGAGAATTTGTGCGGCCTTGGTGAGAGAGCAGAGGTTTGGGAGATGCTGCTGTATATTGGCTTTCAGATCAGGAATTTGTACATATAGCCCGCAAACAACGTTTCTTGAAAACATGTGAACATTCTTGAGTATGACAGCTCCATGTGAGGGGTCAGAAATGGCAGTCAAGTTCGTCTCACTGGGTAACAGCTGATTTGCAGACTGGAAAACAGGATTCCTTGTTTACAGACATCACCACAAGGCTGCCCGTTGTGTGCCAAATCCACACAACTACACAGTTGCATTGGGAGAGCGACCAAACATGTTTTACATGGATTTATTTCAGAGAGGGAAATGCTTCTTGTAAGGCTCTGTCAGTTTAAAAAGCAAGAATGACCATCCACCTTTCCGAATTCAAGCCCTATATATCATAAATATGATAGCTACACACCACCAACTGATTACATACATCACGAGCTTTGATGAATGGAAAGCCCCTAAAAAGATAGCAACAAAACGAAGTTAGATCTTCATGTAAATACATCACCAGTTAAACCCAGTTAATACAACTATTTAGTAGTATGAACAGTATCCATATAGAATTGTGTATAAAAATAAATAAGCTCAAAACAAGGACCTGGAGGGCTCTGCTACGGAGAAAACAGAACAGAATTCAGCCTACTGGCTTGGTAATAACTCTCTGAACTGCTGAGAGGCCCCTTCAGCTCCTGTGTTCAGGATGGTTGAGATTTCAGTCTCTCTTCTTTAAATGGTGATATTAATCGTTCTCTAATTTACCACCCTGTGTGACGAGGATGGACCTGCGATTAAGTGTCTCAGCAAGAAGATAGGAAACCACAGAGCTGTGAAACTCAAGTGCAATCGCTGGGGATTCAACACTATAGTTTATACAACAGCAATTCACATTACCATTTGCAAAAAAGTAGTCGGTTGTCCAGTGGGGATTAGAAACATCCATTTAACATGAGCAACTGAACAGATATTTTACACAGTAACTACTTCAAGTACTATTTAAAATCAATTCTCTTTGTTTTCTTAAGCAATTGTTAATCCCCAATTTCCTGATTACTACCAAGTAAGTCACCTGAAGATCATCTAGAGCCATCTATTTCACTTAGCAAGCCTAAAGCTATAATTCAACCATTTTATTTACTGTTCTGTGACAAAAATTACTATGAACAGCTATCCCCTGGATAAGAAATAAGGTAATGCTAGTTTGACTCACTAAATCTGATTTACTGAGTTAATAAGCCAGTTGATTTAGAATAGGTCTAATGCATATTTTCCATCCATTCTGCATTAAACTATTTCCCATGCCTAAAATGTCTTTTTTCCCATTCGTACGTATCCAAATTCCTACTTCTGTGCTGTAGGGCTTCGCTCAACTACACCTGCCTTTAATGAAACTTTTCTCACATGCACAATTGGTGATCATTTTAGTCTCCTCAAGACTCCCACTGAGTTACCTCTGTTGTGACACTTGAGAAACAACTTGAAACTCCCAATTACTTTTAATTTTTCTTCCTTAGAGCGCTCATTAGGCAGAAGCCATGTGTGAGTTACCTTTTTTCCTCTACACAAAGCACCAGAGACCACCCACATAATACAAGTTCCAAAATAAAGAATTCTAAATGACTGAAAAAGACAGGGAATGCAAACAGGTTACCTGTTGCTTTTTGCACTTTCTGCAGGACACAATGGCCGGAAACCAGACACTCCAGGTGGTAGCGCTTCAGGAGGGTAACATTCTTGACCAGCAGAGTGTTTCCTTCCATTACTTACAGGCTTCTTTGCGGCCAAGACTACGTTTGACAAAGCATGAAAACAAGGAATCAAGATGCACCAAAGGTCTACAGAGCAACTGTCACACGTGCACACGTCGAAAGGAATCAAAAAGGCACTTGACAATGATGCCAAGCCCATTAAAAAGAGGATCGGTTTTGTACAAAGGTTTTACAAAAGCCAGCATTTAAAAAAAATATAAGTTCTCTACAGTAACAAGTTATTTTAACTAAAACAAAAGTATTGAGATGTGCAGAAATGCAAAAATAAAGTTTAAAAAAAATCCCAAAGTATGATACATTTTATGTATCATGCAGAAACACTCAAGTTTCCTGAATCTTAGAACACCTTTGGCATTTCTGAATCTCAAGGACACAGAAACACAGATACACCCATGACTTCTGCCAAACAGAATCTTCAGAAGTAGACCAAAAGTTAAATTTAAGATGAATTTTTCTATGTAAAAACAATACAAGTTATAAGGCTGCAAGTTGCTGGGGGGTAGGTGAGTCAATTTTACCCTCCTATAAGCCTGTCAACCTTCACTGCTCCTTTGATTTCATATAGAAAACACACAAAAAAACAAATGAAACCCACTGGATGAAAGAGTGAAATGTGGAGACTTACCCTATATTTCAGTAGTAAAGAGGCAAGTATCTTTATAGGAAACATTTGGTTGCAAAAACTAGACCTACGTGTTAATATTTTACTTAGAACAAGCCATATATTAAAATTCACATTTAAATATTTAATTTGAATTTACTGAAAACAAACATCATAGGTTAAAATGGTTATATTTATCCTTCAAAGCTACTGTATTTTATGTTATTTTATTTATTTATTTTAATAGATCTTGATTGGAGTATAATTGCTTCACAATTCTGTGTTAGTTTCTGTTACACAACAAAGCGAATCAGCCATATGCATACCCATTTCCCCATATCCCACCCTCTTGAGCCTCCCTCCCACCCTCCCTATCCCACCCCTCTAGGTCATCGCAAAGCACCAAGCTGATCCCCCTGTCCTATGCTGCTGCTTTCTACTATATTTTAGCAGCATTAGGATGCAGGGTAAAATGGAGTGTATGCGGTAATACAGGACAAATATTTCATAGAGTGTAGCTTATTGATAATCACCACACGATCCTGTGTGATTTACATGCCTCTTAAAAATATATAGGAGGGCTTCCGTGGTGGCGCAGTGGTTGAGAGTCCACCTGCCTATGCAGGGGACACAGGTTCGTGCCCCGGTCCGGGAAGATCCCACATGCCGTGGAGCAACTGGGCCCGTGAGCCATGGCCGCTGAGCCTGCGCGTCCGGAGCCTGTGCTCCGCAACGGGAGAGGCCACAACAGTGAGAGGCCCGCGTACCACACACACACACACACACACACACACACACACACACAAATATATATATATATACGTATTAAAATTTTTTTAAATTACACTTTTCTTGTTAGGAGATTAAAAAATTTCTAATAAAAGTTCCCATCTTTTATTAGGCATACATAAGTACAATATAAATGTGACACAATTCACACCATTATTTCACCCCTATACTCACCTGGATCTAGGTATATACCCAGATACTGATTTGGCTTACCTCTATGTCTCCAAATAACTGAGGCAAATACAAAAAAAAGCCCAGGAAATAAAATTACTCTTAAAAGAGCTCAATGAGCTTGTATACTTCAGTTACATTTCCACTTTGTTTAATCATGCTAACTAAAAAAAAATGTTTAACTGTTCTCATTCCATGATGCCCTATTATTCTGTACTAATTTTACAGAATTCCTAATATGTTTTACATATACATGTTTTATTTATTATATCTATCCATTTCTAATATCATAGCAAAAGTCAATGTAGCTATTTTAAGAATGCTTTACATATGATATAAATTTTTAATAATAATATTAGTGTGATATCACAAATCTTAACTTCTTTGAATGTACTATTTGATTATTAAAATATCACTCTCTTGAAATAACAATGGGCAGACGATCATAAGTTTTTGACTTCATAAACACTCTTAACAACTTATTTAATACACTATTGTCCAAGCAAGTTGATGAATAGAGAATCAAAAACATACAACTTTAATTAGAAAAAAAAAGCTGTATTTATGAAGATGTTTACAATAGTTTGAGGTTATTTCCAATTTTTCACCAATTTAAAAACTTGACCAACTCAATGAAACCTTGTGAATGCAATGTTAGAAAGTATAACTATGAATCACAGAATTTAAATTTAGTATGAAAAGAATGGCAAATTATATTGAAGCTATGTGGAATTATGTGTATAGACAGCAGGAAGAGAAAATTAAAAAAAATAAAAATAAAACCCAAAAATCTTCAAACAACACATTTTTTAAAATTTGTGGTAAACGACACAAAACAGAAAATTTATAATTTTAACCATTTTAAAGTGGACCGTTCAGTGATATGAAGTCAACAAAGTTTTAAAACTTTCAGAGGGCACCTGAATAAAAGATGTGTTGTCCACTGGTGATTTTAATGTATCTGGTATATAACTAAAGTCACCACAAAACTCTTTCTGGGAAATTGGCAGATCATAAACATAAACAATATGCTTTTTATTAAACCTTATTGTTTTGCTGTTTCAAAATTCAAATTTACTCACAAAAAAGAGTCAGTTTCATTAGATTTGGTTTCACAAATGCTGCTCCTGCTATTCATTCTTATCACCAAAAAAAAAAGACTATGTGTGACTAACGATAATATGTTACAGAAAATAAAAAGTTAAAAGGTTTTCAATCTGCATATCTGGGAACCTAAATTAAAGCATCACACAACATTTTCAAAAACAGAAAAGCCATTTGATTTGACTCAAATCTTAGTTTTAAGATGGCAGAAAGTACCTTGATAATTTTCTTTTAAGAAAGAAAGAAAACCAAGCCATTAAAGAGAAATTCTTCCGAGAGAACTGAAACATGTTATATACCTCTGACTTGGCACTCCTTCCATCTGGAGAACTTGTTTGGTAACTGTTTTCATCACAGAATGACCTAAAGTAAAATGAATTGAAATTAGAGTAATTATTTTCCAATGAGTGGCTATTTCCATTTAAAACCAAAAGGCAACTAATTATTGCTTTTCCCATACATTTAAATATGAAATCTACATTATATAATTATACACTTATTTCCCCCTTTGTGTATTCTAATTTCTTCCTCAGAAACCTAAGATGCCATCTTGCAGACTGCCCACAGTGGCTACTATTTTGGCAGCAGCAAAGGTCAACTTGAAACATTTTGCATCTAAAGTGGCTTTGGATACCTTTGGATACAAAGTACAGTCTGAGCACCGTCCAGACACTTAGATACCTAAAGAGCATCTAAGATATCAAACCAGGGCATCCAAGATAACAAACCAAGTCCTGATATTCCCTCAAAAGCTGCTCCTCCCATCAGCCCCCTTCTTCTAAGGGATACTACCCAGTTGCACACATAATCATCAACGACTTGTCTCCGTGTTACTATTTCCTTCATACCTCACATCTATCTGCAGGTCTTGATAGCTACACCCTCAAAACACAACCTGAATTCAACCACTTTTCACTTGCTGCAAACTTCCAACCTAACCTAGGCCATAAACATCTCTTATTTGGAGCACTGTGATAGTCTCCTAACTGGTCTCCCTGTTCCTCTTCTTTTTTCTTTTTTTTTTTTTTTTTGCGGTACACGGGCCTCTCACTGTTGTGGCCTCTCCCGTTGCGGAGCACAGGCTCCGGACGCGCAGGCTCAGCGGCCATGGCTCACGGGCCCAGTCGCTCCGCGGCATGTGGGATCTTCCTGGACCGGGGCACGAACCCGCGTCCCCTGCATCGGCAGGCGGATTCTCAACCACTGCGCCACCAGGGAAGACCCCTGTTCCTCTTCTTTATCCTCCCAAGTCCCTTCTCTATACCAGGTCACCTTATTCAGATACGATTTGGATCATGCCTTTTTCCAGTTCAAACCCCTCTACTCATTTAGAATAATCCACATCTTTACTCTGGCCTTCAAGACTTTACAAGAGCAGACCCCTGGCTAGCTCCTTGACCTCATGTCCTACCACACTCTTCTTCACTCGGTACTCTGCCCAGATTGGCCTCCTTGCTTTTCCTTAAATACTCCACCCACCTACATGCCTACATACTCATTGCCTCCTTGTCCTGGAATGTGCTTACTCCACATCTTCCATGGCTTGCTCCTCTCTTCATTCAGGTCTCCGTTCAAATGCCACTTCTCCAGTGAAGCTGTCCCCTAACAAACCTATCCAATGGAGTCCTACCTGCTCTCCCTCACTCTCCTTACATTAAGATACTTTTGCACTTCCTACTCTCTAAAGTTACATGACTTATCTGTTTACTCATTTCTATCTGATCTCCTTCACTAGAATGTAAGCTCCATGAGGGCAAGACTTTTGTCTGTCTGGTTCACTGCTTTATCCCTAGTCCGTAAACCCGTATCTGGCACACAGAAGATGATTACAAAATTACTTGTGAATCTGACAAATGAATAAAGTACTCCTGGCAAGAATTCAGAGGTTGCAAAGGAAAGAAAGAATGGTCTTGGTGGAAGCAGCCTTAGTATCTAGGTTCACCTCTATTCAGAGTAGAGATAAGAAAAATTGACAAGTATAATTCACTTTAATTAGTACAGTAGCTGCTAAAAACATAAGGGAAGTGCAACACTAGAAAAGTACAGTTGAAGCTTGAACAACATGGGTTTGAACCTCACGGGTCCACTGACACACGCATAGTTTTCAATAAATAGGTACTATCGTCCTACATGATCCGAGGTTGGTTGAATCCACAGATGTGGAACCACTGACTATAAACTTATACCCAGATCTTCAACTGCGTAGGGGTCGACACCCCTAAACCCACGTTGTTCAAGGGCCAACTGGATATGATGAGGAAAGTTAAACACATTAAGTTTTAAAAAACTGTCAATACCTGAACAAATTCTTTTTGTTTTGCTATGTGTTTATCAATTTTAAAAAAGTGACCACATACCAACCAGCAGATTTTTTCTTATATCCAGAACGAGCAGAGTTCTGTTGGTTTCAAGGGCCTTTAGTAGAGCCTTTGCTCCTTCACTGGTGAGGCCGCACTGCTGCAGGTCAAGTGCTTTCGATGAAAGACAAAAGGTCACTTGCTAACTCTACAGATTTAACATATAGACAACTCTCATTTTCTCACGTGTGGAAGAGTCCTGCACAAGACAAGTCATGGCAGGTTTGTAATTTTGGGTATGGAAAAAAACAGAGACATATACGCACACACATAATGCATAATCCAATTTAAAAACCTCTTCTTGGATGTGCAATGATAACCCTGGCTTTAGTACCAATAGATCAGACAACAGATTTTACAATTACAGAACTGAAGAATAACTGTATATAACCTATGAGCAAAAAGCATCACAAAATGAATCTCAGTTCATAATTAGCAAGGGCGGCAGGGGCATGTAAACCTCACAAGCAAAACCTGGTGGAGCTCAGAAATGCACTGCATTCTTTTGATCATGATCTTCAGCTCCAAATCACACTTGAAACTAGTTCAAAGGGGAAAACAAAATAGAAGAAATGTAATAACTGTTAGTTTTAGAGGAAAAAAAGACAAGTCTAAGAGGATACAAATAATAAAAACTTTCAACAATGTGTGAATAGAGCATACTAAAAACCTATCATGAAAGTAGGATGGTCAAGAACCCTCGCAGTAAAAGGTCAGACAAAAACCAGAAAAACTGATCATGAATTCTAGTAGTTCTGGGGCTGAACAACCTACTCATTTAAACCAAAGGGATCATCACTAAAGCGCAGGGATTAAAAAATATTACATGAAAGGAAACTATCATGAGTCTTTTGTTTAAGTGTTGTGTGGACCATCACATTAAAATAACTGGAGTCTTTCAACACCCCCATGACACACAGAAATAGCAAGTCAGACATACGGATCTGACAGGATATGATACAACCCTTACAAACTCTCACTACAGAAGAATGGACACAGGGTATAAATTAACCAAATAGCCAAATTAATACAAACAGCCAGTAAACCTCACCAGTCAATCAGATGAATACAAAATAAAACAAAATGTGGTTATTCTCCTATCAGATGAAGCCAAGATTCTGTAAGAAAAGCCTTTAAATAATGTCTATACCCTTTGGATCCAAAAACTCTCTTTCTAAGAATTTAACCAGAAGAAATAGTCAGAGATATAGGTAAGGATATATATCAGAGTACTATTTGTAACTGAAAAACTGGACAAAGCTTATATACAAGAATGGATAAGCTATGTGCACTGTGGCATATTCATATAATGGAATACTGAACAATCAGAAAAAATGATGTAGGAGATACAAATTTACTGATTTGCTAAAATGCTCATACTAAATTAATTGAAAAAAGTTATAAAATTTGGAGTAATCCCACTTGCATAGAAAATGGACAGGTACTCATTTTTGTAGTTTTACATTTTTTTACAAGTGCTACAGGCCAGTGTTTGTGAGAGGCAGGCTTCCCATCTACTGTTGGGGTGGACTACAAATTGGCATAGCCTTTCTGGGTGGTAATTTGGCCATGTGTATCAAATGTCTTAAAAATAGGTCACACTTAGTCATTCCACTTGTAGTACCTTATTCTACAGAAGTAATCCCGATGCACACAGAGATGTATATACAACGTATTCACATTGTTTCTGACAGGGAAAAGCAAACTGTCTAAATAGAACTGCAAAGAATTAATTAAACTATGGAACATCAATACGACGCAATACTACATAATACATCATTAAGTGAAAAAAGCAGGAATGTGAAATAGCAAGTATACTACAATTCTATTTTTGGAATCCCTAAGTGTACATATATATTTGTAGGAAAAAAAAGACTGAAAGTATATACGCCAAAATGAACAGTGATTATATCTGGGTATTAAAATTATAGGTTCTCTTGTTACTCTGTATTTTCTGTAAAGGATATATGCAACTCTTAGAGAAAGTTGAAAAGCAAAATAAAAGCTATCAGTAAAATGAGGCTTTAAATAATCCTATCACAATAGTATGCCAAAAGCTAAGCATATTTCATATTAAAAATTCAATATTTTCAATTTTAGAATTTCCCTCTAAGCCATAAATCCTCACTAAGAGATTCTGCCAAAGCACTTGCACCCAGGTCACCAATGAGCGTGTTGCAGTTCAGAGTGATGCGCCTCAAACCAGCCATGCAGTCAAGATCAGGTCTCCTGGAATGAAGACTCTCAGCCCAGGTTTCTTCATGCCTTCTGGTAGTCGGATACTTCAAAGATTTAATGGGATGAAATTAAGATGCTTGAATAAGGAAACAGGGTGTGCCTGAGTATGGCTTATTATGTCAGAGATTTACACACACACACAGATCAAGCATATATGCCAGGAGCATCAACCTGAGAAATTCAACAGTCACTTCTGGTTTACGAGTCCAGTGACCCAGATTCTGCTTGGTCAGTGATTAGATTCTAGCCACTGCATTTCCTGTTTCTGAACACTTATGCAAAGTTGGACAACTCAATTACAGTCTATGAATTATTTTCCTTATCTTCTAAGTCAGGGAATTGGTTCTAAATTCTATCTTTGCTGAGGCCCTATATTTCATCATCCTGTCCTCCAATGGCCTCCAAACACCTGACTGGGCAAACCATAAGAAAACTTTTTAATATGCATCTTATTTATTAACAAATTATATACACAAAGTTCCATACATAGAATTTATGTACATGATAAACTACACAGATTTTTAAAAATAATACAAAGGTAAAAATGTTCTAATATTTTCTTTTCCTAACTCCTAAGGCATTATTTTATTTTACTTATTTTTTATAAAGATTTATTTATTTATTTGTTTGTTTGGCTGTGCCGGTCTTTAGTTGCAGCATGCTGGATCTTTTACTTGTGGCATGTGGGCTCTTAGTTATGGCAGGAACGTGGGATCTAGTTCCTTGAGCAGGGATCGAACCCAAGCCCCCTACATTGGGAGCACATAGTGTTAACTGCTGGACCGCCAGGGAAGTCTCAAGCATTATTTAAAAAACTATATTTACAAAATGTACCTCACATGCTACCTAGGGTGTGCACACAAGCTTTAGAGGCCTGGACTATGCAGAGCCAGTTTGATGTGCCTTGGGAAAATAATGGTTTGACATTTAAGCAAAAGTACTGTCTTGAAGACATTCAATTCTTTATATTCATAAAGTAAATTTTGGTAACAGGGAACACTGACTGTCAATGAAAAAAGTCTTATTACATTCCTGAAAAAGTAAAAGACTCAAAGTGCCTTTGTTACTCTAAAAGGAAAATCATTAGTGTCATTTTTCTATTAACAATAACTTATTAAAGCTCCAAGCAGAAACAACAGCAATCACTTACACAGCGCTTAGTATGTGCCAGGCACTATTTATACAAATAAGTGCATTTAAACCTCATAAGGAGGCATAGAGGTTAAGTGATTTGCCCATGGTCACTAGCTATGAAATGGGAGAAAGGGGATTTGAACCTAGGCCATTTGGCTTCTGCACCCAAGTTCCTGACTGTTTTCTACCTCAGGGGTCAATGGACTTGCCCTGTATAGGCTCAAAGAATTTTTCAATTTTTAAAATCTAAATTTAAACATTTCCAGATTTGTGGGCTATACAGTTTCTGTTGCAACTACTCTGCCCCACTGGTGTAGGGTGAAAGGAGCCATAACTACCATGTAAACAACAGGTGCGACTATGTTCCAGAAAAACTTCCTTTACAAAGCCAGGCGACGGGCTGGATCTGGCCCACCAGCCAGAGTTTACCTATCCCTTATCTGCACCATCAAACTATTAAAAAGCCTTCATGTCAAATTATTAACTAACTTTAGGCCTAAATACAGTCATTATAACCACTGTAAAGTTGTTAAGGCATTATTTTAAAAACTGTATTTACAAATTGCTGATGTACTGACTTTTATTAGTTTAAAAACTACAACAGCTAATAAACACTTGATTCATTTAAGTCTTGAAGACTAGAATGGCATAGTTTCTTCAGAGTATTACAATAAAAGTTTTCAGTAAAAAAACATTCATAGAAGTATTATTAGGTATTATATATTAAATCTATTTCTAAAATTAAGTGGACTATCTTTACTAAATGGTAGAATCCCAAACTGAAAACTGGTCACATTCTTTCAGCAAAATGAAAGCTGCGCTCACATGTATCAAAAGACAAAAATTAGGGCTTCCCTGGTGGCGCAGTGGTTGAGAGTCCGCCTGCCAATGCAGGGGACATGGGTTCGTGCCCCGGTCCGGGAAGATCCCACATGCCGCGGAGCGGCTAGGCCCGTGAGCCATGGCCGCTGAGCCTGTGCGTCCAGAGCCTGTGCTCCGCAATGGGAGAGGCCACAACAGTACCACACACACACAAAAAAAAGACAAAAATTAACTGCCCTCTGTATCAATATATTAATGTGTTTCAATCACATATGTTTTCATGAAAGTTTAAACATAAAATCACCTTTAAGATCTAGGCCATGGGATCGGCTCCATGCCATGACAGAATACACCCCGTGAAGTTTACTTAACTTGTCTTAAGTGTGATAGAATTCTTTATACCTTGACAAATAACTAAAAGGAAAAAAAAAACCCACACACACAATAAGATGAAGAGCCTATACATTTGTCAATCTTGACTTATTTGCTTTTCTTGAGTCAGTTGGAAGTTTATAGCCACATTCTCAAAATCATTAACTACAATCTTCCCAAACAGGTAATTGACAAACAGATGCATTCTAAAACTTGTCAGTAACAAAGTGCTATTCCAGTTTACAGCAACAGTTTAATTCTATTTAGATACTAAAACTGAATACACTGAATACTGCAAACTTTATTGCCAACCACTCAGCAAAGTACTACATACCTTTTCAGATATAGGAAAAAAAATAAAATAAAAAGCATACGACTCTTCCTATTTTCATTTCCACAGATACATCCCAATCTTAATGATCAATCAGCGATTTAAACGTCAACTATAAACCCAGTATACTGCTGCTATGCAGTGTACTAGAGCAATAGAAGAGAGAGGACCTCAAACCCTCTGGTTCCCTCAAAGTCAAAGGCAGGCTTCCTGACCCCTCCAGACCACTACTGGACACAGGGAAGGCACACTAATGTTTCAGGACCCCAACCAACAGTCACCTGCTTTGTGATTACTTCCATGACACACCCTCACCAACACCACTGAGTTTGCTGCTCCTACGGGACGTTACATGTATTTCCTATTTTAACACATACCACAGTGCATCATAATTATGATTTCAGATAGATGTTCTAACAATTGAAAGAGAATGATGACTTTTTTGCTCTTTACATCTTGCTATTTCCCTTCCCATAATATTTCTTGAAGCGAAACCATAAAATATAGACAAACACAAAAAACAGAAAATATACAAAACGTGTGCTTTGCACCTTAACGCAAACTTAAGTAAAATTAGTTCTGACAGTATCCAGCATGACAAACTTCCATGGTACAAATGAGAATGGACCAAGGTTTGAGCAGGTACAGGAGACAATCCAGGCATGAACAACACCAAGGAAAGGTAGACAGGAAGTAACATGGTGTGTAGGAAATCACGAGACCAGTCTGATGGGAAGAGACTTAAACAAGACTGAAACTCACTTTCTAAACCTCCATCTCCAATTGGACAATTCGCAGGACACAGGTGCACCAAAGTGGCCAATTTATTCAATCCCTTTAATATGGAGAAAGAGTTTAAAATTTTACTGGTTTGATTTGCCCCAAAAGCAACTCTCAACAGTTATGGCCTCTGTCGTCGGAGCTTTGTATGAAATTAAGTCAAAGTGTGGAGCTCCTTTGCCTTTTTTTTTTCTCCTTAAAAAAGAAAAGAAACAATTGTTCCGAGTAAAAACAAACATATTCCAAAGCATGTGTACACTGAAAAGTAAAGAAACTTTATTAACAACTTCATAAAAACTGACTTAAAATTTTAAAAAGAAAAAAACATGTTTTGAAGTCCTTCTGACTGGAGTCGTGTCTCATAGTGTCCTTTCTTTACAGAAATAGTCGTATTAGGACACATATGCACAAGGATTAACACCATGAAACACTGTACACGGCGGGCCCCGGCGAGCTCACCAGTCGTCGTCTGAGTCCAGGTCTCTGGGGAGGATCCACTCCACGGATGAGCCCAGGAGAGTCTGAAGCTCGTTCGTGAACTCCACCAGATCTAAGAGCTCCTTACTTTCCGGATTAAAGGACTCCAGGTCTTTGGGGCAACAGAATAAGAGACTTGCTGACACTTGCCGGCAGAACTCGGCCTCTGCGATGGTGACAATTTCCACATTTGGGAAATTGCAGCGGAATATGCAGGAGGACATTTGCAGTTTCTTGAGCAGGTCTGAGAGCAACAGCCAGTTACGACGCCTACACCAGAGAAAGGACAGTGGTTTGAGTTTCCGGCAAAATTAGAGGCGCTCCCAACTATGAACTACCCGTCTCCTGGCGGTGAAAGGGCCTGCTCCTTCCACTTTGATTACCCCACCCCCACCCCACTTCTCACTGTCCTCAGAAGATCTACTTCTTCTTTTTTTCTTTAATTTTATTTATTTATTTATTTTTGGCTGCGTTAGGCCTGTTGCTGCGCACGGGCTTTCTCTAGTTGTGGCTCACGGGCTCTAGAGTGCAGGCTCAGTAGCTGTGGCGCACGGGCTTAGTTGCTCCGTGGCATGTGGGATCTTCCCGGACCAGGGCTCGAACCTGTGTCCCCTGAACTGGCAGGCGGATTCTTAACCACTGTGCCACCAGGGAAGCCCGGAAGATCTACTTCTAGCGGGGGAACTCTGGACTCATGTGCATGTGTTAAGAGACCACCTAGGGCGGATCAGCCAACTTAGACAAAAGCAGGAGCAGCGCCCCTGAACGAGCCTCGTTGCAGGCCACCCCAGTGCTGCCTTGGCTCTGGCCACAACTCAGGTCACCCCTCTCCAAGTAAGTGCACCCCGTTCTAGTCACTGGGGAAAACCAGTCTGTATGCCAACCCAAGGGAGATGGCAAACACCTCTTTGACCTCTCCTCTCCTCCGGCCCTCACGGAGAGAGCATGAGAAACACTCGAGGTCACCTGGCTTTCCTTGCCTCTCCCACACCTCCAACCCGCCCCTCAATGCTGCCGGGAGTGAGGCTTTTTCGAGAAGGGAGGTGGTACAATCCTTCCTGATACCCTGCCACGCTTTATCATCTCTATCCCGAATAGAATGTCACCACAAAGGCAGACACGTTCCCAGCCTCAGAGTCCAAGGAGGATGCTACTCCTTAAGCACCGGGGTCAACACACAGCAGAGCAAGGTCTCCTGATGTGTTCACTCCAAAGGGTTGGTCATGGGGCACAGTGGCCCGACTGTGGGGACAAGACTCGATCTAAGCAAATCTGAAGACACATAAGATCCCAGGTGCCACATACGGCTTTCTCTAATCTTATACGAGAAGACGGTACACATCAGTATCGTCCCGTGGACCTCACGCGCCTTGGACGGCCCCTATGGTAGCCGTTTGGGGTGGATCCCTTCCCCAAGAGTTTACTGACTGAAACTGTGCAATTGCAGTCGCTGACTCCCGTGTCCTTTGGGCTCTAGGGGTGTGTTCCAATGAGGGCAGTTGGCTGGGGAGCCCTCCCACCCCACAAACTTTTCTGGAAAAGTTCCACTGCATTATGTGAGGTCGGTGGACACTTGGTGAGGGATTCACTCACCCCCCAACCCAGCCACCCTCATCTGCTGAAGGGGATTTCTAACTCCTGCCACCCCACAGAACAGCTGGGCTGGCTCTCGACCACATGCTGGCCACGCTCACCCCTGAGCGACGGACACCTGGACGTTATAACACGACAAAACGGGGTCTTCGGAAAATTCAAACTCCAATAGGTCACCATAGGCCTCGTTGCTGTCATCCTGGTCCTCCGGTCGTGGGGGATTTGCTAAAACATCGTAACCACTTTCATCATCTGGTTCTAACCGGGGGGGGGGGGCGGCAAACAAGAGAGAGGTCAGTAAGCTGGAGCAAGATTCCAGCTGTTCTCCAAAAAGGACCCTGGAAAAATTCTTTCCCAAGCAAGTCCTGCTCACAGCATCACCCCCACCCCCACCCCCACAAGCCCAGCTGAAACGAACAAGGCTGCTCACCACACACACAGCTGCCAGAGAACTCCGAAGAGCAACCGGGGCTACCGTCGTCAGGAGCCTGCAGGTTACTTAAACAGTCTGCAGAGAGAGGGGGAGAGAGAGAGAGAGAAAGAGAAACAAGATAACACCTGCTGGTAAGAGGCAAATGCTGCTGGAGTTCGGGAACATCTCACGCTGGGGCTGGTGTCACCTCCTGACAAGTCCCACTGCACACGCCTCCAGGTATCTGACTGAAACCTCCCCACGCGTCCACCCGCCTTCCTGAGGGACTGCCCGCCTCACCGCCCCAGCCTGCCAAACAAAAGCTAGCCTGGCTAGCTAAGAGTTTTCCAGCCCCCCACCTCGCAAAACTCAAAGTATGTATCTCTTCTTTGACAGACTAACATTGGGCCGCTTTTCCCGGTAAAGGGTCACTTAGAGTAAACGGGGGGTGGGGGTAGGGGGAACCCAGGTGAAAGGCTGTGAAGTCACCGTCTAGATGCTTGAACAAGACCGTGTCTTGACCTCTGCCGTACCTGTTAAGAACTTCTCCAGAAGTTCGCTGTGGTTCACTTTCTTGATGGTTCTACCTGAGTACGTAGCCAGGGTAGCATCAGCACCGTAGGAGAGGAGCAAGCGGACAATTTCGAGATGATCATTCTTGACAGCATCGTGGAGAGGCCTAGGAGAGGTGCGGAGGATTACACCTGTGCACGCGACGCTTGCTTCTAAGGACACGGGGCAAAATCGAGCGTGTGCGGGCAAGCCTCATAGGCGCGCTATTTCACCGAGGAGGTGAGTGTACGGTCGCTGCGACAAATTACTCTGTTATTTCAACACATAACCCTTTACGGGACAGGTGAAGGGACCATCTCAGGCCTAATTCTTCAATGCAAATCTCTCTTAATGCATGGCCCAAGGAGGAACTCAGGCCACGATGAAAACGTTTCCAATGAACTTAAATAGTGACAGACTGTATGAAGGTAACATACGGCGGGGTGGGGGGAAGAACCCCAGCATCACGGAAGCAGATACGACAAGCCATTGTTATACCATTACAAACAAAACCCAAAAAGTGCAGTTTGTAAAAGAAACTAGGGGCAAAGTGGAACCTCTCCTGAAACCAATTTGGAGATGAGTGATCAACCCTCTCGCCCAGAAGCAGTCGACAGGCAGGGCGAGTTCTCAGGAGGATACAGAGTCCTCCTGTCCGTGTCCACTGGGGTCAGGAACACTGTCCGCAGTCCCATCCAGAAAGGATGCTATTTGGAAACCATGAACCACCAAATACCTTACGGTTTTGCTCATTTTATGACTGTCAGGAAAGCCCCAGTGCCCTGCCTCGTGGTGGCATCCCAGGTCCAACCAGGAAGATGCTTGGGCTGACTCACACCTGGGCCTCTGGCCAATAAACCGAGGTCAAGGACAGAGTGGGGGTCAGGCCCGGGGATGTGGGTGGACACGGCAGGTCCTATCAAGCCAGTTGCCACTGGACCTGTCTGTACTCCTGCAACTTTCAACTCACATATATGTTCAAGATTGAGATTCAACAGACGCTGGTGGAGAGTCCAGGGTCTTAAAAGAGAACACCCCTGATTATTCATGCAGGCTCAACATTTTCAGGGACTTCTGTCCATAAGAGCGTCACAGAGTTTTAAAGTTCTATGTAAATTTGCCAGAAAGATCTGTCCGATTCCATTCTAGAGGACTCCGCCACCAGTGTGCTTACATGGCACTCACTCTCCATCTTTCCTTCTGGGGTTCCCCGCACACCCTGAGAACCACTGCCTATGCCCCAGCAGGGCCACACCAAGAGCAACACCGCCACTGACCCGGTTCCATCCTGGGCACTGCAGTTGACATCGGCACCATATTCAAGGAGGTGTCGTATGATGTTGAGCCAACCTCTTGCACAAGCCTCGTGCAGGGCACAGTAACCCGTGTTGTCGCGGTGGTTCACATCACAAATCTTGTTCTCCAGGCAGTACAAGACCACTTCCTACGGGGAGAGGAGAGGAGAGGAGAGGAGATACCATCAGACAACCATACAGTGAAACTTGTAAGGGTGACATCCCCATAGCTTGGCCGTGCCCACTTTCAAAGGCATACATCCTTGGGGCCAAAAGCCCACCATGGCGCGGGGAGGTGGCAGGCATCCTGGTGGGGCATGAGAGTGTGTGAGAAGGGCTTGGAGATGCAGACAGTGTTGTCTAAGGCTCTGCTGCACCAGTGGCCTGGCCATGGGCAAGTTACCCTTGAACTTCTCCAAGCTTCCACAGGGCTGCTGAGAGGATGCATTCGGATAGCGATGAAAGCCCTCAGCCCAGGGGCCGAAGTGACCAGTACAGAGGTGTCACGGCTGCTAACATCTTAGATGACACATTGCCAAGCACAGACCATTCTCACTTGATGGGTCTGTTCAGTCAGTGGCAGTGGACGATAACACAAGTTTAGATAAAAGTATGGATGACCAACACTTAAAGAGAGCTTCAATCAGCCGGAGAACATTCCCCAGCTTAGAGAAGCAGGGACACCCAGGTCAGCTACATCCTCGCGCCCCCTGTTAAGACCCCAAATCAGAACCTGGGCCTCAGATGCTCTTGTCTGTATGTTAAGTAGAGTTAAAGAGAAGCTCTCTCCCTCCATTCTCGAGGAATGACACAAAATGCCTCCAATAACCCCACCCTCTATTTTGCCTCACTCCACCCTCTCGAGTAAATATGAAAATTTTAGACTGATTCTGCCCCAAGTTAATGACAGAAACCTGATACACCACAGGCTGCAACCTCCACATTTCAAGAATCAAATAAAATGTTCACCCCCGCCCCCGGAGATGTTCTGTGTCAACACTGTGCATTAGAATCACTGTTATTAACCTTATTTCTTTGGCTTGTTAAAATATTAATATGAACCACTCCCAGTAAGCAGAGCAGGAACTTATTCAATGTTTTATTACCTTAAGAAAGTTTTCAGACACATCGAAAGCATTTGCCAACAGAAAACACGTTATACTGTTTATACTGGGTAAGTCGTGCCCAGCAGAGAGCTGTCAGGTTCTGAGAGCTGGGAGTAGGCAGAACGTGCATGTGGCCCAACACATGGTCTGCTGGGTAAGGGGGGATGGGATGGGGTCAGAACAGGCCTCCTCGTGACATCTCTCAGGTAACTCATCTGTTAAACCTAAAACGGGGGTCATTCTAGCCGCCCATAAGTGCGAGATGGGTTCTGTAAAACCTTTTATGCCCTTTGGAGGACACGCCAATCAAAGGTGACCACTCACTTGGGAGCGAACTAGAATGTTCCATTTGCTTACCACGTGAACCTAATGGGGCATGCTGGTAAACCTGGCCATCGGTGCCCTGTTACTTCAGGTCACTGCAGCAGCTCCCTTCCAAAACAAGAGGAGGAAGAGAAAAGGCACGCCCACGAATGCGTTTCTCCGTTTACATCCCAACCTGCCAGAAAGCCCACAATCCTCTGGGCTCCCAGGCCACCTGCCCCGAGCCCTGGTATCCAGGATACCGCATGAAGCTGCTGCTCTTTTAGCAGGCCCTCACTAGCCAGACTTGAGTGGACGGCTGCAAGCTAATGAGTTGTGTGCCCCAGCCAGGGAGAGGCCCTGTCACGTGGCTCTGGGATCAGGTCTGAACGCCACCAACTGCTGTGCACACATCAATTTACTCAACCCAGGGTTTATTTGCTGTGACAATCATGGCCTTCACCTGGAAACCTTCATCACTACTAGGGCAGATTCAAGGGTACCTAGAAATGAAAGGCCGTCCAAGCTGATGGGTAAGTCAACTCTCTTCTCCTGGAAGATGGCAGCAAAGGCAGCAGTAGCCCCACGGCCAGGTCAGACTTTTTGCCACGGGCTGTCCTAACTCAACCACGTTGATCCCACTATTTACACAGTGCTTCTCATTTCCCCAGATGAGGACGTCTTCTGTCACCCACAGGAACCCAGGAGATAGCAGGAAAGGAAGGTAGTACTATCCTCATTCAACACTTGGAAACTGAGGCCCAGAGATATTAAACCCCAAGTTCAACATGAAGTACTAGACCTATAACTCAGGTCTTTGGTACCTGGTCAGCTGGGAAGATTCAAAAGGCCCCAGAGGGCCCCAGTTAGAGGGATGCAATCCAGCTGTGACGAGCATCCCACAGGCCTTCTCTGTTGGGGGTCAAGTGGGCTAACTACACTCTCCTAGCTAGGAGGGTGATGGCCTCTAAATGGATGGCAACCATCGCCACCAACACTTTCTCTAACTGAAAGGTGAAGAAGCGGGGCGAGTCTGTCGACGCAACAAATTCCTTGGTCTATTTTCTCCGCTAGAAATAAACGGGAGTGTCTGAAGGGCAGCCCAGCCATTCCCGAGCAAAGTCAAACTGCTTTTGTCGGACAGCTCTCTGTTCAGCAGCTATAAGCCGAATGCCATTACCCGCAAAATGTAACCATAAAGGCCATAAGCCCGACGTTGTGAGTTAATTAAATGCCTCATTAACTTTTTAAGAAACATGACATTCAATTCATAGAAAATTTAACCATCACCGCTAAAGGCACAAGCATGTGGTTGCACACTGGCGTTTTAGCCTAAGAAATAGAAGCCTTTTTCCCAGGAGGGAAAGGTTTGAGGTCTTTGGCCACACAAGTGATCTATTTAACGCGGATCTGAAGCCAGAGTGTGTTTCTAAACTTCCAGAACCAGATTATCATGACATAAAGATCAGACAGCCTTTATACTGCACATGGTATCTTTGGCTAAGCAGAAGAAAATAACCAAGAATGCTGAAGACAAAACTTCAGGAAAACCCTCCCAAACCACACCCTTATCTGCTTAAGCAAACTGTCCTTCAATTTGAAAAGGTTGAAGCTGCCACATCTCCCAACTGGGCCATCATCCCAACATTTAAAATTCTGCCCAGAGAAATCCCAGAAAGTTGGATTCAAAGTTGAAAGCGTTCATCTACTTGTCACAATGTTCAGCATCAACACTGGTGATGTGTGGAATCTACATATTGAAATTTACATTTGAAGAAAAAAACAAATCCCACCGTAAACATTCCCAAGGCTTCCTGTGCAATCAAAGGCCAGGTAGCCTAAAAAAGGATGGATCAAGTGCCCCTTGGTCCAGGCCTCAGAGCCACCAAACCAAAATGGAAACTGTCTTAGAGGACCAACGAGGGTCTTTTGACCTCTCTGGTCCCAAAGGGAGGCTGCTGGAAATGATGCCAAGCTCACAGGTGGGGCTCGGAGCCCCGCCCTCCACGGCGGGTGCAGCAGCACCCCGCCCCCCCATCTCCAGCATTTGCTGGAAGCGGGAGTCTACTTTCTCAACCCTAACCCAAAAGTTGGGGTTAGGGGTCTCCCCCGCACCTCCAGCGTTTGCTGGAAGCAAGGAGACTATCTTCTCAACCACGGGGGGTCTAGCTCCACACTATGTTCAACAACTGCTCTGTCCTCCTAGGCGCCCGCTCTCAGCTCTTGGGAAACCAACTGGGTGCTCCTTGGACTTCACCTGCAAGTAACTGCGCTAACTACCACAAAGTGCTCTCTAGCTAATGGAGAGGTCTCCAAGAGACGTGCAGATATAAACAACAGCACATTCAACCCACAACAACAACAAAAAAACACCCCAAACTAAGCATAGCCCTAGTGCTTCGAACTACCCACCCACAGGCAGGCCTTAGGGCCAAGGCAGGCACACTTCCAAGGGCTCACGGCACTATGGACCGGGGTGGGGGGACACGACGGGAGACGGGGGACAGGGGCACAGAGCTGGCTGAGGGTGTGGGCGCCAGGGCTCCGGGCCAGCCTGGGTCCTGCCACCCCAGTGCTCAGCCACACCTCCACGCTCAGCCTGCTGCACCGCGTTTTACTGTCACCATTCAACTCCCAGAGGGCTGATGCCAGCACAGAAAAATGCCTTTGCCCTGTGGGCTATTACATCACAATTGCTACTGACAAGTATGGTGGGGGAACTGCACAGGGCAGAGAGAGTCATCTGTCTCACAGAGGTTTTGAACTGTCAAAAGGGCAATTCCAGTGTGAGCCAGTCTTGCTGAGGAGCGTGGTGGGCTGTGGAGCACTGCTGGATTGCTACCTGTACGGGTATCAGCTAACCCCTCTGAGGCTCAGTTTCCTCATCCGAGAGTGGGCTAGTACTCGTTACTCCCAAGTGAAGATGTTAAAAGGGTGAAAGGAGTTACTACAGATCACACGGGCTTAGGCAGATATCAGTTATCTTTCTATGTTGCTCTAGCAATAGAGGCCATCACTGTCATCAGCCGTGCTGGGTTGGGATACAGCAGTGTGGACAGGGAGTTTTGTGCAAGGCTCAACCCGCCCATCAGCCCTCGGCTCCCGTGCCCTCTCAGAAAGAGACTGCTCAGGTCTGCCCCACTCCCACCCCTACTCTGCACAGACACTTCCCACCCGCTACCCCACAGTGGCATCACTCTGCCCCAAACAGCACAAGTTAGTAGAGCTAATAACTACTCTCCTTCTTGCTATTCAGAATCCAAAAGGGCTCATTAAAATTCCCCTGGTCGCCAAGCCCTGGGTTAGGTCAGATTTTATATCAGAGATAAGTGAGCCAGACTGGCCGAAGCAGCCTACCTGCCTGAACGGGAACGGAACATCAGAGAGGCCTGCCTTTCTTTTCACACCACGACTGAACAAGCCACCAAAGAGCCCGCAGTGTGAGCGGGAGCCAACGCAAACACCCTGCTGGAACACCCAGCCCAGCCCGCCACGTGGAGGGGGCTGGGCTCTGAGACCCGCCCCCCATCCCCAGCCAGTGTGTCCCCCACCCAAGGAGCAGCAGCCGGCGGATCCTGATCCGGGGCACCCACAAGGATGCTCACCTCATAGTCAAGCCGGGAGGCCTGCTGTAGGAGGGTCTCGCCCGCATTCTTATTGACAATAAGTCTCCGCGCTTCCGGTGGCATCGGGCGGGACTGGGTGGTCTCTGGAGGGGAGCTTGACCATGTCAGCTGCGAGGCCTGGGAAGCTGGTAACAATTGCTGCAAACAGTCCAAGGGCTTCTGGTCCTGCTTGGCCGGCGGAGGATCATAGTCAGAACTGGGCTCAGGCCGCTTTCAAAATCTCCGGACGGTCACCTATCACGAAACCAGGCAGCGCATACATTTCAGGCTGTCCTTCCTCCACCCGGCTGGTTCGCCTCCTCCCTGAGTTACAAAGCTGAGTGGAGGAAAGCACTTTTCCTCCTCTCTGTCTGGGGGAGGCAGGGTGCGAGGAAGGGGTTGCATTTTTACTCGCTGGAAACTTCACCGCCACCCAGGAGACAGTTCCCCTAGGAAGGGGCAGGGACGTTTTGGGGGGAGGGGTTCAGGAAAAGGAAAGCTTTGTCCCCAGAAGCAGAGAAGTAGGCAGGCGGGATGTGCCTGCATGGGCCCGGGGGGCGGGGGAGAGCCAGGGGCAAGAGGTACCTTGCCATCCGCATTGTCCACCTAGGAGTCCCCTGGCAGCGGCAAGCCCCGCCTGGGCTCCTGAGGGATCAAATGCTTGGTTTTGCACGGTCGCTTCCCGGATGGTTTCTCGCTGTTGTCGGTGTATTGCTGCGGCAGGGGCGAAGGCTGCCAATCCATTTCTTCGTCCATGCACAGCACATCTGTCAGGGGAGAAGAAGCGGGCGTTACACAGTTGTAGCCGGTGAGGAAAGAAAAGCCCATTGTTAGCACTGATCGTTGGAGCAGCTTCAGTTTTTAAAGATATACCAATTATGTTTTCAAAGCACTAATATTTTAATCATCCCACATTCAACCGGCAAATAGGCTAACCCACGAAACGCCAAATGGCAAGTCGCTTCAAAGGGCCGCAAGACAGGGCAGAAGCCAGCCCTTCGTGCGCTCCCGGCCCCACCCGTGGGGGGCCTGGGTGCTCGGGACAGGGCGACTGGGGACAGCCTGAGGCTGGAATGAGGGCACTGACAAGCGCCCGGGGTCACCCAAGACTTCCCTTCCTGCCCAGCCGCGGGCTGGGTGATGAGGAGCAGCCCAGGAAATCGAGCTCCCGCCTCACTGTCCATTCCATAAGGAAGTGTGCAGGCTGAAAGGACCTCATGAAGAAAACTCCCCGCTCGCCACACGCTAGTCTTGTCAACTTGGATGGCCCTCAGGTCCCCTCCAGGGCCGTTTCCCACAGAGGGCGGGTGATCCAACCTCCAGGAGCGCCCCCCGCCCCGTGCGTACCTTGTTCATTGTCACTGCATTTAAGGGACTCCTCCAACCAGCTGCTGTTGCTTTTGGCCTCTGCCCTTTTCCTGCCAGGTTTCTCTTCGGAGATGCTATTGCCCTGGGGGGTGACCGCAGGCTGAACCGCCTGGGTCACTTCCTTCCTGCCCTGCCGGCCAGGTTTGCTCTCTGCTCCCGACGTTCTCTAAGGTGCAGCAAGCGGCGCTGCTTTCTGGGATGGAGCCCTGTTAATTCAATGCACACCTCAGGTTGGTCAGCTCACTATAATGTGGCTCTTCTAAGTGGTTAGAGGAACTGTTTGTCATTTCCCTCTCAGGCCAGTCAGCTAATGGAGAAATAACTACAAATTAATGAAGAAGCCCCCCAGGGCAGGGTGGGGGAACAAACTGTCTTACACATCACTAACAGGGGTGGGGGAGGGGAGAGGTGTGGTCACTGTGTTGGCTGGAACTTGTCACCAAGTCTCGGGAGGGGGCCTATTTGCCTTTGGCCACCTTTGGGCTCCAGCCCCGGCACCTCGCTTTGGGGGGGTGGGGGGTGGGAAGGTGTGAGTGGCTCCCCCCAGGGCTCCAGGGTGGGACTGGAACTTTCCACTGCTCCGCTCCAGGACTTCCGAAGGGTGCCCTGCGGGCCTGAAGCGACATCGAGCTCACCTTTGCAGACCCGTTTCCGCTTGGCTTTCAGCAGAGTCCTCGGGGAGCACAGTGGTCTCAGTGTGGTTCCTATTGCCAGACACCTTGCGCTTTCTGTTCAGCCGGAGGGTGGGGCTGCGTGACGCGTCCGGGGCCGCCTGGTCGGTGGGGGACTCTCTGGGGGGCTCCGTGTCCATGTCCTCAGGAAGATCACTGTCTTCTGGGGCTTCAAAGCGGTCAGGTTTGCTTCCATCATAACACTCCCCTAGGGGAGGGGAGACAACCCGGAAAGGAGGGAACAAAGGTCACCAGGAGCAGGCAGGATCCCCATGCCCAAGGCAATCTGCTACCAACAGACCACCCCCCTTTGGAGACCAGGGGCCTCACACGCCGGAAGCACAAAACCCTCAGAAAGACGTCCCAAAGGAAGGACAGCTGAACACAACCAGCAAAGAAAGCACAAAATGAGGCGCGTAGCCCACTCACAATCCATCCTTCAAGGGTCAAGGTGAGGCATCTACACCATCCCTCTATAGGCATGTGAGATCACTCCCTAACTGCTTAACTCTCCAAGGTGGCTTACTTTTAAAGGGGGGGTGAGTGACCTCACAGTAAGATCCAACCAATCAGGGCATAGCTACAAATGACTATGGAAACAGCTGCTAGTCAACAAAAAAGGCTGATGTCATCAAGAGACCAAATAGCCCCCAACTGCCATGTACACAGACATAGCACCAATGTTCACTTGGGTCAGCAGGGGCGAGGGTGAAGAAAAAGGGTACGGAAAGAATGGTGGGAGGCTGGGAAGCTGGGGAGACCAAGGCAAGAGGAGCCTGGCAAAGGGAAAGGAAAGGCTTCCTGGTGCACACACAAGGGTCAAGGGCAATTTCAAAGAACTCAACCAGATTGCTACAAGTCCGTCTGTCCTCCTTCCACACCCGTGGGGGGAAAAGCATTTCACTGCCATCGAGCGGCTGCTCCTAGTTCCTGTCTAGGAAGAAGGCCTTCAGTGACACCAGTCACCCACCTGGCACGTCTCCACGCCTTCCTTCCCAGGCAACAAGCATCTAAGGACATTTCAAAGACAAGACTCCAACCCCCTTCGTGGGGGTGGGGTGGGGGGGTGCGGCGGGCAGGGCTGAACTGCTCACACCTCAGCTCCGCCTGTGTTGCTCCTGCCCCCTCTGCTCAATCTAGCATCCACTTGGGGCTTTTCCTCCAATCACCCCAGCCTAACATCACTCCTCACTTTTGCTCTAGCCAAAGAAACAGTTCAACTGCTTTGCTAGTCACATTGTTTCTAACACACAAATAATTCCATAATGATCACTGTGCTGTTAAAGAGTTCCCCGAAGATGACCCTGTGTCCATCACCGGCCGGGGGTGGGGGTGGGCGTATGAGTTTGGTATTTTGTTAACACCTGAGCTAAGCTCCCACAGCCCGTTTTTCTAGATGAAATCATGGACACACCCCTCACATGCTGCTCGCATTCCTCCTCCTCTCCCTAGACCACTTCAAGTATCACTCCCACTTCTGCCCAGCCGGCTGGTCCCCTGATCAGCCTCTCTTGGGGGCATTCCCAGCATTTAATGGCAGCCAGTTGTGGGGATGAACCTCACCCTGGCCTGGGCTAGCCTGACCTGTGTTCTCAATGGTGGAACACACTTAGCTTTTCTCCAAGGGTATCCCAAGGTGGGAGAGATCCCCATCTACTCTTGCCGGAATGGTGGAATCACCCCAACCGCGAGGGTCTCCTGCCATGGCAGCAGGAGAAACCCCAAACTCCTGGCCTGTGCTTACAGGTGATGCAGCCCAGGCTACCGCAGGCCCGGTGAAGACGGCGTGCTGCAACTCTCACTCGGGCTGCTCTGTGACCCTCTTAAACACTCGGGCAGGAATGGCGCCGCTTTACAACTCGGCCCCCTTCACTTGTAAAGTGGGAATGTTACTGCTAGCCTCCCTCCAGGGTGGGCTTCATAATCACGGGCCGGGCTCAGCACAGAGAAAGGCTGGAAAAATCCCTTTAACCAAAAGATGCCAAGACTTTCAGACCAGCCTGAATCTCAGGCCTGAAATGTAGGAAATTTTAAGAGGTGAGCCCTGCTGGTTACACCATTGGACTTCTCTGGTCCAATCTGGTCCAATCAGCCTTCCCTAAAAGCTCCGTGGGAGGGGATCCATGGAGGAATGGAAGGGCTACCTTAAGAACCCCCATGTCCAATTTGAAAGTTTCTTTTTCCAAACTAGGTCCATCTACCCTTCCCCCAACCCCGGAGCCTTTTAGGGCAAAGATCTCAATTCCCCTCAGCTAAGGCCCCCCAAGACCTTACGCTAGTGTGACCTTACCCAGGCCAGTAATAACCCTGAAGGACACCCACCCCGACTGCCCAAGATGCCCATGGCCACCAGCCATAGGGTAGAGGCTCCGTGTCACTTAGAGCTTCTCAAAGACTGTTCTAACCATGACCCACAGGAGGATTACCCTTGAGGGCAAAGGAGATGGGGAGATAAATAGATACACGGGGATCCTAACCATCAGGCTTTGCCATCATTGCTACTTTTGGCCCTTCTAAAAGTGGGAAGCCACGTGCCCTTGGTCACCCAGTCTAAGCAAGATGTGAACGTGGTCCCTGCAGCATGGTCCTATGACTCACAGCACATATATCCCAAATTCATTATGATTGTACCATAGCATCACCTCACAGAAGCATCACCACAGCAACATTTACAAGTCACTGTGGCAGCAAAGCACCCTCACCACTGTTGAGCCATGCCCAGTGAGGCCTAAACAAGGTGAGAGGGTTCTGACCTGCTGGAAGGCTCCCCAGGATTAAAATCCCCTTCTCTGTAGCTTAACTATAATAGCACCTCCAGTCAGGGCTAACCTTGTTCAAAGTTACACCCGCTACACAAGGAATGCAGGGGATCTCTGTTCCAAAGTAGTTTACAAACGTGCAAGTGCTCAGCTGGAAGAGAAGTTCCCTGAGCAAAGAAGTTTCATGAAGCCCCTCGACTGAGGCTTCCTCCAGCTCCTGGCCAGGCACTGCCACTGAGCAAGTCCTAGGCCTGTCCCAGCCAAGTGGTTGGCAAGGGAGATGGTTACTCCAAGTTTGAGAAGGAAGGGACCAGTGCCTCCTTGCCCCGCCCCATCTTCAAATGCCACTGAGGGTTCCTAGTGATGAACTTCCAAGTCTGGGGAACCTCCCAACTCATTTGGTGAACTTCCAAAATAAAAATTTCACTCAGCCACCCATGTGATCATAAAGAATAAATGAGTATCTCGGCCACTGTGTTTTCAAGTTAATTCCTTTTTTTAAACAAGCCCCTAGCAACAAGATGCACCCGCACCAGGACAACCAGGGCCACGCAAACAGCACCCACCACCTTGGAAGCTCCTGGTCCCTCCATGGGTAGGGGCTGCCTCAGAAGGGGGAAGGCATCTTGAAGGCATCCTGGACCCTCTCTGTGACCCCTGCCCGCCCCAAATCCCCGCCCCAGCTCCCATGTGCTCACAGCTCGGCTCTCGGCCACACCTACACCCATGAGAAGGACCTGAGCCCATATCAGCTCAAGACATGATGGCCCAAGAACAAGAAGGCCCATTCATATCCAGCTGAATGGAGTGAACACCTGCTGGGCCTTGGACGTGGAGGCCGCAGTAAGAACAGTGGCCCCTTCAGGTGACCTTTCCTGACCCGCTATTTACAAACCCCACGTCTCTACAAGATAGAGGGTGGGTGGGGAACCCACCTCCGTTGCCCCAACCTTTCAAACGGAGCCCCTCACCTTCCCCAACCCTTCTCCTGCCCTCCCATGGTGGCCATTCATGGCTCACTGGGCCATGTCCCGGGTGCTCCAGGAAGAGACCCGTCGGTCGGTCTGAGATTGAAGGCAGGCGGTGGGGGGAGGGGGCTTTCGGAATCATCTGGGGCTCAGGCCCTGCTCCCCATCAGCCACACCGAGTTCTCGTCTCCACGCTCAGCAGGAAAGACTGGGAAGGACGCACACAAACGTCTCTGGGAAGAAGGGCGGGTGAGGCCACTGAGACGTGAAGGGCAGCGGCCACCCTGGGTTTGGCCACGTTGCTGGAGAAAAGGGCGAGAAGACTCGAGGCCGGTTAACTGCCCGCTCCCTTCCTCCAGCCTCCCTCACCGTCCACCCACAACAGGCAGATCCCATCCTCAGAAAAGTGCAGCCCCGTGAACTTGGCCTTGCCCACTTTTATCACATCTCTCGGAGAAACTTCCCCAGGAGCTGAGTTATGAGGCCACTCAGGAGGGTAAGGGCTGCGTGTCAGCTGTGAGCACAGGCAAGGAGGGAGGCCTTCTTGCTGCTTCACTCCAGGGTGGCCTGGACCCTCCGTTTTTCATTCCAATCCCGAGGGGGAGGAGCTCGGAATCGTCTACTCCAGGCACATCAAGAGCCCCATCCCTCGGGTAAGGCCACCACTGACTAGCCCCAGAAATCCCCTTCTACGGGAGCCACGTGGGACAGACCAGTCCCAGTGTGGCTTACCCAGAACCGTGGCCACAGGCCTTTGTCTGACCCCAAAGATGAGCTGGGGGAGGGCAGTGCTCCAAGCAGCAGAGAGAAGCACACGCTGCTGCTGACCACAATTCTCCCGAACTGCATCAGGCACCCACGACCTAAGCGTGCGGGCGAACGCCGACCCTACGACCGGGTCCAAGGGCCTGGGCCTCCCAAACGTGCCCACCACCCCCGACTGTCCCGTCTCAGGAGGATTTCATGCCCACCCTGTCCTCGACGTTCACCGAGGTGCCCTCACTCACCATCACCGGTGAGGTTTCTGGGGTCCGGAGCAGGCTGCAGGCCGCAGGCCACAAGCACGCACACTGAAGAAAGCGGGAGAAAGACCTCCACTTGCTGCCAACGCATCTCATTCGCCCTGGAAGTCTCGAGGGCCAAGCCCGAAGTCAACCCCAGTGGGGGAGCAGCCGATGGGACCGCAGAGTGTGACTCGAGGCCAACACGAGCTTTCTCTCCAGTTCGGCCTCCAGAACAGAACACACCCGTCTGGTGGGAAGAACGGCCTCGCTGATCCCACGGCCTGGGAGCGTGGTGTCAGCTCCTCATGACTGCAAACGAGCCTCCACAGAACACAATGATGCTCATCTCTCTGGGGCCTTCATCAGCCCTCATCGCACTTGAACGAAACCTCTGCCTCTGGAGGGAGAGTCCGAGTACTCTCCACTCCCACCCACAGGAGACTGTCACTCTGGAGGGTCTGGCTCTGGCTGCAAGTGCCATTCCACTGCTACCAAAAACCCGTGTCCGTACCTGCTACACAACAGAACACATACCTGCTACGCTGGAGGTCCTGCACTGCCATTCCTCTGCTCTACTGTATCAGACTATGACTAACTACAGGACTAGCATTGCTCCGGAAAAAGGAGACGCGTGCCAGGGAACAACATTTCATAGGTGCTTCACTCCTGGATGCCGCAACGCTCAAAAGGACAGCCAGCCTTGCAATCCACAGCTGGGAAGGGTGGCCAGAGCAGCCCGTTCTCCGAACAGCCAGCACCCAGACGCTGGGCCGTCGGAAGCGTACTGTTTCCTCTCACCTCCCTCGGCACTGGGAGCGGAAGCGCCCCGTTCCCACCGACGTGGTACCACACGCGAGCCGCCTGGGTTCACTTACATCTCTCACTGTCGTTCTGGTCGGCAATGGCCTCCTCCGGGGCGACCGACTTTGGCTTTTTGTCCTGACTTCCTTTCAGCCTTTCCCAGTCAGCGGGGCTGAATTTGCGCACCTCGGAGTCTTTGGTCGTGGGGTGGCCACCTTCTCGCTCTTTCATCTCCAACTCTGAGAAGCGCATCACTGCACGCTACAAAGAGAACGGAGATGGAAAAAAGACACACCTTACCACCAAAGCTATTTCACTGCCCTTACCTTAAAGGAAGGTATCTTCAAAGAAAAGTTTGCCCAAAACCAACCACAATTTATGATACAACTGAGATATTTTAAAATTGAACGATAAAAACGTAAGAGTGTCTATGTGTAACTAGTCACACACTCTTTATTCGTAAAGCCATACGTATGTAGAGATATATGTGGTGTGTATATATAGCCATACATACACTGTGGCATACAGACAGACATTCTCTTTCGAAGGTAAATAAAACAAAACAAAAACACAACACAAAGAAAGCGAAACAAAAACACAACAGAAAAGAAAACAAATGCACAGTGAATAAAGACGACCATGGCCCACAAACTTCCCTTTGTATATTTGGAAATGAAATTTAACTGAAAAGGTTTATGGAAGATTCTAGTAATAAAAATTTGAAGAACTGACCTCACAGTAAGCAGCGGGTAGACATAAAATACTGTCCTCTTGTAATCCTTCCATCTATGTAATTAAAATGGGCACTCAATGGATCATTTAGATAACTTCATCCATTTTTATAAGCATAAACCAATTTTTTCCTTAACATTGCAAAACAATTTGGCTTTATTTGTCTTCTAATTAAAAGTAAAATATCTTAAGGAAATTCTTATACAACATCTATCATTCACTAGCAAGTTAAATACATACTCTATCCCTTTAAGCAAGGTTTGTGTTTTTGTTTTGTTTGTTTGTTTGTTTTTTGGGTGGAAAAAAAATTGCACGAATCTCACAGACATGCGGCCGCTACACACCTCCACCAAGTATCACGTAAGGCATTCTAAGCAGCGCTTTTAGGTATATTTGTTAACGTACAGTAACGGCAGAGAAATCAAAGCGACTGATAGGTAAATGTCATGCAGTCTTTTAGACATCCTTCGCAATAATTGAAACTTCCGTTATCAGCATTCGAGGGGAGTTCGCTTAAAATCTACAGAATAACTTAAAGTATCCACTTACGTCCCCTTACTGGACACATTTCAAACATTTAAATTATCCTAAGCTTCATTAACCAAATCAGCCCGGTGTCCTGCCCTATCATACCCCCGGCCCCCTCCTCTTCACACATTAAAAAAACCTGACAACTGGTCAAGCTCCTGAAATTCGGGTGTGTGGGGGGGCTCACCTGCAATGCCCGCTGCTCCCGGCCGAGCTGACTGGAGTCTGCGTACAGTCCGGTAGCGACACACTTGAACCGGTCACCCACGTAACCAGCGGAGTTTGCGATTCTCTTTGCCAGCTTAGATGGCTTCGGGTTCAGAACTTTGCCATCGGTTGATCCTGCCTCGTCAGCTCCGTCTTTGGTGTCGGTGGGGGTGACGTCCACACTCGGTGGGGCACTGCCCACGCAAAATGGTTTGGGATCCTCTTGGGTTTTCCCGAAAGTGACCGCAGAGCCGTCGCTCCCCAGGGTCGGCTCCAGGAATGGAGTCGAGACCGGCGTCGCTAGCTTCTCCTTGTTGGTTACCACTGGAACATTCTCCTTGCTGAAGCCGGAAACTGGCTGGCCCGGAGCCTGTTTGAAAGTATAGGCTTCGTGGAAGTCACTGATGCGTCCCAACTCCTCTCTCAGGGCAATGAAATCCCGGTGTGGCTGTAGGGCCACATTTTACTTTTTTATTTTTAATATACGTTCACATGTTTCCAGAAAGGATCCAAGGTGGCCCATAACGTAAGGACACACAATATTAGCTTTAAAAAAACATGAAAAAAAAAAAAGGGAAATCATGATCCTGGAAATGGGTTGCATCCTTTTAAGGGGTGAGAATAACAGAATGAGTGAGCCAAAGATTTGGGAAAGGATCTCACATTTCCAAATGTCCAAATCTTAAAATTGCACCAAGTGGGAATGTAGCTGTGGCAGTATTAACCTGAGAGAGCTCTATGATCGCTGTCTTTACTCATCACTTGGTTGCAAGGTTATAAACGACAGGGTAAGTGAAGGAGGGCAAGTAGACAGGTAAGAGTCATTTCCTGATTCTCAAAAGAAGGGGCATCACCTAGGGAAGGGCACTCCAAAATCCTACAGGAATCATCTGGATATACTAAATTTCCTAGGTGGCAAAAGTATCTCATTTGACCCTAGCAGCCAGATGGAACTTAGAAAAGCAGTGAAAAGCTACTCAACTGAATGCAAGTCATATGACTAGGAGCACGTCAGTGAAAAGTTCAAGGGAAGATGCTGTGGAAGAGCAGTTCACCTTGTGGTTGAGCGTCCTCAAAACGTGCAATGGGAGGTGCAGCACCTGCTCTGTCTCACAGGGACCCTCCAATCTCTAAACTCATCTTTCCTGGGAAGCTGAATTCAAAGAGTCAATTTAAAAAAAAGATAGGGCTTCCCTGGTGGCGCAGTGGTTGAGAGTCCGCCTGCCGATGCAGGGGACACGGGTTCGTGCCCCGGTCCGGGAAGATCCCACATGCCGCGGAGCGGCTGGGCCCGTGAGCCATGGCCACCGAGCCTGCGCGTCCGGAGCCTGTGCTCCGCAATGGGAGAGGCCACAACAGTGAGAGGCCCGCGTACCACAATAAATAAACAAATTAATTAATTAATTTAAAAAAGATAAAAGTCTCTAGTAGAGAAATTGTATCAGAGCCTAGTATTAAGAGCTGTAGAGCCACAAGTTTCCCACGATACGGCCTTAGCAGAGGCTGTTAAGGCAGTGACAGAAAATTTGTACCGAGGGAAATAGCAGAAGAGTTTGCCTACAACTCACGAAAAGGATCCCTGCACTTGGCCTGAAGGAAATCAGCAAAATTTGTAACAGCTTGTGTATTTGTATGCGGGATTGAGAATGAATTTCATTTTTTAATTTCTCTGAATTATCACGTAAGATTCAGAAGATGCTCTCTCTGCCTAGAAGCCACCCCACTGGGATAACTATGCCTACGGAGTGCCTTTGCCTATGACTCCTACTTGCTAACAGACTGGCAGCCTGGCCCCAGGGCCTGGTCGCTGCTCCCAGTGCAATGGTGGATATGGTGTCAACGGTTGCAAAATCAAAGCCCCGTACATCCTCTCCATGCCTCTGTCCCACCCCCCACCCCACTCACCACTGATGTTCAGGAAGGGGAAGGTGTCCTGGATGGGAACGTGGTGCTGTGACTGGTCCAACTCATCCTCCTCATCTTCTTCATCCACACCATTATCTTTCTCATCCCAAGGAGCAGATCCAGTGGATCCTACCTGAGAAACACACACACACACACACAAAGGTCAAAAGTGAGGCGCTCACGTTGCACTGTCATCCCTGCAGCTGACCCACTGTTCAAGCTAGGCACTGCCAGCACAGAGGTTCCTTGGGTTCAGTGTGCACCCTCAATGCCAAAGAGTGGGAACCAAGGGTGTTCACCCCACTCCCAGCTCCTCCTACGGAGCCCCAGTGCAAGCTCTCATCCCCTCCCCTATCCAGGAGCTGCACACCCTACTCCCTTCTCCTAGAAATCTTTTAATTCCTACTCTAAACCCCTTTCTACACATTCGCATCCCTTCTAAGGACCCAAGGAGCACAGCTTCTCTCCTTTGTAAGCTTACTGTGAAGACAGACCCTTCCCTCATGGCAGAGCCTCACTAGATTCACTGGAGGTCAAGTCTAAATTATCTGGCTCTTAGTCGGAACTGGCTCAACATTGAGTAAATATAGGGATCAGGTGGTATTCTCCTAGGAAAAATACCATACAAATTAAATGATCACTTACCCATCATTTATAAAGAGAACTTAATACCCTTCATAATGTCATGGCAATTGATTCTTAGAACAGCCTTTGAAATACGCAGGAAAGATGAGAACCCAGATTTTATAGTGGAAGAAGCTGAGGCTCAAAACGTTGAATGACTTGATTCAATGTCCCGCAAGTAGTGAAATGGAAAGACCGAGGTTTATAACTCAGACCTTCTAAGTTTTAAGCCCTCCGTCTTCTAAACTACCTGGCCTCTCTTCTCAGTGTTGAGTCCCAAGAGAAGTTATTTTTTATAGAACTCAATACCCCCTCTTCTTTCTAATGCTTTACTGTTCCACTGGGTGGGCAGGAAGACTGTGCTGAGTTTATATCTTTTGTTCTCTGGGTTCTTTCTAGGGACAGCATTTCTTGCTTTGTTTACCAGTCTTCAACTTTGTAAGCGAGGCGACTTTCAAGTCGACTATCGCTTTAAGGGTCCAGCCGGGAACCTGGCACACTGTCCACCTTCTCCCCAGCAGCTGGGGCCTCACCTGGGTTAATGATAGAGCCCTGGGGCTGGGGGATGTCACACACTTGATATATCTTCACTGGGTTCATGGGCACCTCCTTGGTGCCGTTGTACATCAGGTTGAATTCCCTGCTCTTGTTGAGCGCACAGTGGAGCTGGGCCTTCCATTTAGCTGGGTCGGGGTCGTCCACCCCTTCCTGGTACTTCCCCTGTCTCCACAGCCCAGGCCTGAGGGATAGGAAACTGCAGTGAGTGCCTGCTTGTTGCCCAGAAACACTGGAAAGTGTGCCCCTCCTCCCTCGTACAGACACAGATACACACAGCCCTGCCTGACCGCCCCATCACCCCAACTCCAATTTACAGAGACTGCAGCAGAAAACACCATGCTGGGGACCAGGCAAGGCAGGGCCTGAGACAAATTAAGCCATATGCAAATACAGTATTTTAAAAAGAGGAGCCTCATTTCAAGTGCTTGTGCCAGCATCATCTGTCGAGACTACAATGGCCTTAATGAAGGGTTGAAAATAAAGAAAAATCTGGAACACATATACACCAAAATACTAATGGCAACTTTTGGATAGCAAGATTTCAGGTAATTTTGTTTTGTTTTGTTTGCCTTATTTGTTTTTCACATGAATTGCTTATATAATAAGAAGAGAAAGGGAGGTGGCGTATGATATGAAGAATTTAGGCTTGCTGTTCCTCTCCCTTCAGTCTTTAATCTGATGCACAAATAACTGTTGAAACCAAGTACCTTTAGGAGTAGCAGCCCATAGGAGGGCAGGAAGCACGCTCTGGGGGTTCAGCTGGCCTCAGTGCGAGGCTGAGGGCCTCAAGTCCTAATAAACTCACACCACCTGCCTTTCCCTGCTTCCTCAAACTCCCACATTGGGAACATTTTGCTGGGAACACCAGTGGCTGGTGGCCTGGGCCAAAACCAGTGTGGCCCCGCCTCTCTGGTTTTCAATTTCCAGGTCTAACAGGCATTTATGTGTCTGTTCACGGGACATCAGCCCTCCCCCACTGTTAACCTATCTCAGATGTCTACACTTTCTTCAGGGCTGTGACGTATGTGCTGGTGCAGAAAAGGGGGATGTCTTTTGCAGAGGACTCAAGATCAAGAGAACGAGATGGACCGGCCAGACTGCTCCCACTCGATGTCAGGAAGATAAGGTGGCCGTGTAGTTAGAATTCTGCAGGGAAACATAGCCTATACAGTCTATGGGTTTGCGGATCCACAACTTTTATTTTTTCAGTAATGCCAACCAAGCTCATAAGAGACTGACATATAATCCAGAATGCCAGTCTACTCATTTTCAAAGGGGGATAAAGCTGGTCAGTGACCAGCATGGTTAAGTCCAATAACCTGGACATAACCATGTATGATCTCAACCAGTAACTCCTGTGTCTGGTTTCTAATGACAATTCCAAGAACATAAGACCCACTCAACATTTAAATCCAAATTTTCAGAGGACTCCAAAGCTAAATGGAAATGATTTGATATTGAACTCTAAATCTGCATTATCTAGACTATCTCTTACCCAGTTGGGTAACCCAGAAGCGACAGTAAGAGGCTCCTGCTTTCCCAAAAATCACAGGGCGTAAAGATGAAAAGCACTGGAAAGGCAAGACCCCCAGTGAATTTGCAAAGCTGCTCTTGTGTCTTTTTCTTTGTGACCTTGAAGCCAGGAGAAATTCTAAAAATACAAATGTATTCATTTTTAAAACTTGACTTTACTGACTATTGTTCAGATCCCCAAGCCTACAAAAATAATTTTATTTTTTTAAAAATGCTCCCTGCCCCAAAGGAGTTTACAATCCCTTAAAGGAGACAGATGAGTCCACAGATCAGAAATACAGATACTATGTGAACACCAGTAAAACTGCCTAATCCATAAAGAGTCGGGGGGTAGGTATGGTTGGCCAAGTTTATCAGAATTTATGATTCTAGGGCTGAATCTTGAACATGGGTAGAAGTTAACCAGGTGAGAAGCGTGGGTCACGATACTCTAAGCAGAAGAAGCTTTATGGGCAAAGGCAGAGGCTGAAAAGCACAGTGCTTAGGGGACCTACAAGCAGTTCAGCTTGCGTGGAGGCAGCATGAGATGAAAGTCTGGGCTTGTAAGTAGGAACCATGCCAAGGAGTTTGGACCTGATTCTTAGAACACTGAGAACCACTGAGAGATTTAAGCAGGTTGAGATGGGATCAGATTTAAGTTTTAGAAAGAACCCTCTAGCTGCAGGACTGAAAAGGGTTTGGAGGGAGGCAAGGCATGAAGATAACACATAGTCTCTATATAAACCATATAATAGTGTCACTAGGGTCTGAACTAAGGAGGTGGCGGTAGGGATAGAGGATACAGGTAACGAAGGAGCCGTTAAAGACGCTGACTTGACAGAGCTTGATGAGGAACTGAGTCCTTGAAGAAGGTGAGAGAGAAATCAAGGATGATTCCCTGGTTTAGGGTTTGGGAGACTGGGTGGGGGGTGATGCTGGCCACTGAGATAGGAGCAGGTTTAGAAAGATGATTTCCCTTTGGAAACGTCGGAGTTCAAATGCCTGTGGAAGGCCTAGGGGAGAAGGCCCAGCATGCCCAGGGCAGTTTTTTATCCCCACTCACCTCTCACATCACCTGAGGGACTCTCCCTGCCTGCCTCCAGCCTGGACGAAGGTCCACCAGATTACTGACGTCTCTGCCCTGTGGGCAAGGACCAAGTTCGTTTCATTTCTGTATCCCTGCTCAGGCTTTAGCACACAGTAGGTCAATGTGTATTTGTTGAATTGCCTCAAATTTACAGAAATACACTTCTTGGGGAATGTATAAGTTGCTATTACAGATGGAAGACGAGAAAAACAGCTATGAGCAGAAGGCCAAGGAGACACTGCAGAAAGTGCTGGAGGAGAAAATGGGTTGCAGAACAGCAACTGCAGAGCAAACAGGTGTGGGGATGCTCCATAATCCTTGGGGCTGGGAACCCTGGGGCAGTCTGGGTGGCAAGGAAGGGAGCCAGCTGCACAACTCCCTGGAACCCCCAAGGCACCACCCTCTCCTCTGATCTCCCTCAGCGGTCCCCGGCCCTGGCCGAGCACAAGTGTGAAGAGTGGAAGAGCCAGTACGAGAGCCAGCCCCAGCATGCAACTGTCCCCTACCCTGCCAGCCCAGTAATCATGAACGCCGTCTTCCTTCTCTTTTTTACAATGTGGTACATATGGATTTTTTTTGAATGAGATTCAACCAGCTTTTAAACCTTTCTTCTTTCTAACAATATCAGTACTCTCTGACTCTCCAAATGCGCCTTTTCAAGTTGATTTAATTTATGGAAACATCACCCTTCATACTTTCCCTTTCTTTTTTAAACCTCCCCATGGTAGTGGAATGTAGTAGAAGGAGATTTGGCCTGGGAGTTTGGACACCAGGGTTCTAGCGGCAGTAACCCACAGTTACACACGTTATATTATTAAAGAAAAAAGTAACTTACAGAAATGTATGAGGCCATTATGCACATACACACAAACATATATTCACTCATATATCCATAAAAAAGTAGTCTGGAAGGTTCTATAAAATGTTAAAGGTGTTCATCCCACGGTGGAGGAGATATACGTTAACTATATTACCCTCTTAAATTTTTACAGTAAATATATATTACTTTTATAATTTAAAAAGCCAAACTTTTCATTTTTAAAAACCTAAAACATGAAAGAAAACTGGAAAACCAACAAAATTAAAACAATCCCTAAGTCTGAGGCGACGATTTTTTTATCCGAGTCCAAGTGATGAATGAAAATACTAAGAATGGTGTGTGACACCTCAAAGTATAGAAAAAAATACAGTAAGGCAAGTAGGCATTAAGATAATAGAATATAAAAAGTTACCCAGATATATTCAGACAATGGACTACTATTCCAGTAATAAAAAGAAATGAATTACTAATATGAGCTACACGGATGAGTCACAACAACATGAGGAGCCAAAGAAGCCACGTGCAAAAGGGTACTTGTTGTATGCTTCCATTCATATGAATTTCTAGAATAGGAAACACTAATACATAGTGAAAGAAAGCATGTCAGTGGTTGCCTGATGCCAGGCCTGGGAAACTGACTGTAAAAGGACAAGAAGGAACTTTTTGCAGGTATTGGAAGTGTTCTGTATCTTGACTTTGGCGATGACAATATAGATATACACATTTGTCAAGACTTATCAAATTACATGCTTAAAACGGGTACACCTTGTTGAATGTAATTCATACTTCAATAAAGTTGATTTTAAAGTTAAATTAAAAAGTCACCTATGGGGACTTCCCTGGTGGCACAGTGGTTAAGAATTCGCCTGCTAATGCAGGGGACGTGGTTTCAAGCCCTAGTCTGGGAAGATCCCACATGCCGCCGAGCAACTAAGCCCGTGCGCCACAACTACAGAGCCTGTGCTCTAGAGCTCGTGAGCCACAACTACTGAGCCCGTGTGCCACAACTACCGAAGCACACGTGCCTAGAGCCCATGCTCCACAACAAGAGAAGCCACCACAGTGAGAAGCCGGCGCACTGCAACAAAGACACAATGCAGCCAAAAATAAATTAATTAATAATAATTAAAAAAAAAAATAGTCACCTAGATGTCTGAGTGAGACAGAGTTCCTTTCAGCTTTCAGTCCCAGCTCTTCTCTGAAGCCTCCCCTCATTCACCCTGGCAGCATGTGACCACTTTGCATCTCTTTAACACCTTATATTTATCGGTTCCATTCAGATTGGATGCTTGAAAAGTTTTGTGTATTTTATGTCTATCTTCCATTAAACTTGGTTCCTCTAAGGCAGGAACAATCATCTCTTTCATAAATTGAGACCATTACAAAAACAGAATTATGTTCCCTTTCCTCTCAATCAGGGGAATTTGAAGTAGGATTGATGAAATCCTGGAAATCATAAGCAAAAATGTCATTTCTGCATTTTTATGGCCACAGGGTCCTGTGTTTTCATCAGATTCTTGAAGATATCACAGAGCCCAACAATGTTAAGAATCTCTGCTTTGAATCCATGTGCTTTCACCCAGCTCTGTGGTACAAGGCACCCTGCCCCTGGGGCAATCTGTCTGTGGTCCCTGCAAAGATGATAAACCCACATCAGAGACACTCACTCTTCTGCATGTCAGTGGACTCCACTGCCAGCTCTTCCTCCACAATGACGTCACTCTCGCCATCTTCAAGATTCATTTCTGTCTCATCTAGAACACTGTCTTCTTCCTCTTCCTCCTCCTCATCTTCCTTGGAGACATCCTTTAATGTGGCAAGTAGTCTGTTGTAACCAGAAACTTGTTCTGGTTCACTCTATGCTTCACTTTCAGAACTTGAAGTATCTATAAACTCTCTGACTAAAAGGAAAATGGGGATTTTAAAAACAAAAATTATACTGTTCTTGTTGCTACCCCACGACTATCATCAGGTCCACAGTGGAACCAAGTTCAGACTTTTCTAGATAAAAACTAGCTTTTCTGCAAATATGCAGTCCTATCTATTCAACCAGACCGAGCACCAAATTTGTTTCAAACAGCTAATCTAGCTATGATTCTAGAAGCGCTTCCTCTTCTTTGAACTGCTCATGTTCCACATGGGAAGACAGCAAACTAAACACACGGAGCTTTAGGTTATAAGGCGATCTAACCTATGTGTCAGACATTTGGCACCTTTAAAGGAGCAACAGGAAAACTTACAACAAAAAAGTGTACTTTATTTCTGAGTCTGTGGTAATGAAATAAGACCTTTGATGATTTTGCACTCTATTTTATGTTAAGCAAACATGACATTCCCTCTTAGGATTCACCAAGAGCCCTCTGGTAAGCCTCCTTAACAGGTTCTAACAGGCTAATCTCTCAGGACAGTTTCATACTCTATACTATATTAGTTATCACAATGGCATTTTAACAGACATCTGCACTTAAAACTAAGCAATATTACTAAAGTATAGCTTACATCTAAAATCAAAGAGAGTGGAAATGTAGCCAAACTTTACTACCATATATAATCTTAAAAGTAACAGTCCAGAATCTACTATCATAAAGAAGGTATAAAGCATTACCAGTTGACAAGTCTGTGGTTTTGCTTCCTTTCTGGAAACCCTGAGAAGAAACAGGCAATGTTAAACTTTAACTACAGTAGGTAGCAATTAGGAAAAGTCTAATGATACAACTTTAAATGAACATGGCAGACTATACCGTTATAAATACATTATATCTATTGTCAAGTAAAAACTCCATATGCATTTGGACAGGTCTTGGAAGGATATGCCAAATAGATAATAAGAGACGAATGAAAAAGTCTAACAAGACCACATGACAAATACTACAGTCACACAGTAACAGGCTCTCATCCAAAAGATGGGAAATTTTGGCAAATAAAAGCCCTCGGGGTTCACCTTTTCTAGCAAATTTCTTAAGTAGACTATCCCTCTAACTGTTGATAAAGCAGCCCAAAGGGGTGGGATGAGCACTAAGATCATAACTGAGAGTCTGGACACTTAGAGAGGAACCCACAACTACCCAAACATTAGTTTCCTCATGGTCATTGAATAGATAGGTAATGTCGAGGGTCCCAAGCAATTCTTTTTTATTTTTTTTAACTTCTTTAATTTATTTATTTTGGCCTGCTATGGGTCTTCGTTGCTGCGCCCGGGCTTTCTCTAGTTGCGGCGACAGGTGGCTTCTCTTGTTGCGGAGCAGGGGCTCTAGGCTCGCGGGCATCAGTAGTTGCACCACCCTGGCTCAGTAGTTGTGGCTCGCGGGCTCTGGAGTGCAGGCTCAATAGTTGTGGCGCACGGGCTTACTTGCACCGCGGCATGTGGGATCTTCCCGAACCAGGGCTCGAACCCCTGTCCCCTCCCTTGGCAGGCGGATTCTTAACCACTGCACCACCAGGGAAGCCCCCAAGCAATTCTTTAAAAACATAGAAAACGAACACAAGCTTATAAAACCTCTGCCCAGTCGCCACACAGGAGGCGTGCCGTCTAGCATAAAACTACAGGCTCAACAAAGGGTAGGAAGACCGGCGAGGAACCCCACCTCAGGCGGGAAGCCGCCAGGATCCCCGGGCGAGCTAGGCCGGCGCCGGGGCAGCGTGGCACGCGGCGGGAGCTGCCCTGTCACTACCCCCGGGGCACCGGCGGACCAAACGCGGGGACACGCGGGCTCCCACCGGGAAAGGACGCCGGCAGCGCCGGTCCCAGCCTCGCCTCTCCATACCTGTCATAGAAGGGATGCTCCTCGCCGAAATCCCTTAGATGCTTCTTCTGCCTTTTAGTTAGGGAGTTGAGCAGCTGGCTCTGGCTCCGGCTCCGGCTCCGGCTCCCGCGTTTGCCCATGGGGAAGACGTCAAGTCAGCCAACCTCCAAGAATCGCGTTTTTCACCTGGCAGTCGTCTCCTCAACCAACTAACGCGGGATTGCCAACGGCGCTTTACGGCGGAAGCAGGGTGCCATAAAGCAGACCCGCTTTACGTCGCGCTTGTACGACAGGCGTTAGAACCTCCTGTTTCCCATTCCGCCCCCTAGCGAGGCGCTTTGGAAGCACGCGCACGCATGCGCAGCTTTTCTCTGAGCCCCGTAAGGCAGGCAGGCAGGCAAGGGAGGCTTCGGGCTTCCCCAGGTGGGTGAATGGGTGGGTGTACTTTGTGCGTCTGTTTTGGCTGTGAGAATCAGCCTGCATAAACGTGTAGTAACTGAGATGGTTGAATGCAGTGCCTTTCTATTATGCCATAATACAAATACCAACTAACATTTAAGGCTGCCGGTGCATCTCAATTCATCCTCACAACAGTAAACAAATAGACCTCGTTAATAAGCCTGATATTGGAGATGAGAAAGCTGATGCTTACAAAAGGTTACATACACACTAGCAAGAGAGGAGATGGAAACCTAATTCTCTCTGATGCGACCACAGGCTTTTCCCACTAGGATCTGCCACATGCGTGTGCTGTGTGAAGAATGAGGACGCAAGGCTGAGATTCCCGCCCTTACCCTACCCCCTCATTTTCTGAAAGTATTGCAAGGACCCTTGGTAACATATCTGTTCTGGCATTTTTCATGTTATAAAAGCAAAAACACATCCAGAGAGGTAAAGTGACTTTCCTAAATCACCCGGAGAGTCGATGTTAGAGAAAGAAGTAAAACTCAATAAAGTGTCTCAAAACTGAATTGGGGCAAATTGGGATGGAAAACTTTTAAAAGTTAAGTAACTTTGCTATATCTGGGTCGTGGTGGTGGTTACACCTGGTATACAATTACCAAAATTAATCAAACTGTACCTTTGAAATCGGTACATTTTAATGCAAGTAAATAATAATCTCAATAAACAAAGAGGTGAGAACAGCGCAACTGGACTTAACACTCTAGAGACAGGCAGAGTGTGCAGGGATACTTAAAAACCACAGGATAGGGCTTCCCTGGTGGCGCAGTGGTTGAGAGTCCGCCTGCCGAGGCAGGGGACATGGGTTCGTGCCCCGGTCCGGGAGGATCCCACGTGCCGCGGAGCGGCTGGGCCCGTGAGCCATGGCCACCGAGCCTGCGCGTCCGGAGCCTGTGCTCCGCAATGGGAGAGGCCACAACAGTGAGAGGCCCGCGTACCACAATAAATAAATAAATAAATAAATAAATAAATTTTAAAAAGATAAAAGTCTCTAGTAGAGAAATTGTATCAGAGCCTAGTATTAAGAGCTGTAGAGCCACAAGTTTCCCACAATACGGCCTTAGCAGAGGCTGTTAAGGCAGTGACAGAAAATTTGTACCGAGGGAAATAGCAGAAGAGTTTGCCTACAACTCACGAAAAGGATCCCTGCACTTGGCCTGAAGGAAATCAGCAAAATTTGTAACAGCTTGTGTATTTGTATGCGGGATTGAGAATGAATTTCATTTTTTAATTTCTCTGAATTATCACGTAAGATTCAGAAGATGCTCTCTCTGCCTAGAAGCCACCCCACTGGGATAACTATGCCTACGGAGTGCCTTTGCCTATGACTCCTACTTGCTAACCGACTGGCAGCCTGGCCCCAGGGCCTGGTCGCTGCTCCCAGTGCAATGGTGGATATGGTGTCAACGGTTGCAAAATCAAAGCCCCTTACATCCTCTCCATGCCTCGGTCCCACCCCCCACCCCACTCACCACTGATGTTCAGGAAGGGGAAGGTGTCCTGGATGGGAACGTGGTGCTGTGACTGGTCCAGCTCACCTTCCTCATCTTCTTCATCCACACCATTATCTTTCTCATCCCAAGGAGCAGATCCAGTGGATCCTACCCGAGAAACACACACACACACACACACACACACAAAGGTCAAAAGTGAGGCGCTCACGTTGCACTGTCATCCCTGCAGCTGACCCACTGTTCAAGCTAGGCACTGCCAGCACAGAGGTTCCTTGGGTTCAGTGTGCACCCTCAATGCCAAAGAGTGGGAACCAAGGGTGTTCACCCCACTCCCAGCTCCTCCTACGGAGCCCCAGTACAAGCTCTCATCCCCTCCCCTATCCAGGAGCTGCAGACCCTACTCCCTTCTCCTAGAAACCTTTTAATTCCTACTCTAAACCCCTTTCTACACATTCGCATCCCTTCTAAGGACCCAAGGAGCACAGCTTCTCTCCTTTATAAGCTTACTGTGAAGACAGACCCTTCCCTCATGGCAGAGCCTCACTAGATTCACTGGAGGTCAAGTCTAAATTATCTGGCTCTTAGTCGGAACTGGCTAAACATTGAGTAAATATAGGGATCAGGTGGTATTCTCCTAGGAAAAATACCATACAAATTAAATGATCACTTACCCATCATTTATAAAGAGAACTTAATACCCTTCATAATGTCATGGCAATTGATTCTTAGAACAGCCTTTGAAATACGCAGGAAAGATGAGAACCCAGATTTTATAGTGGAAGAAGCTGAGGCTCAAAACGTTGAATGACTTGATTCAATGTCCCGCAAGTAGTGAAATGGAAAGACCGAGGTTTATAACTCAGACCTTCTAAGTTTTAAGCCCTCCGTCTTCTAAACTACCTGGCCTCTCTTCTCAGTGTTGAGTCCCAAGAGAAGTTATTTTTTATAGAACTCAATACCCCCTCTTCTTTCTAATGCTTTACTGTTCCACTGGGTGGGCAGGAAGACTGTGCTGAGTTTATATCTTTTGTTCTCTGGGTTCTTTCTAGGGACAGCATTTCTTGCTTTGTTTACCAGTCTTCAACTTTGTAAGCGAGGCGACTTTCAAGTCGACTATCGCTTTAAGGGTCCAGCCCGGAACCTGGCACACTGTCCACCTTCTCCCCAGCAGCTGGGGCCTCACCTGGGTTAATGATAGAGCCCTGGGGCTGGGGGATGTCACACACTTGATATATCTTCACTGGGTTCATGGGCACCTCCTTGGTGCCGTTGTACATCAGGTTGAATTCCCTGCTCTTGTTGAGCGCACAGTGGAGCTGGGCCTTCAATTTAGCTGGGTCGGGGTCGTCCACCCCTTCCTGGTACTTCCCCTGTCTCCACAGCCCAGGCCTGAGGGATAGGAAACTGCAGTGAGTGCCTGCTTGTTGCCCAGAAACACTGGAAAGTGTGCCCCTCCTCCCTCGTACAGACACAGATACACACAGCCCTGCCTGACCGCCCCATCACCCCAACTCCAATTTACAGAGACTGCAGCAGAAAACACCACGCTGGGGACCAGGCAAGGCAGGGCCTGAGACAAATTCAGCCAAATGCAAATACAGTATTTTAAAAAGAGGAGCCTCATTTCAAGTGCTTGTGCCAGCATCATCTGTCAAGACTACAATGGCCTTAATGAAGGGTTGAAAATAAAGAAAAATCTGGAACACGTATACACCAAAATACTAATGGCAACTTTTGGATAGCAAGATTTCAGGTAATTTTGTTTTGTTTTGCTTGCCTTATTTGCTTTTCACATGAATTGCTTATATAATAAGAAGAGAAAGGGAGGTGGCGTATGATATGAAGAATTTAGGCTTGCAGTTCCCTCTCCCTTCAGTCTTTAACCTGATGCACAAATAACTGTTGAAACCAAGTACCTTTAGGAGTAGCAGCCCATAGGAGGGCAGGAAGCACGCTCTGGGGGTTCAGCTGGCCTCAGTGCGAGGCTGAGGGCCTCAAGTCCTAATAAACTCACACCACCTGCCTTTCCCTGCTTCCTCAAACTCCCACATTGGGAACATTTTGCTGGGAACACCAGTGGCTGGTGGCCTGGGCCAAAACCAGTGTGGCGCCGCCTCTCTGGTTTTCAATTTCCAGGTCTAACAGGCATTTATGTGTCTGTTCACGGGATATCAGCCCTCCCCCACTGTTAGCGTATCTCAGATGTCTACACTTTCTTCAGGGCTGTGACGTATGTGCTGGTGCAGAAAAGGGGGATGTCTTTTGCAGAGGACTCAAGATCAAGAGAACGAGATGGACCGGCCAGACTGCTCCCACTCGATGTCAGGAAGATAAGGTGGCCATGTAGTTAGAATTCTGCAGGGGAACATAGCCTATAGAGTCTATGGGTTTGCAGATCCACAACTTTTATTTTTTCAGTAATGCCAACCAAGCTCGTAAGAGACTGACATATAATCCAGAATGCCAGTCTACTCGTTTTCAAAGGGGGATAAAGCTGGTCAGTGACCAGCATGGTTAAGTCCAATAACCTGGACATAACCATGTATGATCTCAACCAGTAACTCCTGTGTCTGGTTTCTAATGACAATTCCAAGAACATAAGACCCACTCAACATTTAAATCCAAATTTTCAGATGACTCCAAAGCTAAATGGAAATGATTTGATATTGAACTCTAAATCTGCATTATCTAGACTATCTCTTACCCAGTTGGGTAACCCAGAAGCGACAGTAAGAGGCTCCTGCTTTCCCAAAAATCACAGGGTGTAAAGATGAAAAGCACTGGAAAGGCAAGACCCCCAGGGAATTTGCAAAGCTGCTCTTGTGTCTTTTTCTTTTTGACCTTGAAGCCAGGAGAAATTCTAAAAATACAAATGTATTCATTTTTAAAACTTGACTTTACTGACTATTGTTCAGATCCCCAAGCCTACAAAAATAATTTTATTTTTTTAAAAATGGTCCCTGCCCCAAAGGAGTTTACAATCCCTTAAAGGAGACAGATGAGTCCACAGATCAGAAATACAGATACTATGTGAACACCAGTAAAACTGCCTAATCCATAAAGAGTCGGGGGGTAGGTATGGTTGGCCAAGTTTATCAGAATTTATGATTCTAGGGCTGAATCTTGAACATGGGTAGAAGTTAACCAGGTGAGAAGCGTGGGTCACGATACTCTAAGCAGAAGAAGCTTTATGGGCAAAGGCAGAGGCTGAAAAGCACAGTGCTTAGGGGACCTACAAGCAGTTCAGCTTGCGTGGAGGCAGCATGAGATGAAAGTCTGGGCTTGTAAGTAGGAACCATGCCAAGGAGTTTGGACCTGATTCTTAGAACACTGAGAACCACTGAGAGATTTAAGCAGGTTGTGATGGGATCAGATTTAAGTTTTAGAAAGAACCCTCTAGCTGCAGGACTGAAAAGGGTTTGAAGGGAGGCAAGGCATGAAGATAATACATAGTCTCTATATAATCCATATAATAGTGTCACTAGGGTCTGAACTAAGGAGGTGGCAGTAGGGATAGAGGATACAGGTAATGAACGAGCCGTTAAAGACGCTGACTTGACAAAGCTTGATGAGGAACTGATTCCTTGAAGAAGGTGAGAGAGAAATCAAGGATGATTCCCTGGTTTAGGGTTTGGGAGACTGGGTGGGCGGTGATGCTGGCCACTGAGATAGGAGCAGGTTTAGAAAGATGATTTCCCTTTGGAAATGTCGGAGTTCAAATGCCTGTGGAAGGCCTAGGGGAGAAGGCCCAGCATGCCCAGGGCAGTTTTTTATCCCCACTCACCTCTCACATCACCTGAGGGACTCTCCCTGCCTGCCTCCAGCCTGGAAGAAGGTCCACCAGATTACTGACATCTCTGCCCTGTGGGCAAGGACCAATTTCTTTTCATTTCTGTATCCCTGCTCAGGCTTTAGCACACAGTTGGTCAATGTGTATTTGTTGAATTGCCTCAAATTTACAGATATACACTTCTTGGGGAATGAATAAGTTGCTATTACGGATGGAAGACCAGAAAAACAGCTATGAGCAGAAGGCCAAGGAGACACTGCAGAAAGTGCTGGAGGAGAAAATGCGTGCACAACAGCAACTGCAGAGCAAACAGGTGTGGGGATGCTCCATAATCCTTGGGGCTGGGAACCCTGGGGCAGTCTGGGTGGCAAGGGAGCCAGCTGCACAACCCCCTGGAACCCCCAAGGCACCACCCTCTCCTCTGATCTCCCTCAGCGGTCCCTGGCCCTGGCCGAGCACAAGTGTGAAGAGTGGAAGAGCCAGTACGAGAGCCAGCCCCAGCATGCAACTGTCCCCTACCCTGCCAGCCCAGTAATCATGAATGCCGTCTTCCTTCTCTTTTTTACAATGTGGTACATATGGATTTTTTTTTGAATGAGATTTAACCAGCTTTTAAACCTTTCTTCTTTCTAACAATATCAGTACTCTCTGACTCTCCAAATGCGCCTTTTCAAGTTGATTTAATTTATGGAAACATCACCCTTCATACTTTCCCTTTCTTTTTTAAACCTCCCCATGGTAGTGTAATGTAGTAGAAGGAGATTTGGCCTGGGAGTTTGGACACCAGGGTTCTAGCGGCAGTAACCCACAGTTACACACGTTATATTATTAAAGAAAAAAGTAACTTACAGAAATGTATGAGGCCATTATGCACATACACACAAACATATATTCACTCATATATCCATAAAAAAGTAGTCTGGAAGGTTCTATAAAATGTTAAAGGTGTTCATCCCACGGTGGAGGAGATATACGTTAACTATATTACCCTCTTAAATTTTTACAGTAAATATATATTACTTTTATAATTTAAAAAGCCAAACTTTTCATTTTTAAAAACCTAAAACATGAAAGAAAACTGGAAAACCAACAAAATTAAAACAATCCCTAAGTCTGAGGCGACGATTTTTTTATCCGAGTCCAAGTGATGAATGAAAATACTAAGAATGGTGTGTGACACCTCAAAGTATAGAAAAAAATACAGTAAGGCAAGTAGGCATTAAGATAATAGAATATAAAAAGTTACCCAGATATATTCAGACAATGGACTACTATTCCAGTAATAAAAAGAAATGAATTACTAATATGAGCTACACGGATGAGTCACAACAACATGAGGAGCCAAAGAAGCCACGTGCAAAAGGGTACTTGTTGTATGCTTCCATTCATATGAATTTCTAGAATAGGAAACACTAATACATAGTGAAAGAAAGCATGTCAGTGGTTGCCTGATGCCAGGCCTGGGAAACTGACTGCAAAAGGACAAGAAGGAACTTTTTGCAGGTATTGGAAGTGTATCTTGACTTTGGCGACGACAATAGAGATATACACATTTGTCAAGACTTATCAAATTACATGCTTAAAACGGGTACACCTCGTTGAATGTAATTCATACTTCAATAAAGTTGATTTTAAAGTTAAATTAAAAAGTCACCTATGGGGACTTCCCTGGTGGCACAGTGGTTAAGAATTCGCCTGCTAATGCAGGGGACGTGGTTTCAAGCCCTAGTCTGGGAAGATCCCACATGCCGCCGAGCAACTATGCCCGTGCGCCACAACTACAGAGCCTGTGCTCTAGAGCCCGTGAGCCACAACTACTGAGCCCGTGTGCCACAACTACCGAAGCCCACGTGCCTAGAGCCCATGCTCCACAACAAGAGAAGCCACCACAGTGAGAAGCCGGCGCACTGCAACAAAGACACAATGCAGCCAAAAATAAATTAATTAATAATAATTTTTTAAAAAATAGTCACCTAGACGTCTGAGTGAGACAGAGTTCCTTTAAGCTTTCAGTCCCAGCTCTTCTCTGAAGCCTCCCCTCATCTACCCTGGCAGCATGTGACCACTTTGCATCTCTTTAACACCTTATATTTATCGGTTCCATTCAGATTGGATGCTTGAAAAGTTTTGTGTATTTTATGTCTATCTTCCATTAAACTTGGTTCCTCTAAGGCAGGAACAATCATCTCTTTCATAAATTGAGACCATTACAAAAACAGAATTATGTTCCCTTTCCTCTCAATCAGGGGAATTTGAAGTAGGATTGATGAAATCCTGGAAATCATAAGCAAAAATGTCATTTCTGCATTTTTATGGCCACAGGGTCCTGTGTTTTCATCAGATTCTTGAAGATATCACAGAGCCCAACAATGTTAAGAATCTCTGCTTTGAATCCATGTGCTTTCACCCAGCTCTGTGGTACAAGGCACCCTGCCCCTGGGGCAATCTGTCTGTGGTCCCTGCAAAGATGATAAACCCACATCAGAGACACTCACTCTTCTGCATGTCAGTGGACTCCACTGCCAGCTCTTCCTCCACAATGACGTCACTCTCGCCATCTTCAAGATTCATTTCTGTCTCATCTAGAACACTGTCTTCTTCCTCTTCCTCCTCCTCATCTTCCTTGGAGACATCCTTTAATGTGGCAAGTAGTCTGTTGTAACCAGAAACTTGTTCTGGTTCACTCTATGCTTCACTTTCAGAACTTGAAGTATCTATAAACTCTCTGACTAAAAGGAAAATGGGGATTTTAAAAACAAAAATTATACTGTTCTTGTTGCTACCCCACGACTATCATCAGGTCCACAGTGGAACCAAGTTCAGACTTTTCTAGATAAAAACTAGCTTTTCTGCAAATATGCAGTCCTATCTATTCAACCAGACCGAGCACCAAATTTGTTTCAAACAGCTAATCTAGCTATGATTCTAGAAGCGCTTCCTCTTCTTTGAACTGCTCATGTTCCACATGGGAAGACAGCAAACTAAACACATGGAGCTTTAGGTTATAAGGTGATCTAACCTATGTGTCAGACATTTGGCACCTTTAAAGGAGCAACAGGAAAACTTACAACAAAAAAGTGTACTTTATTTCTGAGTCTGTGGTAATGAAATAAGACCTTTGATGATTTTGCACTCTATTTTATGTTAAGCAAACATGACATTCCCTCTTAGGATTCACCAAGAGCCCTCTGGTAAGCCTCCTTAACAGGTTCTAACAGGCTAATCTCTCAGGACAGTTTCATACTCTATACTATATTAGTTATCACAATGGCATTTTAACAGACATCTGCACTTAAAACTAAGCAATATTACTAAAGTATAGCTTACATCTAAAATCAAAGAGAGTGGAAATGTAGCCAAACTTTACTACCATATATAATCTTAAAAGTAACAGTCCAGAATCTACTATCATAAAGAAGGTATAAAGCATTACCAGTTGACAAGTCTGTGGTTTTGCTTCCTTTCTGGAAACCCTGAGAAGAAACAGGCAATGTTAAACTTTAACTACTGGTAGGTAGCAATTAGGAAAAGTCTAATGATACAACTTTAAATGAACATGGCAGACTATACCGTTATAACTACATCATATCTATTGTCAAGTAAAAACTCCATATGCATTTGGACAGGTCTTGGAAGGATATGCCAAATAGATAATAAGAGACGAATGAAAAAGTCTAACAAGACCACATGACAAATACTACAGTCACACAGTAACAGGCTCTCATCCAAAAGATGGGAAATTTTGGCAAATAAAAGCCCTCGGGGTTCACCTTTTCTAGCAAATTTCTTAAGTAGACTATCCCTCTAACTGTTGATAAAGCAGCCCAAAGGGGTGGGATGAGCACTAAGATCATAACTGAGAGTCTGGACACTTAGAGAGGAACCCACAACTACCCAAACATTAGTTTCCTCATGGTCATTGAATAGATAGGTGATGTCGAGGGTCCCAAGCAATTCTTTTTTTATTTTTTTTAACTTATTTATTTATTTTTGCCTGCTATGGGTCTTCGTTGCTGCGCCCGGGCTTTCTCTAGTTGCGGCGAGAGGTGGCTTCTCTTGTTGCGGAGCAGGGGCTCTAGGCTCGTGGGCATCAGTAGTTGCACCACCCTGGCTCAGTAGTTGTGGCTCGCGGGCTCTAGAGTGCAGGCTCAATAGTTGTGGCGCACGGGCTTACTTGCACCGCGGCATGTGGGATCTTCCCGGACCAGGGCTCGAACCCCTGTCCCCTCCCTTGGCAGGCGGATTCTTAACCACTGCGCCACCAGGGAAGCCCCCAAGCAATTCTTTAAAAACATAGAAAACGAACACAAGCTTATAAAATCTCTGCCCAGTCGCCACACAGGAGACGTGCCGTCTAGCATAAAACTACAGGCTCAACAAAGGGTAGGAAGACCGGCGAAGAACCCCATCTCAGGCGGGAAGCCGCCAGGATCCCCGGGCGAGCTAGGCCGGCGCCGGGGCAGCGTGGCACGCGGCGGGAGCTGCCCTGTCACTACCCCCGGGGCACCGGCGGACCAAACGCGGGGACACGCGGGCTCCCACCGGGAAAGGACGCCGGCAGCGCCGGTCCCAGCCTCGCCTCTCCATACCTGTCATAGAAGGGATGCTCCTCGCCGAAATCCCTTAGATGCTTCTTCTGCCTTTTAGTTAGGGAGTTGAGCAGCTGGCTCTGGCTCCGGCTCCGGCTCCGGCTCCCGCGTTTGCCCATGGGGAAGACGTCAAGTCAGCCAACCTCCAAGAATCGCGTTTTTCACCTGGAAGTCGTCTCGTCAACCCACTCACGCGGGATTGCCAACGGCGCTTTACGGCGGAAGCAGGGTGCCATAAAGCAGACCCGCTTTACGTCGCGCTTGTACGACAGGCGTGGCTGTGAGAATCAGCCTGCATAAACGTGTAGTAACTGAGATGGTTGAATGCAGTGCCTTTCTATTATGCCATAATACAAATACCAACTAACATTTAAGGCTGCCGGTGCATCTCAATTCATCCTCACAACAGTAAACAAATAGGCCTTGTTAATAAGCCTGATATTGGAGATGAGAAAGCTGATGCTTACAAAAGCTTACACACACACTAGCAAGAGAGGAGATGGAAACCTAATTCTCTCTGATGCGACCACAGGCTTTTCCCACTAGGATCTGCCACGTGCGTGTGCTATGTGAAGAATGAGGACGCAAGGCTGAGATTCCCGCCCTTACCCTACCCCCTCATTTTCTGAAAGTATTGCAAGGGCCCTTGGTAACACATCTGTTCTGGCATTTTTCATGTTATAAAAGCAAAAACACATCCAGAGAGGTAAAGTGACTTTCCTAAATCACCCGGAGAGTCGATGTTAGAGAAAGCAGTAAAACTCAATAAAGTGTCTCAAAACTGAATTGGGGCAAATTGGGATGGAAAACTTTTAAAGGGTAAGTAACTTTTCTATATCTGGGTCGTGGTGGTGGTTACACCTGGTATACAATTACCAAAATTAATCAAACTGTACCTTTGAAATTGGTACATTTTAATGCAAGTAAATAATAATCTCAATAAACAAAGAGGTAAAAACAGCGCAACTGGACTTAATACTCTAGAGACAGGCAGAGTGTGCAGGGATACTTAAAAACCACAGGATAGGGCTTCCCTGATGGCGCAGTGGTTGAGAGTCCACCTGCCGAAGCAGGGGACGCGGGTTCATGCCCCAGTCCGGGAAGATCCCACATGCCGCGAAGCGGCTGGACCCGTGAGCCATGGCCGCTGAGCCTGTGCGTCCGGAGCCTGGGCTCCGCAACGGGAGAGGCCACAACAGTGAGAGGCCCGCGTACCGAAAACAAACAAACAAACAAAACATGAAAAAGTCTCCAAAGTCTTTTGGAGGTGGGCAGCATCAGTAGCGAATCGGCTGCTCCAGGAAGGCGTCGGAAAGGAAGATTTAATGTCCTTGTCACCCATACAGACATCACCGTGATTTCGCTGAAGTCCAAATCGGTTCACATAACCCCCTTGCTTGAAATCCTTTAAGGGTTCCTCACCTTACATGGGATTGGGCCTCAATGCCCCAGCAAGGCATGCAAGGCCTTTAGTGGGCTGAATCCTCACCTGTCCGTCTCTCCAACCTCTCTACTCCCACCCACCCACCTCAGCAACAGGGTCCACAGACAGTTCTCCAAACCCATCTTTCCACCTTGCTCATGCTATTCCCTCTCCCTGGAACCTTCTTTCCCAGGAAACCCTGACTCAGTGCATCCTCTGTGCAACTCCCCATGACCTTTCCTCTCTCCTCCACAGAAAGAGGAGCTTCTTTATCTTCTGGGTTCCTAAAACCCTTTGTAGACACCCTTCTAATCTAGCCCATGACAACATAATTATTTGTTCATTGCTTTGTCTCCCCCAACTAGACTATGAGGTCTTTCAAGGGGAAAGCCTGAGTTCTGAGCTTTTTAAATCATTAATGCCTAACATTATGACAGGAACATGGTAACTGTTTAGAAAATGTTTGATAAATGAATGAAGGTTTGCCTGCTAAGCTTCTGCCAGAAAAATGTGAAAAACAGAATGTAGTTACACCAACATTCCACTAGAGAGAGGGAGGTAAAACTTTATCCCCTCTAGTGTAGCATTTTAGCCTTGTTCTCAGTCAGGTGAATATAATCTTTTTTTTTTTTTTTTTTTTTTTTTTTTTTTTTTGCGGTACGCGGACCTCTCACTGTTGTGGCCTCTCCCGTTGCGGAGCACAGGCTCCGGATGTGCAGGCTCAGCGGCCATGGCTCACAGGCCCAGCCGCTCCGCGGCATGTGGGATCTTCCTGGCCCGGGGCACAAACCCGTGTCCCCTGCATCGGCAGGCGGACTCTCAACCACTGCGCCACCAGGGAAGCCCCAGGTGAATATAATCTGATAAAATATTTCAGTTTTAGGCTAGGCCTAATATAAAACAACCTCTGATAAGCTTGAGGAAACATAATTATTACAGGTCACTCTATGCCAGTCTCTGGGTTTCACAATGGATAGTTCTTCTGGGTACAGATGAATAGAAAGTGAATGAATAGGCACTATATATAATATGAATAGGCACTATATATAATAGTGTTTTACATTTTCAAGTTATGTAGAGTGCATTGAAATGCATTACAAAGCTTTTCTCTTTTCAGACATAATCTCGTTATCTAAAACATGCTCCACCTAGAAAGCTCATTGCTCCTTACACAATAAACGCTGTGGAATCCGATGACTACCCAGCTCTCTAATTTCCTGTTGCCCTATATCCCTCATACCCTGTCTTGAACACACACACATGCTGTTCATGAAGTCAGCTGAAACAACTCATACAGCCTAAAATCTAGAATCTAGATTAATCTCAAGTTCAATACCGATGTTCAATGAGCGTGACAGGCTGACAAACGCTCAAAGGCAGCAGATGACCCTCCCCCCTGGCCCCCAACCCCCATCAGCACCAAAACTCTGACTGAGCTGCTTCCTTAGCACCCAGCATCTATCAGTTTAGCATTCATCACAGTGTATCGTAAGAGTCTGCATACGTATCCATACCTGGATGGGCTGAGAGCTCCTTGAAGAGGCTGGAATGGATCTTATTCTTCCCCCAGCCTCAGCTACTAGCACAGCACCTGGCACGTGGTGTTTCGTACATTTTTTTTAATGAATAAACAAGCTCATTTCATTGTACAGGTAGCGAGAGACTGATTTCTGCCAGCCCTCTCAGGAAGAGGCTGGATGGCTTTGGGGTGTATACAGTCATGTATGCATACATGTGGTGGAGGAGACTGTCTGATTTGAGGCATCTAGGAGGAGACAGATGTGTGGGTGCACACACACCTTCCCCAGAATCTTCCCAAATCAGTAGCTGAGGTGTCAGAGCTTTCATAATTAGAGAGTCATACCTTTGGATTATTTATGGCTCCCTGTCAACATATCTTGAACACATGTGCCCTTGTTACCACTTATATTATCACATAAATTTCAAAACTCAAACTTCCCCAGCATCTGATCTGTATCCTCAAATTGTGCTCCTTCCCCACCTTCCCATTCCTGCTCTGTTGAGAATCTCAGATAGACTCCTGTTTCCTTTCTGTGGTTTGTATTAGGACATAGTTTGTCTTTTCAAATACATCACTATATGTCAAATAAGCTCTTTCAAATCATGTACACCATAATACTTGCAAGGGATTAAAACACATCAATTTGTATAATTCCATGAGTTCATAATGATACTAAAAATTTAAAAAAAAACTTGATTGGTCAACATGAGAAGATCCAGTGAATTGACTCCTTGTGTTGAAAATTAGTAAATGAAGGGAGAGACTCAAGCATTTCTTCTGCTTTTCCTATACAAACAGTACCACTGGGTAAGCAAAATTTAGGGGAAGGAAAAGCTTGCTTTCATAGAAATAGTCCAGCAAGTAAGTGAAGAAGAAATGATAGAATTAGAATATCACCTCATGATAGAATTAGAATGTGACCTCTAATGAATTAACGAATTTAGACATTGACTACCAATGACGGGTAACATCACAAAATGAAAGACAACCAGACGGTATACGCCTCCTGATGGAAGTCTAAAATATCAGCTATAATGAAATCTGATCAAAGTTCTAAATCCCACAATGTATTCGCGAGAGACACAGAGAACAGCAGAACATGTTCAACTAACAGTGTAAAAAAAAAAAAAAAAGACGACATTTATGAGACAATCAGAAATCTGAATACTGACTGGTTACATGATGATATTAAATAATTGTTATCATCTTTTTTTAGGTGAAATAGTGCCATTGTAGCTATGTTAAAGAAAGAACCCTTATCTTTTAGATATTTAGAAATAAATATTTACAGATAAAATAATACAATGTCTGGGATTTGCTTCAAAAATAATACAGGGGCGGGAGGTAGGGGTAGTGGGTGGGCATACCTTGCATTGAAGCCGAGGGATGGGAACATGGGAGTGTATTATACTGTTTTGTCTACTTTTGTATATACTTGAAATTTTCCAAAGAAAAAGTTTTTAATAAAGAAAAACTAACACTTTTCTGAATATTCTGACCATCTTGTCTTAAGGGACAGCCACCCCCCTCCCACCCCTTGAGATCGTTATCCTAGGGAGTCTCCCCGAATTGAAAGTACCCAAGTAACATTAATTCATCAGCCTCTCTTTACAAACTAGTATAAAAGATTATTTCCTGGATTGTTTTTACCCCAGAAAATACTGAGTCCCTGAGGGCAAAGGGCAAAGAAAACCCTGCAGGAGGGAAAAGGAAGGGCTGAGCGTGAGAAGAAGAAAGGGAAGAACAAATTTTGCCTTTATTACAATTTTCCCAGGGCCTTCACTAGTTGGCACATGCATCTTCTTTGTGTGGGTTTTACTAAGAGAACTTTCACTGGAGGCATGAAAAATATGTTTCAATTCCGAACTCTCAGGTTAAAATTTCACAAAGCATCCCCTTTTATGTTGTCAAAGGCTAATATAAATATTTTCAGAAGCGGGCTCAGTGAGCCAATGATGAGAGCACTTGGGTGAAGCTAGGGCACAGTTGTGTCTGAACCTGGGAACAGTCTAGAGCTGTCCATAGGACTACAATGACATGGAAAGCAGGAGAGAGTAAAGAGTCACATCAAGTGCTCAAGAGTATAGCTTTTTATAGCAGATCTCTGGAAGAACACCAAGAAACTGGTTTCCTCTGGGGAGGGAAGCTGGGGCACTTGGAATAGGGTGGGAGGAGAAAAAACATTGTATGACTTTATTGTCATAGCCAGGTTATACTGTGGTTAGTGCCTTAGTATGTATGATGACATTTGCAAGCAGCCTTTTGTTTACGTAAGTGACTGTACTTTTTATCTTGAAATGAGACAGAAGACACATGTCTGTTTGTTTCTGGGTTCCTTGGCTGGGCCATCTGCTGGCACTACCTGCTGTTTGCACATTTTCTTGATACTCCCTCCCCTTGCCTCCGTATGCCACCCTAAGCTCCCAGAATCTAATTAGGAGTAGATGGTCCCCAGGACGACAAAACTAGGATTTTAATAGTTGTAGTGCGACTTCTATAGGTGTGACATGGTATTGGACAAAGCTCCAATTCTCTCACAGACACTCCTCTAATAGCAGAGGCAGTGAACACTATCTTTGATGGCTCCTATTTTACCTTAAATATTCAGGTGAATTCTGTGGTTTATGATTGACATTGTAAGTTACTATTAGAAAAAAAGTGTCTCTGTGTTTATCGTTTGGTTTTTGTTTTGTTATTTCGGTACGCGGGCCTCTCACTGTTGTGGCCTCTCCCGTTGCGGAGCACAGGCTCCGGACGCACAGGCTCAGCGGCCATGGCTCACGAGCTTAGCCGCTCCGCGGCACGGGGGACCTTCCCGACCTGGGGCACGAACCCGCGTCCCCTGCCTCGGCAGGCGGACTCTCAACCACTGCGCCATCAGGGAAGCCCTATCCTGTGGTTTTTAAGTATCCCTGCACACTCTGCCTGTCTCTAGAGTATTAAGTCCAGTTGCGCTGTTTTTACCTCTTTGTTTATTGAGATTATTATTTACTTGCATTAAAATGTACCAATTTCAAAGGTACAGTTTGATTAATTTTGGTAATTGTATACCAGGTGTAACCACCACCACGACCCAGATATAGAAAAGTTACTTACCCTTTAAAAGTTTTCCATCCCAATTTGCCCCAATTCAGTTTTGAGACACTTTATTGAGTTTTACTGCTTTCTCTAACATCGACTCTCCGGGTGATTTAGGAAAGTCACTTTACCTCTCTGGATGTGTTTTTGCTTTTATAACATGAAAAATGCCAGAACAGATGTGTTACCAAGGGCCCTTGCAATACTTTCAGAAAATGAGGGGGTAGGGTAAGGGCGGGAATCTCAGCCTTGCGTCCTCATTCTTCACATAGCACACGCACGTGGCAGATCCTAGTGGGAAAAGCCTGTGGTCGCATCAGAGAGAATTAGGTTTCCATCTCCTCTCTTGCTAGTGTGTGTGTAAGCTTTTGTAAGCATCAGCTTTCTCATCTCCAATATCAGGCTTATTAACAAGGCCTATTTGTTTACTGTTGTGAGGATGAATTGAGATGCACCGGCAGCCTTAAATGTTAGTTGGTATTTGTATTATGGCATAATAGAAAGGCACTGCATTCAACCATCTCAGTTACTACACGTTTATGCAGGCTGATTCTCACAGCCACGCCTGTCGTACAAGCGCGACGTAAAGCGGGTCTGCTTTATGGCACCCTGCTTCCGCCGTAAAGCGCCGTTGGCAATCCCGCGTGAGTGGGTTGACGAGACGACTTCCAGGTGAAAAACGCGATTCTTGGAGGTTGGCTGACTTGACGTCTTCCCCATGGGCAAACGCGGGAGCCGGAGCCGGAGCCGGAGCCAGAGCCAGCTGCTCAACTCCCTAACTAAAAGGCAGAAGAAGCATCTAAGGGATTTCGGCGAGGAGCATCCCTTCTATGACAGGTATGGAGAGGCGAGGCTGGGACCGGCGCTGCCGGCGTCCTTTCCCGGTGGGAGCCCGCGTGTCCCCGCGTTTGGTCCGCCGGTGCCCCGGGGGTAGTGACAGGGCAGCTCCCGCCGCGTGCCACGCTGCCCCGGCGCCGGCCTAGCTCGCCCGGGGATCCTGGCGGCTTCCCGCCTGAGATGGGGTTCTTCGCCGGTCTTCCTACCCTTTGTTGAGCCTGTAGTTTTATGCTAGACGGCACGTCTCCTGTGTGGCGACTGGGCAGAGATTTTATAAGCTTGTGTTCGTTTTCTATGTTTTTAAAGAATTGCTTGGGGGCTTCCCTGGTGGCGCAGTGGTTAAGAATCCGCCTGCCAAGGGAGGGGACAGGGGTTCGAGCCCTGGTCCGGGAAGATCCCACATGCCGCGGTGCAAGTAAGCCCGTGCGCCACAACTATTGAGCCTGCACTCTAGAGCCCGCGAGCCACAACTACTGAGCCAGGGTGGTGCAACTACTGATGCCCACGAGCCTAGAGCCCCTGCTCCGCAACAAGAGAAGCCACCTCTCGCCGCAACTAGAGAAAGCCCGGGCGCAGCAACGAAGACCCATAGCAGGCAAAAATAAATAAATAAGTTAAAAAAAATAAAAAAAGAATTGCTTGGGACCCTCGACATCACCTATCTATTCAATGACCATGAGGAAACTAATGTTTGGGTAGTTGTGGGTTCCTCTCTAAGTGTCCAGACTCTCAGTTATGATCTTAGTGCTCATCCCACCCCTTTGGGCTGCTTTATCAACAGTTAGAGGGATAGTCTACTTAAGAAATTTGCTAGAAAAGGTGAACCCCGAGGGCTTTTATTTGCCAAAATTTCCCATCTTTTGGATGAGAGCCTGTTACTGTGTGACTGTAGTATTTGTCATGTGGTCTTGTTAGACTTTTTCATTCGTCTCTTATTATCTATTTGGCATATCCTTCCAAGACCTGTCCAAATGCATATGGAGTTTTTACTTGACAATAGATATGATGTAGTTATAACGGTATAGTCTGCCATGTTCATTTAAAGTTGTATCATTAGACTTTTCCTAATTGCTACCTACCAGTAGTTAAAGTTTAACATTGCCTGTTTCTTCTCAGGGTTTCCAGAAAGGAAGCAAAACCACAGACTTGTCAACTGGTAATGCTTTATACCTTCTTTATGATAGTAGATTCTGGACTGTTACTTTTAAGATTATATATGGTAATAAAGTTTGGCTACATTTCCACTCTCTTTGATTTTAGATGTAAGCTATACTTTAGTAATATTGCTTAGTTTTAAGTGCAGATGTCTGTTAAAATGCCATTGTGATAACTAATATAGTATAGAGTATGAAACTGTCCTGAGAGATTAGCCTGTTAGAACCTGTTAAGGAGGCTTACCAGAGGGCTCTTGGTGAATCCTAAGATGGAATGTCATGTTTGCTTAACATAAAGTAGAGTGCAAAATCATCAAAGGTCTTATTTCATTACCACAGACTCAGAAATAAAGTACACTTTTTTGTTGTAAGTTTTCCTGTTGCTCCTTTAAAGGTACCAAATGTCTGACACATAGGTTAGATCACCTTATAACCTAAAGCTCCATGTGTTTAGTTTGCTGTCTTCCCATGTGGAACATGAGCAGTTCAAAGAAGAGGAAGCGCTTCTAGAATCATAGCTAGATTAGCTGTTTGAAACAAATTTGGTGCTCGGTCTGGTTGAATAGATAGGACTGCATATTTGCAGAAAAGCTAGTTTTTATCTAGAAAAGTCTGAACTTGGTTCCACTGTGGGCCTGATGATGGTCGTGGGGTAGCAACAAGAACAGTATAATTTTTGTTTTTAAAACCCCCATTTTCCTTTTAGTCGGAGAGTTTATAGATACTTCAAGTTCTGAAAGTGAAGCATAGAGTGAACCAGAACAAGTTTCTGGTTACAACAGACTACTTGCCACATTAAAGGATGTCTCCAAGGAAGATGAGGAGGAGGAAGAGGAAGAAGACAGTGTTCTAGATGAGACAGAAATGAATCTTGAAGATGGCGAGAGTGACGTCATTGTGGAGGAAGAGCTGGCAGTGGAGTCCACTGACATGCAGAAGAGTGAGTGTCTCTGATGTGGGTTTATCATCTTTGCAGAGACCACAGACAGATTGCCCCAGGGGCAGGGTGCCTTGTACCACAGAGCTGGGTGAAAGCACATGGATTCAAAGCAGAGATTCTTAACATTGTTGGGCTCTGTGATATCTTCAAGAATCTGATGAAAACACAGGACCCTCTGGCCATAAAAATGCAGAAATGACATTTTTGCTTATGATTTCCAGGATTTCATCAATCCTACTTCAAATTCCCCTGATTGAGAGGAAAGGGAACATAATTCTGTTTTTGTAATGGTCTCAATTTATGAAAGAGATGATTGTTCCTGCCTTAGAGGAACCAAGTTGAATGGAAGATAGACATAAAATATACAAAACTTTTCAAGCATCAAATCTGAATGGAACCGATAAATATAAGGTGTTAAAGAGATGCAAAGTGGTCACATGCTGCCAGGGTAGATGAGGGGAGGCTTCAGAGAAGAGCTGGGACTGAAAGCTTAAAGGAACTCTGTCTCACTCAGACGTCTAGGTGACTATTTTTTTAAAAATTATTATTAATTTATTTATTTTGGGCTGCATTGTGTCTTTGTTGCAGTGCGCCGGCTTCTCACTGTGGTGGCTTCTCTTGTTGTGGAGCATGGGCTCTAGGCACGTGGGCTTCGGTAGTTGTGGCACACGGGCTCAGTAGTTGTGGCTCACGGGCTCTAGAGCACAGGCTCTGTAGTTGTGGCGCACGGGCATAGTTGCTCGGTGGCATGTGGGATCTTCCCAGACTAGGGCTTGAAACCACGTCCCCTGCATTAGCAGGCGAATTCTTAACCACTGTGCCACCAGGGAAGTCCCCATAGGTGACTTTTTAATTTAACTTTAAAATCAACTTTATTGAAGTATGAATTACATTCAACGAGGTGTACCCGTTTTAAGCATGTAATTTGATAAGTCTTGACAAATGTGTATATCTCTATTGTCGTCGCCAAAGTCAAGATACAGAACACTTCCAATACCTGCAAAAAGTTCCTTCTTGTCCTTTTGCAGTCAGTTTCCCAGGCCTGGCATCAGGCAACCACTGACATGCTTTCTTTCACTATGTATTAGTGTTTCCTATTCTAGAAATTCATATGAATGGAAGCATACAACAAGTACCCTTTTGCACGTGGCTTCTTTGGCTCCTCATGTTGTTGTGACTCATCCGTGTAGCTCATATTAGTAATTCATTTCTTTTTATTACTGGAATAGTAGTCCATTGTCTGAATATATCTGGGTAACTTTTTATATTCTATTATCTTAATGCCTACTTGCCTTACTGTATTTTTTTCTATACTTTGAGGTGTCACACACCATTCTTAGTATTTTCATTCATCACTTGGACTCGGATAAAAAAATCGTCGCCTCAGACTTAGGGATTGTTTTAATTTTGTTGGTTTTCCAGTTTTCTTTCATGTTTTAGGTTTTTAAAAATGAAAAGTTTGGCTTTTTAAATTATAAAAGTAATATATATTTACTGTAAAAATTTAAGAGGGTAATATAGTTAACGTATATCTCCTCCACCGTGGGATGAACACCTTTAACATTTTATAGAACCTTCCAGACTACTTTTTTATGGATATATGAGTGAATATATGTTTGTGTGTATGTGCATAATGGCCTCATACATTTCTGTAAGTTACTTTTTTCTTTAATAATATAACGTGTGTAACTGTGGGTTACTGCCGCTAGAACCCTGGTGTCCAAACTCCCAGGCCAAATCTCCTTCTACTACATTACACTACCATGGGGAGGTTTAAAAAAGAAAGGGAAAGTATGAAGGGTGATTTTTCCATAAATTAAATCAACTTGAAAAGGCGCATTTGGAGAGTCAGAGAGTACTGATATTGTTAGAAAGAAGAAAGGTTTAAAAGCTGGTTAAATCTCATTCAAAAAAAAATCCATATGTACCACATTGTAAAAAAGAGAAGGAAGACGGCATTCATGATTACTGGGCTGGCAGGGTAGGGGACAGTTGCATGCTGGGGGTGACTCTCGTACTGGCTCTTCCACTCTTCACACTTGTGCTCGGCCAGGGCCAGGGACCGCTGAGGGAGATCAGAGGAGAGGGTGGTGCCTTGGGGGTTCCAGGGAGTTGTGCAGCTGGCTCCCTTGCCACCCAGACTGCCCCAGGGTTCCCAGCCCCAAGGATTATGGAGCATCCCCACACCTGTTTGCTCTGCAGTTGCTGTTCTGCAACACATTTTCTCCTCCAGCACTTTCTGCAGTGTCTCCTTGGCCTTCTGCTCATGGCTGTTTTTCTGGTCTTGCATCTGTAATAGCAACTTATTCATTCCCCAAGAAGTGTATTTCTGTAAATTTGAGGCAATTCAAGAAATACACATTGACCAACTGTGTGCTAAAGCCTGAGCAGGGATACAGAAATGAAAAGAAATTGGTCCTTGCCCACAGGGCAGAGATGTCAGTAATCTGGTGGACCTTCTTCCAGGCTGGAGGCAGGCAGGGAGAGTCCCTCAGGTGATGTGAGAGGTGAGTGGGGATAAAAAACTGCCCTGGGCATGCTGGGCCTCCTCCCCTAGGCCTTCCACAGGCATTTGAACTCCGACATTTCCAAAGGGAAATCATCTTTCTAAACCTGCTCCTATCTCAGTGGCCAGCATCACCCCCCACCCAGTCTCCCAAACCCTAAACCAGGGAATCATCCTTGATTTCTCTCTCACCTTCTTCAAGGAATCAGTTCATCATCAAGCTCTGTCAAATCAGCGTCTTTAACGGCTCCTTCGTTACCTGTATCCTCTATCCCACTGCCACCTCCTTAGTTCAGACCCTAGTGACACTATTATATGGATTATATAGAGACTATGTATTATCTTCATGCCTTGCCTCCCTTCAAACCCTTTTCAGTCCTGCAGCTAGAGGGTTCTTTCTAAAACTTAAATCTGATCCCATCACAACCTGCTTAAATCTCTCAGTGGTTCTCAGTGTTCTAAGAATCAGGTCCAAACTCCTTGGCATGGTTCCTACTTACAAGCCCAGACTTGCATCTCATGCTGCCTCCACGCAAGCTGAACTGCTTGTAGGTCCCCTAAGCACTGTGCTTTTCAGCCTCTGCCTTTGCCCATAAAGCTTCTTCTGCTTAGAGTATCTTGACCCACGCTTCTCACCTGGTTAATTTCTACCCATGTTCAAGATTCAGCCCTAGAATCATAAATTCTGATAAACTTGGCCAACCATACCTACCCCCCGACTCTATGGATTAGGCAGTTTTACTGATGTTCACATAGTATCTATATTTCTGATCTATTGACTCATCTGTCTCCTTTAAGGGATTGTAAACTCCTTTGAGGCAGGGAGCATTTTTATTTTTGTATTTTTTGTATTTTATTTATTTATTTATTTATTTATTTATTTTTATTAGTTTCTGCTTTATAACAAAGTGAATCAGTTACACATATACATCTGTTCCCACATCCCTTCCTCATGCATCTCCCTCCCTCCCACCCTCCCCATCCCACCCCTCCAGGCGGTCACAAAGCACCGAGCTGATCTCCCTGTGCTCTGCGGCTGCTTCCCACTATCTATCTACCTTACATTTGGTAGTGTATATATGTCCATGCCTCTCTTTCGCTTTGTCACAGCTTACCCTTCCCCCTCCCCATATCCTCAAGTCCATTCTCAAGTAGGTTTGTGTCTTTATTCCCGTTTTACCCCTAGGTTCTTCATGACATTTTTTAAAAATTCCATATATATGTGTTAGCATACGGTATTTGTCTTTCTCTTTCTGACTTACTTCACACTGTATGACAGACTCTAGGTCTATCCACCTCATTACAAATAGCTCAGTTTCGTTTCTTTTTATGGCTGAGTAATATTCTGTTGTATATATGTGCCACATCTTCTTTATCCATTCATCCGATGATGGACACTTAGGTTATTTCCATCTCTGGGCTATTGTGAATAGAGCTGCAATGAACATTTTGGTACATGTCTCTTTTTGAATTATGGTTTTCTCAGGGTATATGCCTAGTAGTGGGATTGCTGGGTCATATGGTAGTTCTATTTGTAGTTTTTTAAGGAACCTCCATACTGTTCTCCATAGTGGCTGTACCAATTCACATTCCCACCAGCAGTGCAAGAGTGTTCCCTTTTCTCCACACCCTCTCCAGCATTTATTGTTTCTAGATTTCTTGATGATGGCCACTCTGACTGGTGTGAGATGATATCTCATTGTAGTTTTGATTTGCATTTCTCTAATGATTAATGATGTTGAGCATTCTTTCATGTGTTTGTTGGCAGTCTGTATATCTTCTTTGGAGAAATGCCTATTTAAGTCTTCTGCCCATTTTTGGATTGGGTTGTTTGTTTTTTTGCTATTGAGCTGCATGAGCTGTTTATAAATTTTGGAGATTAATCCTTTGTCAGTTGCTTCATTTGCAAATATTTTCTCCCATTCTGAGGGTTGTCTTTTGGTCTTGTTTATGGTTTCCTTTGCTGTGCAAAAGCTTTGAAGTTTCATTCGGTCCCATTTGTTTATCTTTGTTTTTATTTCCATTTCTCTAGGAGGTGGGTCCAAAAGGATCTTGCTGTGATTTATGTCATAGAGTGTTCTGCCTATGTTTTCCTCTAAGAGTTTGATAGTTTCTGGCCTTATATTTAGGTCTTTAATCCATTTTGAGCTTATTTTTGTGTATTGTATTAGGGAATGATCTAGTCTCATACTTCTACATGTCCCTGTCCAGTTTTCCCAGCACCACTTATTGAAGAGGCTTTCCTTTCTCCACTGTACATTCCTGCCTCCTTTATCAAAGATAAGTTGAGCATATGTGCGTGGGTTTATCTCTGGGCTTTCTATCCTGTTCCATTGATCTATCTTTCTGTTTTTGTGCCAGTACCACACTGTCTTGATTACTGTAGCTTTGTAGTATAGTCTGAAGAGGGAGCATTTTTTAAAAAAATAAAATTATTTTTGTAGGCTTGGGGGTCTGAACAATAGTCAGTAAAGTCAAGTTTTAAAAATGAATACATTTGTATTTTTAGAATTTCTCCTGGCTTCAAGGTCAAAAAGAAAAAGACACAAGAGCAGCTTTGCAAATTCCCTGGGGGTCTTGCCTTTCCAGTGCTTTTCATTTTTACGCCCTGTGATTTTTGGGAAAGCAGGAGCCTTTTACTGTCGCTTCTGGGTTACCCAACTGGGTAAGAGATAGTCTAGATAATGCAGATTTAGAGTTCAATATCAAATCATTTCCATTTAGCTTTGGAGTCATCTGAAAATTTGGATTTAAATGTTGAGTGGGTCTTATGTTCTTGGAATTGTCATTAGAAACCAGATACAGGAGTTACTGGTTGAGATCATACATGGTTATGTCCAGGTTATTGGACTTAACCATGCTGGTCACTGACCAGCTTTATCCCCCTTTGAAAACGAGTAGACTGGCATTCTGGATTATATGTCAGTCTCTTACGAGCTTGGTTGGCATTACTGAAAAAATAAAAGTTGTGGATCCACAAACCCATAGACTCTATAGGCTATGTTCCGCTGCAGAATTCTAACTACATGGCCACCTTATCTTCCTAACATCAAGTGGGAGCAGTCTGGCCGGTCCATCTCGTTCTCTTGATCTTGAGTCCTCTGCAAAAGACATCCCCCTTTTCTGCACCAGCACATACGTCACAGCCCTGAAGAAAGTGTAGACATCTGAGATACGTTAACAGTGGGGGAGGGCTGATATCCCGTGAACAGACACATAAATGCCTGTTAGACCTGGAAATTGAAAACCAGAGAGGCGGGGCCACACTGGTTTTGGCCCAGGCCACCAGCCACTGGTGTTCCCAGCAAAATGTTCCCAATGTGGGAGTTTGAGGAAGCAGGGAAAGGCAGGTGGTGTGAGTTTATTAGGACTTGAGGCCCTCAGCCTCGCACTGAGGCCAGCTGAACCCCCAGAGCGTGCTTCCTGCCCTCCTATGGGCTGCTACTCCTAAAGGTACTTGGTTTCAACAGTTATTTGTGCATCAGGTTAAAGACTGAAGGGAGAGGGAACTGCAAGCCTAAATTCTTCATATCATACGCCACCTCCCTTTCTCTTCTTATTATATAAGCAATTCATGTGAAAAACAAATAAGGCAAGCCAAACAAAACAAAATTACCTGAAATCTTGCTATCCAAAAGTTGCCATTAGTATTTTGGTGTATACGTGTTCCAGATTTTTCTTTATTTTTTTTTATTTTTTATTTTTATTTTTTTTTTGCTGTATGCGGGCCTCTCACTGTTGTGGCCTCTCCCGTTGCGGAGCACAGGCTCCGGACGCGCAGGCCCAACGGCCATGGCTCACGGGCCCAACCGCTCCGCGGCATGTGGGATCCTCCCAGACCGGGGCACGAACCCGTGTCCCCTGCATCGGCAGGCGGACTCTCAACCACTGCGCCACCAGGGAAGCCCGAGACTCCTCTTTTTAAAATACTGTATTTGCATTTGGCTTAATTTGTCTCAGGCCCTGCCTTGCCTGGTCCCCAGCGTGGTGTTTTCTGCTGCAGTCTCTGTAAATTGGAGTTGGGGTGATGGGGCGGTCAGGCAGGGCTGTGTGTATCTGTGTCTGTATGAGGGAGGGCGGGCACACTTTCCAGTGTTTCTGGGCAACAAGCAGGCACTCACTGCAGTTTCCTATCCCTCAGGCCTGGGCTGTGGAGACGGGAAGTACCAGGAAGGGGTGGACGACCCCGACCCAGCTAAATGGAAGGCCCAGCTCCGCTGTGCGCTCAACAAGAGCAGGGAATTCAACCTGATGTACGACGGCACCAAGGAGGTGCCCATGAACCCAGTGAAGATATATCAAGTGTGTGACATCCCCCAGCCCCAGGGCTCTATCATTAACCCAGGTGAGGCCCCAGCTGCTGGGGAGAAGGTGGACAGTGTGCCAGGTTCCGGGCTGGACCCTAAAAGCGATAGTCGACTTGAAAGTCGCCTCGCTTACAAAGTTGAAGACTGGTAAATAAAGCAAGAAATGCTGTCCCTAGAAAGAACCCAGAGAACAAAAGATATAAACTCAGCACAGTCTTCCTGCCCACCCAGTGGAACAGTAAAGCATTAGAAAGAAGAGGGAGTATTGAGTTCTATAAAAAATAACTTCTCTTGGGACTCAACACTGAGAAGAGAGGCCAGGTAGTTTAGAAGAAGGAGGGCTTAAAACTTAGAAGGTCTGAGTTATAAACCTCGGTCTTTCTATTTCACTACTTGTGGGACATTGAATCAAGTCATTCAACGTTTTGAGCCTCAGCTTCTTCCACTATAAAATCTGGGTTCTCATCTTTCCTGCGTATTTCAAAGGCTGTTCTAAGAATCAATTGCCATGACATTATGAAGGCTATTAAGTTCTCTTTATAAATGATGGGTAAGTGATCATTTAATTTGTATGGTATTTTTCCTAGGAGAATACCACCTGATCCCTATATTTACTCAATGTTGAGCCAGTTCCGACTAAGAGCCAGATAATTTAGACTTGACCTCCAATGAATCTAGTGAGGCTCTGCCATGAGGGAAGGGTCTGTCTTCACAGTAAGCTTATAAAGGAGAGAAGCTGTGCTCCTTGGGTCCTTAGAAGGGATGCGAATGTGTAGAAAGGGGTTTAGAGTAGGAATTAAAAGGTTTCTAGGAGAAGGGAGTAGGGTCTGCAGCTCCTGGATAGGGGAGGGGATGAGAGCTTGCACTGGGGCTCCGTAGGAGGAGCTGGGAGTGGGGTGAACACCCTTGGTTCCCACTCTTTGGCATTGAGGGTGCACACTGAACCCAAGGAACCTCTGTGCTGGCAGTGCCTAGCTTGAACAGTGGGTCAGCTGCAGGGATGACAGTGCAACGTGAGCGCCTCACTTTTGACCTTTGTGTGTGTGTGTGTGTGTTTCTCGGGTAGGATCCACTGGATCTGCTCCTTGGGATGAGAAAGATAATGGTGTGGATGAAGAAGATGAGGAAGGTGAGCTGGACCAGTCACAGCACCACGTTCCCATCCAGGACACCTTCCCCTTCCTGAACATCAGTGGTGAGTGGGGTGGGGGGTGGGACCGAGGCATGGAGAGGATGTAAGGGGCTTTGATTTTGCAACCGTTGACACCATATCCACCATTGCACTGGGAGCAGCGACCAGGCCCTGGGGCCAGGCTGCCAGTCTGTTAGCAAGTAGGAGTCATAGGCAAAGGCACTCCGTAGGCATAGTTATCCCAGTGGGGTGGCTTCTAGGCAGAGAGAGCATCTTCTGAATCTTACGTGATAATTCAGAGAAATTAAAAAATTAAACTCGTTCTCCATCCCGCATACAAATACACAAGCTGTTACAAATTTTGCTGATTTCCTTCAGGCCAAGTGCAGGGAGCATTTTCGTGAATTGTAGGCAAACTCTTCTGCTATTTCCCTCGGTACAAATTTTCTGTCACTGCCTTAACAGCCTCTGCTAAGGCCGTATCATGGGAAACTTGTGGCTCTACAGCTCTTAATACTAGGCTCTGATACAATTTCTCTACTAGAGACTTTTATCTTTTTTAAATTTATTTATTTATTTATTTATTTATTGTGGTACGCGGGCCTCTCACTGTTGTGGCCTCTCCCATTGCGGAGCACAGGCTCCGGACGCGCAGGCTCGGCGGCCGTGGCTCACGGGCCCAGCCGCTCCGCGGCATGTGGGATCTTCCCGGACCGGGGCACGAACCCGTGTCCCCTGCATCGGCAGGCGGACTCTCAACCACTGCGCCACCAGGGAAGCCCTATCTTTTTTTAAAATTGACTTTTTGAATTCAGCTTCCCAGGAAAGATGCGTTTAGAGGTTGGAGGGTCCCTGTGAGACAGAGCAGGTACTGCACCTCCCATTGCACGTTCTGAGGACGCTCAACCACAAGGTGAACTGCTCTTCCACAGCATCTTCCCTTGAACTTTTCACTGACATGCTCCTAGTCATATGACTTGCATTCAGTTGAGTAGCTTTTCACTACTTTTCTAAGTTCCATCTGGCTGCTAGGGTCAAAGGAGATACTTTTGCCACCTAGAAAATTTAGTATATGAAGAGGATTCCTGTAGATTTTGCAGTCCCCTTCCCTAGGTGATGCCCCTTCTTTTGAGAATCAGGAAATGACTCTTATCTGTCTACTTGCCCTCCTTCACTTACCCTGTCATTTAGAACCTTGCAACCAAGTGATGAGTAAAGACAACGATCATAGAGCTCTCTCAGGTTAATACTGCCACAGCTACATTCCCACTTGGTGCAATTTTAAGATTTGGACGTTTGGAAATGTGAGATCCTTTCCCAAATCTTTGGCTCACTCATTCTGTTATTCTCACCCCTTAAAAGGATGCAACCCATTTCCAGGATCATGATTTCCCTTTTTTTTTTTTTTTTTTTCATGTTTTTTTAAAGCTAATATTGTGTGTCCGTACGTTATGGGCCACCTTGGATCCTTTATGGAAACATGTGAACATATATTAAAAAATAAAAAAGTAAAATATGGCCCTACAGCCACACCGGGATTTCATTGCCCTGAGAGAGGAGTTGGGGTGCATCAGTGACTTCCACGAAGCCTATACTTTCAAACAGGCTCCGGGCCAGCCAGTTTCCGGCTTAAGCAAGGAGAATGTTCCAGCGGTAACCAACAAGGAGAACCTGGTGACGCCGGTCTCGACTGCATTCCTGGAGCCGACCCTGGGGAGCGACGGCTCTGCGGTCACGTTCGGGAAAACCCAAGAGGATCCCAAACCATTTTGCGTGGGCAGTGCCCCACCGAGTGTGGACGTCACCCCCACCTACACCAAAGACGGAGCTGACGAGGCAGGATCAACCGATGGCAAAGTTCTGAAACCGAAGCCATCTAAGCTGGCAAAGAGAATCGCCAACTCCGCTGGTTACGTGGGTGACCGGTTCAAGTGTGTCGCTACCGGACTGTACGCAGACTCCCGTCAGCTCAGCCGGGAGGAGCGGGCATTGCAGGTGAGCCCCCACCACCCGAATTTCAGGAGCCTGACCAGTTGTCAGGTTTTTTTAATGTGTGAAGAGGAGGGGGCCGGGGGTATGATAGGGCAGGACACCGGGCTGATTTGGTTAATGAAGCTTAGGATAATTTAAATGTTTGAAATGTGTCCAGTAAGGGGACGTAAGTGGATACTTTAAGTTATTCTGTAGATTTTAAGCGAACTCCACTCGAATGCTGATAACGGAAGTTTTAATTATTGCGAAGGATGTCTAAAAGACTGCATGACATTTACCTATCAATCGCTTTGATTTCTCTGCCGTTACTGTACGTTAACAAATATACCTAAAAGCGCTGCTTAGAATGCCTTACGTGATACTTGGTGGAGGTGTGTAGCGGCCGCATGTCTGTGAGATTCGTGCAATTTTTTTTTCCACCCAAAAAACAAACAAACAAACAAAACAAAAACACAAACCTTGCTTAATGGGATAGAGTATGTATTTAACTTGCTAGTGAATGATAGATGTTGTATAGGAATTTCCTTAAGATATTTTACTTTTAATTAAAACACAAATAAAGCCAAATTGTTTTGCAATGTTAAGAAAAAAATTGGTTTATGCTTATAAAAATGGATGAAGTTATCTAAATGATCCATTGAGTGCCCATTTTAATTACATAGATGGAAGGATTACAAGAGGACAGTATTTTATGTCTACCCGCTGCTTACTGTGAGGTCAATTCTTCAAATTTTTATTAGTAGAATCTTCCATAAACCTTTTGAGTTAAATTTCATTTCCAAATATACAAAGGGAAGTTTGTGGGCCATGGTCGTCTTTATTCACTGTGCATTTGTTTTCTTTTCTGTTGTGTTTTTGTTTCGCTTTCTTTGCGTTGTGTTTTTGTTTTGTTTTATTTACCTTTGAAAGAAAATGTCTGTCTGTATGCCACAGTGTATGTATGGCTTTACATACACACCACATATATCTCTACATACATATGGCTTTACGAATAAAGAGTGTGTGACTAGTTCCACATAGACACTCTTACGTTTTTATCGTTCAATTTTAAAATATCTCAGTTGTATCATAAATTGTGGTTGGTTTGGGGCAAACTTTTCTTTGAAGATACCTTCCTTTAAGGTAAGGGCAGTGAAATAGCTTTGGTGGTAAGGTGTGTCTTTTTTCCATCTCCGTTCTCTTTGTAGCGTGCAGTGATGCGCTTCTCAGAGTTGGAGATGAAAGAGCGAGAAGGTGGCCACCCCACGACCAAAGACTCCGAGGTGCGCAAATTCAGCCCCGCTGACTGGGAAAGGCTGAAAGGAAGTCAGGACAAAAAGCCAAAGTCGGTCGCCCCGGAGGAGGCCATTGCCGACCAGAACGACAGTGAGAGATGTAAGTGAACCCAGGCGGCTCGCGTGTGGTACCACGTCGGTGGGAACGGGGCGGTTCCGCTCCCAGTGCCGAGGGAGGTGAGAGGAAGCAGTACGCTTCCGACGGCCCAGCGTCTGGGTGCTGGCTGTTCGGAGAACGGGCTGCTTTGGCCACCCTTCCCAGCTGTGGATTGCAAGGCTGGTTGTCCTTTGGAGCGTTGCGGCATCCAGGAGTGAAGCACCTATGAAATGTTGTTTCCTGGCACGCGTCTCCTTTTTCCGGAGCAATGCTAGTCCTGTAGTTAGTCATAGTCTGATACAGTAGAGCAGAGGAATGGCAGTGCAGGACCTCCGGCGTAGCAGGTATGTGTTCTGTTGTGTAGCAGGTACGGACACGGGTTTTTGGTAGCAGTGGAATGACACTTGCAGCCAGAGCCAGACCCTCCAGAGTGACAGTCTCCTGGGGGAGGGGGTGGAGAGTACTCGGATTCTCCCTCCAGAGGCAGAGGTTTCGTTCAAGTGCGATGAGGGCTGATGAAGGCCCCAGAGAGATGAGCATCATTGTGTTCTGTGGAGGCTCGTTTGCAGTCATGAGGAGCTGACACCACGCTCCCAGGCCGTGGGATCAGCGAGGCCGTTCTTCCCACCAGACGGGTGTGTTCTGTTCTGGAGGCCGAACTGGAGAGAAAGCTCGTGTTGGCCTCGAGTCACACTCTGCGGTCCCCTCAGCTGCTCCCCCACTGGGGTTGACTTCGGGCTTGGCCCTCGAGACTTCCTGGGCTAATGAGATGCGTTGGCAGCAAGTGGAGGTCTTTCTCCCGCTTTCTTCCATGTGCGTGCTTGTGGCCTGTGGCCTGCAGCCTGCTCCGGACCCCAGAAACCTCACCGGTGATGGTGAGTGAGGGCACCTCGGTGAACGTCGAGGACAGGGTGGGCGTGCAATCCTCCTGAGACGGGACAGTCGGGGGTGGTGGGCACGTTTGGGAGGCCCAGGCCCTTGGACCCAGTCGTAGGGTCGGCGTTGGCCCACACGCTTAGGTCGTGGGTGCCTGATGCAGTTCGGGAGAATTGTGGTCAGCAGCAGCGTGTGCTTCTCTGTGCTGCTTGGAGCACTGCCCTCCCCCAGCTCATCTTTGGGGTCAGACAAAGGCCTGTGGCCAGGGTTCTGGGTAAGCCACACCGGGACCGGTGTGTCCCACGTGGCTCCCGTAGAAGGGGATTTCTGGGGCTAGTCAGTGGCGGCCTTACCCGAGGGATGGGGCTCTTGATGTGCCTGGAGTAGACGATTCCGAGCTCCTCCCCCTCGGGATTGGAATGAAAAACGGAGGGTCCAGGCCACCCTGGAGTGAAGCAGCAAGAAGGCCTCCCTCCTTGCCTGTGCTCACAGCTGACACGCAGCCCTTACCCTCCTGAGTGGCCTCATAACTCAGCTCCTGGGGAAGTTTCTCAGAGAGATGTGGTAAAAGTGGGCAAGGCCAAGTTCACGGGGATGCACTTTTCTGAGGAGGGAATCTGCCTGTTGCGGGTGGATGGTGAGGGAGGCTGGAGGAAGGGAGCGGGCAGTTAACCGGCCTCGAGTCTTCTCGCCCTTTTCTCCAGCAACGTGGCCAAACCCAGGGTGGCCGCTGCCCTTCATGTCTCAGTAGCCTCACCCGCCCTTCTTCCCAGAGACGTTAGTGTGCGTCCTTCCCAGTCTTTCCTGCTGACCGTGGAGACGAGAATTCGGTGTGGCTGATGGGGAGCAGGGCCTGAGCCCCAGATGATTCCGAAAGCCCCCTCCCCCCACCGCCTGCCTCCAATCTCAGACCGACCGACGGGTCTCTTCCTGGAGCACCCGGGACGTGGCCCAGTGAGCCATGAATCGCCACCATGGGAGGGCAGGAGAAGGGTTGGGGAAGGTGAGGGGCTCCGTTTGAAAGGTTGGGGCAATGGAGGTGGGTTCCCCACCCACCCTCTGTCTTGTAGAGACGTGGGGTTTGTAAATAGCTGGTCAGGAAAGGTCACCTGAAGGGGCCACTGTTCTTACTGCGGCCTCCACGTCCAAGGCCCAGCAGGTGTTCATTCCATTCAGCTGGATATGAACGGGCCTTCTTGTTCTTGGGCCATCACGTCTTCAGCTGATATGGGCTCAGGTCCTTCTCATGGGTGTCGGTGTGGCCGAGAGCCGAGCTGTGAGCACATGGGAGCTGGGGCGGGGATTTGGGGTGGGCATGGGTCCCAGAGAGGGTCCAGGACGCCTTCAAGATGCCTTCCCCCTTCTGAGGCAGCCCCTACCCATGGAGGGCCCAAGAGCTTCTAAGCTGGTGGGTGCTGTTTGCACGGCCCTGGTTGTCCTGGCGCGGGTGCATCTTGTTGCTAGGGGTTGTTTAAAAAAAGGAATTAACTTGAAAACACAGTGGCCGAGTTACTCATTTATTCTTTATGATCACATGGGTGGCTGAGTGAAATTTTTATTTTGGAAGTTCACCAAATGAGTTTGGAGGTTCCTCAGACTTGGAAGTTCATCACTAGGAACCCTCAGTGGCATTTGAAGATGGGGCGGGGCAAGGAGGCATTGGTCCCTTCCTTCTCAAACTTGGAGTAACCATCTCCCTTGCGAACCACTTGGCTGGGACAGGCCTAGGTCCTGCTCAGTGGCAGTGCCTGGCCAGGAGCTGGAGGAAGGCTCAGTCAAGGGGCTTCATGAAACTTCTTTGCTCAGGGAACTTCTCTTCCAGCTGAGCACCTGCACGTTTGTAAACTACTTTGGAACAGAGATCCCCTGCACTCCTTCTGTAGCGGGTGTAACTTTGAACAAGGTTAGCCCTGACTGGAGGTGCTATTATACTTAAGCTACAGAGAAGGGGATTTTAATCCTGGGGAGCCTTGCAGCGACTCAGAACCCTCTCACCTTGTTTCGGCCTCACTGGGCATGGCTCAACAGTGGTGAGGGTGCTTTGTTGCCACAGTGACTTGTAAATGTTGCTGTGGTGATGCTTCTGTGAGGTGATGCTATGGTACAACCATAATGAATTTGGGATATATGTGCTGTGAGTCATAGGACCATGCTGCAGGGACCACGTTCACATCTTGCTTAGACTGGGTGACCAAGGGCACATGGCTTCCCACTTTTAGAAGGGCCAAAAGTAGCAATGATGGCAAAGCCTGATGGTTAGGATCCCCGTGCATCTATTTATCTCCCCATCTCTTTTGCCCTCAAGGGTCATCCTCCTGTGGGTCGTGGTTAGAACAGTCTTTGAGAAGCTCCAAGTGACACGGAGCCTCTACCCCATAGCTGGTGGCCATGGGCATCTTGGGCAGTCGGGGTGGGTGTCCTTCAGGGTTATTACTGGCCTGGGTAAGGTCACACTAGCGTAAGGTCTTGGTGGGCCTTAGCTGAGGGGAATTGAGATCTTTGCCCTAAAAGGCTCTGGGGTTGGGGGAAGGGTGGATGGACCTAGTTTGGAAAAAGAAACTTTCAACTTGGACATGGGGGTTCTTAAGGTAGCCCTTCCATTCCACCATGGATCCCCTCCCATGGAGCTTTTAGGGAAGGCTGATTGGACCAGAGAAGTCCAATGGTGTAACCAGCAGGGCTCACCTCTTAAAATTTCCTACATTTCAGGCCTGAGATTCAGGCTGGTCTGAAAGTCTTGGCATCTTTTGGTTAAAGGGATTTTTCCAGCCTTTCTCTGTGCTGAGCCCGGCCCGTGATTATGAAGCCCACCCTGGAGGGAGGCTAGCAGTAACATTCCCACTTTTTTTTTTTTTTTGCGGTATGCGGGCCTCTCACTGTTGTGGCCTCTCCCGTTGCGGAGCACAGGCTCCGGACGCGCAGGCCCAGCGGCCATGGCTCACGGGCCCAGCCGCTCCGCGGCATGTGGGATCTTCCCAGACCGGGGCACGAACCCGTGTCCCCTGCATCGGCAGGCGGACTCTCAACCACTGCGCCACCAGGGAAACCCAACATTCCCACTTTACAAGTGAAGGGGGCCGAGTTGTAAAGCGGTGCCATTCCTGCCCGAGTGTTTAAGAGGGTCACAGAGCAGCCCGAGTGAGAGTTGCAGCACGCCGTCTTCACCGGGCCTGCGGTAGCCTGGGCTGCATCACCCGTAAGCACAGGCCAGGAGTTTGGGGTTTCTCCTGCTGCCATGGCAGGAGACCCTCGCGGTTGGGGTGATTCCACCATTCCGGCAAGACTAGATGGGGATCTCTCCCACCTTGGGATACCCTTGGAGAAAAGCTAAGTGTGTTCCACCCTTGAGAACACAGGTCAGGCTAGCCCAGGCCAGAGTGAGGTTCATCCCCACAACTGGCTGCCATTAAATGCTGGGAATGCCCCCAAGAGAGGCTGATCAGGGGACCAGCCTGCTGAGCAGAAGTGGGAGTGATACTTGAAGTGGTCTAGGGAGAGGAGGAGGAATGCGAGCAGCATGTGAGGGGTGTGTCCATGATTTCATCTAGAAAAACGGGCTGTGGGAGCTTAGCTCAGGTGTTAACGAAATACGAAACTCATACACCCACCCCCACCCCCGGCCGGTGATGGACACAGGGTCATCTTCGGGGAACTCTTTAACAGCACAGTGATCATTATGGAATTATTTGTGTGTTAGAAACAATGTGACTAGCAAAGCAGTTGAACTGTTTCTTTGGCTAGAGCAAAAGTGAGGAGTGATGTTAGGCTGGGGTGATTGGAGGAAAAGCCCCAAGTGGATGCTAGATTGAGCAGAGGGGCAGGAGTAACACAGGCGGAGCTGAGGTGTGAGTACTTCAGCCCTGCCCGCCGCACCCCCCCACACCACCCCCACGAAGGGGGTTGGAGTCTTGTCTTTGAAATGTCCTTAGATGCTTGTTGCCTGGGAAGGAAGGCATGGAGACGTGCCAGGTGGGTGACTGGTGTCACTGTGGGCCTTCTTCCTAGACAGGAAATAGGAGCAGCCCCTCGATGGCAGTGAAATGCTTTCCCCCCACGGGTGTGGAAAGAGGACAGACGGACTTGTAGCAATCTGGTTGAGTTCTTTGAAATTGCCCTTGACCCTTGTGTGTGCACCAGGAAGCCTTTCCTTTCCCTTTGCCAGGCTCCTCTTGCCTTGGTCTCCCCAGCTTCCCAGCCTCCCACCATTCTTTCCCTACCCTTTTTCTTCACCCTCGCCCCTGCTGACCCAAGTGAACATTGGTGCTATGTCTGTGTAGATGGCAGTTGGGGGCTATTTGGTCTCTTGATGACATCAGCCTTTTTTGTTGACTAGCAGCTGTTTCCATAGTCATTTGTAGCTCTGCCCTGATTGGTTGGATCTTACTGTGAGGTCACTCACCCCCCGTTGTAGCTCTGCCCTGATTGGTTGGATCTTACTGTGAGGTCACTCACCCCCCCTTTAAAAGTAAGCCACCTTGGAGAGTTAAGCAGTTAGGGAGTGATCTCACATGCCTATAGACGGATGGTGTAGATGCCTCACCTTGACCCTTGAAGGATGGATTGTGAGTGGGCTACGCGCCTCATTTTCTGCTTTCTTTGCTGGTTGTGTTCAGCTGTCCTTCCTTTGGGACGTCTTTCTGAGGGTTTTGTGCTTCCGGCGTGTGAGGCCCCTGGTCTCCAAAGGGGGGTGGTCTGTTGGTAGCAGATTGCCTTGGGCGTGGGGGTCCTGCCTGCTCCTGGTGACCTTTGTTCCCTCCTTTCCGGGTTGTCTCCCCTCCCCTAGGGGAGTGTTATGATGGAAGTAAACCTGACCGCTTTGAAGCCCCAGAAGACAGTGATCTTCCTGAGGATATGGACACGGAGCCCCCCAGAGAGTCCCCCGCCGACCAGGCGGCCCCGGACGCGTCACGCAGCCCCACCCTCCGGCTGAACAGAAAGCGCAAGGTGTCTGGCAATAGGAACCACACTGAGACCACTGTGCTCCCGGAGGACTCTCTGCTGAAAGCCAAGCGGAGACGGGTCTCCAAAGGTGAGCTCGGTTTGGCTTCGGGCCCGCAGGGCACCCTACGGAAGTCCTGGAGCGGAGCAGTGGAAAGTTCCAGTCCCACCCTGGATCCCTGGGGGGAGCCACTCACACCTCCCCACCCCCCACCCCCATCCCACCCCCCACCCCCCCAAAGCCAGGTGGCGGGGCTGGAGCCCAAAGGTGGCCAAAGGCAAATAGACCCCCTCCCGAGACTTGCTGACAAGTTCCAGCCAACACAGTGACCACACCCCTCCCCTCCCCCACCCCTGTTAGTGATGTGTAAGACAGTTTGTTCCCCGCACCACCACCCCCGCCCCGGGGGGCTTCTTCATTAATTTGTAGTTATTTCTCCATTAGCTGACTGGCCTGAGAGGGAAATGACAAACAGTTCCTCTAACCACTTAGAAGAGCCACATTATAGTGAGCTGACCAACCTGAGGTGTGCATTGAATTAACAGGGCTCCATCCCAGAAAGCAGCGCCGCTTGCTGCACCTTAGAGGACGGCGGGAGCAGAGAGCAAACCTGGCCGGCAGGGCAGGAAGGAAGTGACCCAGGCGGTTCAGCCTGCGGTCACCCCCCAGGGCAATAGCATCTCCGAAGAGAAACCTGGCAGGAAAAGGGCAGAGGCCAAAAGCAACAGCAGCTGGTTGGAGGAGTCCCTTAAATGCAGTGACAATGAACAAGGTACGCACGGGGCGGGGGGCGCTCCTGGAGGGTGGATCACCCGCCCTCTGTGGGAAACGGCCCTGGAGGGGACCTGAGCGCCATCCAAGTTGACAAGAGTAGCGTGTGGCGAGCGGAGAGTTTTCTTCATGAGGTCCTTTCAGCCTGCACACTTCCTTATGGAATGGACAGTGAGGCGGGAGCTCGACTTCCTGGGCTGCTCCTCATCACCCAGCCCGCGGCTGGGCAGGAAGGGAAGTCTTGGGTGACCCCGGGCGCTTGTCAGTGCCCTCATTCCAGCCTCAGGCTGTCCCCAGTCGCCCTGTCCCGAGCACCCAGGCCCCCCACGGGTGGGGACGGGAGCGCACGAAGGGCTGGCTTCTGCCCTCTCTTGCGGCCCTTTGAAGCAACTTGCCATTTGGCGTTTCGTGGGTTAGCCTATTTGCCGGTTGAATGTGGGATGATTAACATATTAGCGCTTTGAAAACATAATTGGTATATCTTTAAAAACTGAAGCTGCTCCAACGATCAGTGCTAACAATGGGCTTTTCTCTCCTCACCGGCTACAACTGTGTAACGCCCGCTGCTTCTCCCCCTGACAGATGTGCTGTGCATGGACGAAGAAATGGATTGGCAGCCTTCGCCCCTGCCGCAGAAATACACCGACAACAGCGAGAAACCATCCGGGAAGCGACCGTGCAAAACCAAGCATTTGATCCCTCAGGAGCCCAGGCGGGGCTTGCCGCTGCCAGGGGACTCCTAGGTGGACAATGCGGATGGCAAGGTACCTCTTGCCCCTGGCTCTCCCCCGCCCCCCGGGCCCGTGCAGACACATCCCGCCTGCCTGCTTCTCTGCTTCTGGGGACAAAGCTTTCATTTTCCTGAACCCCTCCCCCCAAAACGTCCCTGCCCCTTCCTAGGGGACGTGTCTCCTGGGTGGTGGTGAAGTTTCCAGCGAGTAAAAATGCAACCCCTTCCTCGCGCCCCGCCTCCCCCAGACTGAGAGGAGGAAAAGTGCTTTCCTCCACTCAGGTTTGTAACTCAGGGAGGAGGCGAACCAGGCGGGTGGAGGAAGGACAGCCTGAAATGTGTGCGCTGCCTGGTTTCGTGATAGGTGACCGTCCGGAGATTTTGAAAGCGGCCTGAGCCCAGTTCCGGCTATGATCTTTCGCCGGCCAAGCAGGACCAGAAGCCCTTGGACTGTTTGCAGCAATTGTTACCAGCTTCCCAGGCCTCGCAGCTGACATGGTCAAGCTCCCCTCCAGAGACCACCCAGTCCCGCCCGATGCCACCGGAAGCGCGGAGACTTATTGTCAATAAGAACGCGGGCGAGACCCTCCTACAGCAGGCCTCCCGGCTTGGCTACGAGGTGAGCATCCTTGTGGGTGCCCCGGATCAGGATCCACCGGCTGCTGCTCCTTGGGTGGGGGACACACTGGCTGGGGATGGGGGGCGGGTCTCAGAGCCCAGCCCCCTCCACGTGGCGGGCTGGGCTGGGTGTTCCAGCAGGGTGTTTGCGTTGGCTCCCGCTCACACTGCGGGCTCTTTGGTGGCTTGTTCAGTCGTGGTGTGAAAAGAAAGGCAGGCCTCTCTGATGTTCCGTTCCCGTTCAGGCAGGCAGGCTGCTTCGGCCAGTCTGGCTCACTTATCTCTGATATAAAATCTGACCTAACCCAGGGCTTGGCGACCAGGGGAATTTTAATGAGCCCTTTTGGATTCTGAATAGCAAGAAGGAGAGTAGGAGAGCAGTTATTAGCTCTACTAACTTGTGCTGTTTGGGGCAGAGTGATGCCCCTGTGGGGTAGCGGGTGGGAAGTGTCTGTGCAGAGTAGGGGTGGGAGTGGGGCAGACCTGAGCAGTCTCTTTCTGAGAGGGCACGGGAGCCGAGGGCTGATGGGCGGGGAGCAGGGGTTGAGCCTTGCACAAAACTCCCTGTCCACACTGCTGTATCCCAACCCAGCACGGCTGATGACAGTGACGGCCTCTATTGCTAGAGCAACATAGAAAGATAGCTGATATCTGCCTAAGCCCGTGTGATCTGTAGTAACTCCTTTCACCCTTTTAACATGTTCACTTGGGAGTAACGCGTACTAGCCCACTCTCGGATGAGGAAACTGAGCCTCAGAGGGGTTAGCTGATACCCGTACAGGTAGCAATCCAGCAGTGCTCCACAGCCCACCACGCTCCTCAGCAAGACTGGCTCACACTGGAATTGCCCTTTTTACAGTTCAAAACCTCTGTGAGACAGATGACTCTCCATGCCCTGTGCAGTTCCCCCACCATACTTGTCAGTAGCAATTGTGATGTAATAGCCCACAGGGCAAAGGCATTTTTCTGTGCTGGCATCAGCCCTCTGGGAGTTGAATGGTGACAGTAAAACGCGGTTCAGCAGGCTGAGCGTGGAGGTGTGGCTGAGCACTGGGGTGGCAGGACCCAGGCTGGCCCGGAGCCCTGGCGCCCACACCCTCAGCCAGCTCTGTGCCCCTGTCCCCCGTCTCCCGTCGTGTCCCCCCACCCCGGTCCATAGTGCCGTGAGCCCTTGGAAGTGTGCCTGCCTTGGCCTTAAGGCATGACTGTGGGTGGGAAGTTGGAAGCACTAGGGCTATGCTTAGTTTGGGGTGTTTTGTTGTTGTTGTTGTGGGTTGAATGTGCTGTTGTTTATATCTACACGTCTCTTGGAGACCTCTCCATTAGCTAGAGAGCACTTTCTGGTAGTTAGCGCAGTTACTTGCAGGTGAAGTCCAAGGAGCACCCAGTTGGTTTCCCAAGAGCTGAGAGCGGGCGCCTAGGAGGACAGAGCAGATGTTGCACATAGTGTGGAGCTAGACCCCCCGTGGTTGAGAAGATAGTCTCCTTGCTTCCAGCAAACGCTGGAGGTGGGGGGGAGACCCCTAACCCCAACTTTTGGGTTAGGGTTGAGAAAGTAGACTCCCACTTCCAGCAAATGCTAGAGATGGAGGGGCGGGGTGCTGCTGCACCCGCCGTGGAGGGCGGGGCTCCGAGCCCCACCTGTGAACTTGGCATCATTTCCAGCAGCCTCCCTTTGGGACCAGAGACGTCAAAAGACCCTCGTTGGTCCTCTAAGACAGTTTCCATTTTGGTTTGGTGGCTCTGAGGCCTGGACCAAGGGGCACTTGATCCATCCTTTTTTAGGCTACCTGGCCTTTGATTGCACAGGAAGCCTTGGGAATGTTTACGGTCGGATTTGTTTTTTTCTTCAAATGTAAATTTCAATATGTAGATTCCACAGATCACCAGTGTTGATGCTGAACATTGTGACAAGTAGATGAATGCTTTCAACTTTGAATCCAACTTTCTGGGATTTCTCTGGGCAGAATTTTAAATGTTGGGATGATGGCCCAGTTGGGAGATGTGGCAGCTTCAACCTTTTCAAATTGAAGGACAGTTTGCTTAAGCCGATAAGGGTGTGGTTTGGGAGGGTTTTCCTGAAGTTTTGTCTTCAGCATTCTTGGTTATTTTCTTCTGCTTAGCCAAAGATACCAAGTGCAGTATAAAGGCTGTCTGAGCCTTATGTCATCATAATCTGGTTCTGGAAGTTTAGAAACACACTCTGGCTTCAGATCCGCGTTAAATAGATCACTTGCGTGGCCAAAGACCTCAAACCTTTCCCTCCTGGGAAAAAGGCTTCTATTTCTTAGGCTAAAACGCCCATGTGCAACCACATGCTTGTGCCTTTAGCGGTGATGGTTAAATTTTCTATGAATTGAATAAGTCATGTTTTTTAAAAAGTTAATGAGGCATTTAATTAACTCACAACGTCGGGCTTATGGCCTTTATGGTTACATTTTGCGGGTAGTGGCATTCGGCTTATAGCCGCTGAACAGAGAGCTGTCCGACAAAAGCAGTTTGACTTTGCTCTGGAATGGCTGGGCTGCCCTTCAGACACTCCCGTTTATTTCTAGCGGAGAAAATAAACCAAGGAATGTGTTGCGTTGACAGACTCGCCCCGCCTCTTCACCTTTCAGTTAGAGAAAGTGCTGGTGGCGACGGTTGCCATCCATTTAGAGGCCATCACCCTCCTAGCTAGGAGAGTGTAGTTAGCCCACTTGACCCCCAACAGAGAAGGCCTGTGGGGTGCTCGTCACAGCTGGATTGCATCCCTCTAACTGGGGCCCTCTTGGGCCTTTTGAATCTTCCCAGCTGACCAGGTACCAAAGACCTGAGTTTTAGGTCTAGTACTTCATGTTAATTGAACTTGGGATTTAATATCTCTGGGCCTCAGTTTCCAAGTGTTGAATGAGGATAGTACTACCTTCCTTTCCTGGTAGCTCCTGGGTTCCTGTGTGTGACAGAAGACGTCCTCATCTGGGGAATGAGAAGCACTGTGTAAACAGTGGGATCAACGTGGTTGAGTTAGGACAGCCCGTGGCAAAACGTCTGACCTGGCCGTGGGGCTACTGCTGCCTTTGCTGCCATCTTCCAGGAGAAGAGAGTTGACTTACCCACCAGCTTGGACGGCCTTTCATTTCTAGGTACCCTTGAATCTGCCCTAGTAGTGATGAAGGTTTCCAGGTGAAGGCCATGATTGTCACAGCAAATAAACCCTGGGTTGAGTAAATTGATGTGTGCACAGCAGTTGGTGGCGTTCAGAACTGATCCCAGAGCCACGTGACAGGGCCTCTCCGTGGCTGGGGCACACAACTCATTAGCTTGCAGCCGTCCACTCAAGTCTGGCTAGTGAGGGCCTGCTAAAAGAGCAGCAGCTTCATGCGGTATCCTGGATACCAGGGCTCGGGGCAGGTGGCCTGGGAGCCCAGAGGATTGTGGGCTTTCTGGCACGTTGGGATGTAAACGGAGAAACGCATTCGTGGGCGTGCCTTTTCTCTTCCTCCTCTTGTTTTGGAAGAGAGCTGCTGCAGTGACCTGAAGTAACAGGGCACCGATGGCCAGGTTTACCAGCATGCCCCATTGGTTTCACGTGGTAAGCAAATGGAACATTCTAGTTTGCTCCCAAGTGAGTGGTCACCTTTGATTGGCGTGTCCTCCAAAGGGCATAAAAGGTTTTACAGAACCCATCTCGCACTTATGGGCGGCTAGAATGACCCCCGTTTTAGGTTTAACAGATGAGTTACCTGAGAGATGTCACGAGGAGGCCTGTTCTGACCCCATCCCATCCCCCCTTACCCAGCAGACCATGTGTTGGGCCACATGCACGTTCTGCCTACTCCCAGCTCTCAGAACCTGACGGCTCTCTGCTGGGCACGACTTACCCAGTATAAACAGTATAATGTGTTTTCTGGTGGCAAATGCTTTCGATGTGTCTGAAAACTTTCTTAAGGTAATAAAACATTGAATAAGTTCCTGCTCTGCTTACTGGGAGTGGTTCATATTAATATTTTAACAAGCCAAAGAAATAAGGTTAATAACAGTGATTCTAATGCACAGTGTTGACACAGAACATCTCCGGGGGCGGGGGTGAATGTTTTATTTGATTCTTGAAATGTGGAGGTTGCAGCCTGTGGTGTATCAGGTTCCTGTCATTAACTTGAGTAAATATGAGAATATTAGACTGATTCTGCCCCGAGAGGGTGGAGTGAGGCAAAATAGAGGGTGGGGTTATTGGAGGCATTTTGTGTCATTCCTCGAGGATGGAGGGAGAGAGCTTCTCTTTAACTCTACTTAACGTACAGACGAGCATCTGAGGCCCAGGTTCTGATTTGGGGTCTTAACAGGGGGCGCGAGGATGTAGCTGACCTGTGTGTCCCTGCTTCTCTAAGCTGGGGAATGTTCTCTGGCTGATTTAAGCTCTCTTTAAGTGTTGGTCATCCATACTTTTATCTAAACTTGTGTTATCGTCCACTGCCACTGACTGAACAGACCCATCAAGTGAGAATGGTCTGTGCTTGGCAATGTGTCATCTAAGATGTTAGCAGCTGTGACACTTCTGTACTGGTCACGTCGGCCCCTGGGCTGAGGGCTTTCATCGCTATCCGAATGCGTCCTCTCAGCAGCCCTGTGGAAGCTTGGAGAAGTTCAAGGGTAACTTGCCCATGGCCAGGCCACTGGTGCAGCAGAGCCTTAGACAACACTGTCTGCATCTCCAAGCCCTTCTCACACACTCTCACCCCCCACCAGGATGCCTGCCGCCTGCCCGCGCTATGGTGGGCTTTTGGCCCCAAGGATGTATGCCTTTGAAAGTGGGCACCGCCAAGCTATGGGGAGGTCACCCTTACAAGGTTCACTGTATGGTTGTCTGATGGTATCTCCTCTCCTCTCCTCTCCTCTCCTCTCCCCGTAGGAAGTGGTCTTGTACTGCCTGGAGAACAAGATTTGTGATGTGAACCACCGCGACAACGCGGGTTACTGTGCCCTGCACGAGGCTTGTGCAAGAGGTTGGCTCAACATCGTACGACACCTCCTTGAATATGGCGCCGATGTCAACTGCAGTGCCCAGGATGGAACCGGGTCAGTGGCGGTCTTGCTCTTGGCCTGGCTGGGGCATAGGCAGTGGTTCTCAGGGTGTGCGGGGAACCCCAGAAGGAAAGATGGAGAGTGAGTGCCATGTAAGCACACTGATGGCGGAGTCCTCTAGAATGGAATCGGACAGATCTTTCTGGCAAATTTACATAGAACTTTAAAACTCTGTGACACTCTTATGGACAGAGGTCCCTGAAAATGTTGAGCCTGCATGAATAATCAGGGGTGTTCTCTTTTAAGACCCTGGACTCTCCACCAGCGTCTGTTGAATCTCAATCTTGAACATATATGTGAGTTGAAAGTTGCAGGAGTACAGACAGGTCCAGTGGCAACTGGCTTGATAGGACCTGCCGTGTCCACCCACATCCCCGGGCCTGGCCCCCACTCTGTCCTTGACCTCGGTTTATTGGCCAGAGGCCCAGGTCTGAGTCAGCCCAAGCATCTTCCTGGTTGTACCTGGGATGCCACCACGAGGCAGGGCACTGGGGCTTTCCTGACGGTCATAACATTAGCAAAACTGTAAGGTATTTGGTGGTTCGTGGTTTCCAAATCGCATCCTTTCTGGATGGGACTGCGGACAGTGTTCCTGACCCCAGCGGACACGGGCAGGAGGACTCTGTATCCTCCTGAGAACTCGCCCTGCCTGTCGACTGCTTCTGGGCGAGAGGGTTGATCACTCATCTCCAAGTTGGTTTCAGGAGAGGTTCCACTTTGCCCCCAGTTTCTTTGACAAACTGCACTTTTTGGGTTTTGTTTGTAATGGTATAACAATGGCTTGTCGTATCTGCTTCCGTGATGCTGGGATTCTTCCCCCCACCCCTCCGTACGTTACCTTCTTACAGTCTGTCACTATTTAAGTTCATTGGAAACGTTTTCATCTAGGCCTGAGTTCCTCCTTGGGCCATGCATTAAGAGAGATTTGCATTGAAGAATTAGGCCTGAGATGGTCCCTTCACCTGTCCCGTGAAGGGTTATGTGTTGAAATAACAGAGTAATTTGTCGCAGCGACCGTACACTCACCTCCTCGGTGAAATAGCGTGCCTACGAGGCTTGGCCGCACACGCTCGATTTTGCCCCGTGTCCTTAGAAGCAAGCGTCGCGTGCACGGGTGTAATCCCCCGCACCTCTCCTAGGCCTCTCCACGATGCTGTCAAGAATGATCATCTTGAAATTGTCCGCTTGCTCCTCTCCTACGGTGCTGTTCCTACCCTGGCTACATACTCAGGTAGAACCATCAAGAAGGTGAACCACAGCGAACTTCTGGTGAAGTTCTTAACAGGTACGGCAGAGGTCAAGACACGGTCTTGTTCAAGCATCTAGACGGTGACTTCACAGCCTTTCACCTGGGTTCCCCCTACCCCCACCCCCCCATTTACTCTAAGTGGCCCTTTACTGGGAAAAGCGGCCCAACGTTAGTCTGTCAAAGAAGAGATACATACTTTGAGTTTTGCGAGGTGGGGGGCTGGAAAACTCTTAGCTAGCCAGGCTAGCTTTTGTTTGGCAGGCTGGGGCGGTGAGGCGGGCAGTCCCTCAGGAAGGCGGGTGGACGCGTGGGGAGGTTTCAGTCAGATACCTGGAGGCGTGTGCAGTGGGACTTGTCAGGAGGTGACACCAGCCCCAGCGTGAGATGTTCCCGAACTCCAGCAGCATTTGCCTCTTACCAGCAGGCGTTATCTTGTTTCTCTCTCTCTCTCTCTCTCCCCCTCTCTCTCCACACTGTTGAAATAACCTGCAGGCTCCTGACGACGGTAACCCCGGTTGCTCTTCGGAGTTCTCTGGCAGCTCTGTGTGTGGTGAGCAGCCTTGTTCGTTTCAGTTGGGCTTGTGGGGGTGGGGGTAGGGGTGGGGGTGGTGCTGTGAGCAGGGCTTGCTTGGGAAAGAATTTTTCCAGGGTCCTTTTTGGCGAACAGCTGGAATCTTGCTCCAGCTTACTGACCTCTCTCTTGTTTGCCCCCCCGGTTAGAACCAGATGATGAAAGTGGTTACGATGTTTTAGCAAATCCCCCAGGACCGGAGGACCAGGATGACAGCAGCGAGGCCTATGGTGACCTATTGGAATCTGAATTTTCCGAAGACCCCGTTTTGCCGTGTTATAACGTCCAGGTGTCCGTCGCTCAGGGGTGAGCGTGGCCAGCGTGTGGTCGAGAGCCAGCCCAGCTTCTCTGTGGGGTGGCAGGAGTTAGAAATCCCCTTCAGCAGATGAGGGTGGATGGGTTGGGGGGTGAGTGAATTCCTCACCAAGTGTCCACCGACCTCACATAATGCAGTGGAACTTTTCCAGAAAAGTTTGGGGGGTGGGAGGGCTCCCCAGCCAACTGCCCTCATTGGAACACACCCCTAGAGCCCAAAGGACACGGGAGTCAGCGACTGCAATTGCACAGTTTCAGTCACTAAACTCTTGGGGAAGGGATCCTCCCCAAACGGCTACCATAGGGGCCTTCCAAGGCGCGTGAGGTCCACGGGACGATACTGATGTATACCCTCTTCTCGTATAAGATTAGAGAAAGCCGTATGTGGCACCTGGGATCTTATGTGTCTTCAGATTTGCTTAGATCGAGTCTTGTCCCCACAGTCGGGCCACTGTGCCCCATGACCAACCCTTCGGAGTGAACACATCAGGAGACCTTGCTCTGCTGTGTGTTGACCCCGGTGCTTAAGGAGTAGCATCCTCCTTGGACTCTGAGGCTGGGAACGTGTCTGCCTTTGTGGTGACATTGTATTCGGGATAGAGATGATAAAGCGTGGCAGGGTATCAGGAAGGATTGTACCACCTCCCTTCTCGAAAAAGCCTCACTCCCGGCAGCATTGAGGGGCGGGTTGGAGGTGTGGGAAAGGCAAGGAAAGCCAGGTGACCTCGAGTGTTTCTCATGCTCTCTCCGTGAGGGCCGGAGGAGAGGAGAGGTCAAAGAGGTGTTTGCCATCTCCCTTGGGTTGGCATACAGACTGGTTTTCCCCAGTGACTAGAACGGGGTGCACTTACTTGGAGAGGGGTGACCTGAGTTGTGGCCAGAGCCAAGGCAGCACTGGGGTGGCCTGCAACAAGGCTGGTTCAGGGGCGCTGCTCCTGCTTTTGTCTAAGTTGGCTGATCTGCCCTAGGTGGTCTCTTAACACATGCACATGAGTCCAGAGTTCCCCCGCTAGAAGTAGATCTTCCGGGCTTCCCTGGTGGCACAGTGGTTAAGAATCCGCCTGCCATTTCAGGGGACACACGTTCGAGCCCTGGTCCGGGAAGATCCCACATGCCACGGAGCAACTAAGCCCGTGCGCCAAAGCTAATGAGCCTGCACTCTAGAGCCCGCGAGCCACAACTAGAGAAAGCCCGTGCACAGCAACAGGCCCAATGCAGCCAAAAATAAATAAATAAATAAAATTAAAAAAAAAAAAAGTAGTAGATCTTCTAAGGACAGTGAGAAGTGGGGTGGGGGTGGGGTAATCAAAGTGGAAGTAGCAGGCCCTTTCACCGCCAGGAGACGGGTAGTTTATAGTTGGGAGCGCCTCTAATTTTGCCGGAAACTCAAACCACTGTCCTTTCTCTGGTGTAGGCCTCGTAACTGGCTGTTGCTCTCAGACCTGCTCAAGAAACTGCAAATGTCCTCCTGCATAGTCCGCTGCAATTTTCCAAATGTGGAAATTGTCACCATCGCGGAGGCCGAGTTCTACCGGCAAGTGTCAGCAAGTCTCTTATTCTCTTGCCCCAAAGACCTGGAGTCCTTTAATCCGGAAAGTAAGGAGCTCTTAGATGTGGTGGAGTTCACGAATGAGCTTCAGACTCTGCTGGGCTCATCCGTGGAGTGGATCCTTCCCAGAGACCTGGTCTCAGACGACGCCTGGTGAGCTCGCCGGGGCCCGCCGTGTACAGTGTGTCATAGTGTGTCATGGTGTTAATCCTTGTGCATATGTGTCCTAATACGACTATTTCTGTAAAGAAAGGACACGATGAGACACGACTCCAGTCGGAAGGACTTTGAAACATGTTTTTTTCTTTTTAAAATTTTAAGTCCGTTTTTATGAAGTTGTTAATAAAGTTTCTTTACTTTTCAATGTACACATGCTTCGGAATATGTTTGTTTTTACTCGGAACAATTGTTTCTTTTCTTTTTTAAGGAGAAAAAAAAAAAGGCAAAGGAGCTCCACACTTTGACTTAATTTCATACAAAGCTCCGACGACAGAGGCCATAACTGTTGAGAGTTGCTTTGGGGGCAAATTAAACCAGTAAAATTTTAAACTCTTCCTCCATATTAAAGGGATTGAATAAATTGGCCACTTTGGTGCACCTGTGTCCTGCGAATTGTCCAATTGGAGATGGAGGTTTAGGAAGTGAGTTTCAGTCTTGTTTAAGTCTCTTCCCATCAGACTGGTCTCGTGATTTCCTACACACCATGTTACTTCCTGTCTACCTTTCCTTGGTGTTGTTCATGCCTGGATTATCTCCTGTACCTGCTCAAACCTTGGTCCATTCTCATTTGTACCATGGAAGTTTGTCATGCTGGATACTGTCAGAACTAATTTTACTTAAGTTTGTGTTAAGGTGCAAAGCACACGTTTTGTATATTTTCTGTTTTTTGTGTTTGTCTATATTTTATGGTTTCGCTTCAAGAAATATTATGGGAAGGGAAATAGCAAGATGTAAAGAGCAAAAAAGTCATCATTCTCTTTCAATTGTTAGAACATCTATCTGCAATCATAATTATGATGCACTGTGGTATGTGTTAAAATAGTAAATACATGTAACGTCCCGTAGGAGCAGCAAACTCTGGTGTTGGTGAGGGTGTGTCATGGAAGTAATCACAAAGCAGGTGACTGTTGGTTGGGGTCCTGAAACATTAGTGTGCCTTCCCTGTGTCCAGTAGTGGTCTGGAGGGGTCAGGAAGCCTGCCTTTGAATTTGAGGGAACAGAGGGTTTGAGGTCCTCTCTCTTCTATTGCTCTAGTACACTGCATAGCAGCAGTATACTGGGTTTACAGTTGACGTTTAAATCGCTGATTGATCATTAAGATTGGGATGTATCTTTGGAAATGAAAATAGGAAGAATCGTATGCTTTTTCTTTTTTTTCTTTTTTTTCCTATATCTGAAAAGGTATGTAGTACTTTGCTCAGTGGTTGGGAATAAAGTTTGCAGTATTCAGTGTATTCAGTTTTAGTATCTAAATAGAATTAAACTGTTGCTGTAAAGTGGAATAGCACTTTGTTACTGACAAGTTTTAGAATGCATCTGTTCGTCAATTACCTGTTTGGGAAGATTGTAGTTAATGATTTTGAGAATGTGGCTATAAACCTCCAACTGACTCAAGAAAAGCAAATAAGTCAAGATTGACAAATGTATAGGCTCTTCATCTTATTGTGTGTGGGGTTTTTTTTTTCCTTTTAGTTATTTGTCAAGGTATAAAGAATTCTATCACACTTAAGACAAGTTAAGTAAACGTCACGGGGTGTATTCTGACATGGCATGGAGCAGATCACATGGCCTAGATCTTAAAGGTGATTTTATGTTTAAACTTTCATGAAAACATATGTGATTGAAACACATTAATATATTGATACAGAGGGCAGTTAATTTTTGTCTTTTTGTGTGTGTGTGTGTGGTACTGTTGTGGCCTCTCCCATTGCGGAGCACAGGCTCTGGACGCGCAGGCTCAGCGGCCATGGCTCACGGACCTAGCCGCTCCGCGGCATGTGGGATCTTCCCGGACCGGGGCACGAACCCATGTCCCCTGCATTGGCAGGCGGACTCTCAACCACTGCGCCACCAGGGAAGCCCTAATTTTTGCCTTTTGATACATGTGAGCGCAGCTTTCATTTTGCTGAAAGAATATGACCAGTTTTCAGTTTGGGATTCTACCATTTAGGAAAGATAGTCCACTTAATTTTAGAAATAAGAGATTTAATATATAATACCTAATAATACTTTTATGTATTATTTTACTGAAAACATTTATTGTAATACTGTGAAGAAACTATGCCATTCTAGTCTTCAAGACTTAAATGAATCAAGTGTTTATTAGCTGTTGTAGTTTTTAAACTAATAAAAGTCAGTACATCAGCAATTTGTAAATACAGTTTTTAAAATAATGCCTTAACAACTTTACAGTGGTTATAATGACTGTATTTAGGCCTAAAGTTAGTTAATAATTTGACATGAAGGCTTTTTAATAGTTTGATGGTGCAGATCAGGGATAGGTAAACTCTGGCTGGTGGGCCAGATCCAGCCCGTCGCCTGGCTTTGTAAAGGAAGTTTTTCTGGAACATAGTCGCACCCATTGTTTACATGGTAGTTATGGCTCCTTTCACCCTACACCAGTGGGGCCGAGTAGTTGCAACAGAAACTGTATAGCTCACAAATCTGGAAATGTTTAAATTTAGATTTTAAAAATTGAAAACTTCTTTGAGCCTATACAGGGCAAGTCCATTGACCCCTGAGGTAGAAAACAGTCAGGAACTTGGGTGCGGAAGCCAAATGGCCTAGGTTCAAATTCCCTTTCTCCCATTTGATAGCTAGTGACCATGGGCAAATCACTTAACCTCTATGCCTCATTATGAGGTTTAAATGCACTTATTTGTATAAATAGTGCCTGGCACATACTAAGCGCTGTGTAAGTGATTGCTGTTGTTTCTGCTTGGAGCTTTAATAAGTTACTGTTAATAGAAAAATGACACTAATGATTTTCCTTTTAGAGTAACAAAGGCACTTTGAGTCTTTTACTTTTTCTGGAATGTAATAAGACTTTTTTCATTGACAGTCAGTGTTCCCTGTTACCAAAATTTACTTTATGAATATAAAGAATTGAATATCTTCAAGACAGTACTTTTGCTTAAATGTCAAACCATTATTTTCCCAAGGCACATCAAACTGGCTCTGCATAGTCCAGGGCTCTAAAGCTTGTGTGCACACCCTAGGTAGCATGTGAGATACATTTTGTAAATATAGTTTTTAAAATAATGCTTGCGACTTCCCTGGCGGTCCAGCAGTTAACACTATGTGCTCCCAATGTAGGGGGCTTGGGTTCGATCCCTGCTCAAGGAACTAGATCCCACGTGCCTGCCATAACTAAGAGCCCACATGCCACAACTAAAAGATCCGGCATGCTGCAACTAAAGACCTGGCACAGCCAAACAAACAAACAAGCAAATAAATAAATAAATCTTTATAAAAAAATAAGTAAAATAAAATAATGCCTTAGGAGTTAGGAAAAGAAAATATTAGAACATTTTTACCTTTGTATTATTTTTAAAAATCTGTGTAGTTTATCATGTACATAAATTATATGTATGGAACTTTGTGTATATAATTTGTTAATAAATAAGATGCATATTAAAAAGTTTTCTTATGGTTTGCCCAGTCAGGTGTTTGGAGGCCATTGGAGGACAGGATGATGAAATATAGGGCCTCAGCAAAGATAGAATTTAGAACCAATTCCCTGACTTAGAAGATAAGGAAAATAATTCATAGACTGTAATTGAGTTGTCCAACTTTACATAAGTGTTCAGAAACAGGAAATGCAGTGGCTAGAATCTAATCACTGACCGAGCAGAATCTGGGTCACTCACTGGACTCGTAAACCAGAAGTGACTGTTGAAGTTCTCAGGTTGATGCTCCTGGCATATATGCTTGATCTGTGTGTGTGTGTAAATCTCTGACATAAGAAGCCATACTCAGGCACACCCTGTTTCCTTATTCAAGCATCTTAATTTCATCCCATTAAATCTTTGAAGTATCAGACTACCAGAAGGCATGAAGAAACCTGGGCTGAGAGTCTTCATTCCAGGAGACGTGATCTTGACTGCATGGCTGGTTTGAGGCGCATCACTCTGAACTGCAACCCGCTCATTGGTGACCTGGGTGCAAGTGCTTTGGCAGAATCTCTTAGTGAGGATTTATGGCTTAGAGGGAAATTCTAAAATTGAAAATATTGAATGTTTAATATGCTTAGCTTTTGGCATGATACTATTGTGATAGGATGTTTTAAAGCCTCATTTTACTGATAGCTTTTATTTTGCTTTTCAACTTTCTCTAAGAGTTGCATATATCCTTTACAGAAAATACAGAGTTACAAGAGAACCTATAATTTTAATACCCAGATATAATCACGGTTCATTTTGGCGTATATACTTTCAGTCTTTTTTTCTTCTACAAATATATATGTACACTTAGGGATTACAAAAATAGAATTGTAGTATACTTGCTATTTCACATTCCTGCTTTTTTCACTTAAAGATGTATCATGTAGTATTGCGTCGTATTGATGTCCCATAGTTTAATCAATTCTTTGCAATTCTATTTAGACAGTTTGCTTTTCCCTGTCAGAAACAATGTGAATACGTTGTATATACATCTCTGTGTCCATCGGGATTACTTCTGTAGAATAAGGTACTACAAGTGGAATGACTAAGTGTGACCTATTTTTAAGACATTTGATACACATGGCCAAATTACCACCCAGAAAGGCTATGCCAATTTGTAGTCCACCCCAACAGTAGATGGGAAGCCTGCCTCTCACAAACACTGGCCTGGAGCACTTGTAAAAAAATGTAAAACTACAAAAATGAGTACCTCTCCATTTTCTATGCAAGTGGGATTACTCCAAATTTTATAACTTTTTTCAATTAATTTAGTATGAGCATTTTAGCAAGTCAGTAAATTTGCATCTCCTACATCATTTTTTGTGATTGTTCAGTATTCCATTATATGAATATGCCACAGTGCACATAGCTTATCCATTCTTGTATATAAGCTTTGTCCAGTTTTTCAGTTACAAATAGTACTCTGATATATATCCTTACCTATATCTCTGACTATTTCTTTTGGTTAAATTCTTAGAAAGAGAGTTGTTGGATCCAAAGTGTATAGACATTATTTAAAGGCTTTTCTTACAGAATCTTGGCTTCATCTGATAGGAGAATAACCACATTTTGTTTTATTTTGTATTCATTTGATTGACTGGTGAGGTTTACTGGCTGTTTGTATTAATTTGGCTATTTGGTTAATTATACCCTGTGTCCATTCTTCTGTAGTGAGAGTTTGTAAGGGTTGTATCATATCCTGTCAGATCCGTATGTCTGACTTGCTATTTCTGTGCGTCATGGGGGTGTTGAAAGACTCCAGTTATTTTAATGTGATGGTCCACACAACACTTAAACAAAAGACTCATGATAGTTTCCTTTCATGTAATAGTTTTTAATACCTGTGCTTTAGTGATGATCCCTTTGGTTTAAATGAGTAGGTTGTTCAGGCCCAGAACTACTAGAATCCATGATCAGTTTTTCTGGTTTTTGTCTGACCTTTTACTGCGACGGTTCTTGACCATCATACTTTCATGATAGGTTTTTAGTATGTATTCTCTATTCACACATTGTTGAAAGTTTTTATTATTTGTATCCTCTTAGACTTGTCTTTTTTTCCTCTAAAACTAACAGTTATTACATTTCTTCTATTTTGTTTTCCCCTTTGAACTAGTTTCAAGTGTGATTTGGAGCTGAAGATCATGATCAAAAGAATGCAGTGCATTTCTGAGCTCCACCAGGTTTTGCTTGTGAGGTTTACATGCCCCTGCCGCCCTTGCTAATTATGAACTGAGATTCATTTTGTGATGCTTTTTGCTCATAGGTTATATACAGTTATTCTTCAGTTCTGTAATTGTAAAATACGTTGTATGATTTATTGGTACTAAAGCCAGGGTTATCACTGCACATCCAAGAAGAGGTTTTTAAATTGGATTATGCATTATGTGTGTGCGTATGTTTCTGTTTTTTTCCATACCCAAAATTACAAACCTGCCATGACTTGTCTTGTGCAGGACTCTTCCACACGTGAGAAAATGAGAGTTGTCTATATGTTAAATCTGTAGAGTTAGCAAGTGACCTTTTGTCTTTCATCGAAAGCACTTGACCTGCAGCAGTGCGGCCTCACCAGCGAAGGAGCAAAGGCTTTACTAAAGGCTCTTGAAACCAACAGAACTCTGCTCGTTCTGGATATAAGAAAAAATCTGCTTGTTGGTATGTGGTCACTTTTTTTAAATTGATAAACACAAAGCAAAACAAAAAGAACTTGTTCAGGTATTGACAGTTTTTTAAAACTTAATGTGTTTAACTTTCCTCATCATATCATTGGCCCTTGAACAACGTGGGGTTAGGGGTGTCGACCCCTACACAGTTCAAGATCTGGGTATAAGTTTATAGTCAGTGGTTCCACATCTGTGGATTCAACCAACCTTGGATCATGTAGGACGATAGTACATATGTATTGAAAACTATGCGTGTGTCAGTGGACCCGCGAGGTTCAAACCCATGTTGTTCAAGCTTCAACTGTACTTTTCTAGTGTTGCACTTCCCTTATGTTTTTAGCAGCTACTGTACTAATTAAAGTGAATTATACTTGTCAATTTTTCTTATCTCTACTCTGAATAGAGGTGAACCTAGATACTAAGCCTGCTTCCACCAAGAGCATTATTTCTTTCCTGTGCAACCTCTGAATTCTTGCCAGGAGTACTTTATTCATTTGTCAGATTCACAAGTAATTTTGTAATCATCTTCTGTGTGCCAGATACGGGTTTAGGGACTAGGGATAAAGCAGTGAACCAGACAGACAAAAGTCTTGCCCTCATGGAGCCTACATTCTAGTGAAGGAGATCAGATAGAAATGAGTAAACAGATAAGTCATATAATTTTAGAGAGTAGGAAGTGCAAAACTATCTTAATGTAAGGAGAGTGAGGGAGAGCAGGTAGGACTCCATTGGATAGGTTTGTTAGGGGACAGCTTCACTGGAGAAGTGGCATTTGAATGGAGACCTGAATGAAGAGAGGAGCAAGCCATGGAAGATGTGGAGTAAGCACATTCCAGGACAAGGAGGCAATGAGTATGTAGGCATGTAGGTGGGTGGAGTATTTAAGGAAAAGCAAGGAGGCCAATCTGGGCAGAGTACCGAGTGAAGAAGAGTGTGGTATGACATGAGGTCAAGGAGCTAGCCAGGGGTCTGCTCTTGTAAAGTCTTGAAGGCCAGAGTAATGATGTGGATTATTCTAAATGAGTAGAGGGGTTTGAACTGGAAAAAGGCATGATCCAAATCGTATCTGAATAAGGTGACCTGGTATAGAGAAGGGACTTGGGAGGATAAAGAAGAGGAACAGGGGGCTTCCCTGGTGCCGCAGTGGTTGAGAATCTGCCTGCCGATGCAGGGGACGCGGGTTCGTGCCCCGGTCCGGGAAGATCCCACATGCCGCGGAGCGACTGGGCCCATGAGCCATGGCCGCTGAGCCTGCGCATCCGGAGCCTGTGCTCTGCAACGAGAGAGGCCACAACAGTGAGAGGCCCGTGTACAGCAAAAAAAAAAAAAAAAAAAAAAGAAGAGGAACAGGGAGACCAGTTAGGAGACTATCACAGTGCTCCAAATAAGAGATGTTTATGGCCTAGGTTAGGTTGGAAGTTTGCAGCAAGTGAAAAGTGGTTGAATTCAGGTTGTGTTTTGAGGGTGTAGCTCTCAAGACCTGCAGATAGATGTGAGGTATGAAGGAAATAGTAACAAGGAGACAAGTCGTTGATGATTATGTGTGCAACTGGGTAGTATCACTTAGAAGAAGGGGGCTGATGGGAGGAGCAGCTTTTGAGGGAATATCAGGACTTGGTTTGTTATCTTGGATGCCCTGGTTTGATATCTTAGATGCTCTTTAGGTATCTAAGCGTCTGGACGGTGCTCAGACTGTACTTTGTATCCAAAGGTATCCAAAGCCACTTGAGATGCAAAATGTTTCAAGTTGACCTTTGCTGCTGCCAAAATAGTAGCCACTGTGGGCAGTCTGCAAGATGGCATCTTAGGTTTCTGAGGAAGAAATTAGAATACACAAAGGGGGAAATAAGTGTATAATTATATAATGTAGATTTCATATTTAAATGTCTGGGAAAAGCAATAATTAGTTGGCTTTTGGTTTTAAATGGAAATAGCCACTCATTGGAAAATAATTACTCTAATTTCAATTCATTTTACTTTAGATCATTCTGTGATGAAAACAGTTACCAAACAAGTTCTCCAGATGGAAGGAGTGCCAAGTCAGAGGTATATAGCATGTTTCAGTTCTCTTGGAAGAATCTCTTTAATGGCTTGGTTTTCTTTCTTTCTTAAAAGAAAATTATCAAGGTACTTTCTGCCATCTTAAAACTAAGATTTGAGTCAAATCAAATGGCTTTTCTGTTTTTGAAAATGTTGTGTGATGCTTTAATTTAGGTTCCCAGATATGCAGATTGAAAACCTTTTAACTTTTTATTTTCTGTAACATATTATCGTTAGTCACAAATAGTCTTTTTTTTTTTTGGTGATAAGAATGAATAGCAGGAGCAGCATTTGTGAAACCAAATCTAATATGAAACTGACTCTTTCTTGTGAGTAAATTTGAATACTGAAACAGCAAAACAATAAGGTTTAATAAAAAGCAAAATAAATTTTTTATGTTTATGATCTGCCAATTTCCCAGAAAGGGTTTTGTGGTGACTTTAGTTATATACCAGATACATTAAAATCACCAGTGGACAACACATCTTTTATTCAGGTGCCCTCTGAAAGTTTTAAAAATTTGTTGACTTCATATCAATGAATGGTCCACTTTAAAATGGTTAAAATTATAAATTTTCTGTTTTGTGTCGTTTACCACAATTTTTAAAAAATGTGTTGTTTGAAGATTTTTGGGTTTTATAAAGGTATTGTATTAGCATAAAAATGAAAAATTTAACAGACCACCTCTAATCCCATTCTCCTATCAAGCAATATTTACATTTTAATTTTCTCTTCCTGCTGTCTATAAACATAATTCCACATAGCTTCAATATAATTTGCCATTCTTATCTTTTCATACTAAATTTAAATTCTGTGATTCATAGTTATACTTTTTAACATTGCATTCACAAGGTTTCATTGAGTAGGTCAATTTTTTTAATTGGTGATAAATTGGAAATAACCTCAAATAAACTATTGTAAACATCTTCATAAATACAGCTTTTTTTTTTTCTACTTCAAATTGTATGTTTTTTTGATTCTCTATTAATCAACTTGCTTGGACAACAGTGTATTAAATAAGTTGTTAAGAGTGTTTATGAAGTCAAAAAAAAGCTTATGATCGTCTGCCAATTGTTATTTCAAGAGTGATATTTTATTTTTTTTTAAGGTGAAAATTACTTGCTTTTATTTATTGTTAAAACAACTTTATGAAATGATTTGCAATGCAAAATGTGGAAAACTGCTTTGAATAACTGGGAAAATAGCTACAGCATGGGAAAACGTATGTAAACAAACTTCACTGCCACCAAACTAGAATCTACTAATTTATCTCAGATGGCATCACAGAGTAGCAATGGCAGCTTCTGGTAAACGGAGAAACAGCAGCAAAGTCCTGCAGTGAAGCTGTGATTAATTACCAAACTGAACTGTTCACTCCACTAATCCTACAACTTCCCTACATTTATCTGTCTATACATTCCTACTTACTACAGGACAAACACCCACCGAAGTGGTTCCAAAAAACAAATGAGATAGAAATTCACAATTATAAAACAAATCCAATAGAAGGCAGTGGAGGAAACTGGGAACTACTGCAAAGTTTTACTATCTAGTCCAGGTGATGAAAACAAAGTTTTTCTTTCAAGGCTGACCACTGTCAGGAATGAAATTAAGTATCAAAACTCTCCTCACTTCTCTAGGAGTGATTCTAGCTCTTCTTGCAAAGAGCTGAGCTGCTCCTTTTCTCGGTCTTCCTTTTGTTTCAGTTCATCCAGCACAGCCTGAAATCTGTTCTTGAGAGCCAGGTTCTCCACTTTCATGATGAGATCCTCCTGTCGCTTTGCCCTGTCCTGGGTCTCTTGGAGCTTGCCTTTCATGTTATCAATCTGTTTCTGAATTCCCATAACCAGCTGATTAGTTCCCTCGTTTTCTTGGTGGTGTTCATCTGACTCATTTAGCTTGTGCTGTAGCTGCCTTTCCAGATCTTCCTCAGTGTCAATGATGTTTATATCTTCATCTTGATGCTGTGTCTCATCTTCATCTTCACTGCTGCTGCTGAGGTCATTGAATATCTCCCGAAGCTCATCATGTTCTAATGAGTCATGGCCCTGCCTGTGGCCAGACATTCCGGGGGAAGAGATATCAAGGCCTTGACTTTCTGCTTCTTTTGTTTCATCTTCAGCAATTATTTCCCAACGGGTACTGACAGCTTCAGCATCTGTGCTCAGCAACCGCTTTACTTCTTTTTCCACATCTGGAGACTCAATATATTTCTTCTTTGCTGTCTTACGGAACCTTCTCTTTCTGACATTTTTTAGAGGCAGAGTAATTCCATGGTTCCATATAAACTTTTTCTCTTTGTCCTTATCCTTTTTCTTGCTTGCTTTGGGATCAGCAGTGGCAACTGGTTCCTCAACAGGAGGATAGAGATCACCATCAGCTGTACAGACAAGCATCTGAGAGATATCAGCTGTCTTGTAAAAGGTTTTTTTATCAATGGTTTTCAAACTTTCCATAACACATGGCAGATCTACCAATTTTGACGCCAATGGGACCTGGTCCACTCTGACAATTCCATGACGCCCATCAGGGTGTAACTCAATTGTCAGTCTGTCCTTCAGGTTGACATGACCAGACTGTATCGCCCGCCTCACAGTAGAGGCATACTCCGGAGGTAGGCGTAAGATAAACTGGCTCTCTACTTCGTGAGGAGCATCATCTTTGCTCTTACTCATCTTTATTTCTTTGTGACTCAGTTTTTCTCTAATAACCAGTTGTTGCACTAAAAAATTTCAGCTATTTCAACAGAAAGACCAGTTCTTTATAAATTGACGTCTTTAATTACAAAGAGTTCTAGGTAGAAGAGCAACTAAGCGTCTATTCGGAATTAAGTTCCAAGTCTTTCTAAATATGCTGTGACAATACCAGTCGTTAATGACGCATTGCCTTACTCAGGTCCATTTAAATCTGTTAGCTGCAATGCCAAGTTCCAACCTCTAGATAGAGGTTGTCCTGCCGCTGCAGGACAACGCAGGGAAAGCAAATGGCGGCTCCTACGAAATGATTTTCGGCACAGAAAGTAAGGCTCAGCAGATACTCCCAATCCACAAACTCTCCCGGAACAAAGATACGCAAAAAGCGGGGCGTAGTGAGCTCTCTTCGCCTCGGGTACTTACAATCCAGTGACGGTTATAAGTCCAGTTTCTCCGGACAGGCGCGAGCGGGAAACGAAGCCACTCAGAGAAAGGCGGCCGGGAGCCGAGAGTCTCCTTCCGAATTCCTTTGTTCTTCCCGGCACTTGGCAAAGCGATCCGCTGATTTTCAGTGAAACGGCTGAGGACGGACAACGCGAAACCTCGCCAAGAACCGCAGCTCCGAACGCCAGATTCTGCAACTCCGCAGCTCAGGCGGCCTCCGTCCGTTACAGCAGACCTAGCCGAGAAAAAACAGCTGCGTCACCACGCGAGACCGGCAGCTGCTGTGAGTCGCAACACGCCACGGGCGGAAGTGCGAGCTGCCCCAGCGCGCGCAGGCACAACGTGCGATTAAGCTATCCGGCGTCTTGTCGTCTCGCGAGAACTTAGCCTTAAAGGGATGAAGACTTTCGCCAAGAGCTGTTGGTTTAAAAGTATTTAGAGGAAACGGTTCTAAGAAGGACATGGATTCTCCCGCGCGCCTCCGCTACCCCCTCCGCTAAAGAGAGTGATATTTTAATAATCAAATAGTACATTCAAAGAAGTTAAGATTTGTGATATCACACTAATTAGATATTATTATTAAAAATTTATATCCTATGTAAAGCATTCTTAAAATAGCTACATTGACTTTTGCTATGATATTAGAAATGGAAGGATATATAAATAAAACATGTATATGTAAAACATATTAGGAATTCTGTAAAATTAGTACAGAATAATAGGGCATCATGGAATGAGAACAGTTAAACATTTTTTTTTTTAGTTAGCATGATTAAACAAAGTGGAAATGTAACTGCAGTATACAAGCTCATTGAGCTCTTTTAAGAGTAATTTTATTTCTTGGGCTTTTTTTTTGTATTTGCCTCAGTTATTTGGAGACATAGAGGTAAGCCAAATCAGTATCTGGGTATATACCTAGATCCAGGGGAGTATAGGGGTGAAATAATGGTGTGAATTGTGTCACATTTATATTGTACTTATGTATGCCTAATAAAAGATGGGAACTTTTATTAGAAATTTTTTAATCTCCTAACAAGAAAAGTGTAATTTTAAAAAATTTTAATACACACACATATATATATATATATATATATATATATATATATATATATATATATATATATATATATATATTGTGTGTATGTGTGCGTGTGTGGTACGCGGGCCTCTCACTTTTGTGGCCTCTCCCGTTGTGGAGCACAGGCTCAGCGGCCATAGCTCACGGGCCCAGTTGCTCCACAGCATGTGGGATCTTCCCGGACCGGGGCACGAACCCGTGTCCCCTGCATCGGCAGGTGGACTCTCAACCACTGCGCCACCAGGGAAGCCCTCCTATATATTTTTAAGAGGCATGTAAATCACAGAGGATCGTGTGGTGATTATCAATAAGCTACACTCTATGAAATATTTGTCCTATATTACCGAATACACTCCATTTTACCCTGCATCCTAATGCTGCTAAAATATAGTAGAAAGCAGCAGCATAGCACAGGGAGATCAGCTTGGTGCTTTGGGATGACCTAGAGGGGTGGGATAGGGAGGGTGGGAGGGAGGCTCAAGAGGGTGGGATATGGGGACATGTTTATGCATATGGCTGATTCGCTTTGTTGTGTAACAGAAACTAACACAGAATTGTGAAGCAATTATACTCCAATCAAGATCTATTAAAATAAATAAATAAAATAACATAAAATATAGTAGCTTTGAAGGATAAATATAACCATTTTAACCTATGATGTTTGTTTTCAGTAAATTCAAATTAAATATTTAAATGTGAATTTTAATATATGGCTTGTTCTAAGTAAAATATTAACACGTAGGTCTAGTTTTTGCAACCAAATGTTTCCTATAAAGATACTTGCCTCTTTACTGCTGAAATATAGGGTAATTCTCCACATTTCACTCTTTCATCCAGTGGGTTTCATTTGTTTTTTTGTGTGTTTTCTATATGAAATCAAAGGAGCAGTGAAGGTTGACAGGCTTATAGGAGGGTAAAATTGACTCACCTACCCCCCAGCAACTTGCAGCCTTATAACTTGTATTGTTTTTACATAGAAAAATTCATCTTAAATTTAACTTTTGGTCTACTTCTGAAGATTCTGTTTGGCAGAAGTCATGGGTGTATCTGTGTTTCTGTGTCCTTGAGATTCAGAAATGCCAAAGGTGTTCTAAGATTCAGGAAACTTGAGTGTTTCTGCATGATACATAAAATGTATCATACTTTGGGATTTTTTTTTAAACTTTTATTTTTGCATTTCTGCACATCTCAATACTTTTGTTTTAGTTAAAATAACTTGTTACTGTAGAGAACTTATGTTTTTTTAAAATGCTGGCTTATGTAAAACCTTTGTACAAAACCGATCCTCTTTTTAATGGGCTTGGCATCGTTGTCAAGTGCCTTTTTGATTCCTTTCGACGTGTGCACGTGTGACATTTGCTCTGTAGACCTTTGGTGCATCTTGATTCCTTCTTTTCATGCTTTGTCAAACGTAGTCTTGGCCGCAAAGAAGCCTGTAAGTAATGGAAGGAAATACTCTGCTGGTAAAGAATGTTACCCTCCTGAAGCGCTACCACCTGGAGTGTCTGGTTTCCGGCCATTGTGTCCTGCAGAAAGTGCAAAAAGCAACAGGTAACCTGTTTGCATTCCCTGTCTTTTTCAGTCATTTAGAGTTCTTTATTTTGGAACTTGTATTATGTGGGTGGTCTCTGGTGCTTTGTGTAGAGGAAAAAAGGTAACTCACACATGGCTTCTGCCTAATGAGCCCTCTAAGGAAGAAAAATTAAAAGTAATTGGGAGTTTCAAGTTGTTTCTCAAGTGTCACAACAGAGGTAACTCCGTGGGAGTCTTGAGGAGACTAAAATGATCACCAATTGTGCATGTGAGAGAAGTTTGATTAAAGGCAGGTGTAGTTGAGCGAAGCCCTACAGCACAGAAGTAGGAATTTGGATACGTACGAATGGGAAAAAAGACATTTTAGGCATGGGAAATAGTTTAATGCAGAATGGATGAAAAATGTGCATTAGACCTATTCTAAATCAACTGGCTTATTAACTCAGTAAATCAGATTTAGTGAGTCAAACTAGCATTACCTGATTTCTTATCCAGGGGATAGCTGTTCATAGTAATTTTTGTCACAGAACACTAAATAAAATGGTTGAATTATAGCTTTAGGCTTGCTAAGTGAAATAGATGGCTCTAGATGATCTTCAGGTGACTTACTTGGTAGTAATCAGGAAATTGGGGATTAACAATTGCTTAAGAAAACAAAGAGAATTGATTTTAAATAGTACTTGAAGTAGTTCCTGTGTAAAATATCTCTTCAGTTGCTCATGTTAAATGGATGTTTCTAATCCCCACTGGACAACCGACTACTTTTTTGCAAATGGTAATGTGAATTGCTGTTGCATAAACTATAGTGTTGAATCCCCAGTGTTTGCACTTGAGTTTCACAGCTCTGTGGTTTCCTATCTTCTTCCTGAGACACTTAATCGCAGGTCCATCCTCGTCACACAGGGTGGTAAATTAGAGAACGATTAATATCACCATTTAAAGAAGTGAGACTGAAATCTCAACCATCCTGAACATAGGAGCTGAAGGGGCCTCTCAGCAGTTCAGAGAGTGATTACCAAGCCAGTAGGCTGAATTCTGTTCTGTTTTCTCCGTAGCAGAGCCCTCCAGGTCCTTGTTTTGAGCTTATTTATTTTTATACACAATTCTGTATGGATACTGTTCATACTACTAAATAGTTGTATTAACTGGGTTTAACTGGTGATGTATTTACATGAAGATCTAACTTCGTTTTGTTGCTATCTTTTTAGGGGCTTTCCATTCATCAAAGCTCGTGATGTATGTAATCAGTTGGTGGTGTGTAGCTATCATATTTATGATATATAGGGCTTGAATTGGGAAAGGTGGATGGTCTTGCTTGGATTTTTCTTGCTTTTTAAACTGACAGAGCCTTCCAAGAAGCATTTCCCTCTCTGAAATAAATCCATGTAAAACATGTTTGGTCGCTCTCCCAATGCAACTGTGTATTTGTGTGGATTTAGCGCACACCTGGCAGCCTTGTGGTTATGTCTGTAAACAAGGAAGCCTGTTTTCCAGTCCGCAAATCAGCTGTTACCCAGTGAAACGAACTTGACTGCCATTTCTGACCCCTCACATGGAGCTGTCATACTCAAGAATGTTCACGTTTTCAAGAAACGTTGTTTGCGGGCTATATGTACAAATTCCTGATCTGAAAGCCAATATAAAGCAACATCTCCCAAACCTCTGCTCTCTCACCAAGACCACACACATTCCCTCGCTTATGGCCTCGTGGCAAGCTAATACTGTCAGTATCAGACTCTCCTTCCCAGTGGTCTTGGGAGACTGCATAGTTGCTCTGTGAAAGGCACCACTGCTGAGGTTGAGAGAAGAGCATCTTGGGTGTCAGTCCTGGCCTTGCATTCCCAGAGAGAGGGGTGTGCACCTCGTTCTCCTGTTAGGGTTTTCCTATGCTGCAGGGTTTGCTGCTTGTTGTCAAAATGATGTCCTAGTGACTTGTCTTCTGCGTGGTTTATAATCCCAGCACAGTTCTTTATGATCTGTAGACTTTTATGGGGTTGTGGCCAGGTCAGTTTTTAAATGTTTGGAAATGTCCTATTGAACAACATTGCAGTGGCAGTGAAGCTTGCTGGGAGAATTGTTGCCCTAGTTTTGGCTTAAGGGTGGTGAGAAGATGAAATTTTTGATGGGTCAGTTTTAGTTGTGTATGTGTATGTGATTTATTTTTTTAAATTCTAATGTCTATTATTCACAGCTTAGATATGTTGACTTCCTGATTATTCATCAGTCCCTTTACTGATGTATTTTCCTCTGAAAAACTACATTTTCTTCCAGACTGTTTTTGTCTGATGGTGAAGAATAAATTTTTCATTTGCAGTATAAAGTTGATCTGAGAAAAAATGTTTACCTTGGATCTTCACTTGGCTTCTGTGAAAGAAACTTAATAAAATAATATGGGCAATTCCCATTACTAATCCTAACCACGTACAACAGAGGTCTGTACAGTAACATAGCAAAAATAAGTTCCTGTACTTTTACTTAGTCATTGCCTGTTTTACACTAAAGAGCAGTGAGAGACATTTATAAAGAATGATACCTCAGATCACTTTTGTTAAATGTCCTCTAATATTTGGATATTTGGTATCTGGCTTGTGTTGTCTTTTATACAATCTTGTCTTCTTTCTTTGCACTTTAGTGTAACAACTCTGTGGTTTCCTGTCTTCTTCTTGTGACACTCAGGTCCATCAGAATTTCCTGTGACTGTGACAGTAGGGAGTCCTTCCTCCTCAGAAATCGAAGAGGTCGATGATTCCTCAGAACGTGTTCAGGAAGAGCCAGAGAAAATCCGTTTGAAACAAGAAGCATTGCAGGTACAAAGTTATCACTTTAAAGCTATAGAGAAGATTATTTTTCAAACGGAAGGCTGATTGCAACACAGCACAGCTTGTGTGAGGGTTCTGTTTTCTCCTCCCATCTGCGTTGTATCCCCTTGAATGGTTCCTTAAGCTTAGACCAAGGTGAATGGTGGACATTTGAACTCTAAGAAACTAAAATCAAAACATGTCGTTAGTAATATATTTTCCTTTGCTTAGAAGCTTAGTATTTTAGATTTAGGGAGAAGCTTAGTGATCATAAGATAAGGAAATTGAGTTCTGAATGAATACAGTCAGCTGATTCAGTGCTCTTGTTTTACAGATGAGAAAATAGACAGTTCTAGTTGAACTCTCTTTTTATAAGAGGAAAATATGGCCTCATTTTAAATAAAAGTAAAGTTGAAAAAAGTTTTGATGTTGATATTCTCCTTTCCTAAAATCAAAAATATCAAGAAGCTACATTCTATTGCCAAATAAACCTGACCTCTAATGTCATTCCATACTTTTGTTTGTATGGACAGAAAAGAAAAATTGATTTTTATAAGAAATTTTTGCACCTCAAAATTAATATATTTATTTTATTTCAACTTTAATGCAGAGCTGAACATTTCTAGTAAATAAAGGAACACCATTTGGGGGGGACCTTGTCTTTGTGCTACAAAGTCCATGTTTAATTTTTTAAAATTATTTAATATGATTTTCTCTTCGTATGAAACATGACACTTGACAGGTTTCAGAACTAATTATCCCATTATTGTAGGACTACGGGAACTACTCTTTGATTTTCAAAAGAGAAAGTTAGATTTTTATTTTTTAATTAAAATTAATGATAATATAGAGAAATTTTAAGAAAAGAACTTAGAAAATTATGAAATGTTAGAGTAGGAGAAATCTATAGTTCATGTAGAGTTACTCCCTTTCGTTTTATAAATGCGCACCTACAATTTGTAGAACGTAAGTGGTTTATTAGTAAATGGCAGAGTATGACTAGACCCTAGAGCATCTAACCCGCATTCCTTGTTATTTTAGATGTGGTGTATTCATTTCCTTCACGAATAGACCATGAGATTGTATTTGTAAAAGCAGTAATAGACAGTGGGGAAGTCCAAGAAGTTTAAACACTGGGACCACAGAATAGCAGATTCAGAATGCACTGAGAACCCTTTTAGCTCTTCTCTGTTTTGACAAGACACTACAATGATGGTATCAAAGTGTTTAAGTATATATGCACACAACTATCAAGAGATTTCAACATAGTTTTGAAAGAAGACAGGTGGAAGAGTGTGAAACTGAAGCAGTAGAACAGAGGAAAAGCATCACCTAGAATATGCACAGGGACCACGTGCAACTGAGGAGGATTCTGACCCCACCTGAAAAAGTAGCCCCATGCTCAGGTGCGCATGTAGGAGAGAGGGTGGAGTTAGTTAAAAGTGTGACCAATAGGGGAGCTCATTGAAGGGATGTGTTTGGAGGAGTGGACTCCCTGCCCCGCCCTAACCCTCCTGAAATGAGATGATTTCATTTTGAAGACAGTGAAACTGGCGAGAACTGGGGCAGCTACTGTGAGTTTTTACACCCTAGAAAACTGTTTTTGGGGGAGATCCTGTTACAGTTACTCCCCGCTTCTTCCTGCATAAGAAGCCAATCAATCGTTGACTTCAGGGAGCTTTCTGCGCTCATTCTTAAATAGAAAATAAGTGTCATTTGCCTGTTAGTTGAGTAAAGCTTACAACATGAGAGAGGGGGAAAGAGTGCAAACATATCCTAGTAGGACCAGGGACAATTTAGGGCACAGAATAATTTAAGAAAAAACCCTAATTAGCATCCTGAGAGAGGTTTAAAAAGAGCTAGCAACTATAAAATAAGACTAGGGTATTAATGAAAAGGAGAATGGTCAGAAAGCAAGAGAGGTCTCCTGGAAATGAAAATATGGTTGCTGAAATAAATTCAGTAGGAATTTAAAAAATTTCTCAGTATATAAAAAAGAAAGACACAATGGAAAATGTGATAGAAATATGTTAGAGAGGCTGCATCTGGGAGATCCCACATGTTACTATTAGAAAGTCCAGACCCAGAAAAAAAATGGAGGGAAGCTGTCAAAGGGCAACAAAATTCCCCACAGCTGAAAGTAGACATCAGGCCTCAGATTGAAAATAGTTATGCAAGATGAGTAAGAATAGACTCATACCTAGGCACCCTTCATTGTGAAACTTTCAAATACTTAAAAAATAAATTAAAATAGAATAAAATACTGAGAGGATACATCCATTCCAGAGAGAAAAATACTGGTCACCTAAAAAAAAAGGTTACAATCTGACTTTATCATACTTGTCATGAGCACCATGGATCCTGGAAGGCATTAGAAAGATACCTCCAAAGTTTTTCAGGCACATAATTTTCACCCTAGGGGTTTGTATCCAGCCAAACTATCAGTCATACGTGGAGGCTGAAGAAGATATTTTGTACCCAAAGAAATTTGAAAAATTGACCTCCTGTGCTACACCTTAAGCTATTTATAGACATAATCCAGCAAAATGAGGCAATAAACCAAGAAGGAAGGTAATAGGGGATTCAGTGCAGATTGCAGCTAGTCTATAGTGGAGAGGCTTCTATTGATTGTGTGATTGAGAGCTTAGAAACACCTTGAGGCGTATCGTACTTACTAGGTGTTAGGCACTGTTGGAAGGGAGGAGGGAGAGGAAGAGGAGAAGGAACTTGAACTCCAGAGGAGAAAAGGCTATACGGACATAAAGCTGAAGCACACTGAACTATGGTTGATTTTTAACCTACTATTGGTGAGGAAGGGAAGAATCCACTTCAACTTGACACTATAGATGTCCCCCTTTTCAGTGACACACAGGGGTAATGACCACCTATCTAATTTGTTGTCCAAACCGGAACTTGTCCAAACTCCTTACACTTCAATAGTGTAAGGAAGCATTCTAATGCTGTAACATCAGGACAACAGGTATAAACTGGAACAGCCCAAGGCGGCTTGGGGTATGTGGTCACCCTGCACAAGGGCAGTGACACTGGCACAGTATGGAACGAGGTATAGTCTATACACAGAGACACAGTACATCTGCAGTGGGCAATATTAATTTCATTGTAATAATGGCAATACTGTCTTGGTTTGCAGCTTTTATTGCCAACTTGCATGTAATCACAAATAACTAAAGTAAACTATACTTAGTATGTATTAGTATTAACTTGGTATGTACTGAAATGTATTGTGTACTAGTATGTACTTAGCATATATTAGGCTCTAAGTGTTTTTGCATATATTAACTCATTTAATCCTCTGAATAGCCTTATGAGGTTGGTGCTAATATCATTCCCACTTTTGAGAGCAGGAAGCTAAGTCAGGGAAGGAACTTGCCCAGGCTGTACCTAATTTAAGGTTGGATCGAGGCTTTGAGTTTAGGCTCTCTGCCTGTTCTCTTAAACCTTACTCCGTACTGACTCTCAAGTAACAGAAGACTTAACTGCACATAGAACAGAATATAAATTTCAACTTTGACAACGTAACAGCTGGGTTTGGAAGGTAGACAGGAGGTAGAAAAAAGGGAAGATGGTAAGAATGTCCTCATTTTACAAAGCGTGACGTTGAGAGAGCTTCTAGTTGATCAACAATGTAGGTTTTTAAGTATATGACTACAAGTCAAAGAGATCATGAGCAGTGGAATAACTCATGATGACATAACTTTACTGAGCAGTGTGGACATAGGAAAGAGTGTAGAGGAACTAAACCCTTACTTATTAGTAAGTTAGAAAGTGAACTGATAACGCCTCCAATTTAGTGAGAAAATAGTCATGTAAGCGTATTACTTGGACATGGAGAAGAATTCAAAATAACAATAGTTGGACCTCCCTGATGGCGCAGTGGTTAAGAAACTGCCTGCTAAGGCAGGGGACACGGGTTCGAGCCCTGGTCCGGGAAGATCCCACATGCCACGGAGCAGCGAAGCCCGTGCACCAGAACTACGGAGCCTGTGCTCTAGAGCCCGTGAGCCACAACTACTGAGCCCACGTGCCACAACTACTGAAGCCTGCGCGCCTAGATCCTGTGCTTTATAACAAGAGAAGCCACCGCAATGAAGAGTAGCCCCCGCTCGCCGCAACTAGAGAAAACCTGCACGCAGCAACGAAGACCCAATACAGCCAAAAGTAAATAATAATAATAAAATAATAAAAAATAACAATATTTGATGTAAACCTCATAAAAAAGGAAATCCATACAGCCAGTAAACACAGAAAAGTGTACGACTTCATGAAGTAATAAGTGAAAAGTGAGTCAAAACCAAGGAAACTACATGTCAATCAGATTGACAAATACATAAATAAAAAGTCTGGTAGTATCAGGTATTGTAGACCTGAAGTACTATGGGAATCTTCTACCCTGTTTATACTGGAGTATAAATCGACACAACTACTTTGGAAAGCATTTAGCACTCTCCATCAACTGAAGGTATATAAATAGCCTGTGAGCCAGCAGCCCTCACCCCCGCCCTGTGTAAATGCACCAGAATAGCGGGTACAGCAGGATTCCTGTCCATGATTTGCATTAGCACAAACTGAAAACAAACCAAATGTCCATTAAGAGTCAAAAATTAAATAAATGATGTGTATTTGTACAGTGGGAAAACTATCCAGCAATAAAATTGAATGAACTAGAGCTACAGGCAGCAATGTGGATGAATTTTTTAAACCAACGTTGAGAGAAAGAAATAAGATAGAAAAGACTTCATATACTATGATCCTGTACATAAAGTTAGATGTTGACACAACTAAACTCTTTTGTTAGGGATGCATGCAGGTTAAAGGAAATGACTGTCAAGAAGTGAGGTTGGTGTTTAACCGGGAAGAAGGAAGGAGCTTGTGATGAGAAAAGGATATGGGGGGTTTTTGCGATGCTGACAGATTCTAGTAGTGCTTATGTAAGTATTCTCTTTTTCTTTGTCACATTGACAGTTTTGTTCTGTGCACTTCTCAGTACACATATCGTATTTTACAATTAAAAACTGCATAAAGAATCGGTCGCTTCTTGAGTGCTGGATGTGGGAGTGGGATGAGACCGTTTCATTTGAAGCCCTTCACTACTGTTTGCATTCGCATGTTCATTCATTCAGCATTAATTGCACATATTCTATGTACCAAGCACTCTTCTAATTTTATATGTGTTTTAACTCATGTAATTCTCACAAGAGCTCTGTAATATGGGAGCTTATCTCCATTTTATAGATGAGGAAGTTGAGGCCTAGAGTTATACAACTTGTCCAAGGTTATGTAGCTAATGGGTAGTGCCAGGCCCATTTGCCTCAGAGAATCTGAATATTTACAATATAATCTAAAAGAGAAATTTAATGACTAATTATAAGCAAAAAAATTGCACATTAAAGAAGATGACAAGTTTTCATCTATCCAGTTAGAGAAAAACACACAGTCTTTCACACACGTACATCTTATATGTACGTGTGTGGCAGGGATTTTCCTTATTAAGCAATTATTTATTGACTGTCTACGTTGTGCTAGGCACAGGTGCTGGGGATAAACACTTAATAAAATACACCCCCTATCTTCAAATAACTTGCACTCTAAGTGAGGAAGTAAGCCAACAGTTACAGTAGAGGTTATATACCAAGTGATACATCGCTGATGGCAGTGTAAAATCTCAGAAATCTTTTGGAAAGAAGTCTGGAGATAGGTACCTCAGAGCCTTAAAAATGTTCATTTGCTTTGATCTCAAACTCATTTTTATGGATTTATTGTAAGAATGTTATTCTCAATATGGAAAAAAGCCTTCATGCATAAAAACGGTTATTTTGTCTGATAATACTGAAAAGTTGGAAAGAATTTAAATCTGTAAAATGGTTAACCAGTAAACCCACTCAGTGGAATATTTTGTAGCCCACACAAAAAAATCAAGGTTATGAATCCCCTGATTATATGAGAAATGATTGATTACAATGTTAAATGGAGAAAAGTTGAACATAAAATTTGATATCCAATATGATGGGAGCTTTGCCCCAGAAAAATCACCCTAGCTGGTGTACAGAAGGGTGGAATGGAGAGCAGATGGAAGGAAGGAAAATTATTCCAAAGCCTTATCATTAGTCTTACTTAAGTAATAGAATATCAAGCAATTTTACTTTCTAACTTTTTTGGTTCCATATTTCCATGTAAGGGACATGAATTCTGAATATTTTGTAGGAGGAGGGTACACTTTTTCACAAAAATTGAACACTGTGTTCTAATTCCCTCCATTAGAGGGAGAAACTGTTGCATGTAATTGCACTTTGATGTGCTATTTAGAACCAGTCAGGAATTTTAGTCTACTTTCCTCTGACCGTGCTGAGGGTTTTTTGTTTTTTTGTTTATTTGTTTAGAATTTCTTTGAAATCAGTTTTAGAAGATTGACTAAACCATTATATTAAAAGTAGAGGAATTTTGCAATTTTTTCCCCTTTTTCCCCATTGAAAACTTGACTGGCTTTAGTAATGAAACATTAAAGAATTTGAAGTTCTTAGACTGTCAATTTTTTAAACATGTTCTGAATATAAAAATATATGTTCATTGAGCAAATGTTTGAAAACAATGAATAACTTCTTGAAGGAAATAAAAGCCACCTCTGCATGTACACACACCTAATCTGTTCTTTTGTCTTAAAAAAGTATCAGAAATATTTTGCCATGTCACTAACTACTCTTCTACATCAGAGAATTTGATTAAGCTTATGCATCATCTCCCAGGAAAAACGCACAGATATATTTTGAATGTAGCACTCCTGAAGCCCATTCATGAACTCTGGTTGAGACCTCTTGTCATTCTTAGAGGCTTCATAGCGCATTCCTTCAGACGATGAGCTGTTTTTATTTAAACCAGTCCCAATTCGGAGGCTCTTAGCTTTCTTCTAGGGTTTGGTTATCAACAATCTTATGACATCATGTTGGTAGATAAATCTTTGCCCACATCTTTGATTTCCTTAGGGTAAACTCCTGATGTAGGATTGTTGTTAGGTACCAAAAGCTACTCTCCAGAAAGTGATACCAGCTCCTCTCCCAATGATGGCAGGTAATAGAGTTCCTCATTCTTTAAGTGATTGTTCAAAGCAGTTAACATGTATAAATATACCTTACTGTTTTCATAAGTATAGGTATTATGATTGTTTATCACTGCATAAGAAACCACCCCAAAACAGTGGCCTAAAACAATGACAATCATTTATTTTGTTCACGAACCTGGAGGTTGAGTAGAATATTAATTCTTTTACTACACTCTTACTGACTGAAAACAATACCTATTTGACTAGCTCAGAGTTCTGTAGGTCAGAAGTCCAGGCACAGCGTGACTGGGCTTCCTGCTCAGATACACACGGGAACATGTGGGTTCCCTCCTGAGAGTGTTAAAGCACGTGAAATTTAAGTGTAAGATATTGAGCCCCAAACGTTGGATATTCACCATAGTTTGTGTGGGCCACAGAGCTGAAATCAAGATGTCAGTCTGGCTGTGTTAGCGTCCAGAGGCTCTGGGAAAGAATGCCTACAGGCTTCTTCCGGCTTGTTGGCATAATTCAGATTCTGGAGTTGCAGGACAGAGGTCCCCATTTCCTTGCTGGCTGTCAGTCGGGGGAGAGTTTCAGCTCCTAGAGGCCTCTCGCTTGCCTTCTCTGCCGCAGCATTGGACTTCTTCAGAGCCAGCAATGGAGAGTCTCCCTCTTGTCCATTTTGTACTTCAATTCAGGAAGAGTTCAGGTCCTTTTCGTGGGGTGCCTGAGTAGGCCACATCCACCTAAAGTAATCTCCCTATCTTAAAAGATCAACTGATTTTGAACCTTAATTCCATGTGCAAAATCCCTTCACTACAGCACCTACATTTAGAGTTTGATTGGATAAGTGGAAGGTTTGTGTACTTCAGTAAGTGGTCATCTTGGAGGCTCTGTCAGAATTCTGCCTATTGCAAGCAGTGTCCCCACTTCAAGGACCGAAGTGTCTTAGTTCCTAAAACTCCTAAGATAGTTTATCAGTATTCATTTTATTTCAGTGACCTTGGTGAAGGGAAGACTACCACCGCCGTGAGCAGGAATGGCAGCCAGCTTCCTGAGTCCACAGTGTGGCTCTGCTACTTAGTGGTGTGACCTTGGCTGTGCTGCTCTACTTACTCTACTTCTCTGCCTCTGTTTCCCTCATCTGTAAAATAACATGGAGTTAGTGATCGTTCTTTCCTCGTAGGGTTTTTTGTTTTATAAATTTATTTTTGGCCGCGTTGGGTCTTCGTTGCTGCTCGCCAGCTTTCTCCAGTTGCGTCGAGCGGGGGGCTACTCTTCGTTGCGGTGCGGTGGCGTCTCTTATTGCGGAGCACAGGCTCTAGGCGCGCAGGCTTCAGGAGTTGTGGCACGTGGGTTCTAGAGCGTAGGCTCGGTAGTCGTGACGCACAGGCTTAGTTGCTCTGCGGCATGTGGGTTCTTCCTGGACTAGGGCTCGAACCCGTGTCCCCTGCACTGGCAGGCGGATTCTTAACCACTGTGCCAGTAGGGAAGCCCCCTCTTAGGGTTTTGATGATTCGATTATTTAATACCCAGGGAACTCCAGGAACAGTGCTTGACTGTAAATTGCTTTAAAAGTGATTACTTTTTTAAAACATGCTTTTGAATCTGCAATTATGCAATTCAGGTATGCTAAGCAGGTTCGTTAATAGGACTTCCTGCTATAAAGAGACCCACAAATAAAAATAGAATTTTTCTTTCTTGGTCGTAACTTCTTATTTCTGACTTACTATGTTATATGCATATGCCTTTTATGGTGGGCTGCCACAAATTTATGTTGGAAAGAGTGGAATTTAAATAAATCTTTGCAAATTTGATAGATTTTGATCATTCATTTCACTGGCATGGTATAATATGACCAGTAGCAGACTAAAATCTGAGTTCACTTCTGGCTCTGCCCCTAAATCCTGATGAGACCAATAGCTGGAAAGGCTTTTGGATATTATACTATGAATTACTTATAATATTGACTCTGTTTGTTTAGGAAACCCTGGAGGAGTGCCTAAAGCAGTTAAAGGAGGAAAGAGTAATAAGACTGAAGGCTGATAGACGAGTCAGTGAGGTAAACACGTTTCATCTGCTTTTGAGAGTGTTTTGGTTTTATTTTGATTTGATTTTAAGCCATATACACATATTTTGTAAGCTTTAAAACTGTAATATGTTGCAAATCGGTGGTATCATATGGACTTTTGCATTTACTGGTATTTAGTGATCATATGATCTATATTCCAGAAAGCATGTTTTTAAAGATGTGAAAATCTGGTTTTGTGTATGTGTGTGTGTGTGTGTGCTTTTATATGACATTAGCTTATTTCCTGTTCATGATTCTTTGATGCAAGAAGGCACTTTCTGTGCATGTATTGTATATACAGTAACATAAAAGACATGATGAGACTCTCCTGGCAATGAATTAGGAAAGTGAATCATTTAAATAAATTTAAGATATTGGAAAACTTCTAAGAATGCAATGAAAGATAAAAATATATACTATGAGAATTACATTAGGTAATGTGCATGAAAGCAGGGCATAATCTAAAAAGTTCTATCTAAATATAATTTATCACAGGGTGAGTGTAGGGAGGAATTTTTAAAAGTGCATCCAGTGGATTGGCAGACACTCATTCAATAAATGTTGAGTACCTGCTCATGTAAGGCAAAAGGGGCATCATGAACATTAACGGCCTTTCTGAGAAATACGAGAGTTGAGCTTACAGGGGGTTTTAAGTGCGTAGATGCTGAGCGGAAGGGGAAGAGTGCACGGGGGTGAATATGTTCAAGAAGCCAAAGAAAATATTGGTGATCGTACATTTAATAAATTGGGTTGGGTATGATTTAGGACTTTTAAACGTAAGCATTAGATATTTTACTCACTAAAGTTAATTCTTAACATTCAGCAGAGTTGTAATATGTTTTGTTCAAATCAGATTCTATAATTCACTTTCTAATTTAAGGGAAACTTAAAGCAGGTCATTTTCTAATGTGGAATGAGGCTCCATTATGAATTGAACCAGTTAGAAATGTGATCTTTTGTGAAAGATCATTAATAAAACGGTAACTTGGGTTTATTTATATACCACCTAAGTGTTATATAGGAAACTTTGTTGGGTGCCTGTGGGCTTTGGTTATTATGTGATATGGTCTCTGTCTTTACTGGCGGAGGGTTACATTAATTATAAAATAATTACATTTTGAGTGTTTTAGTTTTGTTCCTTGAAACTAGGCAAGACTACTTTTTCTTTGTTTGTTGTTTTTTGGGGTTTTTTTTGCGGTATGTGAGCCTCTTACTGTTGTGGCCTCTCCCGTTGCGGAGCACAGACTCCGGACGCACAGGCTCAGCGGCCATGGCTAACGGGCCCAGCCGCTACGCAGCATGTGGGATCTTCCCAGAGTGGGGCACGAACCCGTGTCCCCTGCATCGGCAGGCGGACTCGCAACCACTGCGCCACCAGGGAAGCCCAAGGCAAGACTACTTTTGATGACAATGAGAAAAAATCATGTCAGACGTTTTCAGTCTTCTTGTATAGCTGGAACATGAAAATGCCCAGTTAAGAAACACAACTTTCTCTTTGTCTGAAGCCCTTCATGCCCGCTCATTGACAAGCATGATCCTGGATGATGAAGGTGTTTGGGGCAGCACTGAGAATTCTTTTCAGAAGTTCCATGCTTTCCTGGTTCTCCTTAAAGATGCTGGGTTAGTTCATTTCTCTTCATGGCATTCTTCTCTTTGCGACTCTAATGGTAGTTTGCTGAGGAACTGGAGCAATTTTCATCACTTACGTGGCTATATTTAGCCAAATTTAGTGTAATTATAGGTAATATAGTTGACGTTTTAAAATGAGGAATTAAATTTTTTAAGAAATGCAAATAGGGAAGCCTGCTTTGGTAGAGTGGGGAGCCCATTATAAAAGAGTAACCTGTAGACAGAGTAATTAGTAGGTATAGTTGTTTTGTAAAGACTAAATTAAAGGCAGTTTTCATTGAAAATAGTCGGGAATGCATAAGAATTTTCCTATCTTTCACTTCTTTTGCTTGTTTGATAAGTTTGAATTAAAGTTATCTTTGCCTTAGACATAAAAATGATTATTAATCTGCAGGGGAGATATAGGTCAGTGGTTCTCAACCGGGAGCAATTTTGCTGAAAGAGGGAAGTGGAGATTGATAGTTGATGGAGTGGTGTTTTGTCAGTGAATGAATTGGTGTTGGTGTTGGGAAGGAAGGAACAAACACATTCTTGGAAACTGGAGGAAAGGTGGTAAAGAAGTGTAGGAATGGAGGTGTGACAGGCAGTGGACAGGGTGCATGGAACATATTGAAGCTTCTAGTGAGACAGTGGGATGTCTCCTAGAGGATGAATCTGGAAATGGCTGAGGATTTGGGGGAGAGAGAGGCTTGTAGTCTGGAGTAGGATGTTAGCTTTTAAGATTTTAGAAGTAGGGCTTCCCTGGTGGCGGGGTGGTTGAGAGTCCGCCTGCCGATGCAGGGGCTATGGTTTGTGCCCAGGTCTGGGAGGATCCCGCATGGCGCGGAGCGGCTGGGCCCGTGACCATAGCCGCTGAGCCTGCGCGTCCGGAGCCTGTGCTCCGCAATGGGAGAGGCCACAGGAGTGAGAGGCCCGTGTACCGCAAAAAAAAAAAAAAAAAAAAAAAAAAAGATTTTAGAAGTATTTCATGATTGTAAGTCTGGGGAAATCTAAACTGCTCTTCTGTGATTATAATAACCTTTGTCTTTTCTCCTTTCCTCCTCTCGTCTAGGCTTGGGCAGTTGGCCACAATGGCTGGTATAGATCAGTCAGATTTTCATTTACTAGGTCGTCCCCAGATGAATTCTCCTGTTAGTAGTCCACCTAAAGAAGAAAAGAAGGCACTTGAGGAAGGAAAATCAGAATCAAAACAGGGTGCCCCATAACAAATGCAAAATAGCCAAGTAAATGGACAGAACAGCACTTAATGATTCTAAGAGTGATTAGCAAAAAGGAAATGACCAAGTCAGCGAGAAAACAATAACGATCAGTCTCTAATAGTTCACATGCCCGGGAGCTAGAAGACTCTGGAATCCTTTCGAAATCTGAGATTAGTAAATGTGGGCCCATTTCATGATACTGTACTTTTGTAAATAAGGAGACTGGAAGTTCTTGAGAAAATTTATGAGTTAAAGCAAACTATCCTTAATGAAGAAAGAAGACATTAGAGAAAATATTCCAGATTTTAAATTGTATAAATGTCTATTCTGTTCATATTTTATCTAGGTTTCTATTTGTATGCAGTCAGCTTACAATGAAGGAACACTAATGAAGGTACACATACTGATATAATTTTTAAAATAAGTAGTCCAGACATAGCTAATAGGTAACATATTAGAGTGAATCACCTGGTTATGGGAATGGGAGGGGAAAACCTGTCAGCTTTTCCTCTAGCCTTACTTGGAGCCCCCATCAGCCCATCTCAGAGTGGTCTTGGGAACTGACAGCTTGAGAACACAGTCTGGTCACAAACTATATACGGTTTACATGTGCCTGGAGGATAGAAAAGACATTAATTATCTTACAGAATAGGGTTTTATTTTTAGTGAGGGAAAGGAAATGGGTAATAACTACCCCAATCACCAAAGTCTGAAAAAGTAGCGGACATAGCCTTGGATATAGCTAGGTTAAGCTGAGAATCACTTGGCAAGATATAATTACAAAAAAAGCTGGCTCTGAAATCTTCTGATTAATCAATTGACTGTGTTAATAATAAGATTACAGAGTAACATTGAAGTTTTGAGCTCTACTTTTTAATGGTTGGCTTTGTTCATCACTGAATTTTTGTCTTGTCTTTTGTCTTCCCCTCCACTTTCCGAAAATTACAGGTGATGCTAGGATTCCTTTGCCTCTCGACTCCTTCCGTGTCCCAGCGTCTACTCAGGAGGCCTTAGAAACTTCCAAAGACAACCTGGGGGTCCCAGTCACAGAGCAGCGGCAGGAGTCTTTTGAAGATTTCATTGCTAGAACATATTCTCCTTCAGCAGACGTCATTTCTGGAACTGGAAGTCAAAGAAAAGAAGAGGAATTATCTAGAAATAGCAGGTCTTCTTCAGAGAAAATGAGCAAAGCAGGTGAATAGACCAAAAAATACTCTGCTAAGAAACAACCTGGGAAGGACCTGCATTCCTGCTCTGACTCACCTGTAAAGCAGAAAAGCAAAGGAATTGGGCAAAATAATTCTTTGGTTAATAAACCAATTAAAAGTGAGTCTTCGAAAAAACACACTTCTGTTAAGAAAGAGAGTAGAATAGTGACTGTGTCATCAAAGACAACTAAAAGTAAACTCAGTGTACTAGAACAGTCTGAAAGTGATACTCTTGGATCTGATTGTGAATTTCAAGAAAGCATCCATACTCTATCACGCCTAACGTAGGTCTAAATCTTTTAAAATTATGTTTTTGCCTTCAAATTTTCATAAATTACTTATGTTATTATTATAGCATATGGTGTTTTCAGTTACTTGACTGGAAGCCATTAGAGAAAGATTTTTTTATCTATACTTTTTTATTATAATGAAAGTTTGGGTGTACTTTTCCTTGTAACACTTTGCACCATTCATTCAGCTAGTGTTTACGGAGGGCTTCATATGTACAGTACTTTTCTGGGTGCTGTTGCTTTCAGCAGTGAACAAAATAAAGCCTTTACTCTCCTGGAACTAGCACTCTGTGGTGGGAGAAAACATAAACAACAAAGCAGGCTAAGGGTTAAAAAGAGATGGGAATAATAAATGGAATAGTTTTACCATTTGGTTAAACATCAAACTATTATATAAATCACACGGCCAGAAGCCATTGACATATTTTAATTCATAATAACCAGAGAGCCTCAAACATTTACCAAGGCACTTAACCGTGTTTATGGATTACAGCAACGCTCTGAGGTAGGGAACTCTTACCATCCCCATTTTATAGATGAACAGTCTGAGGAGACATTATGTGAGTTGCCCAGAATTACACAGCTATAAGTAAGTGGGAAGTTGCAATGTGACCCGAACCCATGCTCTTTTTTTTTTTTTTAATGTATGGACTTTATTATCTTTCATTTGTTTCTGATTTATGTGAATTTTTTCTTTAAAGATTTTTTATGCTGTCAACCATTTTTAAAGTGTTTATTGCATTTGTTACAGTATTGCTTCTGTTTTATATTTTGGTTTTTTGGCCTCAAGGCATGGGGATCTTAGCTCCCCGACCAGGGATTGAACCCTCACCCCCTCCATTGGAAGGCAAAGTCTTAACCACTGGACCACCAGGGAAGTTCCCCTTATGTGACTATTTTTCTGGCAATTTTTTTAAATTTTATTTTTTATTGACATACACTTGAATTACAGTGTTGTGTTAATTACTGCTGTACAGGAAAGTGACTCAGTTACACATTTATGTACATTCTTTTTCATATTCTTTTCCATTACGGTTTATCACAGGATATAGAATATAGTTCCCTGTGCTCTACAGTAGGAACTTTTTGGGGTTTTTTTAAATACATGCACTTTTTAAAAATAAATGCATGTATGTATTTATTTTTGGCTGTGTTTGGCCTTTGTTGCTGCACGCGGGCTTCCTCTAGTTGAGGTGCACATGCTTCTCATTGTGGTGGCTTCTCTTGTTGCAGAGCACGGGCTCTAGGTACCTGGACTTCAGTAGTTGTGACATCCGGCTTAGTTGCTCTCTGGCATGTGGGATCTTCCCGGACCAGGGCTTGAACCCATGTCCCCTGCATTGGCAGGCGTATTCTTAACCACTGCGCCACCAGGGAAGTCCCATGTAGGACCTTTATGTTTATCCATCCTGTATATACACCAGTTTGCATCTGCTAATCCCAAACTCCCAATCCAACCCTCTCCCACCCCCTCCTCCTTGGCAACCGCTAGTCTATTCTCTATGTCCCTGTTTATGTTTCTGTTCACACATAGGCTGTAACCAGGCTCTTAATTACTTTGTTATCCTGTTCCCTTGTTAAGAAGGGTTTAAGGAAGGCACTGAGAGAGAAGCCAGTGACCACTAGAAGTGCAAAAACAGTGGGGCTGTCAGAAAGCACACCTGTCTCCTTCCCCCATTGTGAGCAGAATTTTTAAATGGCAGAGTATGTAAGAGTATGTGATGACACATCTCTGGATTAAATTATGTCTCCCTGGTAAAACATGTACAGATAAGTCTTTAGTTCAGAGTGAAAGGTGAGATCAGAGAAAAGCTGGAGTGTCAGATTTCTTGTAGAAGGTCCTGCCTGATTGTTACTAAGAGGGCTACTACAGTACTAGTTAGTTCATTAGTCATGGGTTGAGTGTTAGAGGAGTGAAACAATGAGCAAGATGTAGTGTTGGCCCTTTAGCAGTGGAGTCAGAGGGGAAGACGCACAGCAGATGTCTCATCCTGCACGTGACCTGCTGTGACGGGCATATTCAGGGCGTTTAGTCAGTGTTTGTGGAAGAAGAGGGGGAGCCGTGAGGCAAAGAAAAGTCATCAAAAGGGGCAGTCCCTAAGCTAAGTCTTAAAGGACTCGTGAGAAACTGGTGAGTCAGCCGGTGAAAGGCAAGGATACTCAAGGCAGAGTGGACAGCGGAAGTCCAGAGCCGTGAGTGTGCGAGGGGTGTGTTACAGAGCCACAGGCACAGGCTCTGGAGGATCAGTGCAGTGTCCCCAGGCAGCGGCAAGTGCCCCTAAAGGAGGCAGCGAGGAGGAGGAGAGCAGGTCTTAACCAACCATGTGCGTGGAGCTGGTTTCCTCAGAAAATAGCTAAGAATGGAAAGGACAAGTTCAGGTGGCATTTTAGACCACTGACGTCAGTATGGATGAGGAATCTGAAGAAGCCTGGAGATAATTATGCCCCACTCTTCTGAGGAGCAGTGCTTTATATTTTCAAGTGGGATTTTCACGCTGCCACCTCCTCTCCTGTCCCTACTGAAAGGTTTATAGGCCGGCAGAAGGGAGAACCTGGCTTAAGGAAAGTTAATCAGGTTCCTTTACTGTACAGCTTCTTGGGGCTGCTGTAGGCTAATGTTCATTCTGGATCGTCACAGCAGGCGTATGGTACACAGCCATCCTCAAAGCTATTTGACCCTAGAGTCCTTTTTGAATAGAATGTCTAACAACTGGTTCCACCGAACAGCAATTTCGTAACTTCTAGACCAGGTAATAGCAAGAAGAAAGGGGTCTGAAATAAGGTATAGATGAAGGGAGGAAATAAGTTCTAATTGTATTTAGGAAATTACCAGCAAGACTTGACCTTGGGAAGTAAGGAAGAAGTAGGAGGCGGAGGCTGAACCCCCATCTGTGTGACTAAGGTTGGGTGGTGGTATCATTGAGTTTGGAAATAGGGGATAAAGAACTGAAGTGGGGAAAAGACTTTAGTTCTGGACATGTAGAATTTTGAAGCACCTGTAGAATTCAGAAGACAAACTGGTAGATAACTGGACATGCACGTGGAGACATGGAAAGATAAAAATTTGAATGTCCTCAGCACATATCAGCAGTCATTAAAATCATGAAAATGGGTGAGATGTCAGAGAACTGTGAGTCCTGACAACGTTTCAGTGATAAGCAGAGAAAGAATTCTGGGAAGGAGAGAGGTGACAGAGATTCAAGAAGGAGGAAGGAGATGCCAGCGTCGTCCTTCAGAGAATGTGAGTGTCCATTGGATTTGGGCAGTTAGGTCCCCAGTGACCTGAGAGCAGTGCAGGGAAGTGGTGGACAAAAAGCCAGATGGCAATAAACTGAGGGTGTAGGGCTGCCTGTCGGGGCCAGGCGGGGCTAGTGAGGACAGTGGGAATAGGCTGCTCTCAAGGAGTGTGGATGAAAAGAGAAAATAATTAGCAAAAAAGAATTTTTTAGAATGAGAAGGACTTCTATTTTACATGTTGAAATGAAGGAACCAATAAAGGAGATCCTGAAGATGTAGATAATAATTTAGAGAATTGGGGAAACATGGACATATGAATAAGAAAAAAACACCTTGCACAGTATATAAAAATCACTTGTATCCTTCGAGCTGGATGGATACTGGTAAGTTTGGGAGGAAATAAAGGTAAGAAGAGATAGAAGTTAAAGAAGTTTATACTGATAGCCTCAGTTTTCTTTGACACAGATTTTTCAGAGACACATATATACACATACATAATTACCGTTCGAAAATTCTTTCATAGTTACATGTTTTATTAATCATGTCTGAGAAAAGTCACTGATTTTCATTTTGTACAGCATTATCCTGTAAGGACAAGATACAGTGACAACTTCCATGCTTTTTGCATATCAGAGCTGACACTGAAAGTATCTGCATAATTGAATTTTCACTTCTTATTTGTAATAAGTTTATCCTTAGGAGGATACTTTCATAGTGTTTGATCACAGATGAGTTTGGGCATTGCTATCACTCAATAATGTGAAGCATCTGTCAGGTTCTCTCCTATACTATATATTAATTGTTTGTCCGTTAAGCAAATATTTATTGGCAGCCTGTGGGAATAAGATACACCTAGGTCCTCTTTCCTTGGTATATTCACAAAAGCCTCTGAAACTAAATTTCCAAGTCAGGCCATACTAAGGCCTGGCATAATAAGTTTTCCTTGTTAACAGTTTTTTTGTGTTTGTGGGGGTTTTTTGTTTTTATTTTTTTGAAGCAAGGATAAGACACTGTCTTAACTCAGTAGTTGTCCATTCATTAACAAGTCAAAGAAGACATTGATGAAGCATGGTATTTTGAATATCCTTTCCACAGAATAGGTAATGGGCCATCCTGAAACTCTGGTGAGATGCTTATCATTTTCAGATTTTGGAGTGGCTGAGAAAACCCTATTACACCTTGAATTATCACTAGAAACATGAATTCAGCCAAATAAAAACAGTGCCTCTGCCTACTGAGGTGGTCAATTTCCATCTCAACAAAAGTGACCATTTCTCCTTTAGATTAAAATCAAGAAAATCCCCTCTGTCCAGGATGCAATAATGGGGTGCACGAAAGAGGAAAACTGAAGCTATTCCCTCTTTACACCTGAACAGTGAATTCATTCTGATATCAAATATTTGTTATGATTCTGTTATGACCAGGTGCTTTATTGTTTAGAGATCAAGTTACTGTTCATTCTTGGTAAGTAAGAAAAATCCACGTTTTAGGACTCTGAATAGTAACTTTATATATATTATATATATATATATATATAAAAAATAAATATGTATATTATATGTAATATATATTCCACCTATTCAACAAAATTGTAACTTTCATCATCTCTTACGAATGATGAACTGTATTCACTCTTTGGAAAGGGCTTATAGGGAATTAAAGTCTCCATATACTTTTTATATAAGACCGTGGAAACCAAATTCTCAACTGGGAGCAAACTTAGGTTTTGCTATGAAGGTTTATGCTTGCCTGGCCTTAGAGTGGTAGGCCAGGAACTCAAGTTTTTTTCCTCTAAGTTACTTTCATTGATGCCACCCTGAAAAAATTTGGAGGGAGTATTTTTGAAATAGCTTTATCTCAGTAACCCTTTAAAAAGGCTTCAGGGTATGGGGAACATAACTGTCAAAATGTTCAAGCAACTCTTGTTGATTTAAGTGTAATGGATCAGGAGCAATACAGGAAGGAGCTGGGTACAAAAGACAAAAGGCGTGAGGCTATTTCATGTATTGTTTTTGGCTTATTGTACAAAACAGAGAAAGTCTCATACACTCGCGCAGCCAAGGTCCCCTACTGTTCTCTCCTTTTAGTAGAAATAAAAGAGAGCTCGTTTCTCAATAGCAGCATTCTATCCTTAAGTGGGTACACAGTGATATTCTGATGGTCTCTGGAGCAGAGAATAATTCCGTGGCAGCTCTGACCTCCAGTCACCGGGTTCTCTGTAACTTAGTCTTTCATGGCCAAGGACTATAATCATTATTTCGATTTATATTTAGCATCTCAAAATGGAAAGGATTCCATGGACAACAAAACAGGAAGTGATTTCATGAAGTGTTTTAGTATGGATAAAACAATAAACTATAAAAATACAAATCATCAGTAAAGCTTTTTCTTTCCGGAGAACTATATTCAGAAATTAATGTAAGCCTCTAAGGTGCGCATGTGTGTTTTTTCACCCATGATCATGTTTGTATGTGTGCGCATTCCACTGCTACAGGAGACATGCAAAATGATATCAGATTTGCTACTATATGCAGTACTGGTTTCTCCCAAGAACTGTGTGCTCGCAGGGTTCGTTCAGGAAGGTGAGTGTCCTACCACCTCATCACAGTCGTATCTCATCACCTTCGGCAGGAATAGTTGACACTTTAACCTCACATGCAGGCTTATTAAATTAGTATTACTCATCAGAACTTGCTTACTAATAAAACAAGCTGAATTAGCCACTGCAGAATCATATTTGGAAATTCAATGAAAATTTTACCTTTTTAATAAAGGCCCAGAAATATTATTTCAGAGCAGGTGGTACAGAAAACTGTGGTCAAATTTGACATTCATTCATCATTGAAGTGTGGAACGTGACAGGTGAAAATTGATATTGATTTCTTTCCTCTAATATTTGGAAGAGTTCTAACAGGTAAATCAAATGAGATAACAAGACATATCAAGTCTCACTCATTTCTATGATCACATCCTCCCCACATATCACTCCTTCGCCTGCCATGTTTTGAATAATTCAATGCCCATAGTCTTTCCAGTCCAGTGTATTATAAGACACACTCAAGCTGGGTTTCAATCATATTAGACTGAAAGCTGAACATTTTAGGAAGGATTATTTAAAACCAAATGCGTCTTGAGCCCAACAGCCTATGAAACCAAACAATCCTGGGAGTTCAGTTGGATTCAGAAAATTCAGTAATCCTATTTGATGTATGTTAACCGTATCAATATTAACAACCTTCCGCTGGATTTCAGCACTGATTTGAGAGCTGAGTTACTACTGGTCTTGTATTTTACCTAGTTGTGAAAGCACTGAGAGAGTTGTTCTTGGGTTGGACTTGACCTCCCTCTGGGAATGCTCTCTGTTATATCCATCTTGAAAAACTTTATTCAAGTGCCATTTCTCTGCCTGCCTTCTCTTCACTTGCACCCCTTGGGAAAACGAAAGATGCTCAAATATAGATGTGAACACTGCAGGTGCTCTGCTTGGCAATGGTGTCTTTCAGCTTCCCAATAAAAAATTATATTGCTGACCACCCATTTGACTGAAAAGTGACTCATTTTACTGACAGATATCTGGATTGAGATGCCAAAAGAAATAGGTCATTTCAAATTTCCTTTTTAAGTCATAGCTTTGTGTTGCAACACTACTTGTTCAAAACTTAGATCATGAAGGTTCCTTCCTATGACCTCCAAATAATTAAAATGTTCTTCAATACGCTATATAAAAAGCAAGCAGAGGGGCTTCCCTGGTGGCACAGTGGTTGGGAGTCCGCCTGCCGATGCAGGGGACACGGGTTCGTGCCCCGGTCCGGGAGGATCCCACATGCCGCGGAGCGGCTGGGCCCGTGGGCCATGGCCACTGGGCCTGCGCGTCCGGAGCCTGTGCTCCGCAACGGGAGAGGCCACAGCAGTGAGAGGCCCGCGTACCGCAACAACGACAACAACAAAATAAATAAAATAAAGCAAGCAGAATATTCCTAATTATCAATCTTTCTCTTGAGTCATATAGTTCTTGTAATTTCAAGGAAGAGAAACTCAAATGTAAAGTGTTACAATAGCCAAGCATACCAGCACTATTATCTAACCATTCAGCAATTTTCTCTGCCAAGTCACTCTGAACCTTAGACTACTGAGGATGTCTTCTTAATTAATTTTTAAGGTTCTCCTCTTTTGAATTAAAAAATGGTCACAATTTTATAAGTAAAATTAAAGAAAAATACCAAAGAGAACATCTGAGATGTTTCCATTAGGCATTATATATATATACATAAATTTAATAGATATACATATATACATGCACTGGGATACATCTCCATCTTCTGTGTCAGTCGGACATAGGTCCATTTCCTTAGGAATAGGGAACTCCTTTCACAGTGGAAGTGAGGAAATTGGCTGGACCATCCTTCTTGAAAATAATTCTGTGAAGCCGCCATTCCTTCTAGCAATCTACTACTCCATCAGTGTGTAGTTCATCAAATTCAGGTCTTCTGAAGCCAGGCTAGAAATACAAAGTGAGGTGGACGACTAAGGTAACTGACCAAAAAGGAGGAAAGGAAGAGGAGCAAAACAATTTCCCAATTTCATTCTTTCCCATATTCTCTGTGCTTGACAAGGGAAAAAATATTCGGGTCTGAGTGCCTCTCATTCTTAGCCATTGTTAGTTCAAAGTCTGAGAAAAAAAAAAAAGGTAAAAACGAAAATATGGAGTCCAGAATTCCCTTAGCTCTCTTGCATGCAATATCTCAACTTAAAAGGCCTTCCAAAATGGAGGGATAAACTTTTAAAAATATAGCCCAATCTTTTCAATCTAAACAAGTAAACACTAAAAATATATTTTAGAAATCCAGCAAACACACTAACCACAGTCAAAGCAAAGGAAGGCTTATGGCTTACCAAATGACAGTGGCTGTCTACAAGAGAGAGAAAGAGAATAGTCCAAAATTCTATCTGACCTGGCAGAGCTAGGAGGGTGCCCTGGTTAGGGTCTTTCATATACAGTTATTCAAGCTCAGACTTGATCATCTGTCAGGGATGCTACAGTAGGGAGAGATTTGCCGTAACTGTGAGACTCAGCAAGATCACTTCCAACTCTAAAACCTACAACTTTAATCACCAACACCAGCCATCATTAAGAGCGACCTCAAATAACTCCAAATCTGTTCATCTACTCACATATTCTTTACACAGTCAACAGACCTCGAGTGATTACTACATGCCAGACACAGTTCTAAGACCCAGAATAAGGGATAAGAAAGGTAACAACCTCTGTCACTGGGGGGCTTGAGTTCTTTGGGAAGAAGTTCATCTAAATACAAAGAGACACCAAAGATAATATTTGGTTTGATTATTATTCTGTGAAAGAAGTAAGGTAATCTGTTAAATTGGGACTGAGTTAGGCTAGTAGGACAATCAAGGAAAAAATATCTTTAAGAGATGAGTGCCAAAGAATAGAAAGGAATCAGTTATGGAAAATTTTTCTGGAAATAATATTTCCAAAACATGGGAACAGCGAATACAAAGTCCCTGAGGCAAGATGAAGCTTAACTACAATCAAGGAGCAAAAAGAAGCTAAAAGGTTAGGTCAGGAGATAACCACACAGATTTACACCAGCTGGTCCCTAACTTCAAGTCTACGTGGGTATATTCTTCAGGTGAGTTACATATATATCATCCAAAAAACACAAAAAAAATGGACTCCAAAATTACCCTGGAAATTCTGAGTGAGATTCTTTACAAAGGCACAACCATATTAAAGATCACAGCCATCATTCTCCAAACTCCACTCTGGGCATCACTTGCAGGCATTTAACGGGGGTGTTTCATAACCTCTCTAAAATATTGGGCAGGAAGAACAAACACCCTAGCATGTCTGCACTGTGCACCTAGTGTCTCACAATTGAAAAGTAGCCGGAGCTCACCCTGCTGATGGCTTTGCTGGGTTTTTTTAACCATTTATTAAGAGTCCCATCTCTTTTAAGAACTGGGATATATTTTTTGAGGAAATAAACTACAGGAAAATTCAACTGACAGAGATCATACTGTAGTTGACTTTTCTGTTCTTTGTTACATCTATTCGTTGAGACAAACGTCTGTTCTTAGTCTTTTTTTAATGGCTCTGTTAAATAGAACGGACACAGTACACTGCACATACTTAAAAACACAATTTAAATTCTGAAATATGCATATACCCATGGAACTGCCAACACAATCAAGAAAAGGAACATATCCATCACTTGCAAGTGTTTATGCCTCATTCATAAAGCCCCTTTTTTCCCCTCACATTCCAGCCCTCCACATCCCCAAGTGAGCACTCATATGCTTTCTTTCATTAGAGACGTGTTTGCATTTTTCCAGAAATTTAGATAAAGGGATTCACACACTGAGGACTCTTTTATCTGGCGTCTTTCACTCAATGTAATTATTTGGAGAGTAATTCATATTCTGGTGGGTGTCAATAGTTTATCACTTTGTTTTGCTGAATAGTGTTTCACTGTATGGGTATACCACAGTATATTTCTTCATCCTCTTGTTGATGGGTGCTCGAGGTTGTTTCAATTCTGTCTATTAGAAATAAAGATGCTATGATGATCCATGTACAAGTCTTTGTGTGCACATATGCTTTCACTTTTCTTGCGTAAATATCCAGGTGCAGAAAGGCTGGGTCATACGGTAGGTGTACGTTCACCTTATGAAGAAACGGCCAAACTGCGGACTGAAGTGACTGCACTCTTGCCCTCCCACTAGCATGTAAAAGCCGCGCAGTTCCTACACTGCCTCACCAGTACTTGGTGTGGTTGGACTTTTCTAATTTTAGCCATTCAGTAGGTGTGTAGTGGTATCTCCTGGGGCGTTCATTTCCATAGAGCTAATAATGGATTACATTGAGCAACGTCATGTGCTTATTTGCATCCGTACACCTCCTTGGCAGGATCTCTTTTTAAATATTCTTACCCATATTGTTAATTTAAAATTTTTTTTCTAATTACTGAGTTTTGAGAGTTCTCTACGTGTTAGAGGCACAAGTCTTTTCAGGTGTATAATTTGTAAATATTTTCTTCCAACCTGTGGCTTTTCTTTTATTAATAATGGCTTCCAAAGATGAAACCCAATTTATTACTTTTTTTCTTTTATGGATCTTGTTTTTGGTGTCGTCTCTAGGAAATCTTTGCTTAACCCAAGGTCAAAAAGATTGTGTCCAAGTTTTAGACATTTATGTTTTGATCTACATTTAGTTAATTCTTTATATGGTGTGAAGTAGGGATCAAAGGTCATACTTTTGCATATGGTGAACTAGGCACTATATCCATGTACTACATGCTTCCAGCACCATTTGTCAAGAAGACTATCCTTTCTCCTCAAAATTGGCTTTGCACCTCTGTTGAAAAATCAATTGTCCTTATATGTGTGGATATGTTCCTGGGATCTACATTCTATTTGATTGACCTATTATATCTGACTCTTGGTTATAATATATTCTTTCACTGATTTCTTTTCACTTGCTCATGTAAATAGTCTCCCAGTGATATAGCCTTACCATATGACTGGACATACCTAGATATACCTGAAATGCATTTGATAAATCGATGGAACTTGCACTCAAACTAGGGTTACTTTCCAAAAACTCTTAAAATGTTGAGGTGTAAAAACGATGTACTCTACAGCCTTCCTGCCTCAACCAAGTGTATGTTAACACATCCCCACACAAGCTATTTTGCATGTGTATGGGGCTGTAGAGTCTGGGGAGTATGAGAGTGGTATGTGCTGTCTATCCCAAAAGATCATCATAGGAGGCAAAGGAAACATTAAGGAAGTAGATAAGAATAGTCAAATGCCGAATGTTAACATATTTCTCATGCGTTTTTAATATTTACATTGAGATAAATAAGTAAATTATTATAAAATAAAATACAAAACTTTAGAGAATATTTCAAAATGCTCTTTTTTGCCAGATGCAACAAGATACTAGGAATAGAGGGATTTTCTGGAACCGGCTTATCTTTCCTTTTCTTATCACCATCGAGTGATGGGCTTGTATTTTATTCAGTGTATTGTACATGTGGGTGTGAAGAAGATGGAAGTTGTCTCAAAAAGAGAAATGAGCAAAGAATATATGTCGTCAACTTGTCTAAAACACTTTTTCATGTTCTGACTCATTTTTCTTTGTATTGGCATTTCAAGGCATTTTGTTTTTTAGTGACTATTAAAAAACCTTGATAATTTCAGTGAAATCCCATGAAGATAATATAAACAACAGTCATGGAAAATGAAAAGATGATAATAGCAACCAGCACTGTGCTATTTCTTGTCAGTGTTCTTTACTATTTAGAATAGTAACAAATCCCATATTAATTTGACTTTTTGAACTTTGGCCTTTACTTTGGTGGAAGAAATTCCTTACACTTTGCTTATTATCTGTTTGCAATTAAAAACAATTAATGACCATACTTTGATATGATCATCTTAGAGTTGTATAGAGGGAGGATAGTTATGCAACTATTTATATATCTATGGGTTCAAGGAAGTTTAAAGGCTTGATATTTGAATCCTGTGGAAAGTAGCCTCCTTTCCCAGAGGGAAATGAACATATACATGTACTTAATGTAGTTTAAACTAAAGCAACACCTGTTCGTAGAGGCACCTTCTATTCCAGGTATGTTTAGGTATAGGGAAGGGGAACAAGAGCTATAAAACATAATTCTTGTGTATAAGAAGTTTACAGGGGCTTCCCTGGTGGCACAGTGGTTGAGAGTCCGCCTGCTGATGCAGGGGACACGGGTTTGTGCCCCGGTCCGGGAGGATCCCACATGCCGCGGAGCGGCTGGGCCCGCGAGCCATGGCCGCTGAGCCTGCATGTCTGGAACCTCTGCTGCGCGTCTGGAGCCTGTGCTCCGCAACAGGAGAGGCCACAACAGTGAGAGGCCCGCGTACCACAAAAAAGAAAAAGAAAAAAAAAGTTTACAGTTTAGGGGGGTTGAGGGCACTCAATGACTCAATGCGGATGAGCCTGATGCAGGTTACGAAAAGGTCACCCTTGAATAAACTCTGCTTTAGGAAACACCAGCCTACTCTTATTCTGTTAAACTCTTTAATGTGGTGCTCAATATACCTGAATATCAATGTCAAAGGCCACTTTAGAAATGTTTCCAGGGGTGCTAACAGCCAACAAGTTAATATGATTCCTATACACTTGACACAACTCACCAGAGGTCTTGAATTCGGTGAGCATATTGGCCTCCTTTAAGAAAGATCACCCGTTAAACTTCGAATGCTAAGTGCTAAGAGAATGAAGTAAGTAATAAGTGATATTCAGGTTCAGAGGCGGAAGAGAAAAGACGTCTCACCTTGAGTAGAACATTTTGTTGGATTCTCCAAAGTGGCAAACAATAAGGAGAACACTCAATAACTAAGACTGAATAAGTTGAGAAATAAGATGAAAGCCTAAGATGGAGGTCAAAATGGCCCCTAGATTTAAGGATACATTTAGGCTGAAAGGGAAACTATTGAAAAAGATGTAGAAAGTGCTAAATATTTCACAAAAAATTATTAGAACAAAAAATGTATTAGAATAAACTTAGCAAAGTTTGTTTGCAGAATATGAAATCAACATACACACATCACTTGCATTTCTGTACATTAACAATGAACAATCTGAAAAAGAAATTAGGAGAACAATTCCATTTACAATACCATCTAAAAGGATAAAATACTTAGCAATAAGCTTAACCAAAGACATGAAACACTGGTACACTGAAAACTACAGCAGTATTGAGAGAAATTAAGGAAGACATAAATAAATGGAAAGACATCCCATGTTCATGAACTATTGTTAAAATGTCCATGTTACACAAAGCTATCTACAGATTTAATGCAATGCCTATCAAAATCCCCTGTTTTTGCAGAAATAGAAGAAACCACTCCAAAATTGATATGTAACCACAAAGGACCCTCAATAACGAAAGCAAACTTGAAGACCTCACACTTTCTTTTGAAATGAAGTTTTCTTGTTATTGTGGGTTAAAAATCCAGTCCTAAGTGTCCATAAATTATCCTCCTAAATTTATATTTTGGTTCATTCTCAGTGACAGGGCTTTCAGTGCCTGAGTGGTATTGAGGGCCCCTTCAATATCTGTAGCTTGGGCTCCTGTCACTGACATGGTGTGGGTATCTCACAGCCTTGGCTGTTTTTACCAGTTTATCAAGTCCCAGATGAACCATGCTCAGAAGGGCCCCACACTTGCTTCGTTTCATGCTCTGATATTGCTGTCTTAATATTCTTAATGATTTTATCTTTGAACTTACGTTCTGTAAGTAAAGTTTATGGGACAATAAAATATACGCATGAGCAGAGGAGACGTGTGCAATATGTGTGTCTGCCACCATTCCTGCTGCCCCATTCACATCTAGTTTTCACCCTGCTTATGGTGTGCTTTCCATGACATGCTTATTTGGTACCCATTTGGAGTCTTGCTGTGTTCCACCAGAATTCTGTGCTACTGGTCACATCCAAGACTAAGTGAAGGTGTTAACAGATGTGGAGGCCATGCTTTCCACTTGAATCTGAACTTACTTCTAACACAGAAAGAAAGTGTTGTTTTTTAAGAAACAAGAATGTCCAAGGAATCTTATCATATCCTTTCTTACTCGTGTTACTTCCCAATATTAGCCAAACAGTCTGCTGAAAAAGATGACATGTATGAAAAAGAGAAGAGAGAACAACCCACAGAACCCATTTAGAACTCATCCTAATCTAGTATGATGTCATCTTATCTCGATTCTATCTGAAAGAAGAATTTACTTGGGCACATTCACAGGTTCCAGGTGAACATGAATTTGGGGAGGACACTATGCACCCCAGTGCAAATACTTTCAACAAGACTTTTTCTTTGCAGTTTGAACAAGAGGCACTATATTTTCATTTTGCACTGGAGCCCACACATTATGTCACTTGTTACCGTTAGAGCCCATGTTGGAAAATGGGGCTTCATGACATAGCCAAGTGAGTCTGTCAACTGAATTCTAGAGTTATCCAGACTTACCCACTTTGTTGCAGCAAGTTGGTTCCAGGCAAAGCCAGGTGAGAGGGGCATGTCCACAGTGGAGCAGAGAACTTCTGTCTCTCTATCACCAGACTCACTCCCAAGAGGAAGGAAAGAAGAGCTTAGCAAAGCATGGCCAGTTATTCTTCCCAACTTTGCCCGTCAGGTAGGTCACCTCACCTAGCCAGTGTCAGTGAACAGAAGAGCAGGGAGGTTAAAAGTTACACTAATCAAATTCCCTTCACATGCTGGTACCCGTAAGAATGAGAAGGGAAACTGTCACTAATGCTCCCCTGGTGTTTTCAATCTCTTAACCCACTCAACGATGCTTTTAAGCCTATAATTAATGGAATATGGCTCTCCCTTCAGGAAAGAATAGACCTTTATCAGGACAGCCCTGCTCACACTTTTATGGGGCTACTCGTTTGAGTGGCCTCCAGGAACTGCTGGTGGATGCCTTAGAGTTTCATCCCAGAAGTCTCTGATATGGGTGAGAAATTGCATTAATTCAAATGAACTCCAAGGCTACTCATATCCAATGATCAGAAACAACTTTTTGTTCTACCAGCCATCCACAACATAGCTAACCATAGACATTTGATGAGGTCAAATGACAAACTAAGATTAAATACATAAAAGCATCCAGTAATACAATTCAGAAATCATAGAAATGTTGCAAATTTGTAAGTACACCTTTGCCAGTATCAAATTCTTCACAGACAAATTAAAAGGGCACACATGACACGCTCTTATGAATTAAGGTTCCAAAGTATTAAATCCCAATTTTGAAATCAAGTTTCCTTGTTACTGTGGGTTAAAAATCCAAAGTCCTAAATGTCCATAAACAATCCTCCCAAATGTACATTTGGTTCATTCTCAGTGACAGGGCTTTCATTGCCTGAATGGGACTGAGGGCTCCTTCAGTATCTGTAGCTTGGACTTCTGTCACTGACACGGGTGTGGGTCTCTCAGGGCCTTGGCTGTTTTATCAGTTTATCAACCCTCTCATGAACCATGCTTTTAAAGAGTCTAAAGAGTTACTAAGATACAATTTGATTTTACAGCACTATCCCCAACATTTAAAAACAATCTCAAAAGCAAGCCAATCCCCCACTCTTAGAAGAGTGAAACTAGGCACATTTTTGTTCCCGGAATCCAGTCAAGACTTTGATCAAAGAACATAGCGGAAACTCAATGGCATTTGAGAGAAAGATAAAGTCTCTTTGGTTTTAGCCTCACTAGAATGTCCATTAGTCTATGCCATTTAACTGAAATTTCTGACCTGCGAACTTCGAACCAGGAGGAAACTTTTAGCTTGACATTGATTTGTCACTATGAATTTGCCATGTGCAGTGCACAGCCCTGAGCATCTGTCACACATGGACTCTTGCGTTATCCTTCCTCTTTGATGACCTTGTTGTTTACACTGCAGTACTGAACTGTTTATGGGTTCTGTCGAGTGACATTACACCTCCAGGTCTGAGGCCTAGATTTGACAGTCCTATGCCGCCATGGCCATTTTCACTGCCTCCTGCTATGGAACTACATAGACCAAAGGCGGCTGCCTTTAGGACAACATTTCTTTCTCCAATATAATTGACAAATCCAGTGTCAGCTTGGGTCCACATGTGAAGGGCGTCACTTGAGCCTACGGTAGACCATATGTGTCAGTGCCGACAAGTTCTATAAAACATGTTTTCCTTATAATTGAGTCTTTGTCTCAGTCAAGCCTGCTTGGAAAAAACTGTACCTGAAGAGTAAGGCAAGGTGGACGGCTGCCTGAGACTTTCCTGCCCTGTAAACTCCTGCACACTCTCAAGTCAAGTGCCAGGTAAAGGTCTCTGTATACTAAAGACCCTCCAGGTGCCTTATTCATTCCGCTCCAGGTATTGCTCAGTCACCTGCAACTCCCTAATGCCCCTTTTCTTTATATCAGACCTTTACTTAAGTGGCTCGAAAGAAACAGCCACTCACCCACACCATAAGCTGCAGCCATCAGCCAAAATCAAAGTATCTTATGGCTGGTGTAGTGGGTTGGATGGTGGCCCCCAAAAGGATATATCCATGTCCTAAGCCTTGACTGTTACCTCATTTGAAAAAAAAAGGGTTTTGCAAACGTCATTAAGGATCTTGAGATGGGATTTCCATCCTATATTAGCTGGATGGGTCCTAAATAGAATGACAATTGTCCTTAATATACAAGAAGGGCAGAGGGATATTTGAGACACACAAAAGAGAAGATACAGACACAGAAAGGGGGTGATGTGAAGACACAGACCAAAACTGAGTGACGTGGCCTCAAGCCAAGGAAGCTGGCAACCACCAGAAGCTGAAAGAGGCAAGGGATAGAATCTCCCCTAGAGCATCAGTAGGGAGAGCAGCCTTGCTGACACCTTGACAGCACACTTCTGGCCTCTACAACTGTGAGATCGTAAATTTCTATTGTGTTCAGCCTCCAAGTTTATTAGTCTCCCAGCAAGCACGGCACATTTATACAGCATGCATTAAACGTTTTCTAAGCTTCAGCAGTTTACTGCACAAACCTAAATATTTTCAAACAGTCAAAGGTTTCAACATCCCACCATACATTAAAGACCAAGGCAGTAGACTACCTTCCTTGGCAGTAACAAAAGATTTTCCACATGGACATTTTCCTCTCCAAAATGTCTGCTCCTTTCCTTTTATTTCTCAGTGTTCCCAGGTAATGCACCAAGTGTCAGGAACTTCTAATTACCTTTCAGCAAGTACAATGCCTTAATTCCATTTGGTTTGGAATAAATTAGGAAATAAGATAAAAGAGAAAAGATGGAGGGCCGAATATTCCTGTTACTCTTGATAACCCTGGCAGAGTGAAGTTAGTCAGAAAGAGAAAGAGAATCCAGTTTGAATGAAATGATCACATAACTGAACCGCAGAATTGGGCAGATTTACTAACTAGTAATACACAGAATGAGAGAAACAGAAGACACTCACACTCTCAAGGGAGAGAACAGAATTAGTCAAGGCAAGCATGCTCACTTAATTCTTTTCAAGCTTTCTATATAAGTCACTTGATCACCCTGGGGCAGAGTCAGTAAAGAAGCAGCGCTGATAGGACCCTACGCGCTCTCTTGACAGGACTGAAACATCAGGAGCAGGAAAGCAACATTCCCTCACTCCCCACCACCGCCACCCCCAGCAGTAAAAATATGATCATCCACATAGACAATGTAAAGAAATCAGAAACTATGCTAACTCTGATTCACTCTTAGTATACCAACAGCTAATCGGGAGCCTTGTGAAAAAACATCTTGATTAGTTGCTAATAAAACTCCTTAGGGGCCTGGGGGAAGATGGCGGAAGAGTAAGACACGGAGATCACCTTCCTCCCCACAGATACACCAGAAATACATCTACACGTGGAACAGCTCCTACAGACCACATTCTGAACGCTGGCAGAAGACCTCAGACCCCCCAAAAGGCAAGAAACTCCCCATGCACTCTGGGTAGGGCAAAAGAAAAAAGAATAAACAGACACAAAAGGATAGGGACGGGACCTGCACCAGTGGGAGGGAGCTGTGAGGCAGGAAAGCTTTCCACACACTAGGAAGCCCCTTCAAGGGCAGAGACTGCAGGTGGCAGAGGGGGAAAGCTTGGGAGTAGCGGAGGAGAGCACAGCAACAGGGGTGCGGAGGGCAAAGCGGAGAGATTCCCGCACAGAGGATGGGTGCCGATCGGCACTCAGCAGCCGGAGGCTTGTCTGCTCGGCCACCGGCGCGGGCGGGGCTGTGAGCTGAGGCTCGGGTTTCAGGTTTCTGTCGGGAGCACAGGGAGAGGGACTGGGGTTGGCAGCCTGAACACAGCCTGAAGGGGTAAGTGCACCACGGCTGGCCGGGAGGGAGTCCGGGAAAAAGTCTGGACCTGCCGAAGAGGCAAGAGACTTTTTCTTCCCTCTTTGTTTCCTGGTGCGCGAGGAGAGGGGATTAAGAGCGCTGCTTAAAGGAGCTCCAGAGACGGGCGCGAGCCGCGGCTAAAAGCGCGGACCCCAGAGGCGGGCGTGGGATGCTGGGGCTGCTGCTGCCACCGCCAAGAGGCCTGTGTGCGAGCGCAGGTCACTGTCCACACTCCCTTTCCGGGGAGGCTGTGCAGCCCGCCACTGCCGGGGTCCCGGGATCCAGGGACAGCTTCCCCGGGAGAGTGCACGGGACACCTCGGGCTGGTGCAACATCACGCCGGCCTCTGCCGCCGCAGCCTCGCCCCGCACTCCGTACCCCTCCCTCCCCCAGGCCTGAGTGAGTCAGAGTCCCCGAAGCAGCTGTTCCTTTAACCCCATCCTGTCTGAGCGAAGAACAGATGCCCTCCGGTGACCTACATGCAGAGGCGGGGCCAAATCCAAAGCTGAGCCCCCGGAGCTGTGCGAAGAAAGAAGAGAAAGGAAAATCCCTCCCAGCAGCCTCAGAAGCAGCGGATTAAAGCTCCACAATCAACTTGTATCCTGCATCTGTGGAATACATGAATAGACAAGGAATCATCCCAACTTGAGGAGGTGGACTTTGAGAGCAAGATTTATGATTTTCTCCTCTTTTCCTCTTTTTGAACAACACAATAAGTGAAATGAAAAATACTCTAGATTGGATCAATAGCAGAATAACTGAGGCAGAAGAACGGATAAGTGACCTGGAAGATAAAATAGTGGAAATAACGACTGCAGAGCAGAAGAAAGAAAAAAGAATGAAAAGAACTGAGGACAGTCTCAGAGACCCCTGGGACAACACTAAACGCACCAACATTCGAATTATAGGGGTTCCAGAAGAAGAAGAGAAAAAGAAAGGGACTGAGAAAATATTTGAAGAGATTATAGTTGAAAACTTCCCTAATATGGGAAAGGAAATAGTTAATCAAGTCCAGGATGCACAGAGCGTCCCATACAGGAAAAAATCCAAGGAGAAACACGTCAAGACACATATTAATCAAACTGTCAAAAATTAAATACAAAGAAAACCTATTAAAAGCAGCAAGGGAAAAACAACAAATAACACACAAGGGAATCCCCATAACGTTAACAGCTGATCTCTCAGCAGAAACTCTGCAAGCAAGAGGGGACTGGCAGGACATATTTAAAATGATGAAGGAGAAAAACCTACAACCAAGATTACTCTACCCAGCAAGGAGCTCATTCAGATTTGATGGAGAAATTAAAACCTTTACAGACAAGCAAAAGCTGAGAGGGTTCAGCACCACCAAACCAGCTTTACAACAAATGCTAAAGGAATTTCTCTAGGCAAGAAACACAAGAGAAGGAAAAGAACTACAATAACGAACCCAAAACAATTAAGAAAATGGGAATAGGAACACACATATCGATAATTACCTTAAATGTAAATGGACTAAATGCTCCCACCAAAAGACACAGATTGGCTGAATGGATACAAAAACAAGACCCATATATATGATGTCTACAAGAGACCCACTTCAGACCTAGAGACACATACAGACTGAAAGTAAGGGGATGGAAAAAGATATTCCATGCAAATCGAAATCAAAAGAAAGCTGGAGTAGCAGTTCTCATATCAGTCAAAATAGACTTTAAAATAAAGACTATTAGAAGACACAAAGAAGGACACTACCTAATGATCAAGGGATCGATCCAAGAAGGAGGTATAACAATTGTAAATATTTAGGCACCCAACATAGGAGCACCTCAATACATAAGGCAAACACTAACAGCCATAAAAGGGGAAATCGACAGTAGCACATTCATAGTAGGGAACTTTAACACCCCACTTTCACTAATGGACAGATCATCCAAAATGAAAATAAATAAGGAAACACAAGCTTTAAATGATACATTAAACAAGATGGACTTAATTGATATTTATAGGACATTCCATCCAAAAACAACAGAATACACATTTTTCTCAAGTGCTCATGGAACATTCTGCAGGATAGATCATATCTTGGGTCACAAATCAAGCCTTGGTAAATTTAAGAAAATTGAAATTGTATCAAGTATCTTTTCTGACCACAACGCTATGAGACTAGATATCAATTACAGGAAAAGATCTGTAAAAAATACAAACACATGGAGGCTAAACAATACACTACTTAATAATGAAGTGATCATTGAAGAAATCAAAGAGGAAATCAAAAAATACCTAGAAACAAATGACAATGGAGACACCACAACCCAAAACCTAGGAGAGGCAGCAAAAGCAGTTCTAAGAGGGAAGTTTATAGCAATACAATCCTACCTTAAGAAACAGGAAACATGTCGAATAAACAACCTAAACTTGCACCTAAAGCAATTAGAGAAAGAAGAAGAAGAACAACAAAAAAAACCCAAAGTTAGCAGAAGGAAAGAAATCATAAAAATCAGATCAGAAATAAATGAAAAAGAAATGAAGGAAATGATAGCAAAGATCAATAAAACTAAAAGCTGGTTCTTTGAGAAGATAAACAAAATTGATAAACCATTAGCCAGACTCATCAAGAAAAAAAGGGAGAAGACTCAAATCAATAGAATTAGAAATGAAAAAGGAAAAGTAACCACTGACACTGCAGAAATACAAAAGATCAGGAGAGATTACTACAAGCAACTCTATGCCAATAAAATGGACAAGCTGGAAGAAATGGACAAATTCTTAGAAATGCACAACCTGCCAAGACTGAATCAGGAAGAAATGGAAAATATGAACAGACCAATCACAAGCACTGAAATTGAAACTGTGATTAAAAATCTTCCAACAAACAAAAACCCAGGACCAGATGGCTTCACAGGTGAATTGTATCAAACATTTAGAGAAGAGCTAACACCTATCCTTCTCAAACTCTTCCAAAATATAGCAGAAGGAGGAACACTCCCAAACTCATTCTACAAGGCCACCATCACCCTGATACCAAAACCAGACAAGGATGTCACAAAGAAAGAAAACTACAGGCCAATAACACTGATGAACATAGATGCAAAAATCCTCAACAAAATACTAGCAAACAGAATCCAACAGCACATTAAAAGGATCATACACCATGATCAAGTGGGGTTTATTCCAGGAATGCAAGCATTCTTCAATATACGCAAATCAATCAACGTGATATACCATATTAACAAATGGAAGGAGAAAAACCATATGATCTACTCAATAGATGCAGAGAAAGCTTTTGACAAAATTCAACAACCATTTATGATAAAAACCCTGCAGAAAGTAGGCATAGAGGGAACTTTCCTTAACATAATAAAGGCCATATATGACAAACCCACAGCCAACATTGTCCTCAATGGTGAAAAACTGAAAGCATTTCCAATAAGATCAGGAACAAAACAAGGTTGCCCACTCTCACCAATCTAATTCAACATAGTTTTGAAAGTTTTAGCCACAGTAATCAGAGAAGAAAAGGAAATAAAAGGAATCCAAATCGGAAAAGAAGAAGTAAAGCTGTTACTGTTTGCAGATGACATGATACTATACATAGAGAATCCTAAAGATGCTACCAGAAAACTACTAGAGCTAATCAATGAATTTGGTAAAGTAGCAGGATACAAAATTAATGCACAGAAATCTCTGGCATTCCTATACACTAATGATGAAAAATCTGAAAGTGAAATCAAGAAAACACTCCCATTTACCACTGCAACAAAAAGAATAAAATTTCTAGGAATAAACCTACCTAAGGAGACAAAAGACCTGTATGCAGAAAATTATAAGACACTGATGAAAGAAATTAAAGATGATACAAATAGATGGAGAGATATACCATGTTCTTGGATGGCAAGAATCAACATTGTGAAAATGACTCTACTACCCAAAGCAATCTACAGATTCAATGCAATCCCTATCAAACTACCACTGGCATTTTTCACAGAACTCGAGCAACAAATATCACAATTTGTATGGAAACACAAAAGACCCCGAATAGCCAAGGCAATCTTGAGAATGTAAAACGGAGCTGGAGGAATCAGGCTCCCTGACTTCAGACTATACTACAAAGCTACAGTAATCAAGACAGTATGGTACTGGCAGAAAAACAGAAAGATAGATCAATGGAACAGGATAGAAAGCCCAGAGATAAACCCACACACATATGGTCACCTTATCTTTGATAAAGGAGGCAGGAATGTACAGTGGAGAAAGGACAGCCTCTTCAATAAGTGGTGCTGGGAAAACTGGACAGGGACATGTAAAAGTATGAGATTCGATCCCTCCCTAACACCATACATAATAGTAAGCTCAAAATGGATTAAAGATCTAAATGTAAGGCCAGAAACTATCAAACTCTTAGAGGAAAACATAGGCAGAACACTCCATGACATAAATCACAGCAAGATCCTTTTTGACCCACCTCCTAGAGAAATGGAAATCAAAACAAAAATAAACAAATGGGACCTAATGAAACTTCAAAGCTTTTGCACAGCAAAGGAAACCATAAACAAGACCAAAAGACAACCCACAGAATGGGAGAAAATATTTGCAAATGAAGCAACGGACAAAGGATTAATCTCCAAAATTTATAAGCAGCTCATGCAGCTCAATAACAAAAAAACAAACAACCCAATCCAAAAATGGGCAGAAGACCTAAATAGACATTTCTCCACAGAAGATATACAGACTGCCAACAAACACATGAAAGAATGCTCAACATCATTAATCATTAGAGAAATGCAACTCAAAACTACAATGAGATATCATCTCACACCAGTCAGAATGGCCATCATTAAGAAATCTAGAAACAATAAATGCTGGAGAGGGTGTGGAGAAAAGGGAACACTCTTGCACTGCTGGTGGGAATGTGAATTGGTACAGCCACTATGGAGAACAATATGGAGGTTCCTTAAAAAACTACAAATAGAACTACCATATGACCCAGCAATCCCATTACTGGGTATATACCCTGAGAAAACCATAATTCAAAAAGAGTGATGTACCAAAATGTTCATTGCAGCTCTATTTACAATAGCCCGGAGATGGAAACAAGCTAAGTGTCTATCATCAGATGAATGGAAAAAGAAGATGTGGCACATATATACAATGGAATATTACTCAGCCATAAAAAGAAATGAAATTGAGTTATTTGTAGCGAGGTGGATGGACCTAGAGTCTGTCATACAGAGTGAAGTAAGTCAGAAAGAGAAAGACAAATACCGTATGCTAACACATATATATAGAATTTAAGAAAAAAAATGTGATGAAGAACCTAGAGGTAAGACAGGAATAAAGACACAGACCTGGGGCTTCCCTGGTGGCGCAGTGGTTGAGAGTCTGCCTGCCGATGCAGGGGACACGGGTTCGTGCCCAGGTCTAGGAAGATCCCACATGCCGCGGAGCGGCTGGGACCGTGAGCCATGGCGGCTGAGCCGGCGCGTCCGGAGCCTGTGCTCCGCAACACGAGAGGCCACGACAGTGAGAGTCCCGCATACCGCAAAAAAAAAAAAAAAAAAAAGACACAGACCTTCTAGAGAATGGACTTGAGGATATGGGGAGGGGGAAGGGTAAGCTGTGATACACTACCAAATATAAGGTCGCTAGCTAGTGGGAAGCAGCCGCATAGCACAGGGAGATCAGCTCGGGGCTTTGTGACCACCTGGAGGGGTGGGATAGGGAGGGTGGGAGGGAGGGAGACGCAAGAGGGAAGAGATATGGGAACATATGTTTATGTATAACTGATTCACTTTGTTATAAAACAGAAACTAACACACCATTGTAAAGCAATTATACTCCAATTAATATGTAAAAAAAAATGTCATGAAGAACCTAGGGGTAAGACAGGAATAAAGACACAGACCTACTCGAGAATGGACTTGAGGATATGGGGAAGGGGAAGGGGAAGCTGTGACAAAGCGAGAAAGTGCCATGGACATATATACACTACCAAACGTAAAATAGATAGCTAGTGGGAAGCAGCCACGTGGCACAGAGACATCAGCTCGGTGCTCTGTGACCACCTAGAGGGGTGGGATAGGGAGGGGGGGAGGGAGGGAGATGCAAGAGGGAAGAGATATGGGAACATGTGTGTATGTATGACTGATTCGCTTTGTTATAAATCAGAAACTAACACACCATTGTAAAGCAATTATATTCCAATAAAGATGTAAAAAAATATATAAATGGTTTAAAACAGCACGTAAATATCTATGTATTGCTAGGAAAGAGATAATTTAATGATGAGCTTTCTTTATTAGTCATATTTTATACTGTTAGAAGAATGAGACTGTCAACTGAATTCTGTTCCCCCAAAATTCATATATTCAAGCTCTAAGAAAGTGATGGTATTTGGAGATGGGGCCTTTGGCAGGTAATTAGATTAAATGATGTCATGAGGATTAGGCTCTATTAGTGCCCCTATAAGAAGAAACCAGAGAATTTTTTCTGTCTCTCTCCAACATGTGAGGACACAGTGAAAAGACAGTTGTCTGCAAGCCAGCAAGAGAGCCCTCACCAGGCACTGAATTGGCCAGCACCGTGATCTTAGACTTCCAAGCCTCTAGAACTGTGAGTTGTTAAAGTCACTAAGCCTATAGTATTATGTTATGGCAGCTTGAGCTATAAGAGTACTAAATGGAAGAGACATGGAGGAACCCTAAACGCATATTGCTAAATGAAAGATGCCAAACTGAAATGGATACATGCTGTATGATTTCAGCTATAGGACATCCTGGAAAACGGAGGGCACTTAACCTATTCTGTATGACACTGTAATGGTCAATGCTTGTCATACATTCATCAAAACCCATAGGATATACAACAGAGTAAACTGTAATGTAAACTATGGATATTAGTTAATAATAATGTATGAACATTGGCTCATCAATTGTAAAAAAATGCCCCACACTAATGCAAGACGTTAATAATAGGGGAAAGTGTGGTTTGGGGAATAGATGTGAGGGGGTGTATGGGAACTCAATACTCTGCTCAAAAATTCTCTTTAAACTTAAAACTACTGTAAATATAGTCTACCAATTTATTTAAACAAAATAAATCTAAGTTGCCTCATCATATTGTGAGGTTAGTAACCATCTTATAGTTTTTCTATATTCTATTTCTATTTCTAAAGACCTACTTCTTTAATGTTCATTTCTATCTTCTTTTATCCTTGTAAAAAATATATCAAATGTTTTGTATTGTTTCACCTCCCAGCCTATTATCTTTTTAGTTATATGTCTTTCACAAACATTCATTAGAAACTACATTAGATATCCTTGACTTATTACACTCTATGCCCATTACTATTTTCACCACCTCCCTCGTAATGCTTGAACCTTGGCTATGACCCATTGTCACCTCTGGACAAATCGTTTCTGCTCTATTTTCTGTCTTCTGTCCTTCTGGGCCACTTCTATCTACCATCATTACCCAAAGAACTGACTTTACAGATTCTATATGCCAGTGTGTAAGACTTGCAGTGTTTTAACAAGTATCCCAACTTCATGATGGTGATTTGGGGTCATTACTAAAGCACTCAGGATCATACATATTCTTTTAAGGTAGTTTTACAGGACAACGCACATTGGTATTTTTCTCCTATTAACAGAGTAGGAAATTGTGGGTTGATGTGCAGTTATTTTGATTAAGAAAGCAAGATATGAACACTGCTTCTTTGCTGGGGTACTTGGCACTGCTCTTTCTCGTGCTGGGACATATTTTGCGCCTTTACAGCCTTGCATCTAGGCGTACTGATCAGACTAATGTTTGGCTTTATTGGATACGTTGACCAGTCTGATTGATATTCTGGTACATACAGGGTACTTGGTCATGGTTGCTCACCTCTGAACCTCAGCTTCATCACCTGCAAAGTTCAACTAATAGCATATCCACTTTGTGGGGTTTTTAGGGATTTGGCAAGCGTCATAGTGCCTGGTACATGCTAGAGACTCAGGTGATGCAGTAATTATTCAAATGTGCATTTTCAGTGGATCCTTCCCACCTGGACAGGGTGACTTAACAGCCTTGGGAGAGTAAGAGCAGGACAAACAGCAAGGGCAGCATGGGCCAAGGGAAGGAGGTGAGAACTGACATGCAGGGAGCCCTCTTGCTGGTATCACCAGAGGGCCCATAGTGAGCCAGGATGTGGGGAGAGACTGGCCGCTCAGTAAGACCAGGCCAAGAAAGGCCGTGTGAGGGGGCTTAGCTTTTACCTTGTGGTAGAGGCCATCCAAAGGAGAAAGTGGAAGATGGGTAGGTATAGACTTCTCCCTTAGGAATTGTCCTCAGGGTCTGTTTATCTCCTGGCAGGGTGCGTTCAACGAGTTGGCCGCTCCAGCACATTCTAGAGAGGACTGGCCAGGTCTGACCTTCTGGAGATACAGCCCTGACCTCCTGGCCACCTCACTGAGGAGAGGGCTCATGGGGGAATCAGCTTCACTCTGCATCTGTCCACCAGTCCTGCACCCTGGACTCTAGGACCACTCACTTGCAAGAGGCACATCCAGCTGCCAGAGGAAGTGACATTTCCTGACTCATCTGGCTAAGAATGAGCAGAGTATCGCTGACCACTCCAGGGGAGTAGATGCCACAGAAGATCAGGATGCGGACAAGCCACAGAGGATCAGAAGGAACAAAGGTCAGTCCACGTGGGAGTTCACATGGGTGCCTCACAGTCCCCAACAGGCCCTCGAGTTTCCCTTCCAGCCCAACACACACTCCACCTGCCCACAGTCACCTGTGCCACCATCACAGAGCCCCACAGAGCTCCAAACATCCTCAAACACACAAACTCCCTACTTATGAGCAAATGCCTGACTGTGTGCCCAGAACCCTCCTGCTCCAATATACATGCACTACAAACCCCAATAAAACCACAGCCACAGTCTTGAATACAAAATCACACCCACAACGGCCCCTGATAATCAAACACCTAAATCCTCATACCCCACAAAAATCCACCCAACCCCATATAACCCCTCAATGCAAACACACAAACCCTTCAACAATAGCCAAATATATTCAAACCAAACTCACAGACTTCTTAATATAAGACACAACCCCCCAAATCCAAGTAGAACACATACAGTCCGCACACAGCTGTCAACATCCATGTATGTACAATGCCTCAGAAGCTGAGACAAACACAAAATACCATCAGAGAGACACAATGTTTCCAACCTTCTCCTAAATACTCCCCCCAGAACACATCATGACCTCACACCCCCAATACAAACATACACCCATCTCCCTCTTGAGATACTATAAACAGCCTCTGACACATCCCCTGATTATACACACACAGCTAGCAGCCCCAATTTACACTGACAACCCCAATCTCTGCAAATTCCTCCACATCAAAAATACACTCCCTGAACTCTTACCCTACAGGATGAGCATGTGTATAACCCCTGCACTCTGAATACACACGGATCCAACACACAAAGCATTAAAATGCATACCCCTACCTCTTCTCAAATGCCTGCACACATAGCCTCAAAACACCCAGAAGCAGCCCACCACCCAGCCACACCATGCTACACCAACCGTACACTCACAAAGGCACTCATGCCCCTCATCTCTCCCCAGATCACACATACACAGTCTCTACACAGCTTTACTATTACCCCAAACCATCCTATGCCCTAAACATACATCCAAGAGTTCCCCACACAGCCCTAACCGATGATAGAGGCAGCTGTACCAGGGGCATCACGGTACCCTGAACGGGCAAATGCCGCTGAGGTAAGTGCCTCCTATGTTGCTGCATTTCTTGCTGCTGTTGCAAGTCATCCCTTGACCCCACCCAGGCTGACTGGGACACCCTAAACAGGAAGTGGCAGCGTATGAGTCAGGAAGAGGAAACTCCATTCCAGGTGTTCCCTGTCACCATCCATTGCACCAAAACATCAGATGACCAGCATGAACAAGAAACAGAGACATGTAACTATACCATGGTTGAAAGGCAAATTTTTCTAGAAAACATTTGTCCAAGGGAAGGGGGAGAAGGGTGCTCCCCCTAATTGTAGAGCCACGCTGTTACGATTCAAAGAAACGTCAGATACAGTCCAACAGGCGTGGGACTGCATCCATGTTGTAGCTGGATACGAAAAAGATAAGTTTTCGGAAGCCCCAAATCTCGCTTGCCAGTAAAGGCACATGGGCCCCGCTGCCCCATTGGCCAGGAACCCAGCAGAGGACCCTTAAGGGATATAGGGACTTCTGGGACCCTTACTGAGCTCCACCAAGGGGTGGTGCCATCACACAGCTCCATCCTTCATGAGATGACTAACAGACCTCCCTGTATTGGCAGCTCTGGAGATCGGGGGTCCCTAATGATGTCAACTTGAGACCGCCCGAGCACAAGTTAGAAATTTTTGCTCAGGCGCTGCAGACTCTTCAGGAGACTGGAGTGATGGGTAGCCGTCACCTCTCCGAATCCTGTACCCTGACCTCTGCCAACGCCTCTGCCTTAGGGACCTGGCAGATCCCTGGAGCGTGGCCCTCCTCTGGGACACTTGCCCATATACTTCTCTAATTTTCCTTGGGACACACATAAACAAATTTTCTTATGGCTCTCATTGACAACGGGAGCTCAAATTACAGTGCCTCCTGGGAACCCCTCCAATTATAAGCAAGGGCCACACTTTAGATTACAAGGCATAGTAGTCAGGGGAGTAGAAAGCATTCAACTTCCATTGAATGTCACTACTGAAACAATCTTTATTAAAAATCTTTTAGTGGTGGTAGCCCCTTTGGCCCTACCCTTTCCCGTTACAGCTATGGATGCCTTGATGTACTGCAACGCCATTTGGAACAAACCCAAATTCCTGGCCTTCCTGGTGGAAGCTGAAACTGGGAGCCCATAAGACTGCCACCTAAGACAGTAAATATCCCCCAATAACATGTATGACAGGGGGCTGTGGGATTGCAGCCCATAATTCAGAATTTATGAAAAGAAGAAGTCATTAAACACACCATTTCTCCTTTTCAATTTCCCCATTTGGCTGCTATTAAAACCTGCTATTAATGAGTGGTGACTTATAATCAACTACTGAAATATAAGTGCTGCTCCCCACTATTAAGGCTCCCATTTCCAACATTGTCCAGTTCATTAAGGATATCCAAAGGGCTCCAGGGAATTACTTTGCTGTGACAATCTAGCTGTTATGTTCTATTCAGTACCAGTTATTAAGGAGTCCCAGCTGCAGTCTACTTTTACTTCAGAAGGCACCCAGTATGTTTTAACCTGTCTGCCTACTGGCTATCTTAACAGCCCAGCTATTGCCCACAGTCTTTGCTGGCAAGACCTGGGGTCCCCTTGCACCGTCTGGCACTATACTGAGGTTCTAATCCACAGCCCCTCAGGAGACTGGTGCACAAGGCCCTAACATGGTTGGTGACCCATCTATAACATACAGGTGGGCTATTTATTGCCCCACATAAAATTCAAGGGCTGTCCACAACTATTAAATTTCTGGGCATTAACTGATCCTCTAAAAGCCAGGAAATTCCTTTTGCAGCTAAACCTCAGCTGTTAACTATTCAGCCCCCCAACACACTATAGCAAGCCCAACACATCTTACTTAGGTCTCTCCACACTTTGGAGGCAACGAATACCACACTTGTCCATCATTCTTAGACCCATTTATGCAGCCACGTACAAACCCTCCATAGTTTACTGGCCAAGAGCTAAACAATAAGCTTTATAGCAGGCACAAAGCTCAATTAGTCAAGCCCTCCCACTGGTTCCCCCTGGCTGCTCCTTCTGGGCTGAGAATGGACTATGTGTCCCGGACCCTTTGGACTAACACAGTTCCTCCTAGCTGCCTGTGGGCTTCTGCACTAGACGGCTGCTCTCTACACCACTACACCCCCTCAGAACCGATTTGGGAACTGGTTCCTTGGTTTTGGTCTTGGTTTTGTGTGCACTGATGCCAGAATTTGTTTGCGTCTTTTGCGTTTGGGTGTACAAAATGGGAAATACTCCATCAACCCTGAAAGAGAGCCCTTTGGGGCCTATAGTAGATAAATAGGTGTAACATAGCCCTGAGCCTATGACTAAGAAAGACATGTATACTATTGTAATAGGGTGTGGACCCAAAATATAGGATCACAAGGGCGGTAGCCCCTAAATGGCTCACTCAATTTTTATAGGATCTCGCAGTTAGAAGTGTTTTGCAAAACAGCAAGCTGCACTGGCAGTTGTTCCACCTGCCCACCCTCTCCCCATGCCGCCATCATATTCACCACCTCCTGTTTCCCCTACCCACGGGGATCAAATAGAAGTTTCTGTGTTAACCCCCAGAGGACAGGAGCCTGATTTAGTATCACCATCTAAGACTCCACAAGCCACCCAATTTGGACTGGGAGCCACATCCACAGCAGGGCAAGTTCCCTTGTGCGGACATCCTATAAGAGGCCAGGGGACTCCCTTGGCCTTGAGGCGTCCGATTCTAATTTCCCCACAGGAGCCCCAGGGAACTTTGACAGTGGGGAACGAGTTGATTGACTCTCCAATAGATACCACTCCCCAAACCCTCCCTGTTTATCTTAAGAGGCTTGTAAATATTAAACAAAGGGGAAACAAAGTCATCCTAGGAAAAACTTGCCTGTATCTTTGAGATGCAAATGTCCTTTCTGGTCTTCTCAGGAACTCTCATCTCTGCCATCTTTCTAAAATGCACCTTTTTGAAAGAGGGTAAAGTAATTTAGAAACTGACTTATCAAGGATAAATCAAAAACCTAAGTGTCTTTTCTGTAAAAATTCAGCCATCTAGACAAGTGAGTTGGATTTGTTCCATCTGCCAGAAACCTAATTTGAATCCAACCTCTTTTTCTAAACTGATGGGCTTCACATGGCTGTACCTGACTCAGTGCTGAAATTCTGAAATGACAACCATGACGTCTCTGTATGTTTGTGTCCTTGTATGTGTCTTTGTCTTTGGATAACATTGCTGAGGTTGATTTGTGGATGAGCTCTATTTAATTGGCTTAAAGAAAAGTAAGCACTTACACACCAAACTATTCTAAATACAAGAGAAACTGAGCTACATGAGCTTCAGGTTCATGTGAACTGGGAAATAGTCAGTATTAATTAAGACCTGGTATTAACGTTCGTTTGTTGATCTAATTAATAGAGACATGCTGTTAGAGTCATCAACATTAAGTATAATACTTTTATTGTGCCTACGTTTAATATAAGCTAAATAAAATCTTGTTATATCTGTTGCAAATTTGTCAGCAAGGAAATAACTTGATGTGAAGAAACTTTTAAGGAAAGAAAAGGCAAATGAGGTAAGAGCTTTAGGTGAACTTTTTAAAATACTTATCTTTTAGGAAGGTCTATCTAAAATTAATCTCTCCAGATATTTGACCACTTGAAAGTCAGAATTGTGCTAAAGTAAGTGACAGAAGGTTTATGGAAAGTGGACCCTGAAAAAAAGAGTTCTGTACGTGGTCAGGACTAAGTTTAAAATAAGTTTAATTGAGTAAATACGTTTTAAAAGTAAGCTGGTGCACAACTTGAATTTCGCTTTTCTCTCTGTTAAGAAGACAAGGTTTCTTAAGATTTTGGACTGCCTTTGATACCAGATTTTAAGTTTTTCTACCTTTTAAGAGATCTGTTCTGTACTTGCCTTTGAAATCTTTTATTGTTACTTTGGCTAAGTGAATAACTATTGTTTCACAGTGACATGGGATCCTATCTGTTTTAAACCCTTTTCTTATTTTTTTGACAAAACTACCCAAATCAAATTATAATGAAGTTCCTTTGACCTCTAGCTAACTTTGGGGTGCTTCAAAGGGCCCCTGAAACACCCCAAAGAGAGATATTAACTAATTAGGTTGAATGACACAGGAAGTGTTGTCAAATAAGCAATAAATCTTCTTAGGTTCTATTGTATGCCAAATGACACAGGTATTCTACAGATTATATGGAGTTCCTAAAATCTGGTATGTCCTGGTAAAATGTTACCAGTCAGAATTCTCTTTATTGTCTGAAAGTGTTGCATGTCACCGCAGTAACCACGTTACTTTCTCAATTGCACTGTAATCAGATTGAAACGTGCCTTCTTAAGTCTTTCACCATTGTACACAGTCATGGTTTCACTCTGATGCCTTTGCAAAAATGCTTCCTCTTCAAGAAGATTTATAGAAAGGACCTTTGCATAAATACAAGTTTCTGATTTTCAAACCATAAAGGTGAGCTGGGTAAGAACTTGAAGAATTCTAATGGGAAACCTGATGGCTTCATAAAGCTGTTAACAAAAACGATTAGTTGCACATGCCTGGGTAAAAGGGTTATACTTATGGTTATAATTTTGGTTATAATTATGGTTATAATTTTTATGGTTTCTATCTGAAAAATGACTGTTTTAACTCTGTGTTTTCCAGGTGTAAGCAAAACGCTCCCCTTCAACTCATTATGATTTACAGTCATTTGTTAAATTATACCCTTATAAGCAGAATTGAAACATTTATCTTTTTCTCTCTACCTGGGTGATCCTGCCAGTAGCATATGCTTGTCCCAAAGATTAAGCCATGCACGTCTAAGTACGCACTGCTGGTACACTGAAACAGCGGATGGCTCACTAAATCAGTTATGGTACCTCTGGTCGCTCGCTATTGCAATTGGATTACAAGTAGTTATACTGATCATTGTTCTTTGTTTCCAGATTGTTTGCTCTTTGTGTCTCCCTGCTGTAGTGTGTCTTTGTTAACATTACTAGCTGCATTACTTATATCCTGTCTACTTTATAAGACTGGCGTCTCTTACAGTACCCAGTATGGAACCAGGCCTCCAACAATACTTCAATGGCTAAACATCTTGAGAAAATAGACCACATTTATAACATGAAATAATTGTAATAGTGTGATTCTAGGTACAGGAGGAAGCAACAAGGGAAAATGTCTCCTGGATCATAATTAGATAGAGGATCCAGAAGATCTTTAATTAGCAATAGGGCCTAATCCAAAAACTAGCACCTGGAGTGGCATATCAAGAATTCTCCCCTGACCTGGGATGAGCCTCCCAGCGCCGTGGGACAAAATTTGATCCTGAAACGTCTCCCAAATATGGGTCAAAATCCTGACCAAGAGGAGAGGATCTGAGAAATGGAATATTTCCTGACACATCAGTCATTAGCGACTGCAGCCCCCCAACGTGAGCCGGTGAGCCCTGACGAAACTCAGGATATGAGAATATAGGACACAGGCCCCAGACAGCTGAGGTACATATCAAATGACTGATTTCAGTGAGCCCAGACCCTTGCATCTTCCCGTACATGGAAAAGTGATGAATTCCTTAACTTGAGATGCTGCCTCCCAGGCTTGAAGCCCTCAAAATTCCCATCAAAGAGGTCGTAACTCTCAACTTTTAGGCTGAGAATATTTTTTTAAGGCTACAGGTGTAAAGGACACACTTTCCAGAGAGGAACAAAAAAACCAAAAACCCAGCGTTTGGAACACCGGCACCAATGGTGGACACTCCCGGAAAGATCCATCTGATGAAGCAATTAGAAGGGCCGTCACCCCCTTTTATCCACAAGACTGTGGAATGGACATTGACAGTAGGGAATTGTAACAGGGAAGAGCCAAATCGGACTCCACATGGGATCTGTTCCTTTTACTTTAACCTTTGCCTTCTGCTGCTTTTGTTCACTACAAGGATACTGTCTGTACCTGTACATAATGGCCTGCCTCGGGGAACCCTGTCCCTCTGTCTGAATGTTAAACTAAAGTGCCTTTGTTCAGGGAAACATATGGACTCCTTCCACCTGTGGATGGCTACAATTAAGAAGAAATTAACACATCTCCTCCCCGAGGCTGGCCATTCCAGGGGCTATTTGCACAACTTATGGCCTTCTTACTTTACCTCCTCATCTCCTCCCCATCTCTGTATTATAAAAGAAACTGGCACCCAAACCCCGATAAGATGGTTATTTTGAGAGTTTACTCTGCCATCTTCTCGGTCTGCTGGCTTTCTGAATAAGGTCATATTCCTTGCCTCAACACCTCATCTCCGATTTATGGCCTGTCGTGCGGCAAGCAGAGCAAGCTTGGACTTGGTAACATGTTTACTCAGGACACGGTGTCACAAAACGGGACACTGTTTTCTGTTTGTTTTGTTTTTGTTTTGGGCCGCGCCATGTGGCTTGTGGGATCTTAGTTCCTCGACCAGACATCCAACCCGCGCTCCCTGCAGTGGAAGCTCGGAGCCCTCACCAATGGACTCCCAGGGAATTCCCATGGGACACTGATACCTGGCAGTCACGGCCCTCACCTTTGTGAGGCAGAGGTAGTAGTGTAGCAGGATTGAGAACGGTGTGACGTTTAAAGATTAGGTGGTGAAAGCAGGATTTCACAGGAAGTTAATCCAGTGATACTTGCAGAGAAATGTTGTCAATTCAGCGTTAAGAAGACTGTGGACAAGGTGTGGAGTTTGCAAATAAACTTCATTTCCTAGAGTCAAATCTGCCAAGGCTTCCACTAAATTTGCAGTTGTGGCTATAACCTTAAGACACCTGAGACAGGCAAAAGCAACTGAATCAAGTTGTATGCTGTAACAGGCAATAGGCCTGTGTTTACTACCATGCTCACACAGTTCTGCGCGGCCTGATTATGCCTTTCATGCACAAATAAAGGAAAAGGTTTTGAATAACCTAAAGTTAATCTATTAAGTAGAGATCTCTTTTCGAACTTAAAAGGGCTAATATACTTTGCCTCCAGTGGAGATCTCACCTTAAAGTATCCGGATCGGGCTTCCCTGGTGGCGCAGTGGTTGACAGTTCACCTGCCGATGCAGGGGACACGGGTTCGTGCCCCGGTCCGGGAAGATCCCACATGCCGCAGAGCGGCTGGGCCCGTGAGCCATGGCCGCTGAGCTTGCGTGTCCGGAGCCTGTGCTCTGCAACGGGAGAGGCCACAACAGTGAGAGGCCCGCGTACCGCAAAAAAAAAAAAAAAAAGTTTCCGGATCAACCTGAACCTGATCATTTGGGTAACCCTAAGGCAGGCACTTCTTGCAGTGCTTGTTTTAGCCTTATAAAAACCTGCTTATGTTTATCTTCCCAAGCAAAGGATTCAGGAACTAAATCTTTAATAAGTTCATAGAGTGGAAGAGGTAACAGAAAAATTTGGAACCTAGAGCTTGCAATAACCAGCTAAACCTAGAAATCCACAATGCTAGCACTTAGTTGTGAGTCTAGGAAGTTCCTGTATCAGCCTAATTCTCTCTGGAGATAGCTGAATTCCTTCAGTGCTTAGATTACATCCTAGGTAATGAACAGCGTCTACGGATAATTGTAATTTTTCCTTTGTTCTTTCTCAGCTAACTGTTGCAGCAAATAAATGGAATCTTTTATGAATGCCTTATGGAACCTTTACAGTAGCTGAGTACAGCAGGAGGTTATCTCCATATGGTAAAAAGGCTGATTTCTCAGGGAACTAGAGGGTACTTAAATCTTGGTGAAGTACTTGGGAGGAAAAAAGAAGGAGTCCCAGTGAACCCTTGAGGCATAAAAGTGCAGGTATATTGTTGATTGTTCCAAGTAAAGCCATGTAGATATTGCTGTTGGGTCTCCGGGATGCTGAAGAAAGGTGAACAAAGGTCTCCAACTGTAAACCATTTCAAGTCAGTTCAAGCTTGTGACACAAGGGTGGCTAGGTTTGGAACAACAGGAAAACAGGGAAAAACTATTTTTATTAACAGCTCCCAAGTCCTGGACAGATCGCCATCCTGCCAGGTTTCCAACCAGGCAAGATTGGCATGCTGCAGGGACGAGTACACGAATGATTACCTCCTGGGCAATTAGGTCTTCTACAATAGCTATGGGACCTTGTATGACCGCAGGCTTTAATAGCTGTTGAGGAAACCTAGGGAGAGGTTTAGCTACATCTATCTGAATCTTTATAGGTTTGCATTTTTTTATTCTTCTCATGTTAACACTGTCAGAAGTAGCCCCCAAATTTGCAGGCATCCTGTCAGAAGTAGCCCCCAAATTTGCAGGCATCTCCATCCAATTAGGGAACTTTTGTTGAACTTCCGCTTTTAGGTCCAGGACAGATTGTAAGGAACATAACTGATCAGGTTCACGTTGATCAGGAAATTTTAAGGTGAGATCTTCACTGGAGGCAAAATGTACTGGCCCTTTGAAGTTAGAAAAGAGATCTCTACTGAATAGATTAACTGGGGCTATACTGCATAGCAGAAAGGAATCTTGGTTGAGATAAAAATTCTCTCTGAACTGTATTAGGTACTCCCACTATGGAAACATCCTCTTTACTCAGAGGGACCTGTTGTTCTTTGAGGGTGGGATTTAGAGTAGAAAGCACAGCTCTGGTTAGGGCTAGGGGTAGGGTGTTAAAGGGTTAGGTAATTATGTTTACAGTTAGGGTTAGAGTTTAATGTAGATTTCAAAGTAAAATATGAGAGTGGGGTTTCAAGTAGAAAGCATAGCTCCAGTATCAACTAAAATTTGGCCGTTTTTCATTATATTTTCCTCTGGGCTGTTTAAGGTCATTGCTGCTAATAGTTTACCAGAGAACCTCTGGAGTTCTGCCAACTAGGGGAGAGGGTCATGGGGGGCCCTCCCTTTGAGACAGATACGAGAGCATTTGTGAAGAGTTTGCATAGGACTTTTGAGGACACCTCTTTTTCCAGTGTCCTCACTGATTACAAATGAAACATCAACTTTGGGTCATCAAATTGATCATGGACCCCTAGGAGTTGTAATGGGGGAGGCCCAGGTGTCATTTTGTGTCCCTTGCCTTAGAGCTGTTGTAACTGTAAGGCTATGAGCTTGGTGGATTTCTGTTTGTGATCTTGCTCCAAGGTCCTTTCAAAATGCTCAGCTATAGTCACGAGTTCAGTCAGGCCTATAGCCTCCCACCCTCTTTTCTGCCCTTTTATCAATCCACTCATCTCAGAAGATAATCCACTTACAAAGAGGACAGTTAAAGCAGGCTGAGTGGCCTTTTTATTCCTTGGAACACCAACTGCTGTAAAAAGAGAGCTTCCAAACTGGTTCCAAAGTCTTCCACAGATTCACCCCTCTTTTGTTTGTACGAGTGAATAATACATCAATCATTATTAGGCCAATTAATAACAGACCAAGTGTGAGCAGGGAAGATTTTAGGAATAGCTTATAAAAGGTTAGTTGTTATTCTGCAAGCCTTTTTAGGTTGAGGATCTTGAATACCATCCTAGGGATTATGTCATTTTGCTTCCCACATCCATTCTGGGGCTTCCCCCAGTCCTACCAACATGTGTACAAGTGGATAAAGATCTAGCAGTTTGGGGACATATGCCCTGACAGTGACTCTAAATTCTTTAAAAAATGTTGGGGGTTCCTCCAAGGTTTAGAGAATTCTTTGACTACAGCTCTCAGTTCAGTCTTTGACCAAGGGGTAAAGGACACCTGAGGGGGCTCACCTGCAACCTCAGGTAGTTTTACTTTAAATGGCAATTGTTAAATATTCTCTTTGGAATAGAGAAGTACTTCAGACAGGAAATGAGTAACACAAGAGTCCTCGGGTGACAACGGAAAGGGGGGGACAGTAGGAGGTACGTCTGCAGTCACATCCGTCCTACGGTCTTTTGTCTCAGGTACCTTTTGTCTCTTTAATTTTTCATTAGCTTTTTGTTCTAAGTCTCTAAACGAAGCTCTTTTGGAATCTTGAAACCGTCTGTAAACTTTTACATACCAAGTAAAGCAGGCATCTCATTCTCCCTGTGCAATCTGTGAACCCTTGCTCTCTAGTGGTTTCCTTAAATGTACAATCTTGTCTAACTGGAACATGCCCCACAATGACCACTGTAATTCTAGATCAATATTAGTATAATTTTTCCATCTTTCTAAATATCTACAACCTCCAGGACCATAGTTCTTAAATATAAAATAAGCAGGTGTGCCAGAAGCTGGCATTCTCAACTCTTGGGCGATAAAGGATCTCATTTCCTTAGCTAGCCTTTGTCAACCCAAAAGAACACACAAAAAAACCTGCGCCTTAATATATCAGCAGTAACAAAGAGATGTTACTATGTCCTGGACAAAAGAAGGCCTGGTATGCACCACCACCGATTCCCAGGGATCCTTGGACTGAGGAAAAAGATCCAAACGGCAAATCCCAAGGAAGGGGGACTGCAAACTGATTCCAAACAAAATGGAGAACTATAGCCACCACCAACAGCTCCAAGCATGGAAACTGGGGGCTGATTCCAAACAGATGGGCAAGTGCAGACTACACTGTCAGCAGTGCCCAGTGTGGAATCCAGGGAACAATATTAGGGGCTATGGTTTACCACTCAAAAATATACTGGCAATAACCAAGAGATGTTACTATGTCCTGGGAATTTCCATCTGAAAGGCTAGGGGTTTGGCCTCAAGGAGAATCCTCTACCAGCCAAACTGACCTGCCCTGTAAAGGAAAGCCAATTAGATTGGGAGCACAAACGCAAAGAGAATGGAGCTCAAACCAAGAGGAGCTTACCAACAACCTTCAGGAATGGCAAGAAAGACAGTGAACTCAAAGGAGTTGTGGGCACCACACCTGTTCCTCCTTGTCCCAAATGTTATCAGAAATTTGCTTCAGATCCCATCACTGCCACCAATATATTTACCTTTTTCTTTTAAAAAAGATAAGCATTTAATCATAAAATCATCTTGTTAGCAGTAGCAATCATAAGAGTGGATTTTAGAAAAGTGCACATACATATTTTTATACAGAACATTTCTGGAGGGATACATACTAAACTGTTAGTGGCCACCTCTGCATGCCCCCAATGTATTAAAAAACAAAATTTAACGGAGTAAATTGGAAGATTTACTTTGAATTTTGAATAAATTGGCCTTATTAAACGATTCATGAATCAGGCAGCATCTCATCTGATAGAAAGGGAGATACTCCAACGGGTTACACAACATGGAAGGCTTTCTTTTTTTTTGGCCATGCCACATGGCATGTGGAAATCTTAGTTCCCCGACCAGGGATCGAACCCATGCCCCGTGCATTGGAAGCGCGGAGTCTTGGCTGCTGGACCACCAGGGAAATCCCAGAAGACTTGTATAGTAAGGAGGGTGGGACAAGGAAAGAAAGTCATCATCAAGGGAAAAAATGAAAGTTCACTGGAGGAAAGTAAAACTTCAGATGACAACGGCGTCTCATTGGCTAAACTGTGGAATTTTCTATTAGCTACTTCTATTTTCTATTTCTTGTTGCTGGCCAGGAAGGAAGTCTTCCCTCCTCCAGCTGGGGTAGTAAAGTGGTTGCACTTCCTCTTTGGGGTCAGTAAATGACCTCTTCCTGTTGGGGTAATTGATGATGAGTGGCACGGCATGAGAGCTCCCTCTACGGGCCTTCCAGACTCCAATTCTAGTGCAGGTTTCCTTTTGTTAACATTCACAGCATGTTTTATTGGCAGGAGGAGTCACAATGAGGGAGAAAAGGCCACAAGACTCACCATAAAGAAGGCTCAGAAATGCTTGGGTGGGTCCAAGGCAGGCACAAGGTGGCTGTGGGGTCAGCTGGTGGCTACAACGATCACATGGTTCCCTCTGATGGGTTTGCAGCTCGATGTGGAAGAGTGAATAAAACCGTCAGTTCGGGCTTCCCTGGTGGCGCAGTGGTTGAGAGTCCGCCTGCCGATGCAGGGGACACGGGTTCGTGCCCCGGTTCGGGAAGATCCCACATGCTGTGGAGCGGCTGGGCCCGTGAGCCATGGCTGCTGAGCCTGGCGTCCGGAGCCTGTGCTCCACAAGGGGAGAGGCCACAACAGTGAGAGGCCCACATACAGCCAAAAAAAAAAAAAAAAAAAAAAAAAAAACCGTCAGTTCATGCTATCAGAGAAACATGAAACTGAGATAAGCTTCCCACTGCTAGAAGCATCTTGAGCCTTCAGAAAAGAACAGAGAACATGTCTAAAGGGTTTGGGAACATCAGAGCCGTATCTCCTCAGAGTGGGACTCCCCAGGCTCTCCAGGTCTCAGTCCCCAACTCTCCCTCAGTGACAAAGCCTCCCTACCTCTGTCCTTGTCAGCTCAGTGATCCCTAGAGGTCCTGCCTATCCGTGAGGACTTAGGTTTCCATGAGACAGGTTGGTTGAGACCTAGTGATACAGTTGACCAGCCTGATATGCAACAGTTCCCACCACCCTGGGGCAGTTGGGCTCAGGGACACATGGCTCTGGACCCCATGTGGAGGGTGTCCTTGCACGTCCGCTGTGCCACAGAAGAGCCAGGAACGCCTGTAGCTGTCCAACTGATTCTCAGGGGGTTTTCCTGGGAGAGCCCTTGGTCATCTGACCTCCTATCCAGGAAGCCCCATGACTTTCTGATTGCTGCCTGTCATGCCAACAACACACCTGTGAAGGTTCTGCTCTGCATGGCCATCTGTTCGCCAGGCGCCCCCTTCTAGGGACCCAGATGCTAGGACCACACAAATGCTGAAGGAGTGTCCACCTGCCTAAGGTACAGACACCCCTGTATCCATCTGCATGATTTCTACTGGGAATCAACAACATTTATGGGGATTCTCTGGCCCTAAAGAACAGACCAACCTGATAGGAGCAATGCAATGATTCACAATTACCAGGGTCAATGCACATATACAAGGGCCCATAGCCCCAGATGCCCCACTCACAATTCACATGAGGGTCCCATACGTACCCACCGATGCCCAAATATTCTTGCTTCACACATACACAATCCAAACACGCACATCAGTGGTACGCTGCTAAGTGCTTGATAAAAAGCTCTCCGAGAAAGGCGGGAAAGACTTCACTTATGGTATCTACATGGTATAAATATTCCCAGCAGGACCAATTTCAAGCTACCCACCTGACATCACTAAACACACAGCTGGGAAGAGATATGCACCATTGACTCTCCCAAGACAGTATGAACCAGTTCCAGCACATTCCATAACTTTTCCTGTGAATATGTGCACAGAATCCACTTACACCCCAAGGAGAACTCTCAACTCCCACCACAGATATATAACCAAAAGGACACCACATACACATTTGTGTTTGTACATATATATATATCTCCTGAACACACACCCTCACCCTGAATAAATACACAAACAGACCACCTCTTACTACCTAAATTTTTACAGATGAAACCTTACTCACCCTGAATATTCACATTCCACTCTCACAACTATATATACACACACAACATGGGCCTGAAAACAAACATGTGCAACCAATATGCCATCCAGATGTACACACTGAGTACCTAAGCACACAGGGTCACCAAGTACACAACTGTCTCATGTGCAACCCAACAAAAGACCCATATGCAACCCCACAGCCCTAAAATACATAGACTGCAGGACTCCTGCACACACACAGAACCCACACAGCCTACTGGTTTCCAAACACACAAACTAAACTCTCACGTCCCACAGAATACATACCCCAGAAGCCCCAGGAACTCAAACACACACAGACACAAATAATCTATACTTATCAAATACAGCTGACCCTTGAACAGCTTGGGGGTTAGGGCGCCAACCCTCCGTGCAGTGGCTCTGCATCCATGGATCCTGTAGTAGTCCTGTAGTAGTTACTGAAAAAGAAATCCACTATAAGTGGACCCGTGTGGTTCAAACCCATGTTGTTCAAGGGTCAACTGTCCATATAAGTCCACCTCACTAATACTGAGAACACACATACAAGCAACACCACTAAATTCTTCAGGCATTACATTTTGAAATAGACACATAGAGGACTCGAAGCCTCCTGCTACACTCACAAATCACAAATACACACATCCACAAACTACTCATGAGTATACACCCCAAATGCTCAGACACACTCAAAACAGAAAAACACCGACAACCTCTGCAGTCTTACTAAGATACATACACAATTCTCACACACCTATGGACACACACATGCAAATATTCCTAACCCCTGAACATATGGATCCCCTCCCAAACACTATACATTATGCTACCTCTCCAGAATACAAGCTCCCCACCACTACTCCAACATACAAACTGTATATGTGTGTGTGTGTATATATATATGTTTCTACCCTCACCCTGAATATATAGACAGACCACCTCTTACTCCTACCAAACACATGTATAAACACCCTAGCGTTCTCCAAAGAAATACACTTTGAATACTCCTAACAACTCCATACCTTATGAACAAACTCTGATAATGCATGCACCTGATGATGGACACGCACACGGATTAGAATACACAAATAAGATACATGGAAATATCTCCAGCAAACCATTTATGAAACAACTTCCATATATCAAATTATCCCTAGCTATCAGGAGCCAGCTCACACATATGCAAGTACTAACAAATACCCGTATCACATATTTCTAATACATACAAATGCAATTGTCCATCTTCCCTGTAGAAACATAGAACCCCACCTCTCTATCAGATACACATATACTCACTTCCCAAAATACATAAGCCTAAGAGGCTCCTACTGAAAATTACAAATGCACAGCCTCAGCAAATATTCCTCCAAGTGGCCATGCCCCTTGAATACACACACAAACTCATTTAACACACAACTCTCCACAAGTCCCAAATAGAACCACGATTACCCAGTACACTACAAATAGACAATAATGTCACCCTATACGCCCTTTGTTCCAAATACACATACAGTACCACACTACTGGCGTATACATAACCCCATATTCCCAACCTCTCACACAGAATGAACTCTGCCATCTTGCAGAATACAGGATCATACAAACACAACATACCTACACATTCAACATCCACCAGCCCCATAAAATAGTCACAGACTTGCCCTCTACACATCCAAATATACATACACAGCTCCCGAAAATGCACACCCACAAACACCCCATAACCATACAACATGCCCTGAATACACAAATGATCAGCCTACATTCCCCAAATATACAAAATTAACACACTGGACACCCAAAGTAATATACACCACTACTTTTCCTGACATTGCCCTTACGCATATGCAGATAATCCTTCCAAATCCACCATTACACACACACAAATCCCCAAATTCAGGGGTGAAAAAAACACATGTAAACATATTCCCCAAACACCAAATTACAAACACCTAACCACCAACTCCTTGAGTATGCCTGCGTCACATCTCAACACCCTCCAAATACAACACTCACTCTTACACACTCTCACAAAAACACCGGCATGACCTCCCTTCAAACACAAATATCCACGGACAAAACCAACCCACACATTTGACTACCTATCAGATTCCCACCAACCAATTAAGTATGTACAGACCCCATCTATGCTTGCAAATCAATCATGATTTGACACCAGACTACAAATACATGTTTATTACCACATTCAGCAAAGTTGCTCGCATCACTGACAAAAGAATGCAGTTTGAACCTAAGTGTTGACTGATGTTTTTATGATAAGAAGGAAGACACTAGTGAAACGATGAGTGTGTTCCTTCCATCTTCACTCATTTTCCAATCACCTGAGCTACACCTTCGGAACCAGATGAGGGTTTTCAACTCGCAAGAACTTCCCTCTAGCTTTTGTACTCTTCACAACGCGCAGACTAGAACGGCACCTGTTTAATAGCTCGCACACACTATTTAGCCCCCACTGTAGGCCCCGCAATCACTGAACCCTTCATGCAGCCGGCTCCCCAGTGGTGCCGATAATCCTGGGGTAAACATCTCAAGGGAATCGAGCTCTATGGGGGCGTGAATCCACATTGTGGGGAGTCTCCTTACATGGACAAGGGCACAAATAACCCACAGGGTGAACAACAGTGCAGAGCGGTGACACCTGAGGGGTGAAAACTCCCCGTACCCCTTACCTCAGGATTCCTAGAATTGACTCTACAGGCCGCCATGGCAGGCCCCTCCCCCGCCGGACAGCCATTGGGGCCCCACCCTCCGCGCTCCCGCATGCGCTCCTGTCTTCCGGAGCAAACTGCCCCAGCAGACGCCGGGAGCTGTTGGAGGACGGCGGTCCGCCGTGCCCGAGAGACCCGCCCCAGTGGGCGTGCACAGGCGTGCGCGGGCGTGCAGGCGCGCGGTGCGCGGGCCTAGGAGGTCTCTGCAGGGGAGGACAGAAATGGAGGGTCGGGCAAGCTGCGGAACTTCTCTGGCGACGCTCCTCGCTGGGAACCTTCGTGACGGTCTCTTCTTAAAACCAACTCTTGTGAAATGTGCACTCGTGAGTTTTATATTGCACTCGTGAAACCCATGCACTTAGCTACAAAGAGTTCTGGAGAGCTCCGCTGTAAGCACAGTAGCCTCAAATTGGGGCAAGTACTTTCATGCCCTTTGGACTGCCGTTCCTTGGTTCTTGTTAATGCCTTTCAAAAAACAGTAGGTCCTTTTTCCTAGCACACCTGAAGTTTCCGTTAAAGAACAATGCTAGCAAAGAATTTCAGACCTGGGAAACACTCTTAAGATACTGTCTCCTGACTCCGTTCCTAGAGTTTTTCCAACGCATTTACTCTACTAGAATATTTTTTCTCCGTGTTCACAGGTGTTTCCTTTGTACGGTTTTGGGTTTTTTTAAAAAATAATTTTGAGAAAGAGTTGACAATCTGGGCCAATTTCAACAGGTAGTATGGGAACAATTTTATTTTCCCTCCCTCCTTTTTTATAATATCTTGCAGAATTTCAGTTGACAATAAAACAACAACAACAAAAATAGTAGCGGGATCAACTTACTGACCTGACTTTGTAATACTTCCCAAAGAAACTTCAATCATCAGATCCGCTTTCTGGTCAAATGCAAGATTAGAGCATTTCTCACTCAACAGGATGCCTCTGAAGACCCCTCACATGTAACAGCACTAAGCGCCTCCAAGTGCAGACTTGAAAACTCCACAAGACACAAACATGGTATCTCTTCGTTTCTTTAATGTTTCGTGATTGAGTGGAAGATGAACTGTCTTCTGAGGCTTGTGATGCATGTCCAGAGATGTTTTTTCTCAGTAGTCAATGCCCGCCCCCACCTTCTGTGCAGGAATAGTCAGAGATCATGATCCAAAGGACTTTTAGATACTCCCTTCTGTGACTGGTCTTCCCAAGTTACATTTGGGCTAATTTGATTATCTCTGTCTGTGGGGTGTAGGATTTTGAAGTATTACAAAAGTGATTGCAGTATTGGGACTGGCTAATTTTTGCACAGTGCAATTTTTGTATCAGTGGCCTTGAGAAGAGTCCTTCAAATACTGTATCAGAATTATGAGTGAGAATCTTGTAAATAATTGGTTGAATGACTGAACAAAGGGAGGAAGCAACAAGGAAGCCTGCCTTTCTCGAGTGCCTGGGTACAATATTTTGCCTCACCATTCCTCTAGTATGAAGTTATTGGTTGCAAATCATATAAGTTTTCCTTCATTATAAAAGCTCCAGGGCTTCCCTGGTGGCGCAGTGGTTGAGAGTCCGCCTGCCGATGCTAGGGGACACGGGTTCGTGCCCCGGTCTGGGAAGATCCCCCATGCCGCGGAGCAGCTGGGACCGTGAGCCATGGCCGCTGAGCCTGCGCGCCCGGAGCCTGTGCTCCGCAACGGGAGAGGCCACAACAGTGAGAGGCCCGCGTACCGCAAAAAAAAAAAAAAGAAAAAAAAAAAAAAAAAACCTAGGTTGATGGATAAAGACGTGAAAGGAAGGGACTGTCATGCTCAACCTCGGTGCCGTGAATCAAAACAACAGTTTATAAACTGCCTAAAGAGGCACACGCCAATTGTGTTGCCACTGTGGGAGGTGGAAGGAACTTCCGGTTCTTGCCTACCTGCCAGAGCCCTCGTGGAATGTCCCCCCAGCGCACGCCACCCCGACCCACGTGCCCTCTGGCCCTCCCCCACCGCAGAACGGTTCAGCCAGCATTTTCCTGTTTACTTTCAAACGTGTCCCTCGTTGACTTGGATCCCGAGCGTTTGCTGAAGCAGGTCGCTCTCTGGCTCCTGGTCTTGACTTTTCTCATTGAGGCTACCAGGCAGCAGTAGTCCGTGCCCAAGCCTGCAGGATGGCTTCAATAGGAGGTAAGCCTATAGGCTGGGGGTGTGTTCTCAGAGACCCTGCCATCCTCACATCCTGCAGGTTCATATGTTACACTTAACTGTGGGCACCTAGTTGGACTGAAGTAGAGGGAGAAGAGAGCACTGGACGCACAAGGACATTTCACCTGGGGAGACTGGGGAGCCTGAAGAAACCTGAGACTGCCCTGGGGAGGAGGGGTCGTTGGAGGTGGATCCAGAGGAATTGCCCTGGCTATGGAGAAAGGATGGCAGCAGACAGTCTGATTCTTTCTAGAAGGGAGACAAGCCACTTTGAAACGTGTGTGTAAGGATGTGTGTGATGTCCTGGTGGTGACACAGGGAGGGTCATGAGGAAAGCCTAGAGCTGTATTGTGTTCCTCAGGCACCTGAAGCTTGCCTCACCATATCTTTCAAAGGGGTTTGAACAGGAGCATACTGTATCTCAGGGGGCCGTGGGGAGAGATGGTCTTGGTGAGAAAACTATTCAATGGGGCTGTGTGTGGCCACACCTGCAGTGAAGTGTCCTCTCCGAGAGCTAGGCAGGGGGTTACTCTAACTGCCGCAGCCCACACCTCGTCCACTCCTCCCAGCCCAGAGCTCACTTGTCAGTTCAGGTAACTGTTGCCTTGGATTCAACAGGGGATGGGCAACCATTACGAGTAACTTCAGCCAAGAGAGGGCTCAGGTTCCTGAGTTGCTCTGAATTGTTCTTCCTTTTGTGGAATGGCAGTACTTCAGACCTACTTCATCTTGTCCAGTATCTCATGGTGGACCCTCAGGCTGCCTTGAGAGGAAGAGTTTGTTCCTATTTCAGGTCACTCCTTCATGGACAGGGAACAGATGTGGAGTGGGGTTGTTTCGGGTGGAATGTCTATGAAGCCTGCTTCCTCTTTTAAAGGGGGAAGGAGTGTAGCCCAGGATCAGGAAGATGATCTTCTGTGTTACTATTAAACGTCCTATGACATCTGTTCTGGTGAGTTAGGTGCACCGTGGTGTGTACCTTGTTCTCCTGAACAGGGATGTGTTTCAGACAACTTGATCGCCATGGCATCTGGCTTATGCCTGCATCTCAGATTGTCTCTCCGTTATTGGGAGCTGGAAGGGGAAGGACCACAGGCAGTCTATACTCCCACGACCAATGTAACATGACAATTCCCTGGCCCTTGTTTAATCCTCTGCAGCCATCACTGGCTGTGAAATGACAGAATCTAAGGGACACGCGCCTACTTCTCAGACCACCCCAAGCCCCTAGGAACAGAACTCCTGACTGATGACAGTGACTCTGGGCACTGGGGAAGGGGTGGCAGGACCTGGCCCATGTTACGTATCTGCTGTGGGTTGTTCGGAGATGCAGGTGCTTTCTGGGCCAGTGTCATGGGTTTGTATCAGGATTCCATTAGAGATATTTTCCAGCATTTTGTTTTGTTTTGTGAGGCTAGGAAAGAAAGAGGGGATTTATACTGAGCATCAGGAAAAGGAGGACTGAGGAGGAGGTGGGGCCCTAATATTTTACACAGTGCCTGTCCACAAAGGGCCTTTGGGGGCCTAGAACTTACCTTGCAGAAGGCCCCACCTGCTAGTACGCCGGCTGAGGGGCATTTCTCACAGAGCAGATGTCCACACAGCTCCAGGTCTTGGGAGACAGCCTGTGAAGCTTAGGTGCCAGGGTGTGCCTTAGGGAGGCTCTCCAAGTGAGTGCTTGCTGAGGCAATTTCTTCTCGGCAGGCAGGGGTCAGGGAGCTTGGTGGATGGGCGTGGGGTCACCAGTGGAATAATTCTCAACTGGAGGTCAGGGCATGAAAATCACTTGAAGACATTTGCACGCTGCAGTTTCCCTTGTCCAAGAGTCTCTCATCTGTGGAGATTTACACTCTGATGCCGCAGAAAGCCTCAGTCCCACTTGCCCATTCTCCTCCTCCATTCACTCCTTTCCTTTGCCTCAACAGCATCTGCAGTGCTGGGAACGGATGTCACCATGAACCCCGGTGCCTCCTTGTCTACTTTCATGGCAGTGTCCTTTCCTCCACCCATTCCTGGCGCCCAGCACTGGCCACCCTGGGAGCAGCACCTGCCACCTCTCATCACCCCCGCATTCCCTCCTGGCAGCAGCCTGCGGCTGCCAGCTTTCCCCAGGATGCCTTTGGTGGCTAATGGTGGCTGTGGCCCCAGTGCCCCTGGGGCTTGCAACTTCACTGTCCAAGTCAGGTCACAAGGGAGGCCAGTGCAGGCCCCCCAGACTCAGACCTTTATCGTTCCTCAGGGCCCCCTCAACTGGAGCGCTCCAGGGGCCCTCAGCGGGAGTGCTGCATGTCCTGCACCCATATTCTTAGCAACCCCTGCGATGGAGACCATTGTGACTGCTCCAGCTGTTGGAGTTACTCAGGCTGGCAAGGGAGGCTGGACCCCAGGCTTTCCTCCTCAAGCTCCACCACCAGCTGCCCAGATGGCCCCTAACAGTCGCCCAGTGAACTCTGGGCCATGGCCACATGGCACTTCCAGGGAGGGCAGCCTGGACACCAACCAGCCCTATGCCTCGCAGGAGGACTGCTCTAACCACCAGAGCGTGTACAGTAACTTCCGACGGTGGCAGCGCCTCAAGCCACTGGCCCGGAGACACCTTCCCCAGAGTCCTGATGCAGAAGCTCTTTCCTGCTTTCTCATGTGAGTGAACGCTCAGGGGGTCATGAGCTTATCGGAGCTCTTAGATAAAGAGGAACTGGGGATGGACTCGCAGGTTAGGTTTCTAGGGATACTGGAAGCAAGGTGTGAAGGTGATGTCCACGCCACGAAAAGGCACACTGTCAGTCATACGGGCGAGCCTGCCAGTCCATGACATCATGACTGAAATGTGCCTTATCTCAACTGACCCCACCCCTCTGTGAGTCTAGCCAGCTTGCTCTTCCATGATTCTCCTGGTAATACGGCCTGAAGACTTGCAGTCAGAGAGGGTCGTGGTGTAAGTTGAGGAGCCAAGGAGTGGATGCCACACTCTCCTGTGCTGACGTCTCCTTTCATACAGCACTTGAGTGTACGTGGCCGGGGGAGGTCACTTCGGAGAAGGGGGAGGAGCGCGGGGCCCAGGAGAGCGCTTCATGCACGCCTCGACTTTGTTGATGTGGAGAATTCCACTAGGAACAGGGTGATGGTAGAGCTCTCCTAAGGGCATGGGCTCTCTCCCACTAGAGTTGTGAGCCTGGCAGGCATTTCCATCCTAAACCTGCGGTCCCTCGTAAAAAGGGGACAATCACACTTCACCTTCAGAGGACCGTGCAGAAGACTCCTTGGGCTAATCTATGAAGTGTGAGCAGATTGCCTGGCACATGCCACGCCTCACTGATGATGGTGATTTTTATTATGAAAAGGCAGCCTTGAAGAGGAAAAGAGCTCCCCAAGGCACAGTGTCCCAGCTCTAGCCTGGGAGTGGATGGTCATCCTCGAGTGAGTGTGAGGCGGTGACAGCCGTAGCCGGGAAGGCTTGTCTCTGCTCTCCCAGACACCTGCCTCTCACTCTCCTGTTGCTCAGTCATGCTGTGTTGAGTGATGTGTGGTCCACATTGGTGGGTGGGGTCAGGCAGGTGGGGGCTGGGCTGGGCACAGAGACTGACCCCGAGTGCTTACAGCCCAGCGCTTCGATCCCTGGCCCGCCTGAAGCCCACCATGACACTGGAGGAGGGACTGTGCAGGGCCGTGCAGGAATGGCAGCACATTAGCAACTCTGACCGGATGATCTACTACGAGATGGCGCAAAAGTGAGTCAGCGTCCTGGGCCCAGGGGCTGCGTGGAGGGTGAGGCGAGTGGGTGAGGGCAGGGTCTGGCCGTGGGGGTGCTCATCAGAGAGGACAAAGGAGAAGGGCTGTCGCTCGGAACGGGGGGCCCACAGCCCAGAGGCCCTACAGTCCTCCAGAAACCCCTCCCTCACCTTGAGAGTTTGGGTCTTCTGTCCTTCCTCCACCACGAGCTCTGCCCTCCCCCGAGTTTGACCTACCCTTGCCCTCACATGAAGGTCTCAGGACGGGGCAGGGTGAAGCTGTGAGTCCAGTAGGGGTCCAACTCCGGCCATATGGGCTGGGCTGGGGAAAGAGCTCCACCCGCCAGCCTGCTGCTTCCTTAGTGGTGGCTGGCTGGCGGCCACTGACATAGATTTGGGACCCCCTCTCCTCACGAAAAGTGGCCTGAGTGGGTACCCTGGCATCCCTGAAGAGGCTGGGGAAGCCAGCTGTCATCAGCCCAAGGGTCTCTGGCCCTTCCAGTGTTTGCTCCACGGTAATCCCCTTGGTTTAAGAAACAAAACCAAACAAACAAGCACCTCTCAGAGGAAAGGAAGGCCTGTCCTCTAAGCTCAGCATCCACATCGTCCAGCCTCTCCTGAGCCCTGTCTCCAGGTCTACGTTCCAGAACTCTCAGTCCCAACCCAGGGTCCTGGATTTGGGCAAGGACCCCTGTGGGGAACACATGCCTGTTCCAGCCTCTGGCTGTCAGCCCTTCATGTGGCTCTTGATGGGGGGCATGGGGAGGGTGCCCCCTGGGTCAGCCACGTGTCCCGTTGACCTGGTTCAATGCAGCGACCTGGCTCTATGCTGTTAAATGCTCTCCAGTGCTGGTGAGGCAGGAAGGGTCCCAGATCTTGTATCAGTTCCAGGAGCAGCTCTCTGCTGTGGACAGCACCTCACAGGGCCTTGACAGCCCCAAGGCACATCCTCTCCCAATCCCTCATTCTTGGCTGCCTTTGTTGGGCTCCAGAACCCAGGCCATTTTCTCAGGATGGCCTGTGCCTCCGTCATACCCCAGGTTCATGCAATTTGAGGCAGAGGAGGAGATGCAGATCCAGCAGTTGCGGTGGATGCAGTGCGCGCAGGGCCTGCCTCCTCCAGCCCCACCGAAGCTGGATCCTCGGGGGCCCCCAGCCCCGAAAGTGGGCCTTCAGCCAGCCAGCCAGGTTCCCACTGGAGTTGAACGCACAGGTAACAGGGGCCCAGGGTTGGCCACTCTTCCCATGTGGATCATTTTCCTTCAAGACAGGGGCATTGGTCTTTCAAGCAAAACAGCCACCGAGGCGGGGGGTGGGGGGTGGGGTCTCAGATGCCCTTTGTTACTACGGGGTATTGACTTGGTCAATCTTGTAACTTCTCTCACGCCTCCCTGTCAAAGGACTGCACACAAAGTCTGCCTAAGAAGTGGGCTTGATGGGGACACCCCTGGAAAATTCGAGGTTCCCCACTTCCTTATATGTGACTCTCTTAGATGCCCCCTTACCTCCCCCCTCCAACTGTGCATGAAGCTCCAGGTGGTCCTGACCCCCCCACACCCACATCAATGTCCCCCAACAGTGCCCTCACCAGCGTGCGCTCGGTGGTCAGGAGGTGGACCGGGAGCCCCTCACCTTCCTTCCCTTCCTCCTGCTCTGCCGCAGCCTGTGCTCCCAGGATGTCCGGCCCCAGGGCCCAGCCCTCCCGCCCGAAGCCACACGGGTCCCAGCGACCCCCGGAGCCCAAGGCACCCGAGGACTTTCCACCTGAGGCTGTGAGGGAGTATATGGACATCATGGAGGCGCTGGTGGGGCCCGTCCACTCAGCCACAGGCGACTCAGATGCAGAATGGGGAGAGGACGGAAATGAGCTGCAGCAGGAAGAGGACGGCACCTACTCGGACCCGGATCTCTTAAGCTATATCGACAAGCTGTGTTCCCAGGAGGACTTTGTCACCAAAGTAGGCTAGGCCTGGAGACTGGGGTCTGCAAGATGCCAGGGCATGGAACTCTCAGCACCCAAGATCTGGGTTCTGCTCAGGCCGTTGGGACTTAAACTCAGCTCCTTGTTCCTGAGCCTGGTGTTAGGGGAGGTTTACGCAGATGTTTGTGTGTACATGTTCGTGTCTATCTGTGTGTATGCCTTTGTGTCTGTGTTTGTGCCTCTGTATATGTGCTCTTTTGTGTGTGACTGTGTATGTGCATGTTTGCGTGTGTGTGTGTGTGCACGCTAACCATCCCCGCCTTGTGGAGGAGAGTGGGGTGGGTCTCTGCTTTTCACTTTCCCTCCTGGCCTTCTTGTCTCACAGGCCACTCCTGGCCAAGGATGCTCACAGCCTCTTCTTTCTGTTCTAGGTGGAGGCAGTCATTCACCCTGGATTCCTGGCAGATTTGCTTTCCCCAGACCCACAGCTGGATCTCTTGGCCCTAGAGAAGGAGATGGAGCAGGAGGAAGGGCTCACCCCCGAAGAAGTGAGACAGGGGAGGGAGAGGGACACTCAGGGAGCCAGGGGACCCCACGGGAGGGGGACCCCAGGTGATCCAGGGGACAGGGGAACCCAGATGACCCAGGGGAGCCAGAGGAGGGAGGGATCCCCGGTAGAACAGGGGACACAAGGGACACTCAGGAAGACCAGGGCACAGAGGGACCCCAGTGAACAGGGGAGAGGTAGGGCCCCAGAACAGGAGGGCCACATAGCACTGTCCATCCCTCCCCTGCCTGGGACACCTGGCATGGGGAAGGGCCCGTTCTGGGGTGGGTGCAGTGCAGGGTGAAAGGAAGGAGAGGATGGGGAGCCGGGAGGGGAGGGAAGGTCACAAAGCTCGGAATCAGTTGCAGGAGGATGGCAGGACTGCCACAGTGTCTGTATTTGGATTCGAGTCCTGGGGTCGCCCGTCCCCTCCTCCCCCCCAGGGCCATTGTCCCACTGCCCAGTGCTCCTCCTCTCACACGTGTGTGTGGAGCCGTCACTGTCCTCCTCCCTCCTACCAGCTGGTGCAGAAACGACTCCTGGCCTTGAAAGAGGACGACAGTGTGCGGGCAGCCCCGAGTCACAGTGCACCCGGAATGGCCTCAAGTCCTTCTGAGTCCGACGCCGGCCAAGGTGCCCAGAGGCACGACCAAGACCCCCATCTAGGGGTCAGTGATGAAGCCTGCCCACCAGAGATTGATTCTGAGGCTCTTCATAGGCTCATCCAAACAGACACTGCCCTGTGCAGGCCCAAAGTCTTTGTTCCCTCTGGAGGACGTCAGGAGTTCTCTATATTCCGGCCCGTACGGCTCTCCCCTCCCCAGGGTCAAAGGCGCACTGGCCCTCTACTGAGATCCAGGGATGCGTCTGTTCTCAGAAAGGCCTCTCCTCTTTGGGAGGCCCGAGTGCCCAGGGACGGGTCCAGTGAGAACGAGGAGGTGCTCCAAAGCGTCTTCATCGTAGACTCTCAGCATATACTGGTGCCTTTCGGGATGTCCCTCAGTCCTGCACATGTCTCAGCCCTGGCTTCCTCTGGAGGTTGGGGGGCCCAGAGTGCTCCCCAGTCCCCCTCCTCTCAGAGAAGAGGCCTCAGCCCAGCTCCACCAGCCGCTCCCAAGTCGAGGAAGCGGGCTCTGTGTGGACGCCCAGCCGCTGCTGAGAAGCTGCCCATCCCCGGGGCTGGCCTCGGCGTCTCTGGGAGGCCGGCCTCGGCGTCTCTGGGAGGCCAGCCTTGGCTCTGGGGCTGGCTCGCCCCTCACAGCTGAGAAAGAGAAAGCGTGACCCGTTTGACACAAAGAAGCGTGGGAAGAGGAGGAAGAAGCACTGCAGCCAGTAGGGAACAGCTGGGCCGGCCCTCCAGGGCGAGGCCCCAGGGCAGCCCCCTGGGGAGCCTAGGGGCTCCTCCTCCTCCCAGTGCTGATCCTGGATGATGTGGGGGGAAGGGAGGGGGGCAGGACCACCAGGGTGGGGATGGGGAGCGGGATTGTGGGGGGGTTAGGGAGGTGGGTGTGGGAGGAGGACCTTTGGAGTGATGTATGTAAATTGTGAACAAAGATCGTTTTCGTGGGAAATGCTCTCAGGCCACTGTCATCTTGTTGGTGTTGAGCTGCTCCACAGAGAGCGATCCTGAGAGGAAGGAAGGATGAGGGAGGTCACAGGAGCTCTGGGTCTACAGGTGGCCACACCTTTCCTCCACATAGACAAGGACTCCTCAGGCTGCCCCTGGGAACGCACAGCTCTCACTTTCCCCAGGGACCCCCTCATCAGCCCCTTCTCTAACGCCTGCTTGGCTAGGGCCCTTCTGGGGCATCTGTACCGTCTTCTGCATCCCTGAACCTTCTGGGGAGGCAGAGCTGCTCTTGTGCCTTTCAGCCCTCTGGACACTCACCAGTTTCTAGGATGGAGCCTGGAGACAGCCCTTGTCATTATGGAGCTTCTCTCTGCTTTCCTGAAGTGGCCAGACGACGGCACTGGGATGACCCTCCGCTCATCCAGGGTTTCCTGTGTGGGTGGCCTGACCAGAGACGAAAAGTCTTGGCCATGGGGACGGGACTGTCTGCCTCATCGTAGCGGGAGCATCCTCTAGTTCCACTGGGATTATTGCAATGTGGAGAGTGGTGGAGGCAGCTACCTCTTCATCCCAATGAGGATGCAACAAGGGGAATGGGTGTGGGGAGATTCATGGGGCACCCGTTAAAGGTGTGTATAAGGGAAAGGACAGTCGGGCCCCTTTGTGGAACTTGTGGGATCTCTGTGCAGCAGCATCTCGTTCAACTGAGGGAGGAGGACCCATGTGGCTGTGGCCGTGGGGACTGGCGTCCGGGGCCTCCGGGTCTGCAAAGACACCCCAGAGCTACTGTCCCTTCCCTTTGCACCCATGGCTGGACGTGTGTGTGTACTGGTATCAACACTGGTTTGTATCCCCATAGGAAACAGGTCCTCCTAACAAACTATGACCACGTTTCACAAGAACAGCTTGCTCACAGGGGCGGCAGGGGGTGGGAGAGGTGTCTGTGGCCCCAGATCTGAGTGGGAGCTGGGATCCATGCTGAGGAGTGTGGAGGCCTCAGTCACCGTCCTGTGGGTGTCGGCAGAGGCTTCGAATCATCAGAGCAGGGGAAATGACCCCCTCATTAGAGTGAGATGAGCAAACAAGGAGGGGCAGGGGGTAGACCCCCGCTGTCTCCCAGAAGTGCCTCCCCTCCCAGTCCGCTTAGCCTCTGTCACAGCCTGTGCTGGCCCACCTCTGAAGCCCCTTCCTCCTAAAGCACTGAGATGCTCTGATCTTTTATGGACCTGCCCTGGGCCTCACCCCCCCTTCCCTGCTGGCCAAAGGCTCTTCTCCTGCTTCTGACTTCTGATTCCTTCCCCAGGACCCAGGCAGGTGTTAGGACAACAGAGATTCCCTGAACATGACCCCTACACCACCAGCATGCAAAACTGGGGCCGCAGGCTTCCACAGGTGGCATGACTCTCTGCTGGACCCTGCAAAGAGCTTGGAGAAGAAAGGGGCTCATGTCTCTCCACCTCCACAGAATCTGTAGGTAAGCCTCACAAGTCCCCCTCTGTCCAGGTGGGCAGCACATGTGTGCTCCCAGCCCTCCTTGACCCTTTGTGAAAGAAAGTTTTTGCAGCTTAGTAGTCTGATATTAGTCAAGGTGTCTCAGGGCTTGTTCCTTTTGAAGCCCTACAGGAGAATCTGTTTCCTCTCCCTTTCTGTCTTCTAGAGGCTGCCTGCATTCCTTGAAATTAGTCCCTTCTTCCATCTTCAAAGTGCATCACTTTAATCTCTGCTTCCCTCATCACATGGTCTCTCCAACTCTGACTCTTCCTGTGTCCCTCCTACACAGCTCTTTGTGTTTATATATAGCCCACCCAGAAAATTTAGGATAATCTCTTCATCTCAAGATTTTTTACTTAGTCACAGCTGCAAAGTCCATTTTTCCATACAAGGTAACGTGCACATATTGTCATAGGAGGGGTTAAACACGGACGTTTTGGGGGAACCAGAATTTACCCTACTAGAAGGAATCCACAAGAATACCTACCATCAGCATCCACATGAATAACAGACTATGACCAAGTGGAGTTTATTCCAGGGATGCAAGCCTTGTTCAATGGTAAAAACTCATCAATGTAATCTACCAGATTGAGTCTAAAGAGGAAACACGTACTGTTACACCAATTAACACAGAACAGGCACTGAACGAGATTCAACGCCCATTCATATTAAAAGTGCTCAGGAAACTAGGAATAGAAGGTCACTACCTCAACCTAATAAAGAACCTCTACAAAAAACCTACTTCTAACATCACATGAAATGGTGAAAGAATGAATGCTTTTCCCTGAGTTCAAAAACAAGGTTAGAAGGTCCACTCTTATCTTAGTTTTCAACTTAGTACTTTAGATTCTAGTTAGTGTAGTACAGCAAGAAAAGGAAAAAAGAGGCATACATATTAGAAAAGAAGAAATATAACTGTCATTCTTTACAGATGACATAATTGTCTACATAGAAAATTCCAAGGAAGGTATAAGTAGACTCATAATAAATTATAATAGCTTGCTTTAGCAGGATCTCAGAATATAAAATCAATACATAAACATTAATACACAACATTGATCATATTTCCATATACTAGTAACAAACTGAACGACTGAAAACCAAAATTTAAAACATATTAAATAGGTTCCAGTTCAAGATGGCAACATAGGAAGATCCTGAACCCACCTCCTCCCACAAACACACCAAAGCTACAGCTACATATGGAAAAATTTCCTCTGAAGAAAACTAAAAGATGGTGGAGCAACCCCTTCACATCAGGAAAACCAGAGGGAAACCACATCAAAACAGGTAGGAAAGGCTGAGACACAATTTTGCCATGAACCCCATCCTTGGTGTGGAGACACACAATTAGGAAGGAACTCAAAACCTGGAGCTTCTTCCTGAGAGGTGAAGGGTATGGACCCCACATTGGGCACTCCAAATTTTAAGGCTGGCACCTGAGAGATAGACCCTCAAAACATCTGACTTTGAAGACCAACAAGGCACATCCCATGAGACCCACAGGGCTGTGGTGAACTGAGGAACAGCTCTTAAAGGGCCTGTGCACAGACTCACCTGTCCCAGGGCCAAGTGTAGAAGCAGCCCTTTGAAAAGCACTCTGACTTTCTGTGAAAGAGACTCACTTCCCAATTTTAAAGCATTAATCTGAGGAACAGGGGCCTGCTGGAATACTCCCCAGGGACAGAGGCTGGCGGGTGCCATCTTCCTGCTCTCTCTCTGCCTTCATAAAACTGAAAGGTGCCATCTTTCTTCCCCTTTTTCCTTTCCTGCAGGTGACAGCTTTGTGCTCCAGCCAGCTGGCTCCTTCTTCCCTGCTCTTGCTATATATATATATATTTTTTTTTCTTCTTTTCTTTTTTTTCTTTTCCCTCTTTCCCTTTATTCAAATGGTGTCATCTTTGCACTCTTCCCACCGCCTCACTCAGCCAGTAAGCATCATCTTCACACTTTCCTTCTGATGTGCTCCAGAGAGCCAGAATCTCCAAGACAGGAGATCCCATTTTTGTGGCCTCCACTCAGGGGATGCTCCTTGATCACCTGGCTCTGGAGGCCAGGAGGGATTTCTTTTCTGGGTCCCATGGGACTGTAACAATTGGAGAGACAGTTCTGGGCAGGATACCACCCCCAGGATGTACCACTACACATCAGACTGAGACACAGCCCCAGCCTTTACATGAAAAAGGCCTATTTGCTAGTAGGGACAAGACTTAAGAGCAGGCTTCAGGTTCAGCACACATCTAGAGGCTACGGATGTGCTCTCGGGGAAGGTAGGCTGGGGGTGCCATCTCTCCACCCTCACTCTGCCTTACTACAGTTCACTGGTATCTCCCAGAATGGAGCTTGTACACTTATCTGAAGCACTGTTTTCTTGTGACTGCTCCCCAGGGAACACCTTCAGATTGCTTGCTTCTGGGGCGCAGCAGGGCTTCCACTTGCAATCTCACAAGACTAAATACATTTGCATTCTTTAAAAGCTGTTACCAAGTTTTCTGGCTTCCTATCAACCTGAATCTAGGTGCTGCCTGAGATCCTCCACTTTGGGTTGCTCATTTGTCTTGGCACACCCTCAACTGCTGGGATGGTGTGCCAGGTCTATTAAAAATAAACTGCTTAGGGCCTCCCTGGTGGCGCAGTGGTTGAGAGTCCGCCTGCCGATGCAGGGGATACGGGTTCGTGCCCCGGTCTGGGAGGATCCCATATGCCACGGAGCGGCTGGGCCCGTGAGCCATGGCCGCTGAGCCTGCGCATCCGGAGCCTGTGCTCCGCAACGGGAGAGGCCACAACAGTGAGAGGCCCGCGTACCGCAAAAAAAAAAAATAAATAAAAAAAAAAATAAACTGCTTAGACAATCACAAAGGTTTGAGAGGCAACCAAGAGTAGACGGGGTTAAATGACAAGGTTCATCTGTCACACAGCTCTTCAAGACTGGGAGATGTGGCTATTTCACTTAATGCATAGAAACCAACACAGAGAGTCAAGCAAAATGAAGAAAGGGAGGACTATACTCCAAAAAAAGAACAAAATAAAACCTCAGGAAAAAAATCTTAATGAAATGAACATAAGTAATTTACTTGATAAAGAGTTCAAAGTTATGGTCATAAAAATGCTCACTGAACTCAGAAGGAAAATGGATGAAAACAGTGAGAACTTCAACGAAGAAATAGAAGATATAAGAAAGTTCCAAATAGAAGTCACGGAACTGGAGAATGCAATAACTGAACTTAGAAATACAGTAGATGAAGCACAAGAAAGAATAGGTGAACTCAAAGACAGGTCAGAGGAACTCATCCAATCAGAGAATAAGGAAGAAAAAAGAATGAAAATAATGAATATAGCTTAAGGGATTTATGGCACATCAAATGGAATAAAATTCACCTTATAGGAACTCCAGAAGGAGAAGAGAAAAGGGGGCAGAAAACATTTGTAGAAATAATATCTGAAAACTTTTCCTAACCTGGGGAAAGAAACAGACATCCAGATACAGGAAGCCCAGAGAGCTCCAAAGCAGATCAACCTAAAGAGATCCATACCAAGAAATATTAAAATTAAAATGTCAACGTTAAAGATAACAAGGGAATCTTAAAATCACCAAGAGAAATACAACTTGTTATACAACTTGTTATATAACATCAACCTAAAAAGCTTCTACACAGAAAAATAAACAATCAACAAAATGAAAGGGCAAGCTACAGAATGGGAGAAAATATTTGCAAATCATGTACGTGATAAGGTGTTAATATCCAAAATATATAAGGAACTCATACAATGGCTATATCTATATCTATATCTATATATAGATATAGATAGATATAGATTTTCAAACAATTCAATTAAAACTTGGGCAGAAGAACTGAATAAAAAATTTTCCAATGAAGACATCCAGGTCACCAACAGGTTCATGAAAAGATGCTCTACATCACTAATCACCAGGGAAATGCAAATCAAAACTACAACGAGATATCACCTCAAAGAGACTAAGAGGTAACAAATGTTGACAAGGATGCAGAAAAGGAAACCCTTGTGCACTGTTGGTGGGAATGTAAATTGGTACAGCCGCTATGGTAAACAATATGGAGTCTCCTCAAAAAATTAAAAAGAAAACTACCATACATTAGCAATCCTGCTTTGGGTATATATATATCCAAAGAAAATGAAATCACTATTTCAAAGAGATATCTGCACTCGCACGTTCATTGCAGCATTATTCACAATTGCCGAGAGATGCAAACAACCAAAGTGTCCATACATGGATAAATGGATATAGAAGATGTGGTAGGTACATAGATGGAATATTATTCAGCCATGAAAAAGAAGAAAATCCTGCCACTTGCAACAACATTTATGGATCCTTGGGACATTATGATGAGTGAAATAAGTCAGAGAGAGAAAAATAAATACTGTATGATGTAACTAAATTGTAGACTCTAAAACAGCCAAACCCAGAGAAACAGACAATAGAATGGTTGTTGCTAGGGGTTGGGGTTGGGGGAAATGGGGAGATGTTGACCAAAGGGTAAAATATCCAGTTAGCACATGAATTTCTGGGAATCTAATCTACAGCATGGTGATTGCAGTTAACAGAACTGTATTATATACTTGAAAGTTGCTAAGAGAGATCTTAAATGTTCTCACCAAAAAAAATGGTATTTATGCGAGGTAACGGAGGTGTGTTAACTAGCTCCGCTGTGGTAATCATTTCACAACATGTAACATACCAACAGGTTGTACACCTTAAACTTACACAATGCTATATGTCAATTACATCTCAATAAAGTTAGAAAAAATAAAGAAAACAGACTGTTGCACAACAATCAAGCAAAAATACTAGTTTGGGACTGCTTTTTCTTGAATTTAGTCATTGTTCCTTCTTGAATCTGTTTTCTATCACATGATAGCAGACTCATACAGGCAGCTTACTTCTGATCAGGCGCAGCCAAAGAGAAGCAACTGATGGTATATGGGAGTTTAGGGATAAGCTATGAGATTTCTCCCTTTCTTCCTCTACTTTGTGAAGATTCTCCAGCAGCAACTGTGTAACTTCCACGGCTCCAACTCCAATGAGACAGAACTGGTATGGTCTGACATTGATGATCATTTAACCTGGCCCTGGACGCCTTTACAACCCTCTCCTTAACTTTGCCTTTCCAGCATAGGGGTACAAGTAAATTCCTGTTCCTACTAATCACTCCATTATCTAGGTGGCCCTTCTTTACTTCTCAGAAGTTTCATCACTGGTGTTCTTAATACCCTGTATTAAATTTATTTGCAAAGACTTGAAACAATTTCTATTTTATTTGTTATGGGCAAATACAGTCTAATAAAATTTCCAAATATTAAAAAAATTAGAAGACATGAAATCTCAAAATGGGGAAATGTTAGCCACGTTTAGGAAGAAAATGTACTAATATTATTGGAGGAGAGAATTCAGGAATTGGAAGATAACACTAATGAGTTTGGAAGGTATAAGACTGTGGAGAAGTTTGAATGGTGGGCTTCATGCCACAGGAAATAGGGAGTGATTCAAAGTTCTATAAAGATTGTGCTCACTTCAGCAGCACATACACAAAGTTTTATAAGATTAATCTGAAAGTGGTAGGCAGTTTGGAGTATGCGATGGAGTGATGTCAAAGAAAAATTGCACCGGATGGTTAAACAGGCAAGGAGTACTTTACTCAAGATGATTCTGTAATAGGGGAGAGAGACTGAACTCCGTTCTGCTGAAACAAAAGGCATGGAAGTTTTTAGATGCCAGGATGAGCTGTAGGAAAAATAGTAGAGGATGCTGGGGAAGAGGTTGGTCAATATAATTAGACCATCTCTGTTTGCTTTGGCTCTTATCAAAGTTAGGTTCCTATACTCCCCACAGAGACTGGGAACTAGGGGCAATACCTTTCTTGAAGGTTATATTTCAAAGAGCTGACTCCCAGGTCCTTGAGAAAGACATTTCTGGGTTGGAAAATTATCAAGTGACTAGGAGAAAATTTACATCTCAAAGGGGCAGAGAAAGAATTTATAATTTCAAGCTTCTTAAAGTAAATGTTTTCAGAAAAGGGAGGTTAGGGGCCTATGGTAAAGAAAAATCCTGTCTGAAGTTTAGCCAAACTGAGGGACACATTAAGGCCATCTTGATCAGTAGTTAAAATTAGCATTATCTTCAGGAAGATTATTTTATAAAGAAAAGCAATGCTTTAGGAACTTTCTCAGAAGAATCAAAAGTAACTGTCTGCTAGTTAGATACAGGTCAGGAATAATGAGAAAGGGCAGTTACAAAGTAAACTCAACTAATGTTCTCTGTGTTGTAGCTTTAATAAAGATGAAATAAGTAGAAAAAAAATAATCCATTGGTACATGGTGAGAGCCAATTGGATGAATTGCCCAATTAGAAATACTTCTTTATTTTCTTGTCATTATCAGTCAAGGATTAACAAACCTAATTTTATTAGATATACTTCTGTCTAGGGATTGAGAAATATCAATTATTTAAACTAATCACTACTTTATTTCTGTGAGATTTTAAAAAATATACTTTGGGGAAAAGTAATGGAAGAGTGATATAGCACTAAAACATTGAAGTGAATGACATAATAAGATCCTATCTTTCTCAATTTAAGGAGAAAAAAAGGGAGGGCAAAAGAAATGGGCAGAAAGTAAGCTTACCTACCAGTCATTGTGTCAAGTGTTTTCATATATTTCTCTAATTTAATACTCACAGAACAATGAGACATAAGGAAGATATTTATCCCATTCCATAGATGAAACTCTATTTACAAAGTAATATATCAACCATTTGTAGAGCTGACCCTTGAATTTAAGGCCTTACGTCTGTGGAAATGCAAGAGCCAAACCCTGCTAATACAAGGTGCTTAGAAGAGGTAGACTTTAGTGAGCAGGAAAATCAGAGCACGCATGAACTGATGACAAGTTTTGCTGATCTAGCAGCTTTGTGAGATTTGTCTAGATTCAAAGGCCCTTGCTCTACTAAACCATCAAATTAGAGGTGGTCTCCTTCTGAAACAACCAATATTTGCAGAGCTATTCAGACTTTGGGTCATGGTATTTTTTCAAGGATTAACTATTATCACTGGCTTTTCAAATTTTAACTTTAGAAAGTCCTTGCTTTTGTTGGAAGCAATGTTACATTTTGATGCAGTTGTTTGCAGGGATGAAACTTGGTCGCCCTCTGGAGGCTATTCTCAGGTACGACTAGCATACCTTAATTTTGAGAAAGAAGTCAGGTCTTAACAATTTAACAAGTCATTTTAAATGTGTGGAAATTATGTATATACATTATACTTTTTTAGAAGTTACAAAACATTGAGTTCAAAATGCTCAAAATATTTTAAAATGCTGAATTAAACGATTTATGGCATAGCATGTTTTGAATTCCTGTTCTCCCTTTGGAAATGGAGATGGTCATCATTCTCCTTTTATCACGCAATATCTATACTGGGACTAAAACCGTTATTTTTTCCTCCCCTATTATAGGAACACATGGGCAATTAGTTCTATAAAATGAATAATAAAACATATGACACAATACTATACACTCAATTACTACCAAGATCTTCCATTTTAAGTTTTAAAAAAAAATCTCTAAATTTCCAATTAAAAAAATTTTTTTTCTTTCTCTCAGAGATAAAACATCAGAGCTTACAAGAACCCTTAAAAACAGAATGGCTCAAAGGATAAAAATGTTTTGCTCCCTAGTTCATTCTTGTTCAGTTTTCTTGTAGAAGGTGTATTATACCAGTTAGTGTAAATTATACAAGCAAACTTCTTGCCATATATTGGTGACAGCTTTTCTACATAAAGTAAGCAGTTAAGGGGCTTCCCTGGTGGCGCAGTGGTTAAGAATCCACCTGCCAATGCAGGGGACACGGGTTCCAGCCCTGGTTCCCGAAGATCCCACATGCCGTGGAGCAACTAAGCCCATGTGCCACAACTACTGAGCCTGCGCTCTAGAGCCCATGCGCCACAACTACTGAAGCCCGTGCACCTAGAGCCCATGCTCCGCAACGAGAAGCCACCGTGATGAGAAGCCCGCACACTGCAACAAAGAGTAGCCCCCACTCTCCGCAACTAGAGAAAGCTCGCGTGCAGCAACGAAGACCCAACACAGAGCCAAAAATAATAAATAAATAAATTTTTTTAAAAAAGTAAGCAGTTATGAGCTGCTATAAACCTACTGTTTCTTTACTTGATTTAAATGAATTTAATTCTTTAAATAACTGAGCAAGTAGAGAATTTAGACTCAGCCATTATTCGAGGTACCTTATACAACCAAAGTGGTATAAAAACCCTGTAACATGAAAGTGTTGTGGAGGTCCTTCTGGTCTTCTGAGACCGGGACACCTGTACCTTTATGTCCCATTTATAAATGCTCCTCTATAATGTTTGGGATGCTGAAATATTTGATGAGATAGATACCTCATGCCTATTACATGCCTTCCCTATATCTCTCTCAACTACATCCCTCTAATGAGTTGGTGCAGCTCCAAGGCTCTATCCAGTAACAAGGTAGTGTCAGGCAGTGCTTGTTGTACTCACTGGCTTTTAATCCTCCAACTGCCTTGTAATCTCCTCCTTCACACCTTGAGGCTTAGAAATGGCATATTTCCTGAGGAAGAGGTTTCTAGGGAGTCCTGTATACTTGCTTGAAATGGGGACAGAAGGATGGAGGAACAGAAGGGAAGATACACGGAAGATGAACGGATTTTTTTTAATATAAATTTTTCTGCCATAAAAACTATAGGTACCAAGCAAAGCAATCAGGGAAATATATATTCATGCATTAATTTACCACTTACAACGATGAGTAGATAGAGGACATTAGATAGATTAAGGAAGTATCTAGGAGGTAAAATGGATAAGATTGATAATGGATAGGATATAGTGGCTGATGCGAGAGGTTGAACTCAAAGATTATTGTTAGGTGCCTGGTTTATACAACTGGGTGAATGGTGTCACTACACACTAAGACAAATGAAAATGAAGGAGGAGAGATTCAGCAGTTTAGGGAGACCATGAGTATTTAGCTTTATGTATATTTTAAATGAACAGATTTAGATGTTAATTAGGCAACTGGATTTACAGAATTCAGATTAGAGGTCTCAGGTACACAAATGTCCAAACTTGATGGAGTTGGTAACTGAAGCTGTGTGTTTCTGTGAAATCATATTATGAGTTCCAGAGTGAGAGGACATAATGGCCTAAAACTGAATTTTGAAGAATTTCAACATTTAATGTCTGAGGAGAAGGATACGTACCTGCAAAGAAGATAGAGAATGAACTGCCGCAGAGATGAGAAGAAAACCAGAGGAGTTTTTGGGTCAAGGAAAATCAAGTCTCAAAGACAGAAGCAAATCCTACTTACAGGTCAAGTAACTAGGAGATAAAATTTTCACATCGCATCCATGGATTTGGAAATAGTTTATGAAGTACCTTTTTATTGGAGTAATAAAAGATGGATTCTATTGGGAGTGGGTTGAAGCATGAGAAGGAAGTCATAAAATGAAGATATCAAATATAGATAAACATTTTTAAACAGCTTTATGGAGGTATAACTGATGCACAAAAAAATGGCACATGCTTAATGTATACTATTTGATGAGTTTGGACATATGCATAAACCCATGAGACAATTAACACAATCAAGGTAATAGACATATCTGTCCCCTCCAAAAGCTTCCTTGTGTCCCATTTTTTCTGTGTGTGGTAAGAACACTTAACATGAAATTGACCCTCTTAACTAATTTTAAGTGCTTAACACTATTGTTAACTATAGACACTATTTGTACAGCAGATTTCTCAAATTTATTCATCTTGTATAACTGAAAATTCATACCTGTTGAACAACAGCTCCCCATTTCTCCCTTTCCCCAGCCCCTGGCAACCAACATTCTATTCTCTGCTTCCATGAGTCTGATTATTTTAGATACCTCATATAAATGGAATTATGCAGTATTTGTCCTTCTGTGACTGGCTTATTTACTTAGCGTATTGTCCTCCAGGTTCATCCCTGTTGCCACAATGGTAGAACCCCCTTCTTCTTTTAAAGTTGAAAATATTCCATTGTAAATATATACTACATGCTTTGAACCATTCATCTGTTGATGAACATTTTGGGAAAAGCTTCTTGACACTGATCTTGGCAATGATTTATTGGCTATGACACCAAAAGCACAGACCACAGAAGCAAAAATAGACAAGTAGAACTACATCAAAATAAAAAGCTCCTGCACAGCAAAGGAAACAACCAACAGAATGGAAAGGTAACCAATGGAATGGGAGAAAATATTTGCAAATCATATATCTGGTAAGGGGTAAATATCCAAAATTTATAAGGAATTCCCACAACTAAGTAGCAAATAAACCAAACAACTCCATCAAGAAATGGGCAAAGAACTTGAATATACATTTTCCAAAGAACACATATGAACGGCCAAAATGTATATGAAAAGGTACTCAGCATCGCTAATCATCAGGGCAATGCAAATCAAAATCACGAAGAGATATCACCTCACACCTGTTAGGATGCTTAGTTTCAAAAATATAAAGGTAACAAGTACTGGGGAGAATATGGAGAAATTGGATCTCTTGTACACTGTTGGTGGGAATACAAAATGGTATATAGTCACTATGGAAAACAGTATGGAGGCTTCTCGAAAAATTAAAAATAGAACTATCATATGATTTAGCAATCCCACTTCTGAATGGATATATGTATATATATATGTATATATATGTGTGTGTGTGTGTGTATATATATGTATAAGAGAACTGAAATCAGGATCTCAAAAAGATTGCACTCTCATGTTCATTGAAGCATTATTCACAATTGCCAAGATATAGAAAAACATTTTCAAGAATTATCTTAAAAACTGTGCCTTTGAAGAAGAGATAGTGTGGTAATTAGTAACAGAAGTCAGGTGGAGAAAGGTGAGTTTGGTTTTGCTTTTCTTTTTTGCTTTACTCTTCTTTATTATTTTTCCCAATTTGGAAGATTTTAGAATGTTTAAAAAAGATAGTGGAAAAGATCCAGATTAGAGAAGGTATTGAACAAAATAAGGATCCTTAGAGAGTGCAAGGTGATGCAATCCAAATCAGGAGTAAGGGAATTGGGTTTAGTAGGAATAGAGCTTCTGTTCTGTTAAACCAAAGGAGATAAAGATGGCAGCAGATGTAGTAACTCTATTATGTTAATTAACAGGAAAGTTCTCCTAATGTTTTTTCTTTTCTTTTCTGTGAATTAAGAGATTATCTCCTGATATTATAGCAAATGGTGGGGACATGCCATTTAAGAATAGTGCAATAGCTGAATCACTTTGTTATGCAGCAGAAACTAACACAACATTGTAACGCAATTATGCTCCAATAAAGATTTAAAAAAAAAAAGAATAGTGCAGAAAGAGAGAACAAAGTGTAAAGAGTGGGAAATGATGGGTCCAGATTAATGTAGCAGAATTAAAGGGCAATATTAAAGGACCTTTTAGGTTAGTGATCATGAATTTATAAAGGAAACAATCTAAACTATTATACACTTTACTTGGGAAGACTTTGAAAGCTGGAGATCAAGAAAAGAGAAAGCAATGGTTTGGGTTGATCCAGCATAATTAAAAGACACTGGAACAGGGCTAGGGACAAACACACTAGTAGATAATGGACATTGGAATGTAAGAGAGTAAGGAGAGATACAAAGGCAGTATCAGGAGAAAGCAAGGGAGTAAACAGACTTGCGTCAAAGTACTATCATAGTGGTGGGGTATTTGAACAAGTGAACTGGAATGTGAGAAGTTATTGTAAAGGGATGGCATATTTGTGTGAATAATTTTTAAAGACTATTTCTCTTTTTCCAGCTCTGATTTTTATTTTAGAGGACTGACTCCTGAAAACTCGGTTTCCCAGGATTCACTGACAACTAGCTTCCAATTAATTTTGAGTAAAGGAAGGACTGGTGAGAGTTTGGAGGAAGGGGATAGGGGAGAACCCAGAATGCCCTCTTTCTTTGAGTTGTACATACAACTGAGGCTTCGTCTCCCTCATGCGTCCAATTCCTGCTCAAGGGCTTCTCCCTCCATGTTCCCAGCACCCACCAGCAGTCTCTACATTCATTCCAGTTCTGCTTAGGGGATTCAGTCCTTCCAAACTCTAGGTTGCCTTCCTATTTCATTTGACTCCAGCTTTTATAACTTTTGAAACAAGCTCCTTTTATTAAAATCTACTTTCTAAACTTCCTGAAGCAGATTTCCTGTCCTGCATGAGTAATCCCAGGAAAAAGATGCTCAAGATGGGACTCTGGAATAAGGTTTTGAGCTTGAATGTAATAGTGACTCCATTGCCAATGCAAAGACAAGTGCTTCTTCCGAGTAGTGGAAGCAATAAATAAATTACCAGCAATATTTGCTTTGAACATATTGCCAGTTGAAGACAATACTTTTACATCTCAAGTGGCAGCGGATTTTGTCTATTACAGCAGTAATACCTACAAGCACCATGGGGACCATTAGCTGCTTCTTATAGCACCAGAGAGCTTACAAAATGAAAATGTTTACACTTAATGTTAAAAGGTGTTAGGTGTTTAAGCTCTCAGATCGAGGCATGGGAAGACACAGAGAGCCACACTGAGGGCCTTAAAATTTTCTCATGTCTTAGAGCCACACAGCAGACATGGCTGAGGATCAAGTTTCAAATCTAAAAGTGTGGGTTGCAGAATTAAAATGCAAGTTCAACGTACATCTGTGCTAAGCCTCACAGATTAATATCAGGACATTGATCAGGAAGAGTTGGGTATTAAGATAAGGATATATTGAGTATTTAGGATAAGTGCAGGTAGGCAGACTCAGATTCATATGAAAATTTTTAACCCAAATCTTCCTGTGGTTTCCTCGCCAAAGGAAGCCACCCTTCTTCCTCCCCATTTGAGGAAACTAACTTTCCCTTACTTACTTAACATATCTCTAAAGACCTCATCTAAATAGGTTAGTTTTCAAGGAAATTTCTACTTTTCTCAAGACCCACCCACATCAGCACTTATTGCATCCTAATAACTACAGTCAGATTCTACCAGGCCCCAGTAGGCAAGTATAATGTCCACCCTGGTAGGAGTTAGCATATACATCAAAAGAAATGCTATATCCTGCTAACGTGTATCAGCAGAAACCTGTAGAATGTGTGTGTGGCATATGTTTTTTTGGGGGTTTTTTTGTTTGTTTTTTTGCGGTACGCGGGCCTCTCACTGTTGTGGCCTCTCCCGTTGTGGAGCACAGGCTCCGGACACGCAGGCTCAGTGGCCATGGCTCACGGGCCCAGCCGCTCCGCGGCATGTGGGATCCTCCTGGACCGGGGCACGAATCCGTGTCCCCTGCATTGGCAGGTGGACTCTCAACCACTGTGCCACCAGGGAAGCCCTGGCATATATTTTATAAGTGTTAGACTGAGAAAGATCGAATATAAAGTTGCAAGGGGTTGAATTTATTATAAAGACGTTACCTGAGATTCAAAGTGTTAGCTCTAGCTGATAGAATTGGCTCTAATCGTTGGCCTGTTTGGCTGACTGAAACATAGATTCAATAGTCAGCAACATTCAAAGAGGGCAAGATGCCATAATTTATCTGACAGAATGTAGACAAAGGAATCCATGTACTTAAAATGAGAATGTTGGAGTGGATTAATTATGTAAAACCCACTCAACTATCCCATAGTTATGCCCCCTCAGAGGTCACCGATAACATTCTTCTTCAAGACATTAAGACATTCTTTGATGAGAGAAATACAAGCATCCTTTTAAACCTCTGTGGCATCTGTCTTCTGTGGGCTAAAGATGACAATGCGGGATAGCACCAATGAAATGGCCCCCGTGCTTTTTAACAGGAACATTGGGTTACAAAGTAGCAGAGGTTAAGTGGTAGCATTTAACATGAGAAACAAGGTGAGTGCAATTATCATAAAGGTCAGCAGGGCAGAGTGGCAGTATTTTGACCCAAAGTGACTTCCAGCAGTAACAGATTAATCACATTTACACTGGGAATTACATTGATGAGCAGGCTTGAACTGTATAAATGAAAATAAAATTCAAGCACAATGAGCAGAAACCTGCATTGATTTTCCAGGAATGAAAATTACAGCCTCGCCCAGACCTAAACCAGAGATCAGGTGGCTACAATAGCTTCAGGAACTTTGCTGCAACACTGTCAAAAGTATAGAGTGTGATTATTTTCTTCCTCCAGGTCTACCTCAAAGGGGTTTACAATTTTCCAGGGGGAATGTTTAGAAAGAAAAGTGGAAAACTCAGAATTTTTCAGAGATTATTAAGATAAATTTACACACCTGAGGTTCCAAAACATCACTGTGGTCTTCAGGTCATAATAGGGCTTATGGAAGCCATGTGATAATTGGAATTTTGACACAAGTTCACCTCACTAGAAATCTTGTGCAGTGACCTACACTATATTTCCCCATATCTGAATGTATTTTTGGAGTACACATACTTGGAAAATGACAGAACTCTCAACCAAGGTCAGTGAGTGCTATTAAGAACGGCTACTGCCTGACATCCATTAGGATAGCTATTATTAAAAACAATAATAAAGAACAAGTATTCGCATGGATGTGTAGAAATCTGAACCCTTCTACATCGCAGTTCCTCAAAAAATTAAACAGAACTACCATACGATCTAGCTATTCTACTTCAGAGTATATATCCAAAGGAATTAAAAGCAGGGACTTGAACAGATGTTTGTAATTTCACCTTCTTAGCAGCATTATTCACAATAGCCAAAAGATGGAAACAACCTAAATGTCCATCAACAGAGGAATGGATAAACAAAATGTAGTATATACATACAATGGAATATTAATGACCCTAAAAAGGTAAAAAATTCTGACACACACTACGATACGGATGAACTTTGAAGACATTATGCTAAATGAAATAAGCCAGAACCGAAAACACAAATACTGTGATTCCAGTCATATGAGGTACTACAGTAGTCAGATTTATATAGACAGATAATAGAATGGTGATTGCCAGGGTCTGGGTGCAGTGATGAATGGAGAGGTGTTGTTTCATGGGTACAGAGTTTCAGTTTGGGAAGATGAAAAAAGTCCTGGAGATGAATGGTAATGATGGTTGCACAACAACGTGAATGTACTTAATGCCACTAAATGGTACACCTACACATGGTTAAGATGGTCACTTTTATGTCATGCATATTTTGCCACAACTGGAAAAAAAATACATAGGAAGGGCCAAGTGGAAACTCCTGGAACTGTCCCTACATGAAAACGATACCAAAAAATAGCAATAGCACATATCTGGGGAATTTGCAGAGACTAAAATAACCATGCAGATGGGAATCTCCATCACCCGCCCCATTTAAATAATCTGTTTGGCCTGTAAAAAAGGCAAATAAGTCATGGACAATGATTGTTGATTATCATAATATAATGAGGTACTAATTCTAATCAAAGCTGCTGGATTTTATGGGCCTTTTTTTTCTGGAACAAATCAAAACATCTCTAACTCCTGATACACAGCTATTGATCTGGCGAATAGTTGTCTCCACATCAAACAGCAAAGGTAACGGAGCAGTTCACTTCTATCTGACAGAGACAGAAGTACACTCAAACTTTGTCTTACTTGAGTGCTATGCCAAGTCTCCCGATGTCTATAATATTATAGTCCATAGGGAGATTAGTCATCTGGATATCACAAAAGCATTATGATAGTCCCTTGTATTGATGAGTTTATGGTGATTGGACATGAGAAAAAGTAGGAGGTACTCAAGTTGTGTCAGTAAGATACATAGATGTCAAAGAGTGGGAAATAAACTCCATGAAAACTTAGGATGTCAAATATATCACAGCCTAAGTATGATAATGCACACAAACAGAAACCAACCTCCAGAAAGCACTGAAGATCATGTTGATTTGTTTTAAAGATGCAGGCAGCACACAGCTAGGATTCCGAAAGATTTGTTACACACTCCCTTTCCTAAATCCCATTCCTGATAGTGACTGCTCTTTCCTTTTACCTCTTCTCTCCTGTCCTCACCCTTCCTTTATTGTTCCCTATCCTTCTTACCCCTTTGCCCTCTTTCATTCTTCCTCATAGAGAATAGCCTGGGCTATTATTTGTATTCTTTACATTCTTTATATCTCTCTCCCGTCCACCCCCCACCTCAACAAAGGCCTTGTACCAATTAAGAAAGTAAACATTTCAAGTCTTCAGAGTATTGACAGGAGAAAGGTTATGGGGAAATAGCAAATCCTGACAATTTAAATATTCTCTATGTATCACATAAGTATATTTATTGTAAATAAATTCATACATGCAATAATAGTACAAATAGAAAATATTCACAAGCTACCAGACTGCCAAATTCTGCATGAGATACAAAATCACATACCTATACTATCTGCTTTTCAATTTATAATTAAAACCATGTTACCTCAGAATTTTAAAAATAGCATTTGGATAATTATAAAAAAAATTATAACTACATTAAAATTTTAAATTTCTGCACTTTTAAAGACACCATTAGAAAATGAAAGGGCAAGCCACAGATTGGAGAAAATATTCATGAGATATAGATATAGATATAGATATATACATAACATAGACTGGCATCCAGGATATGTAAGATGACCTTACAACTCAATAGTGAAGTAGTATTTGGGGGAAATACTACTTCAGAATTATAAGAAACAAATATTTGTGTTTAAGCCACCCAGCCTATAGTATTTTTTATTGAGATATAGTTGAAATATAACATTATGTAAGTGCAAGGTGTACACTTGTGGGTTTGGTACATTTGTATATTGCAGTATGATTACCACCAGTACCATTAGCTAACACCTCTATCATGTCACACAATTATCATTTCTTTTTTTGTGGTGAGAATAATTATGATCTAGTCTCTTAGCGACTTTGAAGTTTATAGTACAGTATTGTTGACTGTAATCACTATGTTGTGCATTAAATCTCCAGGGCTTATTTATCTATCAATACCAGTTGCAAGTTTATATCATTTGACCAACATTTTTCCAATTTCCCCACCCCCAGCCCCTGGAAACCACCATTCTACTCTTTGCTTTTATGACTTCGGCTTTTTTAGATTCCATATATAAGTGATATAAGACAGAAAAAGACCGTCTATGGTATTTTTGTCATAGCAGACCAAACAAAGGAGTATTTGGGAGATGCCATATCATGTAAGCTTTTTAGTCAATGGTGAGAAATATTGATTTTATTCAATTACAATAGGATAGTGCAATGCAGAGTTGGGTTTGGAGGCTTAAACATGGGAGAAAAATGATCTAATTTAATTTTTAAAGATTATCTATGGGGGGAGGGCTTCCCTGGTGGCACAGTGGTTGAGAGTCCGCCTGCCGATGCAGGGGACACGGGTTCGTGTCCCAGTCCGGGAAGATCCCACATGCCGCGGAGTGGCTGGGCCTGCGAGCCATGGCCGCTGAGCCTGCGCATCCGGAGCCTGTGCTCTGCAACGGGAGAGGCCACAGCAGTGAGAGGCCCGTGTACCACAAAAAAAAAAAAAAAAAGATTATCTATGGGGAGTTTCCTATAGACAAGTAAACAAGGATTCAAGAAAAAAGTTTAGAAGGCCCTTTTTAAGAGTCCAGGTAACGGACAGCAGATTAAGGTGGTAAAAATAGAAAAACATTAACTAGCAATTAACTGAGAAATAGATTTTCAGGAACTAACCCCCACACATTTAGATAATTCATCTGAAATATGCTATTTGAAAATATAGCTTCTTAGGATGCATCATACCTCTGAAGGAAACGCTAAAATACCAATGGATTGATAGTCCAAGCAATGAAGATTTACTGAGTGTGTGTGTGTGTGTGTGTGTGTGTGTGTGTGTTCCTCAACTGTCCTAGGTTCAAGGAAAGGCAAATAGAAATAAAACCTTCATGTTGGAATACTGTCCCACAGTGAGTAAAGGTATCATGTACTTTTAAAATTGTATCTATTTAAACAAAGCCTAATGTAATGGGAAAAATAAACTAGACCTGGAATCAAAAGACCTGAGTTTGAATCGCAGCTTGATTAATTACCAGAATATTAAGTTCGGGCAAGTTGTCCACGTTTGATCAATTTCAGGTTCCTTATTTACAAAATGGTAGGCTGGATGCAGTGATCACTAGGCTCCCTTCTTGCATGAGATTTTGTTATTCTACAACACCATATTGGTATTCTCATTAAACTGAATTTCAAGTGTTTCGTCAAGAAGAGGCTCGGGCTTCCCTGGTGGTGCAGTGGTTGAGAATCTGCCTAGTAATGCAGGGGACACGGGTTCGAGCCCTGGTCTGGGAGGATCCCACATGCCGCGGAGCAACTAGTCCCGTGAGCCACATCTACTGAGCCTGCGCATCTGGAGCCTGTGCTCCGCAAAGAGAGGCCGCGATAGTGAGAGGCCCGCGCACCGCGATGAAGAGTGGCCCCCGCTTGCCACAACTAGAGAAAGCCCTTGCACAGAAACGAAGACCTAACACAGCAAAAATAAATAAATAAATTACTAAACTCCTACCCCCAACATCTTAAAAAAAAAAAAAAGAAGAGGCTCATTCACTTCTTTTATGTCAAATTTAATAATAATGTAAGCCCTCATCCCATCAGGCAAAGAAGAAACTACCATTTGTCATCATTCAAGAATCCATTTCTTTCGTTAGGTCACATGAACATTCTAGAGGCTTAAAATAACCCTAGAAAGTGTGGTAGAGGCTCTGTATTTGGGCCTTAAACAAAAGATACATCTTGTTGAACTTTCATGGTGGCTTTAAATCTGCTGACTCTACTGCTTCACTGATAAACTGGAATAACAGGAAAGTTGGTGCCTGAACCCATATTACTTGCATGAAGTGCATAACCACTGTTTCTGAAATCTTTCTGTACCTCTGGAGACATGCCCTATTTTCACATTGCCATAGTGAATGTTTAAGTTTTCTGCTACATGAAGATATGTCCCTCTCTCCAGCCTCGGGGACATCTATCCCTCTTCCTTTGGAGTCTCAATGGCTCTCCTCTGTTTCCTCTCTCTCTCTCTCACCTAACATTATTCTTTCAAAGTATTTGTGCTTTTCAAAGAACAAAGGAAAATCGGTCAATTCCAGGAAACACCAGCTTTTCACCCTAACACAAATCTCCCCTGAAGTAATTAACAGCAAAGGTTGACTACCATCTTGAAGTGGTGGTAATAGAGTTATTGGGGAAAACAAACACAAATTAAAGCTTCAATAAATTATACTGCCATAACTACAAATAATTAGCTCTTCAAGAAAACAGATTTATATATCGACAAAATCCTTGTTTTGGAGCCTCCTCACCAAATAGCCTTAGTCTTTAGGGGAACAATCAATGATCTGAAATCTATCCCTCACCAAGCATACTTTGAAAACTTCATTCTACTATACAGCTCATTAGATCGAACTTGCAATAAATCTTAACAGACTCAGAGAAGAAAATGTTTACTTCAAGTGGTAAATTTTTCAAAACTTCACGTGGAGCCTGACGGGTATTTCCAAAGATCTGATTCCTGCATTTCGCTTCAGATCATCCCCAATCATTAGAGAGATCTCTATCCAAAAGGTATGTGAATCTTCTATGTTCATGTTGCCATATGTGACTACATATATATTCTTATTTAACACACACAAAAACTCATGTACACACTGATGCAGCCCAGGCTACCGCAGGCCCGGTGAAGACGGCGTGCTGCAACTCTCACTCGGGCTGCTCTGTGACCCTCTTAAACACTCGGGCAGGAATGGCGCCGCTTTACAACTCGGCCCCCTTCACTTGTAAAGTGGGAATGTTACTGCTAGCCTCCCTCCAGGGTGGGCTTCATAATCACGGGCCGGGCTCAGCACAGAGAAAGGCTGGAAAAATCCCTTTAACCAAAAGATGCCAAGACTTTCAGACCAGCCTGAATCTCAGGCCTGAAATGTAGGAAATTTTAAGAGGTGAGCCCTGCTGGTTACACCATTGGACTTCTCTGGTCCAATCAGCCTTCCCTAAAAGCTCCGTGGGAGGGGATCCATGGAGGGATGGAAGGGCTACCTTAAGAACCCCCATGTCCAATTTGAAAGTTTCTTTTTCCAAACTAGGTCCATCCACCCTTCCCCCAACCCCGGAGCCTTTTAGGGCAAAGATCTCAATTCCCCTCAGCTAAGGCCCCCCAAGACCTTACGCTAGTGTGACCTTACCCAGGCCAGTAATAACCCTGAAGGACACCCACCCCGACTGCCCAAGATGCCCATGGCCATCAGCTATGGGGTAGAGGCTCCGTGTCACTTGGAGCTTCTCAAAGACTGTTCTAACCACGACCCACAGGAGGATGACCCTTGAGGGCAAAGGAGATGGGGAGATAAATAGATACACGGGGATCCTAACCATCAGGCTTTGCCATCATTGCTACTTTTGGCCCTTCTAAAAGTGGGAAGCCATGTGCCCTTGGTCACCCAGTCTAAGCAAGATGTGAACGTGGTCCCTGCAGCATGGTCCTATGACTCACAGCACATATATCCCAAATTCATTATGGTTGTACCATAGCATCACCTCACAGAAGCATCACCACAGCAACATTTACAAGTCACTGTGGCAACAAAGCACCCTCACCACTGTTGAGCCATGCCCAGTGAGGCCTAAACAAGGTGAGAGGGTTCTGAGTTGATGGAAGGCTCCCCAGGATTAAAATCCCCTTCTCTGTAGCTTAAGTATAATAGCACCTCCAGTCAGGGCTAACCTTGTTCAAAGTTACACCCGCTACACAAGGAGTGCAGGGGATCTCTGTTCCAAAGTAGTTTACAAACGTGCAGGTGCTCAGCTGGAAGAGAAGTTCCCTGAGCAAAGAAGTTTCATGAAGCCCCTTGACTGAGCCTTCCCCCAGCTCCTGGCCAGGCACTGCCACTGAGCAGGACCTAGGCCTGTCCCAGCCAAGTGGTTCGCAAGGGAGATGGTTACTCCAAGTTTGAGAAGGAAGGGACCAATGCCTCCTTGCCCCGCCCCATCTTCAAATGCCACTGAGGGTTCCTAGTGATGAACTTCCAAGTCAGAGGAACCTCCAAACTCATTTGGTGAACTTCCAAAATAAAATTTCACTCAGCCACCCATGTGATCATAAAGAATAAATGAGTATCTCAGCCACTGTGTATTCAAGTTAATTTCTTTTTTAAACAAGCCCCTAGCAACAAGATGCACCCGCACCAGGACAACCAGGGCTGCGCAAACAGCACCCATCACCTTAGAAGCTCCTGGGCCCTCCATGGGTAGAGGCTGCCTCAGAAGGGGGAAGGCATCTTGAAGGTGTCCTGGACCCTCTCTGAGACCCCTGGCCGACCCAAATCCTCGCCCCAGCTCCCATGTGCTCACAGCTCGGCTCTCGGCCACACCGACACCCATGAGAAGGACCTGAGCCCATATCAGCTCAAGACGTGATGGCCCAAGAACAAGAAGGCCCATTCATATCCAGCTGAATGGAATGAACACCTGCTGGGCCTTGGACGTGGAGGCCGCAGTAAGAACAGTGGCCCCTTCAGGTGACCTTTCCTGACCAGCTATTCACAAACCCCACGTCTCTACAAGACAGAGGGTGGGTGGGGAACCCACCTCCGTTGCCCCAACCTTTCAAACGGAGCCCCTCACCTTCCCCAACCCTTCTCCTGCCCTCCCATGGTGGCCATTCATGGCTCACTGGGCCATGTCCCGGGTGCTCCAGGAAGAGACCCGTCGGTCGGTCTGAGATTGGAGGCAGGCGGTGGGGGGAGGGGGCTTTCGGAATCATCTGGGGCTCAGACCCTGCTCCCCATCAGCCACACCGAGTTCTCGTCTCCACGCTCAGCAGGAAAGACTGGGAAGGACGCACACAAACGTCTCTGGGAAGAAGGGCAGGTGAGGCCACTGAGACGTGAAGGGCAGCGGCCACCCTGGGTTTGGCCACGTTGCTGGAGAAAAGGGCGAGAAGACTCGAGGCAGGTTAACTGCCCGCTCCCTTCCTCCAGCCTCCCTCACCGTCCACCCACAACAGGCAGATCCCCTCCTCAGAAAAGTGCATCCCCGTGAACTTGGCGTTGCCCACTTTTATCACATCTCTCGGAGAAACTTCCCCAAGAGCTGAGTTATGAGGCCACTCGGGAGGGTAAGGGCTGCGTGTCAGCTGTGAGCACAGGCAAGGAGGGAGGCCTTCTTGCTGCTTCAGGGTGGCCTGGACCCTCCGTTTTTCATTCCAATCCCGAGGGGGAGGAGCTCGGAATCGTCTACTCCAGGCACATCGAGAGCCCCATCCCTCGGGTAAGGCCGCCACTGACTAGCCCCAGAAATCCCCTTCTACGGGAGCCACGTAGGACACACCGGTCCCGGTGTGGCTTACCCAGAACCGTGGCCACAGGCCTTTGTCTGACCCCAAAGATGAGCTGGGGGAGGGCAGTGCTCCAAGCAGCAGAGAGAAGCACACGCTGTGGCTGACCACAATTTTCCCGAACTGCATCAGGCACCCACGACCTAAGCGTGCGGGCGAACGCCGACCCTACGACCGGGTCCAAGGGCCTGGGCCTCCCAAACGTGCCCACAACCCCCGACTGTCCCGTCTCAGAAGGATTTCACGCCCACCCTGTCCTCGACGTTCACCGAGGTGCCCTCACTCACCATCACCGGTGAGGTTTCTGGGGTCCGGAGCAGGCTGCAGGCCACAGCCACCAGCACGCACACGGAAGAAAGCGGGAGAAAGACCTCCACTTGCTGCCAACGCATCTCATTAGCCCAGGAAGTCTCGAGGGCAAAGCCCGAAGTCAACCCCAGTGGGGGAGCAGCCGAGGGGACCGCAGAGTGTGACTCGAGGCCAACACGAGCTTTCTCTCCAGTTCGGCCTCCAGAACAGAACAGAGCCGTCTGGTGGGAAGAACGGCCTCGTTGGTCCCACGGCCTCGGAGCGTGGTGTCAGCTCCTCATGGCTGCAAACGAGCCTCCACAGAACACAATGATGCTCATCTCTCTGGGGCCTTCATCAGCCCTCATCGCACTTGAACGAAACCTCTGCCTCTGGAGGGAGAATCCGAGTACTGTCCACCCCCTCCCACAGGAGACTGTCACTCTGGAGGGTCTGGCTCTGGCTGCAAGTGCCATTCCACTGCTACCAAAAACCCGTGTCCGTACCTGCTACAAAACAGAACACATACCTGCTACGCCGGAGGTCCTGCACTGCCATTCCTCTGCTCTACTGTATCAGACTATGACTAACTACAGGACTAGCATTGCTCCGGAAAAAGGAGACGCGTGCCAGGGAACAACATTTCATAGGTGCTTCACTCCTGGATGCCGCAACGCTCCAAAGGACAACCAGCCTTGCAATCCACAGCTGGGAAGGGTGCCCAGAGCAGCCCGTTCTCCGAACAGCCAGCACCCAGACGCTGGGCCGTCGGAAGCGTACTGTTTCCTCTCACCTCCCTCGGCACTGGGAGCGGAAGCGCCCCGTTCCCACCGATGTGGTACCACACGCGAGCCGCCTGGGTTCACTTACATCTCTCACTGTCGTTCTGGTCGGCAATGGCCTCCTCCGGGGCGACCGACTTTGGCTTTTTGTCCTGACTTCCTTTCAGCCTTTCCCAGTCAGCGGGGCTGAATTTGCGCACCTCGGAGTCTTTGGTCGTGGGGTGGCCACCTTCTCGCTCTTTCATCTCCAACTCTGAGAAGCGCATCACTGCACGCTACAAAGAGAACGGAGATGGAAAAAAGACACACCTTACCACCAAAGCTATTTCACTGCCCTTACCTTAAAGGAAAGTATCTTCAAAGAAAAGTTTGCCCAAAACCAACCACAATTTATGATACAACTGAGATATTTTAAAATTGAACGATAAAACGTAAGAGTGTCTATGTGTAACTAGTCACACACTCTTTCTTTGTAAAGCCATATGTATGTAGAGATATATGTGGTGTGTATGTATAGCCATACATACACTGTGGCATAGAGACAGACATTCTCTTTCGAAGGTAAATAAAACAAAACAAAAACACAACGCAAAGAAAACGAAACAAAAACACAACAGAAAAGAAAACAAATGCACAGTGAATAAAGACGACCATGGCCCACAAACTTCCCTTTGTATATTTGGAAATGAAATTTAACTCAAAAGGTTTATGGAAGATTCTAGTAATAAAAATTTGAAGAACTGACCTCACAGTAAGCAGCGGGTAGACATAAAATACTGTCCTCTTGTAATCCTTCCATCTATGTAATTAAAATGGGCACTCAATGCATCATTTAGATAACTTCATCCATTTTTATAAGCATAAACCAATTTTTTTCTTAACATTGCAAAACAATTTGGCTTTATTTGTCTTTTAATTAAAAGTAAAATATCTTAAGGAAATTCCTATACAACATCTATCATTCACTAGCAAGTTAAATACATACTCTATCCCTTTAAGCAAGGTTTGTTTTTTTGTTTTGTTTATTTGTTTGTTTTTTGGGTGGAAAAAAAAATTGCACGAATCTCACAGACATGCGGCCGCTACACACCTCCACCAAGTATCACGTAAGGCATTCTAAGCAGCGCTTTTAGGTATATTTGTTAACGTACAGTAACGGCAGAGAAATCAAAGCGATTGATAGGTAAATGTCATGCAGTCTTTTAGACATCCTTCGCAATAATTAAAACTTCCGTTATCAGCATTCGAGTGGAGTTCGCTTAAAATCTACAGAATAACCTCAAGTATCCACTTACGTCCCCTTACTGGACACATTTCAAACATTTCAATTACCCTAAGCTTCGTTAACCAAATCAGCCCGGTGTCCTGCCCTATCATACCCCCGGCCCCCTCCTCTTCACACATTAAAAAAACCTGACAACTGGTCAGGCTCCTGAAATTCGGATTGGGGGGGGGGCTCACCTGCAATGCCCGCTGGTCCCGGCCAGGCTGACTAGAGTCTGCGTACAGTCCGGTAGCGACACACTTGAACCGGTCACCCACGTAACCAGCGAAGTTTGCGATTCTCTTTGCCAGCTTAGATGGCTTCGGGTTCAGAACTTTGCCATCGGTTGATCCTGCCTCGTCAGCTCCGTGTTTGGTGTCGGTGGGCGTGACGTCCACACTCGGTGGGGCACTGCCCACGCAAAATGGTTTGGGATCCTCTTGGGTTTTCCCGAACGTGACCGCAGAGCCGTCGCTCCCCAGGGTCGGCTCCAGGAATGGAGTCGAGACCGGCGTCGCCAGGTTCTCCTTGTTGGTTACCGCTGGAACATTCTCCTTGCTGAAGCCGGAAATTGGCTGGCCCGGAGCCTGTTTGAAAGTATAGGCTTCGTGGAAGTCACTGATGTGCCCCAACTCCTCTCTCAGGGCAATGAAATCCCGGTGTGGCTGTAGGGCCACATTTTACTTTTTTATTTTTAATATATGTTCACATGTTTCCATAAAGGATCCAAGGTGGCCCATAACGTACGGACACACAATATTAGCTTTAAAAAAACATGAAAAAAAAAAAAAAGGGAAATCATGATCCTGGAAATGGGTTGCATCCGTTTAAGGGGTGAGAATAACAGAATGAGTGAGCCAAAGATTTGGGAAAGGATCTCACATTTCCAAATGTCCAAATCTTAAAATTGCACCAAGTGGGAATGTAGCTGTGGCAGTATTAACCTGAGAGAGCTCTATGATCGTTGTCTTTACTCATCACTTGGTTGCAAGGTTCTAAATGACAGGGTAAGTGAAGGAGGGCAAGTAGACAGATAAGAGTCATTTCCTGATTCTCAAAAGAAGGGGCATCACCTAGGGAAGGGGACTCCAAAATCCTACAGGAATCCTCTTCATATACTAAATTTTCTAGGTGGCAAAAGTATCTCCTTTGACTCTAGCAGCCAGATGGAACTTAGAAAAGTAGTGAAAAGCTACTCAACTGAATGCAAGTCATATGACTAGGAGCATGTCAGTGAAAAGTTCACGTGAAGATGCTGTGGAAGAGCAGTTCACCTTGTGGTTGAGCGTCCTCAGAACGTGCAATGGGAGGTGCAGTACCTGCTCTGTCTCACAGGGACCCTCCAACCTCTAAACGCATCTTTCCTGGGAAGCTGAATTCAAAGAGTCAATTTAAAAAAAAGAGAGGGCTTCCCTGGTGGCGCAGTGGTTGAGAGTCCGCCTGCTGATGCAGGGGACACGGGTTCGTGCCCCGGTCCGGGAAGATCCCACATGTCGCGGAGCGGCTGGGCCCGTGAGCCATGGCCGCCGAGCCTGCGCGTCCGGAGCCTGTGCTCCGCAATGGGAGAGGCCACAACAGTGAAAGGCCCGCGTACCACAAAAAATAAATTAATAAATAAATAAATTTTAAAAAGATAAACGTCTCTAGTAGAGAAATTTTATCAGAGCCTAGTATTAAGAGCTGTAGAGCCACAAGTTTCCCACGATACAGCCTTAGCAGAGGCTGTTAAGGCAGTGACAGAAAATTTGTACCGAGGGAAATAGCAGAAGAGTTTGCCTACAATTCACGAAAAGGATCCCTGCACTTGGCCTGAAGGAAATCAGCAAAATTTGTAACAGCTTGTGTATTTGTATGCGGGATTGAGAATGAATTTCATTTTTTAATTTCTCTGAATTATCACATAAGATTCAGAAGATGCTCTCTCTGCCTAGAAGCCACCCCACTGGGATAACTATGCCTACAGAGTTTCTTTGCCTATAACTCCTACTTGCTAACAGACTGGCAGCCTGGCCCCAGGGCCTGGTCGCTGCTCCCAGTGCAATGGTGGATATGGTGTCAACGGTTGCAAAATCAAAGCCCCTTACATCCTCTCCATGCCTCTGTCCCACCCCCCACCCCACTCACCATTGATGTTCAGGAAGGGGAAGGTGTCCTGGATGGGAACGTGGTGCTGTGACTGGTCCAGCTCACCTTCCTCATCTTCTTCATCCACATCATTATCTTTCTCATCCCAAGGAGCAGATCCAGTGGATCCTACCCGAGAAACACACACACACACACACAAAGGTCAAAAGTGAGGCGCTCACGTTGCACTGTCATCCCTGCAGCTGACCCACTGTTCAAGCTAGGCACTGCCAGCACAGAGGTTCCTTGGGTTCAGTGTGCACCCTCAATGCCAAAGAGTGGGAACCAAGGGTGTTCACCCCACTCCCAGCTCCTCCTACGGAGCCCCAGTGCAAGCTCTCATCCCCTCCCCTATCCAGGAGCTGCAGACCCTACTCCCTTCTCCTAGAAACCTTTTAATTCCTACTCTAAACCCCTTTCTACACATTCGCATCCCTTCTAAGGACCCAAGGAGCACAGCTTCTCTCCTTTATAAGCTTACTGTGAAGACAGACCCTTCCCTCATGGCAGAGCCTCACTAGATTCACTGGAGGTCAAGTCTAAATTATCTGGCTCTTAGTCGGAACTGGCTCAACATTGAGTAAATATAGGGATCAGGTGGTATTCTCCTAGGAAAAATACCATACAAATTAAATGATCACTTACCCATCATTTATAAAGAGAACTTAATAGCCTTCATAATGTCATGGCAATTGATTCTTAGAACAGCCTTTGAAATACGCAGGAAAGATGAGAACCCAGATTTTATAGTGGAAGAAGCTGAGGCTCAAAACGTTGAATGACTTGATTCAATGTCCCACAAGTAGTGAAATGGAAAGACCGAGGTTTATAACTCAGACCTTCTAAGTTTTAAGCCCTCCTTCTTCTAAACTACCTGGCCTCTCTTCTCAGTGTTGAGTCCCAAGAGAAGTTATTTTTTATAGAACTCAATACCCCCTCTTCTTTCTAATGCTTTACTGTTCCACTGGGTGGGCAGGAAGACTGTGCTGAGTTTATATCTTTTGTTCTCTGGGTTCTTTCTAGGGACAGCATTTCTTGCTTTATTTACCAGTCTTCAACTTTGTAAGCGAGGCGACTTTCAAGTCGACTATCGCTTTAAGGGTCCAGCCCGGAACCTGGCACACTGTCCACCTTCTCCCCAGCAGCTGGGGCCTCACCTGGGTTAATGATAGAGCCCTGGGGCTGGGGGATGTCACACACTTGATATATCTTCACTGGGTTCATGGGCACCTCCTTGGTGCCGTCGTACATCAGGTTGAATTCCCTGCTCTTGTTGAGCGCACAGCGGAGCTGGGCCTTCCATTTAGCTGGGTCGGGGTCGTCCACCCCTTCCTGGTACTTCCCCTGTCTCCACAGCCCAGGCCTGAGGGATAGGAAACTGCAGTGAGTGCCTGCTTGTTGCCCAGAAACACTGGAAAGTGTGCCCGCCCTCCCTCGTACAGACACAGATACACACAGCCCTGCCTGACCGCCCCATCACCCCAACTCCAATTTACAGAGACTGCAGCAGAAGACACCACGCTGGGGACCAGGCAAGGCAAGGCCTGAGACAAATTAAGCCAAATGCAAATACAGTATTTTAAAAAGAGGAGCCTCATCTCAAGTGCTTGTGGCAGCATCATCTGTCAGGACAACAATGGCCTTAATGAAGGGTTGAAAATAAAGAAAAATCTGGAACAAGTATACACCAAAATACTCATGGTAACTTTTGGATAGCAAGACTTCAGGTAATTTTGTTTTGTTTTGTTTGCCTTATTTGTTTTTCACATGAATTGCTTATATAATAAGAAGAGAAAGGGAGGTGGCGTATGATATGAAGAATTTAGGCTTGCAGTTCCCTCTCCCTTCAGTCTTTAATCTGATGCACAAATAACTGTTGAAACCAAGTACCTTTAGGAGTAGCAGCCCATAGGAGGGCAGGAAGCACGCTCTGGGGGTTCAGCTGGCCTCAGTGCGAGGCTGAGGGCCTCAAGTCCTAATAAACTCACACCACCTGCCTTTCCCTGCTTCCTCAAACTCCCACATTGGGAACATTTTGCTGGGAACACCAGTGGCTGGTGGCCTGGGCCAAAACCAGTGTGGCCCCGCCTCTCTGGTTTTCAATTTCCAGGTCTAACAGGCATCTATGTGTCTGTTCACGGGATATCAGCCCTCCCCCACTGTTAACGTATCTCAGATGTCTACACTTTCTTCAGGGCTGTGACGTATGTGCTGGCACAGAAAAGGGGGATGTCTTTTGCAGAGGACTCAAGATCAAGAGAACGAGATGGACCGGCCAGACTGCTCCCACTTGATGTTAGGAAGATAAGGTGGCCATGTAGTTAGAATTCTGCAGCGGAACATAGCCTATAGAGTCTATGGGTTTGTGGATCCACAACTTTTATTTTTTCAGTAATGCCAACCAAGCTCGTAAGAGACTGACATATAATCCAGAATGCCAGTCTACTCGTTTTCAAAGGGGGATAAAGCTGGTCAGTGACCAGCATGGTTAAGTCCAATAACCTGGACATAACCATGTATGATCTCAACCAGTAACTCCTGTATCTGGTTTCTAATGACAATTCCAAGAACATAAGACCCACTCAACATTTAAATCCAAATTTTCAGATGACTCCAAAGCTAAATGGAAATGATTTGATATTGAACTCTAAATCTGCATTATCTAGACTATCTCTTACCCAGTTGGGTAACCCAGAAGCAACAGTAAAAGGCTCCTGCTTTCCCAAAAATCACAGGGCGTAAAGATGAAAAGCACTGGAAAGGCAAGACCCCCAGTGAATTTGCAAAGCTGCTTTTGTGTCTTTTTCTTTTTCACCTTGAAGCCAGGAGAAATTCTAAAAATACAAATGTATTAATTTTTAAAACTTGACTTTACTGAATATTGTTCAGATCCCCAAGCCTACAAAAATAATTTTAGTTTTTTAAAAATGCTCCCTCTTCAGACTATACTACAAAGCTACAGTAATCAAGACAGTGTGGTACTGGCACAAAAACAGAAAGATAGATCAATGGAACAGGATAGAAAGCCCAGAGGTAAACCCACGCACATATGCTCAACTTATCTTTGATAAAGGAGGCAGGAATGTACAGTGGAGAAAGGAAAGCCTCTTCAATAAGTGGTGCTGGGAAAACTGGACAGGGACATGTAGAAGTATGAGATTAGATCATTCCCTAACACCATACACAAAAATAAGCTCAAAATGGATTAAAGACCTAAATATAAGGCCAGAAACTATCAAACTCTTAGAGGAAAACATAGGCAGAACACTCTATGACATAAATCACAGCAAGATCCTTTTGGACCCACCTCCTAGAGAAATGGAAATAAAAACAAAGATAAACAAAAGGGACCTAATGAAACTTAAAAGCTTTTGCACAGCAAAGGAAACCATAAACAAGACCAAAAGACAACCCTCAGAATGGGAGAAAATATTTGCAAATGAAGCAACGCACAAAGGATTAATCTCCAAAATTTATAAACAGCTCATGCAGCTCAATAGCAAAAAAACAAACAACCCAATCCAAAAATGGGCAGAAGACTTAAATAGGCATTTCTCCAAAGAAGATATACAGACTGCCAACAAACACATGAAAGAATGCTCAACATCATTAATCATTAGAGAAATGCAAATCAAAACTACAATGAGATATCATCTCACACCAGTCAGAATGGCCATCATCAAGAAATCTAGAAACAATAAATGCTGGAGAGGGTGTGGAGAAAAGGGAACACTCTTGCACTGCTGGTGGGAATGTGAATTGGTACAGCCACTATGGAGAACAGTATGGAGGTTCCTTAAAAAACTAAAAATAGAACTACCATATGACCCAGCAATCCCACTACTAGGCATATACCCTGAGAAAACCATAATTCAAAAAGAGACATGTACCAAAATGTTCATTGCAGCTCTATTCACAATAGCCCGCAGATGGAAACAACCTAAGTGTCCATCATCGGATGAATGGATAAAGAAGATGTGGCACATATATACAACAGAATATTACTCAGCCATAAAAAGAAACGAAACAGAGCTATTTTTAATGAGGTGGATAGACCTAGAGTCTGTCATACAGTGTGAAGTAAGTCAGAAAGACAAACACAAATACCGTATGCTAACACATATATACGGAATTAAAAAAAAATAAAAATGTCATGAAAAACCTAGGGGTAAAACGGGAATAAAGACACAGACCTACTTGAGAATGGACTTGAGGATATGGGGAGGGGGAAGGGTAAGCTGTGACAAAGGGAAAGAGAGGCATGGACATATATACACTACCAAACGTAAGGTAGATAGATAGTGGGAAGCAGCCGCAGAGCACAGGGAGATCAGCTCGGTGCTTTGTGACGGCCTGGAGGGGTGGGATGGGGAGGGTGGGAGGGAGGGAGATGCATGAGGGAAGGGATGTGGGAACAGATGTATATGTATAACTGATTCACTTTGTTATAAAGCAGAAACTAATAAAAAATAAATGAATAAATAAATAAATAAATAAAATACAAAAAATACAAAAATAAAAATGCTCCCTGCCTCAAAGGAGTTTACAATCCCTTAAAGGAGACAGATGAGTCAATAGATTAGAAATATAGATACTATGTGAACACCAGTAAAACTGCCTAATCCATAAAGAGTCGGGGGTAGGTATGGTTGGCCAAGTTTATCAGAATTTATGATTCTAGGGCTGAATCTTGAACATGGGTAGAAATTAACCAGGTGAGAAGCGTGGGTCAAGATACTCTAAGCAGAAGAAGCTTTATGGGCAAAGGCAGAGGCTGAAAAGCACAGTGCTTAGGGGACCTACAAGCAGTTCAGCTTGCGTGGAGGCAGCATGAGATGAAAGTCTGGGCTTGTAAGTAGGAACCATGCCAAGGAGTTTGGACCTGATTCTTAGAACACTGAGAACCACTGAGAGATCTAAGCAGGTTGTGATGGGATCAGATTTAAGTTTTAGAAAGAACCCTCTAGCTGCAGGACTGAAAAGGGTTTGAAGGGAGGCAAGGCATGAAGATAATACATAGTCTCTATATAATCCATATAATAGTGTCACTAGGGTCTGAACTAAGGAGGTGGCGGTAGGGATAGAGGATACAGGTAACGAAGGAGCCGTTAAAGACGCTGACTTGACAGAGCTTGATGAGGAACTGATTCCTTGAAGAAGGTGAGAGAGAAATCAAGGATGATTCCCTGGTTTAGGGTTTGGGAGACTGGGTGGGGGGTGATGCTGGCCACTGAGATAGGAGCAGGTTTAGAAAGATGATTTCCCTTTGGAAATGTCGGAGTCCAAATGCCTGTGGAAGGCCTAGGGGAGGAGGCCCAGCATGCCCAGGGCCGTTTTTTATCCCCACTCACCTCTCACATCACCTGAGGGACTCTCCCTGCCTGCCTCCAGCCTGGAAGAAGGTCCACCAGATTACGGACATCTCTGCCCTGTGGGCAAGGACCAATTTCTTTTCATTTCTGTATCCCTGCTCAGGCTTTAGCACACAGTTGGTCAATGTGTATTTGTTGAATTGCCTCAAATTTACAGAAATACACTTCTTGGGGAATGAATAAGTTGCTATTACAGATGCAAGACCAGAAAAACAGCCATGAGCAGAAGGCCAAGGAGACACTGCAGAAAGTGCTGGAGGAGAAAATGTGTTGCAGAACAGCAACTGCAGAGCAAACAGGTGTGGGGATGCTCCATAATCCTTGGGGCTGGGAACCCTGGGGCAGTCTGGGTGGCAAGGGAGCCAGCTGCACAACTCCCTGGAACCCCCAAGGCACCACCCTCTCCTCTGATCTCCCTCAGCGGTCCCTGGCCCTGGCCGAGCACAAGTGTGAAGAGTGGAAGAGCCAGTACGAGAGTCACCCCCAGCATGCAACTGTCCCCTACCCTGCCAGCCCAGTAATCATGAATGCCGTCTTCCTTCTCTTTTTTACAATGTGGTACATATGGATTTTTTTTTGAATGAGATTTAACCAGCTTTTAAACCTTTCTTCTTTCTAACAATATCAGTACTCTCTGACTCTCCAAATGCGCCTTTTCAAGTTGATTTAATTTATGGAAAAAATCACCCTTCATACTTTCCCTTTCTTTTTTAAACCTCCCCATGGTAGTGTAATGTAGTAGAAGGAGATTTGGCCTGGGAGTTTGGACACCAGGGTTCTAGCTGCAGTAACCCACAGTTACACACGTTATATTATTAAAGAAAAAAGTAACTTACAGAAATGTATGAGGCCATTATGCACATACACACAAATATATATTCACTCATATATCCATAAAAAAGTAGTCTGGAAGGTTCTATAAAATGTTAAAGGTGTTCATCCCACGGGGGAGGAGATATACGTTAACTATATTACCCTCTTAAAATTTTACAGTAAATATATATTACTTTTATAATTTAAAAAGCCAAACTTTTCATTTTTAAAAACCTAAAACATGAAAGAAAACTGGAAAACCAACAAAATTAAAACAATCCCTAAGTCTGAGGCAACGATTTTTTTATCCGAGTCCAAGTGATGAATGAAAATACTAAGAATGGTGTGTGACACCTTAAAGTATAGAAAAAAATACAGTAAGGCAAGTAGGCATTAAGATAATAGAACATAAAAAGTGACCCAGATATATTCAGACAATGGACTACTATTCCAGTAATAAAAAGAAATGAATTACTAATATGAGCTACACGGATGAGTCACAACAACATGAGGAGCCAAAGAAGCCACGTGCAAAAGGGTACTTGTTGTATGCTTCCATTCATATGAATTTCTAGAATAGGAAACACTAATACATAGTGAAAGAAAGCATGTCAGTGGTTGCCTGATGCCAGGCCTGGGAAACTGACTGTGAAAGGACAAGAAGGAACTTTTTGCAGGTATTGGAAGTGTTCTGTATCTTGACTTTGGCGACGACAATATAGATATACACATTTGTCAAGACTTATCAAATTACATGCTTAAAACGGGTACACCTTGTTGAATGTTAATTCATACTTCAATAAAGTTGATTTTAAAGTTAAATTAAAAAGTCACCTATGGGGACTTCCCTGGTGGCACAGTGGTTAAGAATTCGCCTGCTAATGCAGGGGACGTGGTTTCAAGCCCTAGTCTGGGAAGATCCCACATGCCGCCGAGCAACTAAGCCCGTGCGCCACAACTACAGAGCCTGTGCTCTAGAGCCCGTGAGCCACAACTACTGAGCCCGTGTGCCACAACTACTGAAGCCCACGTGCCTAGAGCCCATGTTCCACAACAAGAGAAGCCACCACAGTGAGAAGCCGGCGCACTGCAACAAAGACACAATGCAGCCCAAAATAAATAAATTAATAATAATTAAAAAAAAAAAAGTCACCTAGATGTCTGAGTGAGACAGAGTCCCTTTCAGCTTTCAGTCCCAGCTCTTCTCTGAAGCCTCCCCTCATTCACCCTGGCAGCATGTGACCACTTTGCATCTCTTTAACACCTTATATTTATCGGTTCCATTCAGATTCGGTGCTTGAAAAGTTTTGTATATTTTATGTCTATCTTCCATTCAACTTGGTTCCTCTAAGGCAGGAACAATCATCTCTTTCATAAATTGAGACCATTACAAAAACAGAATTATGTTCCCTTTCCTCCCAATCAGGGGAATTTGAAGTAGGATTGATGAAATCCTGGAAATCATAAGCAAAAATGTCATTTCTGCATTTTTATGGCCAGAGGGTCATGTGTTTTCATCAGATTCTTGAAGATATCACAGAGCCCAACAATGTTAAGAATCTCTGCTTTGAATCCATGTGCTTTCACCCAGCTCTGTGGTACAAGGCACCCTGCCCCTGGGGCAATCTGTCTGTGGTCCCTGCAAAGATGATAAACCCACATCACAGACACTCACTCTTCTGCATGTCAGTAGACTCCACTGCCATCTCTTCCTCCACAATGACGTCACTATCGCCATCTTCAAGATTCATTTCTGTCTCATCTAGAACACTGTCTTCTTCCTCTTCCTCCTCCTCATCTTCCTTGGAGACATCCTTTAATGTGGCAAGTAGTCTGTTGTAACCAGAAACTTGTTCTGGTTCACTCTATGCTTCACTTTCAGAACTTGAAGTATCTATAAACTCTCTGACTAAAAGGAAAATGGGGATTTTAAAAACAAAAATTATACTGTTCTTGTTGCTACCCCACGACTATCATCAGGCCCACAGTGGAATCAAGTTCAGACTTTTCTAAATAAAAACTAGCTTTTCTGCAAATACGCAGTCCTATCTATTCAACCAAACCTAGCACCAAATTTGTTTCAAACAGCTAATCTAGCTATGATTCTAGAAGCGCTTCCTCTTCTTTGAACTGCTCATGTTCCACATGGGAAGGCAGCAAACTAAACACATGGAGCTTTAGGTTATAAGGCGATCTAACCTATGTGTCAGACATTTGGCACCTTTAAAGGAGCAACAGGAAAACTTACAACAAAAAAGTATACTTTATTTCTGAGTCTGTGGTAATGAAATAAGACCGTTGATGATTTTGCACTCTATTTTATGTTAAGCAAACATGACATTCCATCTTAGGATTCACCAAGAGCCCTCTGGTAAGCCTCCTTAACAGGTTCTAACAGGCTAATCTCTCAGGACAGTTTCATACTCTATACTGTATTAGTTATCACAATGGCATTTTAACAGACATCTGCACTTAAAACTAAGCAATATTACTAAAGTATAGCTTACATCTAAAATCAAAGAGAGTGGAAATGTAGCCAAACTTTACTACCATATATAATCTTAAAAGTAACAGTCCAGAATCTACTATCATAAAGAAGGTATAAAGCATTACCAGTTGACAAGTCTGTGGTTTTGCTTCCTTTCTGGAAACCCTGAGAAGAAACAGGCAATGTTAAACTTTAACTACTAGTAGGTAGCAATTAGGAAAAGTCTAATGATACAACTTTAAATGAACATGGCAGACTATACCGTTATAAATACATTATATCTATTGTCAAGTAAAAACTCCATATGCATTTGGACAGGTTTTGGAAGGATATGCCAAATAGATAATAAGAGACGAATGAAAAAGTCTAACAAGACCACATGACAAATACTACAGTCACACAGTAACAGGCTCTCATCCAAAAGACGGGAAATTTTGGCAAATAAAAGCCCTCGGGGTTCACCTTTTCTAGCAGATTTCTTAAGTAGACTATCCCTCTAACTGTTGATAAAGCAGCCCAAAGGGGTGGGATGAGCACTAAGATCATAACTGAGAGTCTGGACACTTAGAGAGGAACCCACAACTACCCAAACATTAGTTTCCTCATGGTCATTGAATAGATAGGTGATGTCGAGGGTCCCAAGCAATTCTTTTTTTATTTTTTTAACTTATTTAATTCATTTATTTTTGCCTGCTATGGGTCTTCGTTGCTGCGCCCGGGCTTTCTCTAGTTGCGGCGAGAGGTGGCTTCTCTTGTTGCGGAGCAGGGGCTCTAGGCTCGCGGGCATCAGTAGTTGCACCACCCTGGCTCAGTAGTTGTGGCTCGCGGGCTCTAGAGTGCAGGCTCAATAGTTGTGGCGCACGGGCTTACTTGCACCGCGGCATGTGGGATCTTCCCGGACCAGGGCTCGAACCCCTGTCCCTTCCGTTGGCAGGCGGATTCTTAACCACTGCGCCACCAGAGAAGCCCCCAAGCAATTCTTTAAAAACATAGAAAACGAACACAAGCTTATAAAACCTCTGCCCAGTCGCCACACAGGAGGCGTGCCGTCTAGCATAAAACTACAGGCTCAACAAAGGGTAGGAAGACCGGAGAAGAACCCCATCTCAGGCGGGAAGCCGCCAGGATCCCCGGGGGAGCTAGGCCGGCGCCGGGGCAGCGTGGCACGCGGCGGGAGCTGCCCTGTCACTACCCCCGGGGCACCGGCGGACCAAACGCGGGGACACGCGGGCTCCCACCGGGAAAGGACGCCGGCAGCGCCGGTCCCAGCCTCGCCTCTCCATACCTGTCATAGAAGGGATGCTCCTCGCCGAAATCCCTTAGATGCTTCTTCTGCTTTTTAGTTAGGGAGTTGAGCAGCTGGCTCTGGCTCCGGCTCCGGCTCCGGCTCCGGCTCCGGCTCCGGCTCCGGCTCCGGCTCCGGCTCCGGCTCCGGCTCCCGCGTTTGCCCATGGGGAAGACGTCAAGTCAGCCAACCTCCAAGAATCGCGTTTTTCACCTGGAAGTCGTCTCCTCAACCCACTCACGCGGGATTGCCAACGGCGCTTTACGGCGGAAGCAGGGTGCCGTAAAGCAGACCCGCTTTACGTCGCGCTTGTACGACAGGCGTGGCTGTGAGAATCAGCCTGCATAAACGTGTAGTAACTGACATGGTTGAATGCAGTGCCTTTCTATTATGCCATAATACAAATACCAACTAACATTTAAGGCTGCCGGTGCATCTCAATTCATACTCACAACAGTAAACAAATAGGCCTTGTTAATAAGCCTGATATTGGAGATGAGAAAGCTGATGCTTACAAAAGGTTACACACACACTAGCAAGAGAGGAGATGGAAACCTAATTCTCTCTGATGCGACCACAGGCTTTTCCCACTAGGATCTGCCACGTGCGTGTGCTATGTGAAGAATGAGGACGCAAGGCTGAGATTCCCGCCCTTACCCTACCCCCTCATTTTCTGAAAGTATTGCAAGGGCCCTTGGTAACACATCTGTTCTGGCATTTTTCATGTTATAAAAGCAAAAACACATCCAGAGAGGTAAAGTGACTTTCCTAAATCACCCGGAGAGTCGATGTTAGAGAAAGCAGTAAAACTCAATAAAGTGTCTCAAAACTGAATTGGGGCAAATTGGGATGGAAAACTTTTAAAGGGTAAGTAACTTTTCTATATCTGGGTCGTGGTGGTGGTTACACCTGGTATACAATTACCAAAATTAATCAAACTGTACCTTTGAAATTGGTACATTTTAATGCAAGTAAATAATAATCTCAATAAACAAAGAGGTAAAAACAGCGCAACTGGACTTAATACTCCAGAGACAGGCAGAGTGTGCAGGGATACTTAAAAACCACAGGATAGGGCTTCCCTGATGGCGCAGTGGTTGAGAGTCCGCCTACCGATGCAGGGGACGCGGGTTCGTGCCCCAGTCCGGGAAGATCCCACATGCCACGAAGCGGCTGGGCCCGTGAGCCATGGCCGCTGAGCCTGCGTGTCCGGAGCCTGGGCTCCGCAACGGGAGAGGCCACAACAGTGAGAGGCCCACGTACCGAAAAAACAAAACAAAAACCACAGGATAAACACAGAGACACTTTTTTTCTAATAGTAACTTACAATGTCAATCATAAACCACCGAATTCACCTGAATATTTAAGGTAAAATAGGAGCCATCAAAGATAGTGTTCACTGCCTCTGCTATTAGGGGAGCGTCTGTGAGAGAATTGGAGCTTTGTCCAATACCATGTCACACCTATAGAAGTCGCACTACAACTATTAAAATCCTAGTTTTGTCGTTCTGGGGACCATCTACTCCTAATTAGATTCTGGGAGCTTAGGGTGGCGTACGGAGGCAAGGGGAGGGAGTATCAAGAAAATATGTAGGGCTTCCCTGGTGGCGCAGTGGTTGAGAATCTGCCTGCCAATGCAGGGGACATGGGTTCGAGCCCTGGTCTGGGAAGATCCCACATGCCGCGGAGCAGCTGGGCCCGTGAGCCACAATTACTGAGCCTGTGCGCCTGGAGCCTGTGCTCTGCAACAAGAGAGTCCACGATAGTGAGAGGCCCGCGCACCGCGAGGAAGAGTAGTCCCCGCTTGCCACAACTAGAGAAAGCCCTCGCACAGAAACGAAGCCCCAACATAGCCATAAATAAATAATTAAAAAAAAAAAAGAAAATATGCAAACAGCAGGTAGTGCCAGCAGATGGCCCAGCCAAGGAACCCAGAAACAAACAGACATGTGTCTTCTGTCTCATTTCAAGATAAAAAGTACAGTCACTTACGTAAACAAAAGGCTGCTTGCAAATGTCATCATACATACTAAGGCACTAACCACAGTATAACCTGGCTATGACAATAAAGTCATACAATGTTTTTTCTCCTCCCACCCTATTCCAAGTGCCCCAGCTTCCCTCCCCAGAGGCAACCAGTTTCTTGGTGTTCTTCCAGAGATCTGCTATAAAAAGCTATACTCTTGAGCACTTGATGTGACTCTTTACTCTCTCCTGCTTTCCATGTCATTGTAGTCCTATGGACAGCTCTAGACTGTTCCCAGGTTCAGACACAACTGTGCCCTAGCTTCACCCAAGTGCTCTCATCATTGGCTCACTGAGCCCGCTTCTGAAAATATTTATATTAGCCTTTGACAACATAAAAGGGGATGCTTTGTGAAATTTTAACCTGAGAGTTCAGAATTGAAACATATTTTTCATGCCTCCAGTGAAAGTTCTCTTAGTAAAACCCACACAAAGAAGATGCATGTGCCAACTAGTGAAGGCCCTGGGAAAATTGTAATAAAGGCAAAATTTGTTCTTCCCTTTCTTCTTCTCACGCTCAGCCCTTCCTTTTCCCTCCTGCAGGGTTTTCTTTGCCCTTTGCCCTCAGGGACTCAGTATTTTCTGGGGTAAAAACAATCCAGGAAATAATCTTTTATACTAGTTTGTAAAGAGAGGCTGATGAATTAATGTTACTTGGGTACTTTCAATTCGGGGAGACTCCCTAGGATAACGATCTCAAGGGGTGGGAGGGGGGTGGCTGTCCCTTAAGACAAGATGGTCAGAATATTCAGAAAAGTGTTAGTTTTTCTTTATTAAAAACTTTTTCTTTGGAAAATTTCAAGTATATACAAAAGTAGACAAAACAGTATAATACACTCCCATGTTCCCATCCCTCGGCTTCAATGCAAGGTATGCCCACCCACTACCCCTACCTCCCGCCCCTGTATTATTTTTGAAGCAAATCCCAGACATTGTATTATTTTAGCTGTAAATATTTATTTCTAAATATCTAAAAGATAAGGGTTCTTTCTTTAACATAGCTACAATGGCACTATTTCACCTAAAAAAAGATGATAACAATTATTTAATATCATCATGTAACCAGTCAGTATTCAGATTTCTGATTGTCTCATAAATGTCGTCTTTTTTTTTTTTTTTTACACTGTTAGTTGAACATGTTCTGCTGTTCTCTGTGTCTCTCGCGAATACATTGTGGGATTTAGAACTTTGATCAGATTTCATTATAGCTGATATTTTAGACTTCCATCAGGAGGCGTATACCGTCTGGTTGTCTTTCATTTTGTGATGTTACCCGTCATTGGTAGTCAATGTCTAAATTCGTTAATTCATTAGAGGTCACATTCTAATTCTATCATGAGGTGATATTCTAATTCTATCATTTCTTCTTCACTTACTTGCTGGACTATTTCTATGAAAGCAAGCTTTTCCTTCCCCTAAATTTTGCTTACCCAGTGGTACTGTTTGTATAGGAAAAGCAGAAGAAATGCTTGAGTCTCTCCCTTCATTTACTAATTTTCAACACAAGGAGTCAATTCACTGGATCTTCTCATGTTGACCAATCAAGTTTTTTTTTTTAATTTTTAGTATCATTATGAACTCATGGAATTATACAAATTGATGTGTTTTAATCCCTTGCAAGTATTATGGTGTACATGATTTGAAAGAGCTTATTTGACATATAGTGATGTAGTTGAAAAGACAAACTATGTCCTAATACAAACCACAGAAAGTAAACAGGAGTCTATCTGAGAATCTCAACAGAGCAGGAATGGGAAGGTGGGGAAGGAGCACAATTTGAGGATACAGATCAGATGCTGGGGAAGTTTGAGTTTTGAAATTTATGTGATAATATAAGTGGTAACAACGGCACATGTGTTCAAGATATGTTGACAGGGAGCCATAAATAATCCAAAGGTATGACTCTCTAATTATGAAAGCTCTGACACCTCAGCTACTGATTTGGGAAGATTCTGGGGAAGGTGTGTGTGCACCCACACATCTGTCTCCTCCTAGATGCCTCAAATCAGACAGTCTCCTCCACCACATGTATGCATACATGACTGTATACACCCCAAAGCCATCCAGCCTCTTCCTGAGAGGGCTGGCAGAAATCAGTCTCTCGCTACCTGTACAATGAAATGAGCTTGTTTATTCATTAAAAAAAATGTACTAAACACCACGTGCCAGGTGCTGTGCTAGTAGCTGAGGCTGGGGGAAGAATAAGATCCATTCCAGCCTCTGCAAGGAGCTCTCAGCCCATCCAGGTATGGATAAGTATGCAGACTCTGACGATACACTGTGATGAATGCTAAACTGATAGATGCTGGGTGCTAAGGAAGCAGCTCAGTCAGAGTTTTGGTGCTGATGGGGGTTGGGGGCCAGGGGGGAGGGTCATCTGCTGCCTTTGAGCGTTTGTCAGCCTGTCACGCTCATTGAACATCGGTATTGAACTTGAGATTAATCTAGATTCTAGATTTTAGGCTGTATGAGTTGTTTCACCTGACTTCATGAACAGCATGTGTGTGTGTTCAAGACAGGGTATGAGGGATATAGGGCAACAGGAAATTAGAGAGCTGGGTAGTCATCGGATTCCACAGCGTTTATTGTGTAAGGAGCAATGAGCTTTCTAGGTGGAGCATGTTTTAGATAACGAGATTATGTCTGAAAAGAGAAAAGCTTTGTAATGCATTTCAATGCACTCTACATAACTTGAAAATGTAAAACACTATTATATATAGTGCCTATTCATATTATATATAGTGCCTATTCATTCACTTTCTATTCATCTGTACCCAGAAGAACTATCCATTGTGAAACCCAGAGACTGGCATAGAGTGACCTGTAATAATTATGTTTCCTCAAGCTTATCAGAGGTTGTTTTATATTAGGCCTAGCCTAAAACTGAAATATTTTATCAGATTATATTCACCTGACTGAGAACAAGGCTAAAATGCTACACTAGAGGGGATAAAGTTTTACCTCCCTCTCTCTAGTGGAATGTTGGTGTAACTACATTCTGTTTTTCACATTTTTCTGGCAGAGGCTTAGCAGGCAAACCTTCATTCATTTATCAAACATTTTCTAAACAGTTACCATGTTCCTGTCATAATGTTAGGCATTAATGATTTAAAAAGCTCAGACCTCAGGCTTTCCCCTTGAAAGACCTCATAGTCTAGTTGGGGGACACAAAGCAATTAACAAATAATTATGTTGTCATGGGCTAGATTAGAAGGGTGTCTACAAAGGGTTTTAGGAACCCAGAAGATAAAGAAGCTCCTCTTTCTGTGGAGGACAGAGGAAAGGTCATGGGGAGTTGCACAGAGGATGCACTGAGTCAGGGTTTCCTGGGAAAGAAGGTTCCAGGGAGAGGGAATAGCATGAGCAAGGTGGAAAGATGTGTTTGGAGAACTGTCTGTGGACCCTGTTGCTGAGGTGGGTGGGTGGGAGTAGAGAGGTTGGAGAGACGGACAGGTGAGGATTCAGCCCACTAAAGGCCTTGCATGCCTTGCTGGGGCATTGAGGCCCAATCCCATGTAAGGTGAGGAACCCTTAAAGGATTTCAAGCAAGGGGGTTATGTGAACCGATTTGGACTTCAGCGAAATCACGGTGATGTCTGTATGGGTGACAAGGACATTAAATCTTCCTTTCCGACGCCTTCCTGGAGCAGCCGATTCGCTACTGATGCTGCCCACCTCCAAAAGACTTTGGAGACTTTTTCATGTTTTGTTTGTTTGTTTGTTTTCGGTACGCGGGCCTCTCACTGTTGTGGCCTCTCCCGTTGCGGAGCACAGGCTCCGGACGCACAGGCTCAGCGGCCATGGCTCACGGGTCCAGCCGCTTCGCGGCATGTGGGATCTTCCCGGACTGGGGCATGAACCCGCGTCCCCTGCCTCGGCAGGTGGACTCTCAACCACTGCGCCATCAGGGAAGCCCTATCCTGTGGTTTTTAAGTATCCCTGCACACTCTGCCTGTCTCTAGAGTATTAAGTCCAGTTGCGCTGTTTTTACCTCTTGGTTTAGTGAGATTATTATTTACTTGCATTAAAATGTACCAATTTCAAAGGTACAGTTTGATTAATTTTGGTAATTGTATACCAGGTGTAACCACCACCACGACCCAGATATAGAAAAGTTACTTACCCTTTAAAAGTTTTCCATCCCAATTTGCCCCAATTCAGTTTTGAGACACTTTATTGAGTTTTACTGCTTTCTCTAACATCGACTCTCCGGGTGATTTAGGAAAGTCACTTTACCTCTCTGGATGTGTTTTTGCTTTTATAACATGAAAAATGCCAGAACAGATGTGTTACCAAGGGCCCTTGCAATACTTTCAGAAAATGAGGGGGTAGGGTAAGGGCGGGAATCTCAGCCTTGCGTCCTCATTCTTCACATAGCACACGCACGTGGCAGATCCTAGTGGGAAAAGCCTGTGGTCGCATCAGAGAGAATTAGGTTTCCATCTCCTCTCTTGCTAGTGTGTGTGTAACCTTTTGTAAGCGTCAGCTTTCTCATCTCCAATATCAGGCTTATTAACAAGGCCTATTTGTTTACTGTTGTGAGGATGAATTGAGATGCACCGGCAGCCTTAAATGTTAGTTGGTATTTGTATTATGGCATAATAGAAAGGCACTGCATTCAACCATCTCAGTTACTACACGTTTATGCAGGCTGATTCTCACAGCCACGCCTGTCGTACAAGCGCGACGTAAAGCGGGTCTGCTTTATGGCACCCTGCTTCCGCCGTAAAGCGCCGTTGGCAATCCCGCGTGAGTGGGTTGAGGAGACGACTGCCAGGTGAAAAACGCGATTCTTGGAGGTTGGCTGACTTGACGTCTTCCCCATGGGCAAACGCGGGAGCCGGAGCCGGAGCCGGAGCCAGAGCCAGCTGCTCAACTCCCTAACTAAAAGGCAGAAGAAGCATCTAAGGGATTTCGGCGAGGAGCATCCCTTCTATGACAGGTATGGAGAGGCGAGGCTGGGACCGGCGCTGCCGGCGTCCTTTCCCGGTGGGAGCCCGCGTGTCCCCGCGTTTGGTCCGCCGGTGCCCCGGGGGTAGTGACAGGGCAGCTCCCGCCGCGTGCCACGCTGCCCCGGCGCCGGCCTAGCTCGCCCGGGGATCCTGGCGGCTTCCCGCCTGAGATGGGGTTCTTCGCCGGTCTTCCTACCCTTTGTTGAGCCTGTAGTTTTATGCTAGACGGCACGTCTCCTGTGTGGCGACTGGGCAGAGATTTTATAAGCTTGTGTTCGTTTTCTATGTTTTTAAAGAATTGCTTGGGGGCTTCCCTGGTGGCGCAGTGGTTAAGAATCCGCCTGCCAAGGGAGGGGACAGGGGTTCGAGCCCTGGTCCGGGAAGATCCCACATGCCGCGGTGCAAGTAAGCCCGTGCGCCACAACTATTGAGCCTGCACTCTAGAGCCCGCGAGCCACAACTACTGAGCCGGTGTGGTGCAACTACTGATGCCCACGAGCCTAGAGCCCCTGCTCCGCAACAAGAGAAGCCACCTCTCGCCGCAACTAGAGAAAGCCCGGGCGCAGCAACGAAGACCCATAGCAGGCCAAAATAAATAAATAAGTTAAAAAAAATAAAAAAAGAATTGCTTGGGACCCTCGACATCACCTATCTATTCAATGACCATGAGGAAACTAATGTTTGGGTAGTTGTGGGTTCCTCTCTAAGTGTCCAGACTCTCAGTTATGATCTTAGTGCTCATCCCCCCCCTTTGGGCTGCTTTATCAACAATTAGAGGGATAGTCTACTTAAGAAATTTGCTAGAAAAGGTGAACCCCGAGGGCTTTTATTTGCCAAAATTTCCCGTCTTTTGGATGAGAGCCTGTTACTGTGTGACTGTAGTATTTGTCATGTGGTCTTGTTAGACTTTTTCATTCGTCTCTTATTATCTATTTGGCATATCCTTCCAAAACCTGTCCAAATGCATATGGAGTTTTTACTTGACAATAGATATAATGTAGTTATAACGGTATAGTCTGCCATGTTCATTTAAAGTTGTATCATTAGACTTTTCCTAATTGCTACATACTAGTAGTTAAAGTTTAACATTGCCTGTTTCTTCTCAGGGTTTCCAGAAAGGAAGCAAAACCACAGACTTGTCAACTGGTAATGCTTTATCCTTCTTTATGATAGTAGATTCTGGACTGTTACTTTTAAGATTATATATGGTAGTAAAGTTTGGCTACATTTCCACTCTCTTTGATTTTAGTTGTAAGCTATACTTTAGTAATATTGCTTAGTTTTAAGTGCAGATGTCTGTTAAAATGCCATTGTGATAACTAATATAGTATAGAGTATGAAACTGTCCTGAGAGATTAGCCTGTTAGAACCTGTTAAGGAGGCTTACCAGAGGGCTCTTGGTGAATCCTAAGAGGGAATGTCATGTTTGCTTAACATAAAGTAGAGTGCAAAATCATCAAAGGTCTTATTTCATTACCACAGACTCAGAAATAAAGTACACTTTTTTGTTGTAAGTTTTCCTGTTGCTCCTTTAAAGGTGCCAAATGTCTGACACATAGGTTAGATCACCTTATAACCTAAAGCTCCATGTGTTTAGTTTGCTGTCTTCCCATGTGGAACATGAGCAGTTCAAAGAAGAGGAAGCGCTTCTAGAATCATAGCTAGATTAGCTGTTTGAAACAAATTTGGTGCTCGGTCTGGTTGAATAGATAGGACTGGATATTTGCAGAAAAGCTAGTTTTTATCTAGAAAAGTCTGAACTTGGTTCCACTGTGGGCCTGATGATAGTCGTGGGGTAGCAACAAGAACAGTATAATTTTTGTTTTTAAAATCCCCATTTTCCTTTTAGTCGGAGAGTTTATAGATACTTCAAGTTCTGAAAGTGAAGCATAGAGTGAACCAGAACAAGTTTCTGGTTACAACAGACTACTTGCCACATTAAAGGATGTCTCCAAGGAAGATGAGGAGGAGGAAGAGGAAGAAGACAGTGTTCTAGATGAGACAGAAATGAATCTTGAAGATGGCGAGAGTGACGTCATTGTGGAGGAAGAGCTGGCAGTGGAGTCCACTGACATGCAGAAGAGTGAGTGTCTCTGATGTGGGTTTATCATCTTTGCAGGGACCACAGACAGATTGCCCCAGGGGCAGGGTGCCTTGTACCACAGAGCTGGGTGAAAGCACATGGATTCAAAGCAGAGATTCTTAACATTGTTGGGCTCTGTGATATCTTCAAGAATCTGATGAAAACACAGGACCCTGTGGCCATAAAAATGCAGAAATGACATTTTTGCTTATGATTTCCAGGATTTCATCAATCCTACTTCAAATTCCCCTGATTGAGAGGAAAGGGAACATAATTCTGTTTTTGTAATGGTCTCAATTTATGAAAGAGATGATTGTTCCTGCCTTAGAGGAACCAAGTTTAATGGAAGATAGACATAAAATACACAAAACTTTTCAAGCATCCAATCTGAATGGAACCGATAAATATAAGGTGTTAAAGAGATGCAAAGTGGTCACATGCTGCCAGGGTAGATTAGGGGAGGCTTCAGAGAAGAGCTGGGACTGAAAGCTTAAAGGAACTCTGTCTCACTCAGACGTCTAGGTGACTATTTTTTTAAAAATTATTATTAATTAATTTATTTTTGGCTGCATTGTGTCTTTGTTGCAGTGCGCCAGCTTCTCACTGTGGTGGCTTCTCTTGTTGTGGAGCATGGGCTCTAGGCACGTGGGCTTCGGTAGTTGTGGCACACGGGCTCAGTAGTTGTGGCTCACGGGCTCTAGAGCACAGGCTCTGTAGTTGTGGCGCACGGGCTTAGTTGCTCGGCGGCATGTGGGATCTTCCCAGACTAGGGCTTGAAACCACGTCCCCTGCATTAGCAGGCGAATTCTTAACCACTGTGCCACCAGGGAAGTCCCCATAGGTGACTTTTTAATTTAACTTTAAAATCAACTTTATTGAAGTATGAATTACATTCAACGAGGTGTACCCGTTTTAAGCATGTAATTTGATAAGTCTTGACAAATGTGTATATCTCTATTGTCGTCGCCAAAGTCAAGATACAGAACACTTCCAATACCTGCAAAAAGTTCCTTCTTGTCCTTTTGCAGTCAGTTTCCCAGGCCTGGCATCAGGCAACCACTGACATGCTTTCTTTCACTATGTATTAGTGTTTCCTATTCTAGAAATTCATATGAATGGAAGCATACAACAAGTACCCTTTTGCACGTGGCTTCTTTGGCTCCTCATGTTGTTGTGACTCATCCGTGTAGCTCATATTAGTAATTCATTTCTTTTTATTACTGGAATAGTAGTCCATTGTCTGAATATATCTGGGTAACTTTTTATATTCTATTATCTTAATGCCTACTTGCCTTACTGTATTTTTTTCTATACTTTGAGGTGTCACACACCATTCTTAGTATTTTCATTCATCACTTGGACTCGGATAAAAAAATCGTTGCCTCAGACTTAGGGATTGTTTTAATTTTGTTGGTTTTCCAGTTTTCTTTCATGTTTTAGGTTTTTAAAAATGAAAAGTTTGGCTTTTTAAATTATAAAAGTAATATATATTTACTGTAAAAATTTAAGAGGGTAATATAGTTAACATATATCTCCTCCACCGTGGGATGAACACCTTTAACATTTTATAGAACCTTCCAGACTACTTTTTTATGGATATATGAGTGAATATATGTTTGTGTGTATGTGCATAATGGCCTCATACATTTCTGTAAGTTACTTTTTTCTTTAATAATATAACGTGTGTAACTGTGGGTTACTGCAGCTAGAACCCTGGTGTCCAAACTCCCAGGCCAAATCTCCTTCTACTACATTACACTACCATGGGGAGGTTTAAAAAAGAAAGGGAAAGTATGAAGGGTGATTTTTCCATAAATTAAATCAACTTGAAAAGGCGCATTTGGAGAGTCAGAGAGTACTGATATTGTTAGAAAGAAGAAAGGTTTAAAAGCTGGTTAAATCTCATTCAAAAAAAAATCCATATGTACCACATTGTAAAAAAGAGAAGGAAGACGGCATTCATGATTACTGGGCTGGCAGGGTAGGGGACAGTTGCATGCTGGGGGTGACTCTCGTACTGGCTCTTCCACTCTTCACACTTGTGCTCGGCCAGGACCAGGGACCGCTGAGGGAGATCAGAGGAGAGGGTGGTGACTTGGGGGTTCCAGGGAGTTGTGCAGCTGGCTCCCTTGCCACCCAGACTGCCCCAGGGTTCCCAGCCCCAAGGATTATGGAGCATCCCCACACCTGTTTGCTCTGCAGTTGCTGTTCTGCAACACATTTTCTCCTCCAGCACTTTCTGCAGTGTCTCCTTGGCCTTCTGCTCATGGCTGTTTTTCTGGTCTTGCATCTGTAATAGCAACTTATTCATTCCCCAAGAAGTGTATTTCTGTAAATTTGAGGCAATTCAACAAATACACATTGACCAACTGTGTGCTAAAGCCTGAGCAGGGATACAGAAATGAAAAGAAATTGGTCCTTGCCCACAGGGCAGAGATGTCAGTAATCTGGTGGACCTTCTTCCAGGCTGGAGGCAGGCAGGGAGAGTCCCTCAGGTGATGTGAGAGGTGAGTGGGGATAAAAAACTGCCCTGGGCATGCTGGGCCTTCTCCCCTAGGCCTTCCACAGGCATTTGAACTCCGACATTTCCAAAGGGAAATCATCTTTCTAAACCTGCTCCTATCTCAGTGGCCAGCATCACCCCCCACCCAGTCTCCCAAACCCTAAACCAGGGAATCATCCTTGATTTCTCTCTCACCTTCTTCAAGGAATCAGTTCCTCATCAAGCTGTGTCAAGTCAGCGTCTTTAACGGCTCCTTCGTTACCTGTATCCTCTATCCCTACCGCCACCTCCTTAGTTCAGACCCTAGTGACACTATTATATGGATTATATAGAGACTATGTATTATCTTCATGCCTTGCCTCCCTTCAAACCCTTTTCAGTCCTGCAGCTAGAGGGTTCTTTCTAAAACTTAAATCTGATCACATCACAACCTGCTTAAATCTCTCAGTGGTTCTCAGTGTTCTAAGAATCAGGTCCAAACTCCTTGGCATGGTTCCTACTTACAAGCCCAGACTTTCATCTCATGCTGCCTCCACGCAAGCTGAACTGCTTGTAGGTCCCCTAAGCACTGTGCTTTTCAGCCTCTGCCTTTGCCCATAAAGCTTCTTCTGCTTAGAGTATCTTGACCCACGCTTCTCACCTGGTTAATTTCTACCCATGTTCAAGATTCAGCCCTAGAATCATAAATTCTGATAAACTTGGCCAACCATACCTACCCCCCGACTCTTTATGGATTAGGCAGTTTTACTGATGTTCACATAGTATCTATATTTCTGATCTATTGACTCATCTGTCTCCTTTAAGGGATTGTAAACTCCTTTGAGGCAGGGAGCATTTTTATTTTTGTATTTTTTGTATTTTATTTATTTATTTATTTATTCATTTATTTTTTATTAGTTTCTGCTTTATAACAAAGTGAATCAGTTATACATATACATCTGTTCCCACATCCCTTCCCTCATGCATCTCCCTCCCTCCCACCCTCCCCATCCCACCCCTCCAGGCGGTCACAAAGCACCGAGCTGATCTCCCTGTGCTCTGTGGCTGCTTCCCACTATCTATCTACCTTACGTTTGGTAGTGTATATATGTCCATGCCTCTCTTTCGCTTTGTCACAGCTTACTCTTCCCCCTCCCCATATCCTCAAGTCCATTCTCAAGTAGGTCTGTGTCTTTATTCCCGTTTTACCCCTAGGTTCTTCATGACATTTTTATTTTTTTTTAATTCCGTATATATGTGTTAGCATACGGTATTTGTCTTTGTCTTTCTGACTTACTTCACACTGTATGACAGACTCTAGGTCTATCCACCTCATTAAAAATAGCTCAGTTTCGTTTCTTTTTATGGCTGAGTAATATTCTGTTGTATATATGTGCCACATCTTCTTTATCCATTCATCCGATGATGGACACTTAGGTTGTTTCCATCTGCGGGCTATTGTGAATAGAGCTGCAATGAACATTTTGGTACATGTCTCTTTTTGAATTATGGTTTTCTCAGGGTATATGCCTAGTAGTGGGATTGCTGGGTCATATGGTAGTTCTATTTTTAGTTTTTTAAGGAACCTCCATACTGTTCTCCATAGTGGCTGTACCAATTCACATTCCCACCAGCAGTGCAAGAGTGTTCCCTTTTCTCCACACCCTCTCCAGCATTTATAGTTTCTAGATTTCTTGATGATGGCCATTCTGACTGGTGTGAGATGATATCTCATTGTAGTTTTGATTTGCATTTCTCTAATGATTAATGATGTTGAGCATTCTTTCATGTGTTCGGTGGCAGTCTGTATATCTTCTTTGGAGAAATGCCTATTTAAGTCTTCTGCCCATTTTTGGATTGGGTTGTTTGTTTTTTTGCTATTGAGCTGCATGAGCTGTTTATAAATTTTGGAGATTAATCCTTTGTCAGTTGCTTCATTTGCAAATATTTTCTCCCATTCTGAGGGTTGTCTTTTGGTCTTGTTTATGGTTTCCTTTGCTGTGCAAAAGCTTTGAAGTTTCATTAGGTCCCATTTGTTTATCTTTGTTTTTATTTCCATTTCTCTAGGAGGTGGGTCCAAAAGGATCTTGCTCTGATTTATGTCATAGAGTGTTCTGCCTATGTTTTCCTCTAAGAGTTTGATAGTTTCTGGCCTTATATTTAGGTCTTTAATCCATTTTGAACTTATTTTTGTGTATGGTGTTAGGGAATGATCTAATCTCATACTTCTACATGTCCCTGTCCAGTTTTCCCAGCACCACTTATTGAAGAGGCTTTCCTTTCTCCACTGTACATTCCTGCCTCCTTTATCAAAAATAAGTTGAGCATATGTGCGTGGGTTTACCTCTGGGCTTTCTATCCTGTTCCATTGATCTATCTTTCTGTTTTTGTGCCAGTACCACACTGTCTTGATTACTGTAGCTTTGTAGTATAGTCTGAAGAGGGAGCATTTTTAAAAAAATAAAATTATTTTTGTAGGCTTGGGGATCTGAACAATATTCAGTAAAGTCAAGTTTTAAAAATTAATACATTTGTATTTTTAGAATTTCACCTGGCTTCAAGGTCAAAAAGAAAAAGACACAAAAGCAGCTTTGCAAATTCACTGGGGGTCTTGCCTTTCCAGTGCTTTTCATCTTTACGCCCTGTGATTTTTGGGAAAGCAGGAGCCTTTTACTGTCGCTTCTGGGTTACCCAACTGGGTAAGAGATAGTCTAGATAATGCAGATTTAGAGTTCAAATCATTTCCATTTAGCTTTGGAGTCATCTGAAAATTTGGATTTAAATGTTGAGTGGGTCTTATGTTCTTGGAATTGTCATTAGAAACCAGATACAGGAGTTACTGGTTGAGATCATACATGGTTATGTCCAGGTTATTGGACTTAACCATGCTGGTCACTGACCAGCTTTATCCCCCTTTGAAAACGAGTAGACTGGCATTCTGGATTATATGTCAGTCTCTTACGAGCTTGGTTGGCATTACTGAAAAAATAAAAGTTGTGGATCCGCAAACCCATAGACTCTATAGGCTATGTTCCCCTGCAGAATTCTAACTACATGGTCACCTTATCTTCCTAACATCAAGTGGGAGCAGTCTGGCCGGTCCATCTCGTTCTCTTGATCTTGAGTCCTCTGCAAAAGACATCCCCCTTTTCTGCACCAGCACATACGTCACAGCCCTGAAGAAAGTGTAGACATCTGAGATACGTTAACAGTGGAGGAGGGCTGATATCCCGTGAACAGACACATAGATGCCTGTTAGACCTGGAAATTGAAAACCAGAGAGGCGGGGCCACACTGGTTTTGGCCCAGGCCACCAGCCACTGGTGTTCCCAGCAAAATGTTCCCAATGTGGGAGTTTGAGGAAGCAGGGAAAGGCAGGTGGTGTGAGTTTATTAGGACTTGAGGCCCTCAGCCTCGCACTGAGGCCAGCTGAACCCCCAGAGCGTGCTTCCTGCCCTCCTATGGGCTGCTACTCCTAAAGGTACTTGGTTTCAACAGTTATTTGTGCATCAGATTAAAGACTGAAGGGAGAGGGAACAGCAAGCCTAAATTCTTCATATCATACGCCACCTCCCTTTCTCTTCTTATTATATAAGCAATTCATGTGAAAAACAAATAAGGCAAGCAAAACAAAACAAAATTACCTGAAGTCTTGCTATCCAAAAGTTACCATTAGTATTTTGGTGTATACTTGTTCCAGATTTTTCTTTATTTTCCACCCTTCATTAAGGCCATTGTAGTCTTGACAGATGATGCTGGCACAAGCACTTGAGATGAGGCTCCTCTTTTTAAAATACTGTATTTGCATTTGGCTTAGTTTCTCTCAGGCCCTGCCTTGTTGGTCCCCAACATGGTGTTTTCTGCTGCAGTCTCTGTAAATTGGAGTTGGGGTGATGGGGCGGTCAGGCAGGGCTGTGTGTATCTGTGTCTGTACGAGGGAGGGCGGGCACACTTTCCAGTGTTTCTGGGCAACAAGCAGGCACTCACTGCAGTTTCCTATCCCTCAGGCCTGGGCTGTGGAGACAGGGGAAGTACCAGGAAGGGGTGGACGACCCCGACCCAGCTAAATGGAAGGCCCAGCTCCGCTGTGCGCTCAACAAGAGCAGGGAATTCAACCTGATGTACGACGGCACCAAGGAGGTGCCCATGAACCCAGTGAAGATATATCAAGTGTGTGACATCTCCCAGCCCCAGGGCTCTATCATTAACCCAGGTGAGGCCCCAGCTGCTGGGGAGAAGGTGGACAGTGTGCCAGGTTCCGGGCTGGACCCTAAAAGCGATAGTCGACTTGAAAGTCGCCTCGCTTACAAAGTTGAAGACTGGTAAATAAAGCAAGAAATGCTGTCCCTAGAAAGAACCCAGAGAACAAAAGATATAAACTCAGCACAGTCTTCCTGCCCACCCAGTGGAACAGTAAAGCATTAGAAAGAAGAGGGGGTATTGAGTTCTATAAAAAATAACTTCTCTTGGGACTCAACACTGAGAAGAGAGGCCAGGTAGTTTAGAAGAAGGAGGGCTTAAAACTTAGAAGGTCTGAGTTATAAACCTCGGTCTTTCCATTTCACTACTTGTGGGACATTGAATCAAGTCATTCAACGTTTTGAGCCTCAGCTTCTTCCACTATAAAATCTGGGTTCTCATCTTTCCTGCGTATTTCAAAGGCTGTTGTAAGAATCAATTGCCATGACATTATGAAGGCTATTAAGTTCTCTTTATAAATGATGGGTAAGTGATCATTTAATTTGTATGGTATTTTTTCCTAGGAGAATACCACCTGATCCCTATATTTACTCAATGTTGAGCCAGTTCCGACTAAGAGCCAGATAATTTAGACTTGACCTCCAGTGAATCTAGTGAGGCTCTGCCATGAGGGAAGGGTCTGTCTTCACAGTAAGCTTATAAAGGAGAGAAGCCGTGCTCCTTGGGTCCTTAGAAGGGATGTGAATGTGTAGAAAGGGGTTTAGAGTAGGAATTAAAAGATTTCTAGGAGAAGGGAGTAGGGTCTGCAGCTCCTGGATAGGGGAGGGGATGAGAGCTTGAACTGGGGCTCCGTAGGAGGAGCTGGGAGTGGGGTGAACACCCTTGGTTCCCACTCTTTGGCATTGAGGGTGCACACTGAACCCAAGGAACCTCTGTGCTGGCAGTGCCTAGCTTGAACAGTGGGTCAGCTGCAGGGATGACAGTGCAACGTGAGCGCCTCACTTTTGACCTTTGTGTGTGTGTGTGTGTGTGTGTGTGTTTCTCGGGTAGGATCCACTGGATCTGCTCCTTGGGATGAGAAAGATAATGGTGTGGATGAAGAAGATGAGGAAGATGAGCTGGACCAGTCACAGCACCACGTTCCCATCCAGGACACCTTCCCCTTCCTGAACATCAATGGTGAGTGGGGTTGGGGGTGGGACAGAGGCATGGAGAGGATGTAAGGGGCTTTGATTTTGCAACCGTTGACACCATATCCACCATTGCACTGGGAGCAGCGACCAGGCCCTGGGGCCAGGCTGCCAGTCTGTTAGCAAGTAGGAGTCATAGGCAAAGGCACTCCGTAGGCATAGTTATCCCAGTGGGGTGGCTTCTAGGCAGAGAGAGCATCTTCTGAATCTTATGTGATAATTCAGAGAAATTAAAAAATGAAATTCATTCTCAATCCCGCATACAAATACACAAGCTGTTACAAATTTTGCTGATTTCCTTCAGGCCAAGTGCAGGGATCCTTTTCGTGAATTGTAGGCAAACTCTTCTGCTATTTCCCTCGGTACAAATTTTCTGTCACTGCCTTAACAGCCTCTGCTAAGGCTGTATTGTGGGAAACTTGTGGCTCTACAGCTCTTAATACTAGGCTCTGATACAATTTCTCTACTAGAGACTTTTATCTTTTTAAAATTAATTAATTAATTTATTTATTTTTTGTGGTACGCGGGCCGCTCACTGTTGTGGCCTCTCCCATTGCGGAGCACAGGCTCCGGACGCGCAGGCTCGGTGGCCATGGTTCACAGGCCCAGCCGCTCCGCGGCATGTGTGATCTTCCCGGACCGGGGCACGAACCCGTGTCCCTTGCATCGGCAGGCGGACTCTCAACCACTGCGCCACCAGGGAAGCCCTCTCTTTTTTTTAAATTGACTCTTTGAATTCAGTTTCCCAGGAGAGATGCGTTTAGAGGTTGGAGGGTCCCTGTGAGACAGAGCAGGTACTGCACCTCGCATTGCACGCTCTGAGGATGCTCAACCACAAGGTGAACTGCTCTTCCACAGCATCTTCCCTTGAACTTTTCACTGACATGCTCCTAGTCATATGACTTGCATTCAGTTGAGTAGCTTTTCACTACTTTTCTAAGTTCCATTTGGCTCCTAGGGTCAAATGAGATACTTTTGCCACCTAGAAACTTTACTATATCCAGACGATTCCTGTAGGGTTTTGGAGTCCCCTTCCCTAGGTGATGCCCCTTCTTTTGAGAATCAGGAAATGACTCTTATCTGTCTACTTGCCCTCCTTCACTTACCCTGTCATTTATAACCTTGCAACCAAGTGATGAGTAAAGAAAACGATCATAGAGCTCTCTCAGGTTAATATTGCCACAGCTACATTCCCACTTGGTGCAATTTTAAGATTTGGACATTTGGAAATGTGAGATCCTTTCCCAAATCTTTGGCTCACTCATTCTGTTATTCTCACCCCTTAAAAGGATGCAACCCATTTCCAGGATCATGATTTCCCTTTTTTTTTTTTTCATGTTTTTTTAAAGCTAATATTGTGTGTCCTTACGTTATGGGCCACCTTGGATCCTTTATGGAAACATGTGAACATATATTAAAAATAAAAAAGTAAAATGTGGCCCTACAGCCACACCGGGATTTCATTGCCCTGAGAGAGGAGTTGGGGCGCCTCAGTGACTTCCACGAAGCCTATACTTTCAAACAGGCTCCGGGCCAGCCTGTTTCCGACTTAAGCAAGGAGAATGTTCCAGTGGTAACCAACAAGGAGAATCTGGCGACGCCGGTCTCGACTCCATTCTTGGAGCCGACCCTGGGGAGCGACGGCTCTGCGGTCACTTTCGGGAAAACCCAAGAGGATCCCAAACCGTTTTGCGTGGGCAGTGCCCCACCGAGTGTGGACGTCACCCCCACCTACACGAAAGACGGAGCTGACGAGGCAGGATCAACCGATGGCAAAGTTCTGAACCCGAAGCCATCTAAGCTGGCAAAGAGAATCGCCAACTCCGCTGGTTACGTGGGTGACCGGTTCAAGTGTGTCGCTACCGGACTGTACGGAGACTCCAGTCAGCTCGGCCGGGAGCAGCGGGCATTGCAGGTGAGCCCCCCCAACCTGAATTTCAGGAGCCTGACCAGTTGTCAGGTTTTTTTAATGTGTGAAGAGGAGGGGACCGGGGGTATGATAGGGCAGGACACCGGGCTGATTTGGTTAATGAAGCTTAGGATAATTGAAATGTTTGAAATGTGTCCAGTAAGGGGACGTAAGTGGATACTTGAAGTTATTCTGTAGATTTTAAGCGAACTCCACTCGAATGCTGATAACGGAAGTTTTAATTATTGCAAAGGATGTCTAGAAGACTGCATGACATTTACCTGTCAATCGCTTTGATTTCTCTGCCGTTACTGTACGTTAACAAATATACCTAAAAGCGCTGCTTAGACTGCCTTACGTGATACTTGGTGGAGGTGTGTAGCGGCCACATGTCTGTGAGATTCGTGCAATTTTTTTTTCCACCCCAAAAACAAACAAACAAACAAAACAAAAACACAAACCTTGCTTAAAGGGATAGAGTATGTATTTAACTTGCTAGTGAATGATAGATGTTGTATAGGAATTTCCTTAAGATATTTTACTTTTAATTAAAACACAAAGACAAATTGTTTTGCAATGTTAAGAAAAAAATTGGTTTATGCTTATAAAAATGGATGAAGTTATCTAAATGATCCATTGAGTGCCCATTTTAATTACATAGATGGAAGGATTACAAGAGGACAGTATTTTATGTCTACCCGCTGCTTACTGTGAGGTCAGTTCTTCAAATTTTTATTACTAGAATCTTCCATAAACCTTTTGAGTTAAATTTCATTTCCAAATATACAAAGGGAAGTTTGTGGGCCATGGTCATCTTTATTCACTGTGCATTTGTTTTCTTTTCTGTTGTGTTTTTGTTTCGCTTTCTTTGCGTTGTGTTTTTGTTTTGTTTTATTTACCTTCGAAAGAGAATGTCTGTCTGTATGCCACAGTGTATGTATGGCTTTACATACACACCACATATATCTCTACATACATATGGCTTTACGAAGAAAGAGTGTGTGACTAGTTACACATAGACACTCTTACGTTTTTATCGTTTAATTTTAAAATATCTCAGTTGTATCATAAATTGTGGTTGGTTTTGGGCAAACTTTTCTTTGAAGATACTTTCCTTTAAGGTAAGGGCAGTGAAATAGCTTTGGTGGTAAGGTGTGTCTTTTTTCCATCTCCGTTCTCTTTGTAGCGTGCAGTGATGCACTTCTCAGAGTTGGAGATGAAAGAGCGAGAAGGTGGCCACCCCACGACCAAAGACTCCGAGGTGCGCAAATTCAGCCCCGCTGACTGGGAAAGGCTGAAAGGAAGTCAGCACAAAAAGCCAAAGTCGGTCGCCCCGGAGGAGGCCATTGCCGACCAGAACGACAGTGAGAGATGTAAGTGAACCCAGGCGGCTCGCGTGTGGTACCACGTCTGTGGGAACGGGGCGGTTCCGCTCCCAGTGCCGAGGGAGGTGAGAGGAAACAGTACGCTTCCGACGGCCCAGCGTCTGGGTGCTGGCTGTTCGGAGAACGGGCTGCTCTGGCCACCCTTCCCAGCTGTGGATTGCAAGGCTGGTTGTCCTTTGGAGCGTTGCGGCATCCAGGAGTGAAGCACCTATGAAATGCTGTTCCCTGGCACGCGTCTCCTTTTTCCGGAGCAATGCTAGTCCTGTAGTTAGTAATAGTCTGATACAGTAGAGCAGAGGAATGGCAGTGCAGGACCTCCGGCGTAGCAGGTATGTGTTCTGTTTTGTAGCAGGTACGGACACGGGTTTTTGGTAGCAGTGGAATGGCACTTGCAGCCAGAGCCAGACCCTCCAGAGTGACAGTCTCCTGTGGGAGGGAGTGGAGAGTACTCGGATTCTCCCTCCAGAGGCAGAGGTTTCGTTCAAGTGCGATGAGGGCTGATGAAGGCCCCAGAAAGTTGAGCATCATTGTGTTCTGTGGAGGCTCGTTTGCAGTCAGGAGGAGCTGACACCACGCTCCCAGGCCGTGGGATCAACGAGGCCGTTCTTCCCACCAGACGGGTGTGTTCTGTTCTGGAGGCCGAACTGGAGAGAAAGCTCGTGTTGGCCTCGAGTCACACTCTGCGGTCCCATCAGCTGCTCCCCCACTGGGGTTGACTTCGGGCTTGGCCCTCGAGACTTCCTGGGCGAATGAGATGCGTTGGCAGCAAGTGGAGGTCTTTCTCCCGCTTTCTTCAGTGTGCGTGCTTGTGGCCTGCAGCCTGCTCCGGACCCCAGAAACCTCACCGGTGATGGTGAGTGAGGGCACCTCGGTGAACGTCGAGGACAGGGTGGGCGTGCAATCCTCCTGAGACGGGACAGTCGGGGGTGGTGGGCACGTTTGGGAGGCCCAGGCCCTTGGACCCGGTCGTAGGGTCGGCGTTCGCCCGCACGCTTAGGTCGTGGGTGCCTGATGCAGTTCGGGAGAATTGTGGTCAGCAGCAGCGTGTGCTTCTCTGTGCTGCTTGGAGCACTGCCCTCCCCCAGCTTATGTTTGGGGTCAGAGAAAGGCCTGTGGCCAGGGTTCTGGGTAAGCCACAGCGGGACCGGTGTGTCCCACGTGGCTCCCGTAGAAGGGGATTTCTGGGGCTAGTCAGTGGCGGCCTTACCCGAGGGATGGGGCTCTTGATGTGCCTGGAGTAGACGATTCCGAGCTCCTCCCCCTCGGGATTGGAATGAAAAACGGAGGGTCCAGGCCACCCTGGAGTGAAGCAGCAAGAAGGCCTGCCTCCTTGCCTGTGCTCACAGCTGACACGCAACCCTTACCCTCCTGAGTGGCCTCATAACTCAGCTCCTGGGGAAGTTTCTCAGAGAGATGTGATAAAAGTGGGCACGGCCAAGTTCACGGGGATGCACTTTTCTGAGGAGGGGATCTGCCTGTTGTGGGTGGACGGTGAGGGAGGCTGGAGGAAGGGAGCGGGCAGGTAACTGGCCTCGAGTCTTTTTGCCCTTTTCTCCAGCAACGTGGCCAAACCCAGGGTGGCCGCTGCCCTTCACGTCTCAGTGGCCTCACCCGCCCTTCTTCCCAGAGACGTTTGTGTGCATCCTTCCCAGTCTTTCCTGCTGAGCGTGGAGACGAGAACTCGGTGTGGCTGATGGGGAGCAGGGCCTGAGCCCCAGATGATTCCGAAAGCCCCCTCCCCCCACCGCCTGCCTCCAATCTCAGACCGACCGACGGGTCTCTTCCTGGAGCACCCGGGACGTGGCCCAGTGAGCCATGAATGGCCACCATGGGAGGTCAGGAGAAGGGTTGGGGAAGGTGAGGGGCTCCGTTTGAAAGGTTGGGGCAACGGAGGTGGGTTCCCGACCCACCCTCTGTCTTGTAGAGACGTGGGGTTTGTAAATAGCTGGTCAAGAAAGGTCACCTGAAGGGGCCACTGTTCTTACTGCGGCCTCCACGTCCAAGGCCCAGCAGGTGTTCATTCCATTCAGCTGGATATGAATGGGCCTTCTTGTTCTTGGGCCATCATGTCTTGAGCTGATATGGGCTCAGGTCCTTCTCATGGGTGTCGGTGTGGCCGAGAGCCGAGCTGTGAGCACATGGGAGCTGGGGCGGGGATTTGGGGCGGGCAGGGGTCCCAGAGAGGGTCCAGGATGCCTTCAAGATGCCTTCCCCCTTCTGAGGCAGCCCCTACTCACGGAGGGCCCAGGAGCTTCTAAGGTGGTGGGTGCTGTTTGCGCGGCCCTGGTTGTCCTGGTGCGGGTGCATCTTGTTGCTAGGGGCTTGTTTAAAAAAGAAATTAACTTGAAAACACAGTGGCTGAGATACTCATTTATTCTTTATGATCACATGGGTGGCTGAGTGAAATTTTTATTTTGGAAGTTCACCAAATGAGTTTGGAGGTTCCTCAGACTTGGAAGTTCATCACTAGGAACCCTCAGTGGCATTTGAAGATGGGGCGGGGCAAGGAGGCACTGGTCCCTTCCTTCTCAAACTTGGAGTAACCATCTCCCTTGCCAGCCACTTGGCTGGGACAGGCCTAGGACCTGCTCAGTGGCAGTGCCTGGCCAGGAGCTGGAGGAAGCCTCAGTTGAGGGGCTTCATGAAACTTCTTTGCTCAGGGAACTTCTCTTCCAGCTGAGCACCTGCATGTTTGTAAACTACTTTGGAACAGATATCCCCTGCACTCCTTGTGTAGCGGGTTTAACTTTGAACAAGGTTAGCCCTGACTGGAGGTGCTATTATAGTTAAGCTACAGAGAAGGGGATTTTAATCCTGGGGAGCCTTGCAGCGACTCAGAACCCTCTCACCTTGTTTAGGCCTCACTGGGCATGGCTCAACAGTGGTGAGGGTGCTTTGCTGCCACAGTGACTTGTAAATGTTGCTGTGGTGACGCTTCTGTGAGGTGATGCTATGGTACAACCATAATGAATTTGGGATATATGTGCTGTGAGTCATAGGACCATGCTGCAGGGACCACGTGCACATCTTGCTTAGACTGGGTGACCAAGGGCACGTGGCTTCCCACTTTTAGAAGGGCCAAAAGTAGCAATGATGGCAAAGCCTGATGGTTAGGATCCCCGTGTATCTATTTATCTCCCCAACTCCTTTGCCCTCAAGGGTCATCCTCCTGTGGGTCGTGGTTAGAACAGTCTTTGAGAAGCTCCAAGTGACACGGAGCCTCTACCCCATAGCTGGTGGCCATGGGCATCTTGGGCAGTCGGGGTGGGTGTCCTTCAGGGTTATTACTGGCCTGGGTAAGGTCACACTAGCGTAAGGTCTTGGGGGGCCTTAGCTGAGGGGAATTGAGGTCTTTGCCCTAAAAGGCTCCGGGGTTGGGGGATGGGTGGATGGACCTAGTTTGGAAAAAGAAACTTTCAAATTGGACATGGGGGTTCTTAAGGTAGCCCTTCCATTCCTCCATGGATCCCCTCCCACGGAGCTTTTAGGGAAGGCTGATTGGACCAGAGAAGTCCAATGGTGTAACCAGCAGGGCTCACCTCTTAAAATTTCCTACGTTTCAGGCCTGAGATTCAGGCTGGTCTGAAAGTCTTGGCATCTTTTGGTTAAAGGGATTTTTCCAGCCTTTCTCTGTGCTGAGCCCGGCCCGTGATTATGAAGCCCACCCTGGAGGGAGGCTAGCAATAACATTCGCACTTTACAAGTGAAGGGGGCCGAGTTGTAAAGTGGCGCCATTCCTGCGCAAGTGTTTAAGAGGGTCACAGAGCAGCCGGAGTGAGAGTTGCAGCACGCCGTCTTCACCGGGCCTGTGGTAGCCTGGGCTGCATCACCTGTAAGCACAGGCCAGGAGTTTGGGGTTTCTCCTGCTGCCATGACAGGAGACCCTCGCGGTTGGGGTGATTCCACCATTCTGGCAAGAGTAGATGGGGATCTCTCCCACCTTGGGATACCCTTGGAGAAAAGCTAAGTGTGTTCCACCATTGAGAACACAGGTCAGGCTAGCCCAGGCCAGGGTGAGGTTCATCCCCACAACTGGCTGCCATTAAATGCTGGGAATGCCCCCCAAGAAAGGGTGATCAGGGGACCAGCCGGCTGGGCAGAAGTGGGAGTGATACTTGAAGTGGTCTAGGGAGAGGAGGAGGAATGCGAGCAGCATGTGAGGGGTGTGTCCATGATTTCATCTAGAAAAACGGGCTGTGGGAGCTTAGCTCAGGTGTTAATGAAATACCAAACTCATACACCCACCCCCACCCCCGGCCGGTGATGGACACAGGGTCATCTTCGGGGAACTCTTTAACAGCACAGTGATCATTATGGAATTATTTGTGTGTTAGAAACAATGTGACTAGCAAAGCAGTTGAACTGTTTCTTTGGCTAGAGCAAAAGTGAGGAGTGATGTTAGGCTGGGGTGATTGGAGGAAAAGCCCCAAGTGGATGCTAGATTGAGCAGGGGGGCAGGAGCAACACAGGCGGAGCTGGGGTGTGAGCAGTTCAGCCCTGCCCGCCACCCCCCCACCCCCCACCCCCCATGAAGGGGGTTGGAGTCTTGTCTTTGAAATGTCCTTAGATGCTTGTTGCCTGGGAAGGAAGGCGTGGAGACGTGCCAGGTGGGTGACTGGTGTCACTGAGGGCCTTCTTCCTAGACAGGAAATAGGCGCAGCCCCTCGATGGCAGTGAAATGCTTTTCCCCCCACGGGTGTGGAAAGAGGACAGACAGACTTGTAGCAATCTGGTTGAGTTCTTTGAAATTGCCCTTGACCCTTGTGTGTGCACCAGGAAGCCTTTCCTTTCCCTTTGCCAGGATCCTCTTGCCTTGGTCTCCCCAGCTTCCCAGCCTCCCACCATTCTTTCCCTACCCTTTTTCTTCACCCTCGCCCCTGCTGACCCAAGTGAACATTGGTGCTATGTCTGTGTAAATGGCAGTTGGGGGCTATTTGGTCTGTTGATGACATCAGCCTTTTTTGTTTACTAGCAGCTGTTTCCATAGTCATTTGTAGCTCCGCTCTGATTGGTTGGATCTTACTGTGAGGTCACTCACCCCCCCTTTAAAAGTAAGCCACCTTGGAGAGTTAAGCAGTTAGGGAGTGATCTCACATGCCTATAGACGGATGGTGTAGATGCCTCACCTTGACCCTTGAAGGATGGATTGTGAGTGGGCTACGCGCCTCATTTTCTGCTTTCTTTGCTGGTTGTGTTCAGCTGTCCTTCCTTTGGGACGTCTTTCTGAGGGTTTTGTGCTTGCGGCGTGTGAGGCCCCTGGTCTCCAAAGGGGGGTGGTCTGTTGGTAGCAGATTGCCTTGGGCGTGGGGGTCCTGCCTGCTCCTGGTGACCTTTGTTCCCTCCTTTCCGGGTTGTCTCCCCTCCCCTAGGGGAGCGTTATGATGGAAGCAAACCTGACCCCTTCGAAGCCCCAGAAGACAGTGATCTTCCTGAGGACATGGACACGAAGCCCCCCAGAGAGTCCCCCGCCGACCAGGCGGCCCCAGACGCGTCACGCAGCCCCACCCTCCGGCTGAACAGAAAGCGCCAGGTGTCTGGCAATAGGAACCACACTGAGACCACTGTGCTCCCGGAGGACTCTCTGCTGAAAGCCAAGCGGAGACGGGTCTCCAAAGGTGAGCTCGGTTTGGCTTCGGGCCCGCAGGGCACCCTACGGAAGTCCTGGAGCGGAGCAGTGGAAAGTTCCAGTCCCACCCTGGATCCCTGGGGGGAGCCACTCACACCTCCCCACCCCCCACCCCCATCCCACCCCCCACCCCCCCAAAGCCAGTTTCCGGGGCTGGAGCCCAAAGGTGGCCAAAGGCAAATAGGCCCCCTCCCGAGACTTGGTGACAAGTTCCAGCCAACACAGTGACCACACCCCTCCCCTCCCCCACCCCTGTTAGTGATGTGTAAGACAGTTTGTTCGGCCCACCCCCCCGCCCTGGGGGGCTTCTTCTTTAATTTGTAGTTATTTGTCCATTAGCTGACTGGCCTGAGAGGGAAATGACAAACAGTTCCTGTAACCACTTAGAAGAGCCACATTATAGTGAGCTGACCAACCTGAGGTGTGCATTGAATTAACAGGGCTCCATGCCAGAAAGCAGCGCCGCTTGCTGCACCTTAGAGAACGGCGGGAGCAGAGAGCAAACCTGGCCGGCAGGGCAGGAAGGAAGTGACCCAGGCGGTTCAGCCTGCGGTCACCCCCCAGGGCAATAGCATCTCCGAAGAGAAACCTGGCAGGAAAAGGGCAGAGGCCAAAAGCAACAGCAGCTGGTTGGAGGAGTCCCTTAAATGCAGTGACAATGAACAAGGTACGCACGGGGCGGGGGGCGCTCCTGGAGGGTGGATCACCCGCCCTCTGTGGGAAACGGCCCTGGAGGGGACCTGAGCGCCATCCAAGTTGACAAGAGTAGCGTGTGGCGAGCGGGGAGTTTTCTTCCTGAGGTCCTTTCAACCTGCACACTTCCTTATGGAATGGACAGTGAGGTGGGAGCTTGACTTCCTGGGCTGCTCCTCATCACCCAGCCCGCGGCTGGGCAGGAAGGGAAGTCTTGGGTGACCCCGGGCGCTTGTCAGTGCCCTCATTCCAGCCTCAGGCTGTCCGCAGTCGCCCTGTCCCGAGCACCCAGGCCCCCCACGGGTGGGGCCGGGAGCGCACGAAGGGCTGGCTTCTGCCCTGTCTTGCGGCCCTTTGAAGCGACTTGCCATTTGGCGTTTCGTGGGTTAGCCTATTTGCCGGTTGAATGTGGGATGATTAAAATATTAGTGCTTTGAAAACATAATTGGTATATCTTTAAAAACTGAAGCTGCTCCAACGATCAGTGCTAACAATGGGCTTTTCTTTCCTCACCGGCTACAACTGTGTAACGCCCGCTGCTTCTCCCCCTGACAGATGTGCTGTGCATGGACGAAGAAATGGATCGGCAGCCTTCGCCCCTGCCGCAGAAATACACCGACAACAGCGAGAAACCATCCGCGAAGCAACCGTGCAAAACCAAGCCTTTGATCCCTCAGGAGCCCAGGCGGGGCTTGCCGCTGCCAGGGGACTCCTAGGTGGACAATGCGGATGGCAAGGTACCTCTTGCCCCTGGCTCTCCCCCGCCCCCCGGGCCCGTGCAGGCACATCCCGCCTGCCTGCTTCTCTGCTTCTGGGGACAAAGCTTTCCTTTTCCTGAACCCCTCCCCCCAAAACGTCCCTGCCCCTTCCTAGGGGACCTGTCTCCTGGGTGGCGGTGAAGTTTCCAGCGAGTAAAAATGCAACCCCTTCCTCGCGCCCCGCCTCCCCCAGACAGAGAGGAGGAAAAGTACTTTCCTCCACTCAGGTTTGTAACTCAGGGAGGAGGCGAACCAGGCGGGTGGTGGAAGGACAGCCTGAAATGTGTGCGCTGCCTGGTTTCGTGATAGGTGACCGTCCGGAGATTTTGAAAGCGGCCTGAGCCCAGTTCCGACTATGATCTTTCGCCGGCCAAACAGGACCAGAAGCCCTTGGACTGTTTGCAGCAATTGTTACCAGCTTCCCAGGCCTCGCAGCTGACATGCTCAAGCTCCCCTCCAGAGACCACCCAGTCCCGCCCGATGCCACCGGAAGCGCGGAGACTTATTGTCAATAAGAACGCGGTCGAGACCCTCCTACAGCAGGCCTCCCGGCTTGGATACGAGGTGAGCATCCTTGTGGGTGCCCTGGATCAGGATCCGCTGGCTTCTGCTCCTTGGGTGGGGGACACACTGGCTGTGGATGGGGGGCGTGTCTCAGAGCCCAGCCCCCTCCACGTGGCGGGCTGGGCTGGGTTTTCCAGCAGGGTGTTTGCGTTGGCTCCCGCTCACACTGCAGGCTCTTTGGTGGCTTGTTCAGTCGTGGTGTGAAAAGAAAGGCAGGCCTCTCTGATGTTCCGTTCCCGTTCAGGCAGGTAGGCTGCTTCGGCCAGTCTGGCTCACTTATCTCTGATATAAAATCTGACCTAACCCAGGGCTTGGCGACCAGGGGAATTTTAATGAGCCCTTTTGGATTCTGAATAGCAAGAAAGAGAGTAGGAGAGTAGTTATTAGCTCTACTAACTTGTGCTGTTTGGGGCAGAGTGATGCCCCTGTGGGGTAGCGGGTGGGTAGTGTCTGTGCAGAGTAGGGATGGGAGTGGGGCAGACCTGAGCAGTCTCTTTCTGAGAGGGCACGGGAGCCGAGGGCTGATGGGCGGGGAGCAGGGGTTGAACCTTGCACAAAACTCCCTGTCCACACTGCTGTATCCCAACCCAGCACGGCTGATGACAGTGATGGCCTCTATTGCTAGAGCAACATAGAAAGATAGCTGATATCTGCCTAAGCCCGTGTGATCTGTAGTAACTCCTTTCACCCTTTTAACATGTTCACTTGGGAGTAACGCGTACTAGCCCACTCTCGGATGAGGAAACTGAGCCTCAGAGGGGTTAGCTGATACCTGTACAGGTAGCAATCCAGCAGTGCTCCACAGCCCACCACGCTCCTCAGCAAGACTGGCTCACACTGGAATTGCCCTTTTGACAGTTCAAAACCTCTGTGAGACAGATGACTCTCTCTGCCCTGTGCAGTTCCCCCACCATACTTGTCAGTAGCAATTGTGATGTAATAGCCCACAGGGCAAAGGCATTTTTCTGTGCTGGCATCAGCCCTCTGGGAGTTGAATGGTGACAGTAAAACGCGGTTCAGCAGGTTGAGTGTGGAGGTGTGGCTGAGCACTGGGGTGGCAGGACCCAGGCTGGCCCGGAGCCCTGGCGCCCACACCCTCAGCCAGCTCTGTGCCCCTGTCCCCCGTCTCCCGTCGTGTCCCCCCACCCCGGTCCATAGTGCCGTGAGCCCTTGGAAGTGTGCCTGCCTTGGCCCTAAGGCATGACTGTGGGTGGGAAGTTGGAAGCACTAGGGCTATGCTTAGTTTTGGGGGTGTTTTTTGTTGTTGTTGTGGGTTGAATGTGCTGTTGTTTATATCTACACGTCTCTTGGAGACCTGTCCATTAGCTAGAGAGCACTTTGTGGTAGTTAGCGCAGTTACTTGCAGGTGAAGTCCAAGGAGCACCCAGTTGGTTTCCCAAGAGCTGAGAGCGGGCGCCTAGGAGGACAGAGCAGATGTTGCACATAGTGTTGAGCTAGAGACCCCCGTGGTTGAGAAAATAGTCTCCTTGCTTCCAGCAAACGCTGGAGTTGGGGGGGAGACTCCTAAACCCAACTTTTGGTTTAGGGTTGAGAAAGTAGACTCCCGCTTCCAGCAAATGCTGGAGATGGGGGGGCGGGGTGCTGCTGCACCCGCCGTGGAGGGCGGGGCTCCGAGCCCCACCTGTGAACTTGGCATCATTTCCAGCAGTCTCCCTTTGGGACCAGAGACGTCAAAAGACCCTCGTTGGTCCTCTAAGACAGTTTCCATTTTGGTTTGGTGGCTCTGAGGCCTGGACCAAGGGGCACTTGATCCATCCTTTTTTAGGCTACCTGGCCTTTGATTGCACAGGAAGCCTTGGGAATGTTTAGGGTCGGATTTGTTTTTTTCTTCAAATGTAAATTTCAATATGTAGATTCCACAGATCACCAGTGTTGATGCTGAACATTGTGACAAGTAGACGAACGCTTTCAACTTTGAATCCAAGTTTCTGGGATTTCTCTGGGCAGAATTTTAAATGTTGGGATGAAGGCCCAGTTGGGAGATGTGGCAGCTTCAACCTTTTCAAATTGAAGGACAGTTTGCTTAAGCAGATAAGGGTGTGGTTTGGGAGGGTTTTCCTGAAGTTTTGTCTTCAGCATTCTTGGTTATTTTCTTCTGCTTAGCCAAAGATACCATGTGCAGTATAAAGGCTGTCTGAGCTTTATGTCATGATAATCTGGTTCTGGAAGTTTAGAAACACACTCTGGCTTCAGATCCGAGTTAAATAGATCACTTGTGTGGCCAAAGACCTCAAACCTTTCCCTCCTGGGAAAAAGGCTTCTATTTCTTAGGCTGAAACGCCAGTGTGCAACCACATGCTTGTGCCTTTAGCGGTGATGGTTAAATTTTCTATGAATTGAATAAGTCATGTTTTTAAAAAAGTTAATGAGGCATTTAATTAACTAACAACGTCGGGCTTATGGCCTTTATGGTTACATTTTGCGGGTAATGGCATTCGGTTTATAGCCGCTGAACAGAGAGCTGTCCGACAAAAGCAGTTTGACTTTGCTCGGGAATGGCAGGGCTGCCCTTCAGACACTCCCGTTTATTTCTAGCGGAGAAAATAAACCAAGGAATGTGTTGCGTCGACAGACTCACCCCGCCTCTTCACCTTTCAGTTAGAGAAAGTGCTGGTGGCGACGGTTGCCATCCATTTAGAGGCCATCACCCTCCTAGCTAGGAGAGTGTAGTTAGCCCACTTGACCCCCAACAGAGAAGGCCTGTGGGATGCTCGTCACAGCTGGATTGCATCCCTCTAACTGGGGCCCTTTTGGGCCTTTTGAATCTTCCCAGCTGACCAGGTACCAAAGACCTGAGTTATAGGTCTAGTACTTCATGTTAATTGAACTTGGGGTTTAATATCTCTGGGCCTCAGTTTCCAAGTGTTGAATGAGGATAGTACTACCTTCCTTTCCTGCTATCTCCTGGGTTCCTGTGGGTGACAGAAGATGTCCTCATCTGGGGAAATGAGAAGCACTGTGTAAATAGTGGTATCAACGTGGTTGAGTTAGGACAGCCCGTGGCAAAAAGTCTGACCTGGCCGTGGGGCTACTGCTGCCTTTGCTGCCATCTTCCAGGAGAAGAGAGTTGACTTACCCACCAGCTTGGACGGCCTTTCATTTCTAGGTACCCTTGAATCTGCCCTAGTAGTGATGAAGGTTTCCAGGTGAAGGCCATGATTGTCACAGCAAATAAACCCTGGGTTGAGTAAATTGATGTGTGCACAGCAGTTGGTGGCGTTCAGAACTGATCCCAGAGCCACGTGACAGGGCCTCTCCCTGGCTGGGGCACACAACTCATTAGCTTGCAGCCGTCCACTCAAGTCTGGCTAGTGAGGGCCTGCTAAAAGAGCAGCAGCTTCATGCGGTATCCTGGATACCAGGGCTCGGGGCAGGTGGCCTTGGAGCCCAGAGGATTGTGGGCTTTCTGGCACGTTGGGATGTAAACGGAGAAACGCATTCGTGGGCGTGCCTTTTCTCTTCCTCCTCTTGTTTTGGAAGGGAGCTGCTGCAGTGACCTGAAGTAACAGGGCACCGATGGCCAGGTTTACCAGCATGCCCCATTGGTTTCACGTGGTAAGCAAATGGAACATTCTAGTTTGCTCCCAAGTGAGTGGTCACCTTTGATTGGCGTGTCCTCCAAAGGGCATAAAAGGTTTTACAGAACCCATCTCGCACTTATGGGCGGCTAGAATGACCCCCGTTTTAGGTTTAACAGATGAGTTACCTGAGAGATGTCACAAGGAGGCCTGTTCTGACCCCATCCCATCCCCCCTTACCCAGCAGACCATGTGTTGGGCCACATGCATGTTCCGCCTACTCCCAGCTCTCAGAACCTGACGGCTCTCTGCTGGGCACGACTTACCCAGTATAAACAGTGTAACGTGTTTTCTGGTGGCATATGCTTTCGATGTGTCTGAAAACTTTCTTAAGGTAATAAAACATTGAATAAGTTCCTGCTCTGCTTACTGGGAGTGGTTCATATTAATATTTTAACAAGACAAAAAATAAGGTTAATAACAGTGATGCTAATGCACAGTGTTGACACAGAACATCTCCGGGGTGGGGGGTGGGGCGGTGAACGTTTTATTTGATTCTTGAAATGTGGAGGTTGCAGCCTGTGGTGTATCAGGTTCCTGTCATTAACTTGAGTAAATATGAAAATTTTAGACTGATTCTGCCCCAAGAGGGTGGAGTGAGGCAAAATAGAGGGTGGGGTTATTGGAGGCATTTTGTGTCATTCCTCGAGGATGGAGGGAGAGAGCTTCTCTTTAACTCTTCTTAACATACAGACAAGAGCATCTGAGGCCCAGGTTCTGATTGGGGATCTTAACAGGGGGCTCAAGGATGTAGCTGACCTGGGTGTCCCTGCTTCTCTAAGCTGGGGAATGTTCTCTGGCTGATTTAAGCTCTCTTTTTTTTTTTTTTGGTTTTTTTGTTTGTTTGTTTGTTTGTTTTTGTTTTGTTTTGTTTTTTTGCCTTGTTTTTTTTTTTTGCACCCTTTAGGTGCAAGGTTAGGTTGTTTATTCGAGATGTTTCCTGTTTCTTAAGGTGGGATTGTATTGCTATAAACTTCCCTCTTAGAACTGCTTTTGCTGCATCCCATAGGTTTTGGGTCGTCGTGTCTCCATTGTTATTTGTTTCTAGGTATTTTTTAATTTCCTCTTTGATTTCTTCGGTTATCACTTCGTTATTAAGTAGTGTATTGTTTAGCCTCCATGTGTTTGTATTTTTTACAGCTCTTTTCCTGTAATTGATATCTAGTCTCATAGCATTGTGGTCAGAAAAGATACTTGATACAATTTCAATTTTCTTAAATTTACCAAGGCTTGATTTGTGACCGAAGATATGATCTATCCTGGAGAATGTTCCATGAGCACTTGAGAAAAATGTGTATTCTGTTGTTTTTGGATGGAATGTCCTATAAATATCAATTAAGTCCATCTTGTTTAATGTATCATTTAAAGCTTGTGTTTCCTTATTTATTTTCATTTTGGATGATCTGTCCATTGGTGAAAGTGGGGTGTTAAAGTCCCCTACTATGATTGTGTTACTGTCGATTTCTCCTTTTATGGCTGTTAGTATTTGCCTTATGTATTGAGGTGCTCCTATGTTGGGTGCATAAATATTTACAATTGTTATATCTTCTTCTTGGATCGATCCCTTGATCATTAGGTAGTGTCCTTCTTTGTCTCTTCTAGTAGTCTTTATTTTAAAGTCTATTTTGTCTGATATGAGACTTGCTACTCCAGCTTTCTTTTGGTTTCCATTTGCATGGAATATCTGTTTCCATCCCCTTACTTTCAGTCTGTATGTGTCTCTAGGTCTGAAGTGGGTCTCTTGTAGACAGCATATATATGGGTCTTGTTTTTGTATCCATTCAGCCAATCTGTGTCTTTTGGTGGGAGCATTTAGTCCATTTACATTTAAGGTAATTATCGATATGTATGTTCCTATTCCCATTTCCTTAATTGTTTTGGGTTCGTTATTGTAGGTCTTTTCCTTCTGTTGTGTTTCTTGCCTAGAGAAGTTCCTTTAGCATTTGTTGTAAAGCTGGTTTGGTGGTGGTGAACTCTCTCAGCTTTTGCTTGTCTGTAAACGTTTTAATTTCTCCATCAAATCTGAATGAGATCCTTGCTGGGTAGAGTAATCTTGGTTGCAGGTTTTTCTCCTTCATCACTTTAATTATGTCCTGCCACTCCCTTCTGGCTTGTAGGGTTTCTGCTGAGAGATCAGCTGTTATCCTGACGGGGATTCCCTTGTGTGTTATTTGTTGTTTTTGCCTTGCTGCTTTTAATATGATTTCTTTGTGTTTAATTTTTGACAGTTTGATTAATATGTGTCTTGGCGTATTTCTCCTTGGATTTATTCTGTATGGGACTCTCTGTGCCTCCTGGACTTGATTAACTATTTCCTTTCCCATATTAGGGAAGTTTTCAACTATAATCTCTTCAAATATTTTCTCAGTCCCTTTCTTTTTCTCTTCTTCTTCTGGAACCCCTATAATTCGAATGTTGGTGCGTTTAATGTTGTCCCAGAGGTCTCTGAGACTGTCCTCTGTTCTTTTCATTCTTTTTTCTTTATTTTGCTCTGCAGCAGTTATTTCCACTATTTTATCTTCCACCTCACTTATCCGTTCTTCTGCCTCAGTTATTCTGCTATTGATCCCATCTAGAGTATTTTTTATTTCATGTATTGTGTTTTTAATCGATGCTTGATTCATCTTTAGTTCTTCTAGGTCCTTGTTAACTGTTTCTTGCATTTTGTCTATTCTATTTCCAAGATTTTGGATCTGGGAAATAGAATCTTGGATCATCTTTACCATCATTATTCTGAATTCTTTTTCAGGTAGACTGCCTATTACCTTTTCATTTGTTAGGTCTGGTGGGTTTTTATCTTGCTCCTTCTCCTGCTGTGTGTTTTTCTGTCTTCTCATTTTGCTTATGTTACTGTGTTTGGGGTCTCATTTTTGCAGGCTGCAGGTTCGTAGTTCCCGTTGTTTTTGGTGTCTGTCCCCAGTGGCTAAGGTTGGTTTAGTGGGTTGTGTAGGCTTCCTGGTGGAGGGGACTAGTGCCTGTGTTCTGGTGGATGAGGCTGGATCTTGTCTTTCTGGTGGGCAGGTCCACGTCTGGTGGTGTGTTTTGGGGTGTCTGCGGACTTTTTATGATTTTAGGCCACCTCTCTGCTAATGGGTGGCGTTGTGTTCCTGTCTTGCTAGCTGTTTGGCATAGGGTGTCCAGCACTGTAGCTTGCTGGTCGTTGAGTGAAGCTGGGTGCTGGTGTTGAGATGGAGATCTCTGGAAGATTTTCGCCGTTTGATATTATGTGGAGCTGGGAGGTCTCTTGTGGACCAGTGTCCTGAAGTTGGCTCTCCCACCTCAGAGGCACAGCACTGACTCCTGGCTCCTCAATTTGCGATGATGTGTTGTCTATTCATGTATTCCACAGATGCAGGGTACATCAAGTTGATTGTGGAGCTTTAATCCGCTGCTTCTGAGGCTGCTGGGAGAGGTTTCCCTTTCTCTTCTTTGTTCTCACAGCTCCTGGGTCTCAGCTTTGGATTTGGCCCCGCCTCTGCGTGTAGGTCGCCGGAGGGCGTCTGTTCTTCGCTTAGACAGGACAGGGTTAAAGGAGCAGCCTCTTTGGGGACTCTGGCTCACTCAGGCCGGGCGGGAGAGAGGGGCACAGAGTGCGGGGCGAGCCTGCAGCGGCAGAGTTCGGCGTGACGTTGCACCAGCCCGAGGCGCGCCGTGCGTTCTCCTAGGGAAGCCGTCTCTGGATCCCGGGACCCCGGCAGTGGCGGGCTGCACAGGCTCCCGGAAGGGCGGCGTGGACAGTGTCCTGCGCTCGCACACAGGCTTCTTGGTGGCGGCAGCAGCAGCCCCAGCGTCCCACGCCCGTCACTGGGCTCCGCGCTTTCAGTCGTGACTCGCGCCCGTCTGTGGAGCCCCTTTAAGCAGCGCTCTTAATCCCCTCTCCTCGCGCACCAGGAAACCAAGAGGGAAGAAAAAGTCTCTTGCCTCTTCGGCAGCTCCAGAGTTTTCCCGGACTCCCTGCCGGCTAGCTGTGGCACATTAGCCCCCTTCAGGCTGAGTTCTCGCCGCCAGCCCCAGTCCTCTCTCTGCGCTCTGACCGAAGCCCAAGCCTCAGCTTCCAGCGCCGCCTGCCCTGGCGGGCGAGCAGACAAGCCTCTCGGGCTGGTGAGTGCCGCTCGGCACCGATCCTCTGTGCGGGAATCTCTCCGCTTTGCCCTACCCAGGTATGTGGGGAGTTTCTTGCCTTTTGGGAGGTCTGGGGTCTTCTGCCAGCATTCAGTAGGTGTTCTGTAGGAGTTGTTCCACGTGTAGCTGTATTTCTGGTGTATCCGTGGGGAGGAAGTTGATCTCCGCGTCTTACTCTTCCGCCATCTTCCTCCGGGTCCAAAAGATAGGTTTTTTAAACGTGGTGTTGAGATAAGTGGATAGCATTACATCTCCAGCATCTAGTCTAGTAGGTGTTCAATAATTCTGTGATGAATGACTGAAGAAACATATGGTAAGTCCAGAGCCCAGACTTCTGGTTCCACTGGTGCTGCCTTGTGTGACCTTGGACAGAGAATTACATTTCCACTGAGTCTCAGATACCACGTAGGAAGAGGGTCTCCAACAAGATGGTCACTAAGTGTTCATCCACTTTAGACTTCTAATCCCTCAGGCAGGGAGGGCCCGTGCCTTCCTCCTGGGTACTTGGGCGGTGCCGCCAGTTGTTTTGTTTTTAATCTCAGAGGTTTTCAGGTAGTGCCAACAAATGCTAGGGCTAAGAGAGGCTCATGGCAAGCATTAAAAGCCACTTTATTTTTTAAGGAGGCTTACTATGGTTATTTGTAGTCGTTCAGATCAGGTCCCCTATTCAGTCTGGTGGCCTTTCCATGCAGTCAGTTGGGCTTCCAGCAGCCAGCTGGCTGGTTGGGGTCTTAGGGAGATGCAGCTGCAAACACTATCTGCATTGTCTCTGGAAAGGGTCTGAAGTGATGCCCACCCACCAGGTTCCAGAGCTAGGAGAAGGTTGGGCCAAATTTTGTGAGGGTATGGTTTCTGCTGCACAGAAATGAGATTCCTTTAATAAAAAGGAGGGAGGCTATTTTCCACTTAACCTTCATTCGTTCATTCAACAAACATGCCCACTATGCACCACTCGTTGCCAGGTGCCATGCTGGGCACAAGGAGGGAGATAGTGAGCAAAAGCCGCATGGTGCCCATTTTTCTGGAGCTTGTCTTCTCAACATCAGCGGTACTGATTTTTTGAGCCAGGTAACTCTTTGTTTGGGAGACTGCCCTATGCATCGTGGGGTGTTTAGCAGCATCCTTGTCCTCCACCCACTAGACGCCAGCAGCAATTATGACAACCACAAATGTGTCCAGGCATTGCTAAATGTCCTGGAGGGGGTAGGGTGGCCAGAGTCACCCCCGGTTGAGAACCACTGGCCTAAAGGGAAGACAGACGAGACGGTGGCCAAAGAACGGCACAAGTGATGCATCATTTCAAAGGCAGTCGTGCGCTGAAGGGGTAGGAGCACAGTCATAAAGAAAGCAGTTCACAGAGTCAGACTGGATTTAAAACCAACTCTCTTGGCATGGACATATATACACACACACGCTACCAAAGGTAAAATAGATAGCTAGTGGGAAGCAGCTGCATCGCACAGGGAGAGCAGGTCGTTGCTGTGTGTCTACCTAGAGGGGTGAGATAGGGAGGGTGGGAGGGAGACGCAAGAGGCAGGGGATATGGGGATATATGGATACGTATAGCTGATTCACTTTTTTTTTTTTTTTTTGCAGTATGCGGGCCTCTCACTGTTGTGGCCTCTCCCGCTGCAGAGCACAGGCTGTGGACGCGCAGGCTCAGCAGCCATGGCTCACGGGCCCAGCCGCTCCGCAGCATGTGGGATCCTCCCGGACCGGGGCACGAACCCGTGTCCCCTGCATCGGCAGGCGGACTCTCAACCACTGCGCCACCAGGGAAGCCCTGATTCACTTTTTGATACAGCAGAAACTAACACACCATTGTAAAGCAATTATACTCCAATAAAGATGTTAAAAAAATTAACTCTCTCAAATTATTCTTTAGTAACTTTCCAGTTCTTCCATTATTGTTCGGGTTATTCTTCTGGATGTAGAAAATCATAATGGAATGCCAAGAGACTTTTTTCTTTTTTTTTATTTCAGCCTCAAAATGGCCTTTCCAGCCCAGGGTCCATCATGGCCACTGAGAAGTTATGGAAAACAGATGTGGCTGAGGCTTTAGATCTTAATGAAAAGCTGGTAGGTATACCCAGCATCAGTCCCCTCCTGTCCAAACCTGCGTGCCCTGCAGATAGTTTACACATCAACCTCACATACATGTTTAGTTGTTACAGTAGCTCCACGAGACCCATCTCCTATCCCAGCATGGGCTGGAAATTGCAGAGCCCAATTCCTTGGAAGACTGGGTAGTAAGAATGAATGTTTATATCTGTTGTCATTCCCCGCCCCCCACCAGTTCTCAAAATGGCATAGTGTAAATGGATGCGGGGGAAAATGAAAGTCATACTAAAAGCCCCAAATGCACTCATTAGCAAAGCATGTGTTTCTTCTCTGCAACTGCAGAAAATGAATGAAACAGAATTAGATGTTTGCCTCCTCAAAGTGGCCACCAGCGGTCTTGGGCCAGGCCTCTTACCTGTGAAACGCTTTCTCGTAGTACTTGGATATGAGCAAAACCCTCGGGACTATGATGAACATCAAAGGTATGTCAGGTCACGTGTCCATGAAACACCTCTCCCCAAAAGAGAGGGAGAGAGTCCACCAGCTTCGACAAAGAGACCTCTACCTGGTGTTTCATAAGATCACCCTACTCAAGAACCAGCTGCAGAGAAAAGAAGAGCTTTTGAGACGATACGAGAAGGACATTGAACAGCTCAAGTATGGCCTGTGTCCCTGGCAAAAGGCCCAGGCCTCCATTCTCCAGGCTAAACCTCGGGGCAGCTGCAGACCCGTAGGGACCAGGACAAGAGGACAGAGGCCTGGGTGTGGAGGGGGGAGGCGGGATGGTGACTCAGGGCCTGATGGACCCAAGTCTCTGGGCAAGAAAGCAGCAGTTAAAGTACCCTACTGTTAAGGAATAAGGTGCACCTTTTATAAATGTGTCTGATGTTTCACCATGTGTGTGCTTTTCATAATTCCATCCTATTTTCAGTGGTATCCGTTCCCCCACCCTCTCTAGGAAATTGGGAGGGGCTGGTAGCATAACCGTTGCCCCCTTCATGCTGCACGTCCACAGCCAATGGGCTATTTATTCTGCCCTCTAGTCCCCACATCTTCAGCCTTCCCCCCACTTGTAAGGAAACCGCGAAGCCAGGCATATATGGAAGTGTTCTGAGGATCTCCCAGATCGGGAGCATTGGTGGTGAGTGAGAAAGCTGAGGAGAAAAGAGACTTTGTCTCTCCCGTGTGCTCAGGCAGAGCAAAGTGTCGGTTCAGATGTACCAGTCACAGGTGGCAAAGCTGAAGGACGACATCTCCAAAGAGGCCGAAGAAAAGGCGCTGCTGAAGGAGGCCCTGGCGCACATGGAAGAGCGGCTGCACCAGGAGAAGAGGGTCACCAGGGCGATCAGGCAGCAGAAGGTGAGAGGTCCCTGCTCGGAGCAGAGCCTCTGAGGCTGCCCCTCAGCTCCCTTTAGAAACAGCCAACTGAGGTCCCAGTGGGATCCAGGCAGCACAGAATGCCTTCGCTCATTGCAAAGGAAGGTGGCAGAATAGCTTTAGCGTTAGGCAGACTTAGGTTTAGACTCTTGTTCTGCCACTTACTGTGTGACTTCAGGCAGCTTTTTTTTTTTTTAACATCTTTATTGGAGTATAATTGCTTTACAGTGTGGTGTTCGTTTCTGCTGTATAACAAAGTGAATCAGCTATATGCATACGTATATCCTCACATCCCTCCCTCTTGTGTCTCCCTCCCACCCTCCTTATCCCACCCTTCTAGATGGTCGCAAAGCATTGAGCTGATCTCCCTGTTCCATGCGGCTGCTTCCCACTAGCTATCTGTTTTACATTTGGTAGTGTATATATGTCCATGCCACTCTCTCACTTCGTCCCAGCTTACCCTTCCCCCTCCCCATGTCCTCAAGTCCATTCTCTACATCTGTGTCTTTATTCCTGGCATGCCCCTAGGTTCATCAGAACATTTTTTTTTTTAGATTCCATATATATGTGTCAGCTTAACCTCTCTGAGACTCATAGTCTAGCTTGCCTCTATGTTTTTAAACTTTCTTTTTTTTTAAGTTAATTTTTATTTTATATTGGAGTATAGTTGATTTACAGTGTTGTGTTAGTTTCAGGTGTACAGCAAAGTGATTCAGTTATACATACACATATATCTATTCTTTTTCAGATTCTTTTCCCATATAAGTTATTACAGAATATTGAGTAGAGTTCCCTGTGCTATACAGTAGGTCCTTGTTGATTACATATTTTATATATAATAGTGTGTATATGTTAATCCCAAACTCCTAATTTATCCCTCCCCACCACATTTCCACTTTGGTAACCATAACTTTGTTTTCAAAGCCTGTGAGTCTGTTTCTGTTTTATAAATAAGCACATTTGTATCATGTTTTTTAGATTCCACATATAAGTGATATCATATGATACTTGTCTTTGTCTGACTTACTTCACATAGTATGATAGTCTCTGGGTCCATCCATGTTGCTGCAAATGGCATTACTTCATTCTTTTTTATGGCTGAGTAGTATTCCACTGTATATTTGTACCACATCTTCTTTATCCACTCCTCCATCAACATTTAGGCTGCTTCCATGTCCTGGCTGTTGTGAACAGTGCTTTCTGAGACTCATAGTCTAGCTCGTCTGTATTTTTTTAACTTTTGATAATTCGTGTATTTTATCTTGTTCTTTCTATCCAGATAACTCTTTTTTCTACCAGTTGTATTGAGACATAATTGACACACAGCACTGTACTGAGCTTAAGGGTGTCCAGCATCATGATCTGACTTCCCTGCCTCCTGCAATGATGACCACAATCAGTTGAGTGAACAGCCCGAGTGTTTTTAAAGGCAGCGATTCTGATTTTCATTGCTCTGCCAGGTGCCAGGGATACACCGAGGAAGAAGCTCTCTGAGAATAAAGATTTGGGTTTGCTCTTCTGAGTAGCCAGAATAGTACTCCAGTCTTTCTGACTTGGGGCTGTGTATTTGTACACGCATCCTTGCATGTATGTGTGTACATGTGAGTATGTGCTGTGGGTTGGCATGTGTGTGTATTTGTATGTGTGTGTTTGTTGCCTGCATGAGCTCTAAGGAGGCCAAGGTCATAGAAGGGTGCCCTTCTCCTCAACCAGGAGGTGATGGTCAGATAGTTCCTTGCAGAAGCCTGCCCTCCATCCTGCGAACCTTCCAGGCAATAAGTTTCCAGACAGCAGGCTCTCTGGCTTAGAGCCCCAGAAATGAAAAGTGGCTGTCCTGCTCTGAGGGAGCCTGGGTGCGGTGTTTCCAGTGCTCACTGCTGTGAATTAAACATCACAGGCCTTAGTCTCTGTGTGACATGGGGCTGCCTCAGGCAGAGGACAGTTTCCTTTCACACCAAGCAATGCCAGGGAGAGCTGGGCCAGTGACAGAGTTGTGACTTTCCCTTTGATGTGCCCTCTGGAAAGCTTACCCCTCCCCGAAGTGCCCACCCCCGCCCCCAGGGCTTGGCAGACTAGGTCCCAAAGCAGAGACACCAGACCACAGAATGGGACAGAGAAGGGCCCAAAAAAAAGCCATTGTCATGTACTGAAAACCTGAGGATTTACATAATGAGGTTTCACATGCTTTATTCCTGGGCTGCCTCATTCACACACAACGCAAGGGACGTGCCAGCCTGTTTGGCGCTGGACATCCCTCAGCCGAGAAGGGTCTGAAATGGCCAAGTTGAACCTGTGTCAGGGTCCCCAGAAGAGCTACAGCTAGTAGCTTTCAAATTCGTGGAATTCACAACTGGGGGAAAGACTTACCAAGGGGCAGGCACCTGCTCCACACCACACATGCTTCATCTCTCCCACAACCCGCAAGGGATTCTGGCAAGTGTCGTCCCCTTAGAGAGAGGGGAAAGCTGATTTGACAGAGGGTACCGTTCCCTGGCTACTAAGTGGCAGAAACAGGATTCCCTCCCCACCTGCTGCCCTCCCCCGCCCAGGTTCACTTTTCCACACCCCCTCCTTCTGTGTCTCCCTTACCAGGGTGGCCCCCTTGGATACCTCGCACCATTGCTCCTGGGGGTTTCACTCCAGGACTCAGGTTTGCATTTCAGGCTTGTTGTTAATATGTTGTCAGAAATCCCTGTTTGTCAGGAAGAAAACAATAATACATTTTAAGTTTTGCTGGATCCTAAAGGGCACTTGTGTACATCTGTCTTGGTATCCGTTCCTTCCAGGGAGTATATCTTCGTTGTCTTTAAGCAGAAATTAACAGAAAGTAGAATTCCTCTTTTCTAAGTTTTACACTTAGTATTTTCACAAGGAGCCTTAGTTTTTTAGCCTCCTGTATAAAACTTTGAAACTCTTCACCCGTTCACAGAGGTTGCACGGTTGAAGCACTGAGATGAAATTACACATCTTATGCTTCAGAATTGCCCCCCCCCAAAAAAAATGGAGTTTGTAGTTTTAATGTTTGACCATCTCTTCACCAAGCAGACCTTTCAAGAATCAAAAGCCCTATTTCCACATTAATATCTCTGGCTGTGAGAATGAGACTTGGTATAAGATGCTGGGCCTTCACAGCGAACTGGGCCTGTGGCTCTGTCCATGTGGCAGAGGGACGGGAACCGCGGCCCAGGCCGTGCTCACTCGAATCCACATCCCACATCACTCGAGAAGCCGGCAGTGTCTCTCAGAGTTCAGAGGCCAGATTTGGAGTCAAACAAATAGGGGTCAAGCCCCACCGCTGCCCCGAATGACCCTGAGTAAGTGGCTTGACCTCTGTATCGCAGGTTCCTCAACAAAAGCAACCAAAACTGTTAGCAAGGGGCCTCCTCCGTGGGGCAGTGTGAGGGTTAAATGGCAAAATGCCTGCAGTGCCTGACACATCGCAAGCCCCGTTTCTAAGGGGGAAGAATAGGCAGCTCATGGATGGGTGGGGATTCCTCTATTTCTTTCAGGGAGCTTCCTGCCAGCTGACGCCTTCCCCGGTCCTCCCAAAGCCGCCAGCTCTTATGGGACACGCTCTTCTCTTTGGTGAATACGACTAGGGCCACGGCCAAGAAAGGACCCAGATACCTTTTGTGAATGGGCTAAGGCTGGGATTTTCAAGAGGAAATTTTTAAATGCACAGAAGTTGCCACTTGGGAAGCACGCAAGCCCTTTCTTAGGGCTTGAAGTGTAAGAAAGGCTGAAGGGCACCGGCTGCTTCTGGCAGGAGAAGCCGCTCAGCTCTCCTGCCAATCAAATCTCCAGCCAATGAAGTCCTGTCTAGGGGGCATGACCACCGCTTTGTCTTGTGGTCTCAGCCAGGAAAACCCCCTAACCTTCCCTCTGCTTAATTAGCTCAGATCCCTCTTCTTTAAGATGAGAATAAAAATGGCACCTAGCTCGTAGCCTTCCCAATGGGAGCTTGTATACAAAACCCTTAGTACATAGGACCACAAAGCATACACGCTCTCCTACCATCGTCATTATCCTCACTATTCTATTTAACTCACTGTTTTCCAAGATTTCCTTGGGCCCAGGTATTCTCAAGATTCTGGCTTCCTCCTTGCACTTGTGTGTTTTGTTTGTTTGTCTGTTTGTTTTTGCGGTACGCAGGCCTCTCACTGTTGTGGCCTCTCCCGCTGCGGAGCACAGGCTCCGGACGCGCAGGCTCAGCGGCCATGGCTCACGGGCCCAGCCGCTCTGCGGTATGTGGCATCTTCCCGGACCGGGGCATGAACCCGGGTCCCCTGCATCGGCAGGTGGACTCTCAACCACTGCGCCACCAGGGAAGACCGAACTGTATACTTTCAAATGGTTAAGATGGTAAATGTTATGTTATGTATATTTTACCATAATTAAAAATTAAAAATGTTAATTATTTGGGGAAAAAATGCCGTTGGGGACTTTATAATGGATGGCTCAGTCTGTTAGCACTGGACTTACCATTCAATCTCAATATCGTTAAAAACAGGATGACCAGACATTATGTGCTCACTGTGTGATGCAGGATGGATCACACAGTACCGCCTGTGAAGGCGACTGGACAACAAAAAGACTTTGATCTCCTCAGACCTCTAGATCTAACTATTTGTTTACAGGAAACATGGGGAAAAGAGGAACAAGTTAACTGAAACCAAGAAGAAGTGATCAGCCAAATCCAGTATGTGAATGTTCTACAGGACAAAAGACCCAGTTTCTACAACAAATCAGTGGCTGGGGGATAAAAAAGGTCAGGGGCGGGGTGTTGCTGTTACAGAATTAAAGACATTTCAGAGACATAACAACCAAGTGTAATGTGTGGACATTGTCTGGATCCTGATTCTAACAAACCAACAGTAAAAAAGATATCTCTGAGAGAATCAAGGAAATGTGAGCATGGACTGAATATTAGATGATATTCAGGAATGATAATAAGTATTTTTAGCTGTGATCATGTCAAGGCGGGGATAATGTAAAGGAAAAAATAGTCCTTTCAGTTAGGATGTCTTTATGGGTGAAATGACACAACTTGCTTTAAATTAACCTAGAAAACAACTCAAAAAGGAAGAAAAAAGAATGAAAGAACACTGGGAAAATGTTGAAGCTGGATGATGAATACATGGAGTTAATCGCACTCTTCTCTAGTTTTGTGTGTGTTTCCAAAATCCCATAATAAAAAACAATTTTTATGTAGGCAATCTCAAAGGAACATACAGACACACACACAAACAGAGTGAGCTACAACCAAAGCATAAGCAAATGAGGAAGCCATTTGCCTTTAGTAAGTGCAGGAAAAGGGAGATTAAGCCTTGGGCCTTGAAAAATGAGCTAACCAAGTCTAAGGTGCCTGTATTAAGCTGGCACCCTCAAAGATGCTCCACACCCTGGCAAGAGGAGGGCTTAAAAACTTTTTTTTTCTGGACTTTCAGAAAGGGGAGCCTATGAAAACCTGTAGTTTTCAATGTGGCTCTGGAGGGGAAAACTAATAATGGCCACAATACTGATGATGATGATGATCACCCTGAAGGTTTGTAACCACGTGGGTCTGGGGCTCAAGTTTATACTCCATGTATTCAGTGGGAAAACTCCCAAGTTGAGGAAATAAATGTCAGTGTTCAGAGGTTATTAGCATCCCTGGCATCCAGCTGAAACAAACAAAAAAGACTTCCGAGAGCAAAGCAGCCAGGAATCAGACCCCTCAGGATTCCCACAGATTAAGTTCAATCAAGAATGAGATCACAGTCAAATTACTAAACATCCAAGCAATAAGTCAGTATGAGCCAGAGTAAGCAGACACAACAAACAAGACATTGAGACACCACCCCACTGCCACTCCCACCCAAAGATTTCAGATGTTAGAATTATCAGATAACAGATTCTAAAATCACTATGTGTTCAATATTTGTTTAAAGAAGGCTTTTAAAATGAGCAAGGAATGAGACTATCAAAAATGGCCAGGCATTTGTCCTCAGGAGTTTGTGGGAGCACAGGAGAGCTATTTGACCCCTGTACATTTGGCTCTTCCATTCTGGTGGGAAAAACAGATTTCTTTACAGAATCAAATTATGCTGGCAATAAAAATTCAAGTGCTTCCAGGAGCCCGAGAGGAAATATGATCAGTGCATTGGGCAGGCAGAACATAGGCTGTATCTAAAGAGGGAGCCTCTTCTCAGCCCCAGCAGATTGTTGATCTATATACAAGAAGAGAGTCCAGGTATTGCCAGATATTCCCATTTTCCCAAAAAAAGGCATAAATCCAGATGTCAATGATCTGTACATGTTGGCTACTGTGGTAGACATCTGGTTTTTGTCACCTAATAGCAATTGACCTCTCTTCTAAAATATTATGATGTTATGATCCCCCTTTGGGGACAACACCTTTCTCCTAGTCTCAGTCCAGTTTCTCAGAGATGGTGTTGATTCCACCTCTGGCTGCAGGGCTGGGCATGTGGCTCAAGCTCAGCCAATCAGAGCAGTCTCCTGGGCCACAATAATTGGCTCAGGAATGGGCTTTTGACCCACCCAGAGAAAATGAGAAGCAGTGAGGCCATTGGGGGAAGCTTAAGAAAAAGACTCTTATCCTTCCCTATGGAATTCAAAGCTGAGAAGATGTAAGGGCTGGAGCTTCGGCTGCCTTTTTGTGACCATTATAGAGAGATTCTGTCTAAGGTTGGATCCACATGGTTCAAAGAATCCCTGAGAGCTGGAGAGAGGTCAAGGCCTCATGATATCATCTGAGCCTGAACCCAGAGGTTCCCTCTAGACTTTTCATTTTTGGTAACCAGTGAATTTGCATTCATGCTGAAGACAATTTGAATAGGTTTCTCTGTCACTCCACAGAAAGAGGCCTCTCCCTTCAGCAATTAATTAAAAGTCTTTTAACACGCTGGGAAAGCCAGACAAACATATCTGAGGGCTGACCATGGACCTTCAGTCTGCGGTCTCAGCACCTGGCCCCCCCTCTGCTTCTTACCCTAGCTTCTCTGATGACTCATCTTCTGGCCTCCATTCCCACTGCTCCTGCCTTGGACCATCCTCTTCTCTCCCTGCTCTGCCTCCGGAAATCCTACTCATCCTTCAGAACTCAAGTCAAATGGGTCCTTTTTTCTTAGTGCTTTTCCTGACAACCCCACCCTAAGCCCTACCCGAGGCAGAAGAAGATACCTCTCCCTCCATCCCCAGGCCCCTCTGACCCCCCCACCGATGAACACTCAGCCCTTCTGCTGAGGATCCTAATTACCCAGCCACGTTCCTGTCTCCCCTGCTTCTTGACCGTGATCCAAATTCAGACCCAGATTAGAAGGGATGATATTTGAGGCTTAAGTTTCAAAAAACAATCAGTTCTTAGGAGAAGTCAGAAAACATGGTGAAAGATGAGAATTTGGGTCAGGGATTCGAAAGAAAAGAACAGTTGTTCCGGGGAAAAGAGAGGGTCTATGTGGAGTGCAGTGAGGAAGGAGGAAACACTGGACATATTTAGACCAAACGAAATGATTCAGAGGAAACCTGAGAAGAAATGTCTAGAGAGGCATGAGGTTGATCTGACTGGAAAGGAATATAAAAATTGTGTGACGGGAATGACCCAAAACAACAACGACAAAATGCCCAAAATAGGTGCACTGTTCACATGAGAAAAGAATACGGACAGCAGCAAGACGCTGAGAAACCTCCAGAAAACAAGAGAGAAGGTGACAAAGGATGAGGTCATTTCAAACCAGATAAACTGGGAGGCTTTCTATGAATTGAAAGGGGTTTTTCAAAAGCTAGGGCTCATGTTGGCTTGCCCCTGATGGAAACTCAGGGCACCGAGGCCTTCTGGAATTTTCTGTTCAACAGACAGACACAGGGAGGGTCCCAGGAGGCCAGGCAGTGGCTAGATGTACCAAAAGAACTACCATGGGTCAAAGGACAAAACAAGCAAGGTGTCAGTTTATGAGCCACCCCAGGGAAGCACTGTCTCGCTTTTTACTTCTAAGGACCATGGGACCTTGTCCACAGTTCCCATGCCACCTACCCTGGGACCAAGTCTTTCTTCATGTGATAAAATACCTAAGCCGGAGAGTATCCAATCACAGCGGTCTTTAACCTTTGTTGGGGACATACCTGGTTGAGGCTCTGAGCCCTCTTCCCAGAAAAATACACACAGCCTCAGACACAACAAAGTTTCCTTCCCGTTTAAGCAGCTTATACCCGCCCTGGGGCCCATCTCTTGAACAATATTTCCTAAACTCATTCACTTAATCAAAAAAACATTCATTGCGTGCCAGCTACCTGGTACCTGCCAGGAACTGCTGCCAGGTACTGCTCTGGGCACCAAGGATACAGGGATCCTCGCCTCATGGAGTGGACCTTCCAGTTTGTATCTGAGCCCTCAAATGATCAGAATGTCTGGCGAAGCGGCCCGGGAATTCAGTGATTCTGACATGGGGCCAGAATTAGGACCTGTCGTCCCAAAGAGCCCCAGCTCAAACACCCCTTCTGTAAGGAGAGAGGGGAGGAGTGTATTGAAAGCATGTGCTCTAACTGGGAAGCTCATAGCCTGCTGAGGGAGTGTAGAGGGTGCCTGCACTTTGGAAAAATGTTTGGCAGAATCTCATAAAGCCGGATGTATGTGTGACCCAGAAATTCTACTCCTAGATATATACCCAAGAGATATGTGCACATGTGCATACCAAAAGGCATACACAACGGCCCCCAAATATCCCTGGTGTTCACACCTCTGTGTCCCCTCCCCTTGAGAGTAGGCAGGACTGTACCTTATTTCTAATCAGTAGATGCTGCAAAGGTGATGGGCATGTCATTTCTGTGATTATGTTACAGAAGATTGTAACTTCCATCTTGCCTGGAGACTCTCTCTATGGACTCTCACTGGCTTTGATGAAGCAAGCCACCTTATGGAGAGGCCCACATGGCAAGAAACAGTGCAAGATCTCTGGCTAACAGCCAGCAAGGCGGTGAGGCCCTCAGACTAACAACCCTCAGGGAACTGTATCCTGCCAACCACCACATGAACTGGAAAGAGGATCCTTCCCCAGCTGAGCCTCAGATGAGACCCCAGCCCTGGCCACCTCCCTCATTGCAGCCTGGGAGAGACCCTGAGCAGAGAACCCAGCTAAGCAGTGCCCGGATTCGTGACCCACAGAAACTGTGACATAAGTGTGTGTTTTTGGGATCCGTTAAGTTTGCTGTAATTTGTTCTGCAGGAATAGATAACAGAGTGTAATGCAATGCAGCAGTGAGAATGAATGAACCACAGCTACATCAGACAACGTGGTCGAACCTCACATAGTTGAGTGAAAGAAACCAGGCAGCAAATGGAATCTGTAAGATTCCATTTCCATGAAGTTCAAAACCAAGCAGAATTAATCTATGATTGGAAGTCAGACAAGCGGGAGGGGGTAACAAGAATGAGCACAGAGAGTCTTCTCGGAGGGGCGGGGGTGGGTGGTGATGTTCTGCTTCTTGTTCTGGGTTCTGGTTAGGGTGGGTGCATACACTTTGTGAAAATTCTTCAAGTGTACACTTATCAGTTGTGCTCTTTTCGAGATGTATATTATGTTTTGAAAACAAAACTTTACAAAAAAGAAAATATGCTGGAGTCCAACAGCTAGGGTTCGAATCTTGGACCTATCACTTACAAGATTTGTAACTGGGCAAGTTACTTGACTTTTCTGAGCCCGCTTCTGTGAAATGGGTTGGGCCAAGAATTAAATAAAACAGTGCATGGCATAGCGGCTGGTACCTAACAAGCCTCAGTAAATATTAGCTAGTTTGGTTAACCTCATTCATAGTGGTTCATTGTTAATCCCCCCAAAAAAAGTAGTGGAGGTTGATTTGCCTGGATGCCTGGAAGTCGAATATATGGAGTTGTCTTACACATGCCACGCCACAGAGACCAGCTGGATTCTCAGAATCCCTCTAGCAGCGATCAGGGGAGCTCAGCCTGCCTCTGACACCCACACCCAGAAATGTCCCTGGGCAACAAGCAAGATGATATGCGAGTGTTCTGAGGTCAAGTTTGCTCTGGGTTGGGACTGAGACGATGCAAATCAAAGCTCTCCCCAGGATGGCTGTGATCGGGTTGAGATGGTGCTGTCCTCCCACATCATCAAGAAAGCAACAAAACAAGCAAACAGACAGACAGCAACGCGGACATTCACAGAAGGAGTCTGTGGTACCGGGCACAGTTTACTACTTCACACATTTAACCCATTTGGTCTTTACAGTCAATGCTGTTATTACCTCCATTTTACAGGTGAGAGAAGTGAGGTACAGACAGAATAAAACAAACAAACAAACGAAACCAGGCCGATCAGAGGTGGGATCAGCACCCTTCATCTGCAGTTTTCAAACAGAACATACAGACTGACCTCCCTGGCGAAGCTTTTTTTCTGTTTTTTTGTTTGTTTATTTTAGAGAGAGTGGTTTTTTGGTTTTGTTTTAATTTTTTAAATTAATTAATTAATTAATTTTTGGCTGTGTTGGGTCTTCGTTTCTGTGCGAGGGCTTTCTCCAGGTGTGGCAAGCGGGGGTCACTCTTCATCGCGGTGCACAGGCCTCTCACTATCGCGGCTTCTCTTGTTGCAGAGCACAAGCTCCAGACGTGCAGGCTCAGTAGCTGTGGCTCACGGGACTAGTTGCTCCGCAGCATGTGGGATCCTCCAAGACAAGGGCTCGAACCCACATCCCCTGCATTGGCAGGCAGATTCTCAACCACTGTGCCACCAGGGAAGCCCCCTGACAGATCTCTGATTTGCAAGAGATGAGCATCCCAACCAGCCTTGTCTCTATCTGAGAAAACACCTGGGTGACTTCTCATTTTCTGACAGGGGAAGGGGGTGTGCATGGCCGCAGAAGGCCTCAGTGACCAGCTGTGATTTTGTGGTTTGAATTTATTTTTGTGAACCTGTGTGTGTGTGTGTTTGTGTGTATAAAAACCTGCATTTCCTTAGCCCATAGCGTCAGGTTATGAATGGACTGTGGAGCCTCCACTGGCCCTTTGCTCTCCCATCTGTCACCTACTCAACAGCTTAGCTACTTCCTGATCCTTGAGCACTCTTTCTCTCTTTTACTCTCCCTTTCTCCGGTTCCAGCTCTTTCCCTGGCTCTCTCTTACCCCTTAAAGGCTGGGCAAGCTCCCTACCTCTTCCAGGCAGGAGGCCAGCATTCATTTCTTGTTGGAATGCAGGGGACAACAAGCAGATCTGGGGAGGGGGCACAGTGGATGGGCTCTCCCAGTCAAGGACAGCCCAGGGAAGGCAACTGTGGCCCAATGAGATTTTATGGGGCAGAGGTCCTGCAGGAAAGAAGCCCAGTGGGTGGCAGGAGAGGTCCCTGGCAAGCCCCAGCTACCCCCTCCTGACCTCAGCTCCCTCCCCCTCTTGCTGCAGGCACTGCCCAAACTTCAGGACAGCCGGAAGCCCAGATTGTTCAGGGCTGAGGGAAAGCAGGTGGTGAGCATGGGTGTCTCGTGGCTGTGACACCTGTCACCTGTGGTCCCCGGGGAAAATACCGTCCCATCACAGTCATCTAGATTCAAATCCTGTTCTGGCTGTGTCACCTTGGTCACATACCTCCATGTCTCTTGAGCCCTATTTTCCTGTTCAAGTGGGAGTGACGTGATAGAAATAACACCCGTCACGACACTTTTGAGCGCTTCTCTGCAGAGCTCCGAGGTCCAGGTGTTTCACACACACCTACTGCCCCAGGTTATGCTGAGGATTAAATGAGATGATCCACAGGAAGGACTGGGACAGTGCCCTGCGGGTGGAAAGCCCGGAGTTAACATCACACGCTCCAGTATTAGGAGGACAGCTGGGAATGACAAAGCTGGGACCTGGACCCAGGCCTTTCAGACACCAGCATCCTGATGTTGATGGAGATACAGTACAGCCTTGGTAGCCACCCAGAGCTCAAGAAGATTGATTGATTACAGGCATCACCAAGGAGCCCATATAAACTAGAAACCTCTTTTTTTTTTTGGCCATGCCTTGTGGTTTGCGGGATCTTAATTTCCCCACCAGGGATTGAACCCGGGCCATGGCAGTGAAAGCACCAAGTCCGAACCAGTGGACCGCCAGGGAATTCCCCAGGTGCAGTATTTTGAACACCCCACCATCGCAAAGGACAACTCTCACTCAGCCCAGGACATGCTATGATAAAGCCATGAGTTATTGGGGTATTTTGGTTTCTGTTTTTGAAATTTAAGTGGATGACATGGAACTGGGTTTTAAGACTTTCACACACCCTTTGAGATGACTGTGGCATCCTGTGGGGAGCGGCAGGATCCAATCAAGATTTGGCAATTTCTGCTCCAGTGAGCCTGAATGTCAGCTTTGTTCTGCGTTTAGTATTTCCTCATCGAGAGATGGACTAATGGCAACATATGCTCTCCCAAGCCTATCACGGGGCCAAGGGCGGCTCCGGCTCCAGGCTGGCCTGGATGGGCTCCGTAGGGTCTGGCTGGCAGTGAGCAGGGTTGCGCTCTGTGCTCATGTTGATGACACTGAAGACAAGCATGGAGCTGTGGGTGGGGCTGGGGAGGGCCAAGGCTACAGAAGCCTAGGTCCTGGGGTAAGGACAGTTCAGCTCAGCAGCTCAAGAGTAGGAGACAAGGCTGTGGGTGGGTGGCAAGGGCTGCCCCTGTTCATTTACTCATTCGTTCATTCAGGCACTGTTCTAGGTACTGGTGATACAGCAGTGAACAAAAGAGAAAAAAAAAACCCTGCCCTCATGGAGCTTAAGTTGGGGGGCAGGGGGGAGTTGGGAGTGGGGAGACTGACAACAAATAAGAGAAGGAAACTAAATAAATAGCATGTTAGAGGAGTGGTAAGATGAAGGGAAGAGCAATAGAGTGAGGTGTTTGTTTTGTTATTCATGTTTTTTTGGGGGGGTGTCTTTTGTTTTGTTTTGTTTTTTTGGGTGGCATCATGGGGCTTGCAGGATCGACCAGGGATCGAACCGGGCAGTGAAAGCACCGAGTCCTAAACACTGGACCGCCAGGGAATTCCAAGACCCTTTTAAATAGGGTGATATTTGAGTAAAAATTTGAAGGAGCTGAAGGAGATCCCTGGGGGAAGTGCCAGGTAGGGAGAAGAAACAGTAACTGCAAAGGCCCTGAGGCAGAAATGTGCCTGGAGAGTTGAGCCTGACCCTCTCTGTTCCTCTGAAGTTACCACTCAGGGCCCTGGTCTCTGTGGTCACTCCTCATACATTCCTAAGGTCTTTCTGGTCGAAGGGAACTAACCCAGGCAGAACCTTCCAGGCTGACTGAGGGCCTGGAAGAGATTTCTAGGGACAAGTGCTGGGAGGGCTCTGCGATTCAACTGCAGGGTTGAAAAAGTCCTGAGGTTTTGCCAAGCTTTTAACAAATGCACAAGGAATTTGAAAGAACGCAACAAATTCATTCCTGGACCATGCTCCAGAGTTGCCTAATCAGAATCTCTGAGGTCTGTGCCAGGGAATGTGCATTTCTAAGAGCCTCTAAGCATGTGGGAGCATCTTTACCATATATTCCATCCCATATCTATTTCCATGATTTTTCTCTCTTATATCATCTTCTAATTGACTAGAGTGGAGTCTGCCATCTTTCATCTTTCTCAGATGAATATTTTGAGTTTGTCTTGGGGCACCTTGTCCGTCATTGCCTGCCAGGGAAATGAGGCATTCTGTAGGTAGTCAGCAGGGCTGTTCTGCTCCCAGACAGAAGGGGATGATTTGAAAAAGGTGACATGGGGTGAGGGGAGATAGTTGGCATTTGCATGTCTTCTCCACACGCTCCATCCCCCCAGCCCCGTGCCCATGGGGAGTGCGGAGGGGGGCGGTTTCATAAGGATCTGATCCAGGTCAACACTGGGGCCACCGTCTGACCTTGTAGGGACTCAGGTGATGTTTGTAGAAGTAAAGAACACATGAATGAATAAACGCGAGTTTTGACAGGGAAGGACAGGAACAGTAAGGCTGTGGGCTTGTAAATACCCTTTCCCTAGCACGTGGGAGAATCTTCCATTCTTTCAGAAGTGTTCCTTCCACCCCACCCATCTCCCATCTCCACCCCCACTCCCAGAAGTGATGGTTCCCCCCAGCTTACTCTGTTTTCTCCTCCACAACAGAGAGAACTAGAGTTTCGGGTGGGACGGGGGGTACTAACCTCCAAGCTTCTCGTGGCTCAGCTCCATTACCCTCCCACGCCTGACCACCCCCTCCTCAACGCACCGAACCTAGAGCTAAGGTCAGTAGGAAGGATTCTTGAGTCTGCTCCTTCCCCGCTGTAAGACTTGGAGCTACTTCTGTGAACACTGAGCCTGTTTCTCCATCCTCTAGCGGGCAGGTCGGGGAGGGCTCGCAGCGCTGCAGCGGGCTGTAATTGGCCGGGTGCTCCCAGCGCACCTCCCCCTCATCCTTGGGCGCCGCGCACGCCATGCCCCTCCCCAGCTCGGCCGTCAGAATGGCGTTGCCGTGGCGACGTTTGTAAAAAGGCCGGGCGGGCGCGCGGGCTGCGGGCTGTCGCCTGGAGACTCCGCGGGAGGGCGGCAGAGCGGAGGTCAGGGCTCTCGGCGGAGGACGAGGCGTGGGCTTCTTCCTCTGGCCAGGTGAGAGCGGCGCGCGAGGAGGCGGCGGGAGGAAATCTGGGCCGGAGGAGGCCAGCCCTGCGAGGTCAAGGGCGTTGGGGTAGGCAGGGGACCCGGCACCAGCCGAGTCCGAACTCTCTGATCCAGGCTCGGGTCGCCAGGAGCACCCCAGAAAAGGTGCCCCAACACCAGCCATTCCTTCCTAAGTGCAGCCCCTACCTCGCCCCCCAAGGGAGGCGGCACGGGAGCTTTAAGCCTCTCCTGGGCACCAGCTCTTGGATGTCCTGTGGGTATAGCTGGGATTAAGAGAGGAACCCCTGTTTCCCCTGATTTATGGACAACACCCACCCAATGGTCAGAGACACACACACACACACACACACCCGCCCCTTACCTGAACTCCCCTTCTTTAAGGAACTTTGAGGCCACTGTAAACCTCAAAAGAAAGTTTGTTCCTTTAGCCCAATTCTGAGCCATCCAAAGTGGTCGGGGGAACGCAGATGACTGAAGCCCTTTTGCTCTTTCCTGTGGCTGGTGCTCCATGGCACTGAGTAAGAACGAATTCACAGAGCTCCACACATTCAAATTACTTTGACAGTGTTTTCACGCAAGGAAGTGATGCACAGGGCAAAATGAAGGTGGAGAAATATTGTCCAATCCAAAAGCTAAAGAGATAGAATTTAGGTTTTCCAAGGAGTCATCTAAGCTAGATACTGACAGGAAAAATGAAAGGTAGTTACTATCAAAGCTTCCTAGCCAGCTGGCTGTACTGACTTGCTTTGAGGTGTCCTTTGTATTTTCATTCACTCAGCAAGTGTTTCCCAAGCACCTACTATGTGTCAGGTTCTGCCCCCCGCCGCCCCCTACCCTGGAGAAGGGGTAATGCACAGAACTGGCAGGAACTGCAAAGGGTCTGACATTTGACCCTGTTTGAAAGTTAGTAAGTTAGCCTGCCCAGCTTATAGTTCCTGGCAGAAGACAAGAGACTCCTGGGCCAGAAACAAAGAACTTGATTACTCACAGCACAGCTGACATAAAAGGCAGCAGAGCTGCATATGCACTTTGGTTCCTGTTGCCCTGAAAGTCCATCGGCCTGGTGCAGAGCAGCCAGTGTGGATGCTGTGCGCACAGTGGGTCTGTGTCCCAGGTAAGGAACTCCAAACTCAGGAAACTGCAATCTTTGAAAGGGGCTGCTAGCAAACCTGCCCAACTTTTGCCCCAGAAGGAGCCGTTATCTTTATTAGAAACATTACCTCTATCCTCCCAGGCTGTTTGCCATACAAGCAGCCTCGGAAAGTGAGTGCAGGACAAAATCTTTCAATGCCTTTGCTCTGAAGATGGGTACAAACACAAAATACCCATGAAGAATCGCTTCTGAACAAAATGAACACAGTCCTGGTTTTCCAGGAATATATATGTTAGTGAAAGAGAAACCAACAGCAAGCATAACTAAAGAAAGGAACAAGAACATGTCAGAGAATGATAAGTACGAGGAAGGAAACACAGCAGGGGAAAACTAGCAGGGGAATAACATGACTGAGGGTGCCTTTAGCCAGAGTGGTCAGTCAGGTGGTTGCCCCGAGGGGGGACGTCTGAGCAGAGAGAAGACCCCAGCCTTGGGGACGTCTGGGGTGAGAGCTAAAAAACAAATATGCACATGATCCAAGTTTAAGTTTTAGATTAGTGGCGTTTCCTGTGGTTTTCCTGCAGAAGAGACATTTCTTGGAAGTTTCCATTTTAGCTTAATTAGACTTGAATGTGTTGCGTGCTAACATGGTCCTCTGCAATTGAAGATTAATAACTGAAGGCAGCAGAGCATGGTTCTTTGGGAAGAGGAAATGTCTTTTCCCCTGTATACATGACAGCGAACTTAATCAAATGTATTTCTCATTATCTGAAAGCATCAATATTTGTGGGACATCCACAGGCCTCAAAGTTTACAAATATAAACTATGCTGCTTATTTTTATTTCTCTTACCCCCAGGTAGGGTCTCGTCTTCCTTTCAGAGGATAGAATGCTGGTTTCAAGGACTTTCTTTTATTACATGTCCCAAGTGTCAGCAGACAGTGCAATTCCCCCACCCCTACTCTGCCCCACCAGCAGCAATGGAGGTTTGTACACTGGTTACATGCAAAGGCCCAGAGTTGTCACACACTTACTATTGTGTGACCTTAACTTCTCTGAGTCTCAGTTTCCTCATTTGTAAAGCGGGACAATATTGACACCTGCCTCGCAGGGTGGTTCTGAGGATGAAAAGAGGCCATGTGTGTAAAAGGATAGCCCAGTGCCTGGCACTTAGTAGGGATTCAGTGATGGAATGATGATGGAGATATTGATGGAAAGCAGAGCCAGACCGGAGACCCTCTACGGTCAGACCTAGATGATTTTTGTTTTTATCCACAGTCTAACGACTTCACACTTCAGTGACGTTTCAGTTGAAAAGAGACTTTGGGGACTTTCTTGGTGGCTCAGCGGTTAAGAATCTGCCTGCCAATGCAGGGGACACGGGTTCGAGCCCTGGTCCAGGAAGATCCCACATGCCTCGGAGCAACTAAGCCAGTGCACCACAACTACTGAGCCTGCACTCTAGAGCCTGCGAGCCACAACTAGGGCTCGTGTGCCGCAACTACTGAGCCCACGTGCTCCAACTACTGAAGCCTGCACACCTAGAGCCCATGCTCCACAACAGGAGAAGCCACCGCAGTGAGAAGCCTGCGCACTGTGAGGAAGAGTAGCCTCCGCTCGCCGCAACTAGAGAAAGCCCACATGCAGCAACGAAGACCCAACACAGCCAAAAAAAAAAAGGAAAAAAAAGAAAAGAGACTATCTTTGACATGGCACTGAGATGGATCAGAATTCAAATATCATGTGAATTATCATCAACATCTTGGAACCAGCTGAAGTCACTGACATTTTTATGTTTTAAAACACATGTATATATGGGCTTCCCTGGTGGCACAGTGGTTGAGAGTCCACCTGTCGATGCAGGGGACACAGGTTCGTGCCCTGGTCTGGGAGGATCCCACATGCCGCGGAGCGGCTGTGCCTGTAAGCCATGGCCTCTGAGCCTGTGCATCCGGAGCCTGTGCTCCGCAACGGGAGAGGCCACAACAGTGAGAGGCCCGCGTACCGCTAAAAATAATAATAATAATAATAAATAAATAAAAATAAAAAAATAAAAAACACATATAGGGCTTCCCTGGTGGCGCAGTGGTTGAGAATCTGCCTTCTAATACAGGGGACATGGGTTCGAGCCCTGGTCTGGGAAGATCCCATGTGCCGCGGAGCAACTAGGCCCGTGAGCCACAACTACTGAGCCTGTGCATCTGGAGCCTGTGCTCCACAACATGAGACGCCGTGATAGTGAGAGGCCCGTGCACCGTGATGAAGAGTGGCCCCCACTTGCCACAAATAGAGAAAGCCCTCGCACAGAAACGAAGACCCAACACAGCCAAAAATAAATAAATAAAATTTAAAAACATGTATAGGATTTACTTTGAAATGCATTAAAATATAAAATGTATAGATGGGTAGATATGTGATAAAGCAAATAGAACAAAAAGTTGATTGTAGAAACTGGGTGGTGGTTCTATAGAAGTTCACCATCCACTTCTTTCAACTTTTCTGTGTGTTTGACATTTTCCTAATAAAATGCCAGGAAAAGATACGTACAGAGTCTTGACCGTACAGCCAAGCTATAATCTTGATATTTTGTCTTTGGAAATCATTTTTTTTTCAACCTAAATATATGAAGGAATGCGGTGACTTAAAAAGAAAGTATCTTCTAATGCCCATTTCCTCGATGACTGACTCTTCCACACTTTAAGAAGCTCTGTAGAAGTTGGGGTTTATTGAGTCAAAGTTCAGAAGCCCAAGATTAATAACAGTCACAATCACAGTAGGACAAATGGGTGTTTAGTGTAGCAATCACCATTCTAGATGCTTCACATTTAATCCTCACAAAACTCTTTGGGATACAGAGTATTATTAGCCCCATTTTACAGATGAGGAAACAGAGGCATAGAGAGAGAATAAGTAACTCACTCAGAGTCACAGAGCTAGTAAGTGGTGGGTTAGTAACACTGAGTATTTGATTCTGTCAGATAACTAACCCCAAACTAAGCTTAATGGGAGGTGGAGAGCGGTTATCAGTGGAATTCAGATTTGTTTGGGTTGTTTTTTTTTTTGCTATTGCTTGTTTGTGCTCTGAGTTACATAAAGGATGTCCTCTTGTGATCAGAAGCAAGCTCATCTATGCCGGCTATCACTGTTAAAAGGACAGTCTTAAATATGTGCGGAATTATCATTGTGATCTTTGTTAAATCCAGCTATCCACTCCTACCTCTGCTGACTTCTCCTGTGGACATTATGGTGTATTCCATTCATTCTAAATATGACACTGAATAATTAGAGGACTGTATTTTTCTAACAAAATTGTTTTCTGAAAACCTGTTATAGGAAAAGCAGAGAATATGAAAGCCTATCTAAAGAGTGCAGAAGGCTATTTTGTCCTGAATAAAAGCACTACGATTGGAAGGCATGAAAATTCAGACCTTGTTTTAGAGGTAAGACCTCTTCCTAGCCAGTCCCCGACCCTCCCTACCCCTCACACCACCAAAAGTCCTTACTGTTCTGTGGACTCCAGTCTCTTGTAAAGCACAGCCTCTGGCTAACAGTCCCAGCCTTCCTCGGTGTGCCACCAATAACCAATCCCGGCATGTGCTGGGTCTCCCTGGCACATGTGGTAAGAATGAGCACAGTGCAAAGTGCGATGGGCCCTGTGTCCTTTGCTGACTGTGTCTGCAGTGTCCCACCCTGATGGCGTGGTTTGGAAGGTGGGCTTAGAGCTGATGCTTGACCTTCACCTGCTCTGCGTCTGGCAGCCACGGCCACCTGAAGGGCCCAGCTTGAGCAATGGCCTCTCGCCCTTTCCAGAGCTTCTGGAGACTATGGGCCCCTCAGAGCCCTCCCGTGCCCCCGTACCTCCAAGTAGTAAATCAGGGTAAGCCCTGGGCATGGCCTCAGTGCTCTCTCACTTCATTTCATTCCATTCTCTGAATTAGCTGTGGCTTGGTCCACAGTCCCAGCTCATTGACAGCCAAGGAAGTTGGAAGAAATTGTAAGTAAGGAATTATACAAACAGTGGCTTTGAGCCTTTTACCATTTTGAAAGGGATTAAAATATTGAAGCAGAAAGAGAAATGCAATGGAATCCCTTTAGGACTGTGAAAGGCAGACCACTCTCAGACTTCACTCAACAGATTTTTTTAAACTTTATTTTAAAATAATTATAGATGCACAAATAGTAGAGGGAATGGCACGAAGCATGTGTGGAGACCTGTGCCATTTTACCACGTGTGGATTTGGGTGTGGCCCTCAGGATATAGGAGTATTCCATCATCAGAGATGTCCCTTGTGATGCTCCTTTTATAGTCACAATTCCTCCTCCCACCATCGTCCCCACGCTCCGAAAACCACTAATCTGTTCTCCGTCTCTATAATTTTCATCATGTATGTATGACCTTTGTGATTGATTTTTTTTTTTTTTTAGTCAGTGTAGTGCCCTTGACATCCATTTAGGTTATTAGCTTGTTCTTTTATTGCTGAGTAATAGTCCACGGTATGGACGTATCACCTGTGTTTAACCATTCACTTTTTGAAGGACATTTTGTTTCCATTTGGGGCTATTACAAATAAATGTACTATAAACATTTGTGTACAGGTTTTTGTGTGAACATAAGTTTTTATTTCTCTGTGATAAATGCTCAGGAGTATGATTGCATGGATTAACATATGTGTTTATATATATTCGGTTTGTAAAGAAACTGCCAGACTTATCCAGCATGGCTGTACCATTTTTCATTTCCACCAGCTATGTATGAGACACATCCTCACCAGCAATTAGCATAAACACTGTTTTTCATTTTAGCTGTTTTAGTAAGTGTGTAGTGGTATCTCATCATAGTCTTAACTTGCATTTTCCAAATCGATAGTGATGTTAAATGTCTTTTCATGTACGTGTTTGCCTTCTGCATATCCTCTTCAGTGAAATATCTCTTCATATCTTTTAAGTGTCTCTAATCGAATTGTTTAGTTTTTTTACCATTGAGTTTTGAGAATTCTTTATGTATTTTAGATATGAGTTCCTTGTCAGATAGATGGTTTGCAAATATTTTCTCCCATCCGTAGCTTGTCTTCTCATTCTCTTAGCAGAGTATTTCACAGAGCAAAAGCTTTAACTCTTGATGAAGTCCAGGTAGTTATTTTTTCTTTTATAGATCATGCTTTTAGTGTCATGTCTAAGAACATGCCACAAGGTCCCTGACCCTGAGGATTTTCTCTTACGTTTTCTTCTAAGTGTTTTATAGTTTTATGTTTAAATCTATGAACCATTTTGGGTTCACTGTCGTTTATGATGTGAGATTTAGGTCAAAGTTCATTTTTCTTGCATGTGGATATTTAGTTGTTCCAGAACCATTTGTTGAAAAGACTATCCTTTCTCCATTGAATTGCTTTTGCAAGTTTGTCAAAAATAATCTGGCCATACTTTCTATGGGGGCTACTTCTTAGTTCCCTATTATGTTTCATGGATCTATTTGTCATAATGGATCTACCATTATGAGATAGCCTTGATTACTGTCGCTATGTAAGTCTTAAATCAGGTAGAGTGATTCCTCCCACTTTTCCTTAAAGAAATTTTTTAACCTCTTCTAGTTGCTTTGCCTTTCCATTTACATTTTAGTGTAAGCCTGTCTGTATACACAAAATATCATGCTGTAATTTTGATTGGAATTGTGTTTTATCCTATATATCAATGTGAGAATAATTGATATACTCCTATATTGTCCTCCAATTCATGAACATGGTATATTTCTCCATTTATTCAGTGTCTCTCATGAGTGTTTTGTAGTTTTCAGCATACGAGTCCTGTACGTGTTTTGTTAGATTTACACTTAAGTATGTCTCTCTCTTTTTTTTTGAGTGATTGTAAATGGTATTATATTTTTAATTTTGGTGTCCACATGTTCATTGACAGTATATAGAAATACAGTTGATTTTTGTATGCTTCTTGGTATCTTGCAACCTTAACTGCACTTTCTTATATAAGGGCTTTTGTAGATTTCTTGGGATTTTATACATAAACAATCATGTCATCTGCAAATAAGAACAATTTTATTTCTTCTTTCAGAAAAGGAGATCTGAATGCTTTTAATCTTCTTTTCCTTGCTTTATTTCCCTGGTTAAGACTTCCAGGACTCTGCTGAACAAGAGCAGTGTATAAATCCTTATATTCGCTTGTTCCTGACCTTAGGGGAAAGCAGTTACTCTTTCACCATTAAGTAGGAGTTAGCTGTAGGGTTTTTATACATGTTCTTACCAAGTGAGAAATTTCCCCCTTTATTCCTAGTTTTCTGAGAATGTTTATTGTAAATGCAACAGATTTAAAGATAACCCCATGAACCTCCCCGTGAGATTCTCCTCCATGATATGGTCTCCCTTCAAGGACACAGAACATCTGTTCAGTGTGCAAAGTGGGAGGAAAAAGAAGAAGAAGAAGAACTGTAGTTTCTTCTTTATCCTAACAAGGCATAGATTTGGGGTCGTTTTATTTCCTGTCTGGCTAAAGTAGAGACAGAGATCTCTGTTTTGAACCTGACTATGATATTAGAAAACTGTAGTAATTTTTAAAAGCACGGGCTTTGGAGATAGACAGACCTGGGTTTGAATCTCATTAGGCTACTTTGTGGCTGAGTGACTTCAACCAAATGACTTAATCACTCTGAGCTCCTTTTCCCTGTCTGTAAACCTCTTACCTCACAGGGTTATTCTGAGGATTAAGTGAGAAATGCATATAAAGAGCCTGGCATGTGGTGCTCAGTGAATGACACAATGATCATTATTATGGTCTCATAAAACAGAGACTGAGAAGAATCCTCAGTGGTGCACAGGGTTGAGATGAGGACCCACTGACATTAATAAGCCATTTGGAAAAGGGAACTAATGAGGACAGTTATTAACGAGACAGAAATTGAGTTGCATTCATTGTATATAAATAATTGACTGCTTACTGCTCCTCAGACTTAGCTTAAGAAATACGTCACTAGGCTTCCCTGGTTGCGAAGTGGTTGAGAGTCTGCCTGCCAATGCAAGGGACACGGGTTCGTGCCCCGGTCTGGGAATATCCCACATGCCGCGGAGCGGCTGGGCCCGTGAGCCATGGCCGCTGAGCCAGCGTGTCCGGAGCCTGAGCTCCACAACAGGAGAGGCCACAACAGTGAGAGGCCCGTGTACCACACACACACAAAAAAAAAATGTCAGGGATTTATATTACTAAAAATCATCCTTGCAATTACCCAGAGGTTACATCTAGCAAATAAAAAAGATTGTTTGTTTTATTTGCCTGGATCAATCCTAAAGAATAGGCAGTCATGCTTCTAAAGATTTCTACTCATCAGCAAGGCTGACATGTTGTTTTGACTATTGGTATTGTAGTATTTCGACATCATTTACTCTTTCCGATAATGGAAGGTAGTTACATGCTTCTTGTTTTTAAAAATTGGGAGAAAGGAAAATATAAGGAAGAAAATAAAAGTCACTTGTAATCATTTGGCTCAGGGAAAAATCAATATTGATATTTGCTGGGTTTTACCCTCCAGACTTTTTTCTATATCCTGTAAGGAGTTTGGTTCCCTAAGGCAGTAGGAAGCCTGTTCATAGCCAGGCTAGTGAGAACTGTTTATAGTCAACAGTGATAACTGTTGCTATCACTCATTCATTGCACAGTATTTACCCAGAGCCTCAGCACCGAGCCAAGTCTAGGGGTACAGTGATGTCAGAACTGGACATGGTCCCTGCCATCAGGAAGCTGCCAGGAGAGAGAGAAATAAGTCAAATGATCCCACAAAGGTGTGACTAATTCCATTCCAACATTGGGGCTGTAAAGGAAAGGAATATGGAAGACAAGGAGGACTTAACTAGACAATAGGAGAAGGGAATGGCATGTGCAAGGGTCCTGGGGTGGAAGAGCATATTGTGAACCCAAGGGACTGAGAGAAAACCAGGGCGTCCAGAAGTCAGAGTGGGAAGGAGGAGGGCTAAGGGACAAGTCGGCCTCCTTCATGTCACCATAAGGGTTTTGATCTTTATCTGAAAAGCAGTGGGAAGAAGGCTTGAAGGATTGTAAACAAGGGGGAGACCTGCCAGTGAACATCCCGGCTGCTGTGTGCAGACGAGCCATCAGGAGCTCTATTCACAATCTCCCCTCTCCCATTTTACACGGCTCAAAAGCCTCAGCCTTGCTCATTTCACAGCTAAACCTTGCAAGTTATAATTTATATGATTTGATGTGCCTTGTAAACTGTATTTTTTAGAGTTGGATATGGCTGTTATTTAAACTCTGCTGAGAAAGGGACTCAGTTCTTCCAGAATGAAGAAACACCAAAGCCAGTGGTTGTTGGATTTTCCTCATGTTTAAGAGTGGTTGTTCAACATGAACTCCTAGGCATTCTGACCCAGTGGGTTTGGGGTAAGGCCCAGGAATCTTCACATTTGTATGCTCCCCAGGTTCAGGTGGGGGGAATGGAGTCCCTGGAGTTGGTTCCAGGACCACACTTTGAGAACCCCACCATCAGTGCTCCCTCCCTCTCCCTTCTTGATCAGCAGAGCTCCTGCTTGTGTGTGTGTGTGTATTCTTTCAATAAACTTTGTTTTGAGGAAAAGAGAAGCGAAGGGTAAACAATGAAGGGCTGACTGACCCTACCCCCTCCCCAGGGACTCCCCCAGTCCCACCCTGGGGAAGTCCCAGGATCCCTAGAAGACTGAGCTCTAGGACAGCCCAAGTCAGTGCAGGGCTGCAGCTAGGAAGGTGGAGATGGAAGAGAAAAAGAAAGAACAGACATGACAGGGGGTTGAAATGCTGGTGTCCACACCTCACCCTCGGTGGTCAGTGTCCTGCCAGGCATCTCCTTTCTCATGGATTTAGCCATCTCTCCAGCCTGTGTCAGCCCTTCTCGCGTGGGATCTGAGGGTCGTGAAGCCAGACTGATCTCATACACATACCCCAGATCCCATCCAGCCGGATGACTCTCGTCCCTTTTCCTGGCCCCTGTCAGTTCTGGGTTGCCTCTCAGGAAAGAACCAGAGCCTACACCTTAATCTTGTTTATTATTATTAAACAAGGCTGCTGGGATTCTCCTATTATTTGCGTAATTTCACGGACATGCAGGTATGTCTGCTCTGTCAAAGGACACACACAGCTGTAGCTCTGATGGGCATGGCCAAATTGTCCACCAGAGGTTTCCGGATGTGGTGTCCTGCCAGCAGTGGACGCCCGTCTCCCACTCCCTCCCCAGCCTAGGGTGCTGACCCCCCATTGGATCTTCACTGATCTACGGGGTGAAGTATGGTACCTGTGTCATTTTAATTCACATTTCTCTTATTCTAAGCGAACACCTGCATTTTGAGACATAAGGTGACAGGTGGACTCTCTGTGGGGAAATCCACGGAATGAAACAGGCCTGGGAGGGTGCACTTGCTGGCTCCCCATCTGCATCGCGCTTGTCCTCCTGCCTGGGTCGTGCTCCCATCCTCCCCCCTCACCCCCACCTCACCCCTGGCTTCTCCCCAAGTGCTCCTTGCTCTGGTGGTTCACCTGTTAGGTCTCACCAGTCCTCAGGGAATGTTTTGTCCCCTGTTTGGGAACTGGCGGCTGATTTCATTGGTCAGTACCCAGCACAGCAATTGATGGGACTAGTTTCTCACCAGCAGATGGAGGGCTTCCAAGAGGAAAAAGTTCAGAGGAAAGGGCTAGATCGTGATCTCATTTTTCTCATTTTTTTTTATTGTGGTAAGATATGCATAACATAAAATTTACCATCTTAACCACTTTTATTAAGTGTGCAGTTCAGTGGCATTAAATATATTCACACTGTTGTGCAGCCATCACCCCCATCCATCTCCAGAACTCTTTGAATCTTGCAGAACTGAAACTGCACCCATGAAACAACAACTCCCCTTGTCCCCCCATCCCAGCCCCAGCAACCACCGTTTTGCTTTCTGTCTCTATGACCTTGGCTACTCTGGGTATCTCATATAAGTAGAATCATAACAGTATTTGTCTTTTCATGACTGGCTTCTTTCACTGAGTATAATATCCTTTCACTGAGTATAATGTCCATGTTCATCCATGCTGTAGCATGTGTCCGAATTTCCTTCTTTTTTTAAGGCTGAATAATATTCCATTGTGTGGATTCACCACATTTTGTTTATTCATTCATCTACTGATGGACACTTGGGTTGTTTCCACCTTTTGGCTGTTGCAAACAATGCTATGAACATGGGTGTATAAATATCTCTTCAAGGCCCTGCTTTCAGTTCTTTGGGATATATACCCAAAAGTAGACTTGCTGGATCATATGATAATTTTATTTTTAATTGTTTGAGGAACTGCCATGCTGTTTTCCATAGTGGCTGCACCAAGTTACATTCTCACAACAGGGCACAAGGGTTCCACTTTCCCTGCTTCCTCACCAACACTTGTTATTTCCCTTTTTTTTTTATAGTAGCCATTCTGATGGATGTGAGATGAAAGAAAGATCATAATCTTTTGAATAGCATACATAATACAAACAGCTACAGCATACATTTATGGACTACTTACTGCATCTCACATGGCTTTATACATCATCTATGTATGTTCTGTATTTATAGAATTATATCCACAAAACAAATCCTGTGCGGGTGAGAACTACTATTATCATTATTATCCTCATTTGATGACATGGACATGGGACTCAGAAAGGTTAAGGAACTGGCCCAAATCACACAGCTAGTCGGGGGAGGTGGGGCTGAGTTTCAGACTGAGCTGACTCAAGCTTCTAAAAACAGAAGCTTCACTTTTTGAGTGTAAATTTAGCTTAGGGAACATCTAATATCTAAATTGGAAATTCTCAGTTAACTGAGATAACAAGATAATTGACTAAGCTAGGGAAATTCCACCCTGTGGAATCGAGAATGGGGGTTGTCAGTGAAATGTGAGATGAATGTTCTTGTGATCCTCATTCATGCCACAGACTGAGGTGGTGCCATCTAGGGGGGGATTTGGGTAAAGAGGAAACGTTGACCTGGTGCTTTCCCAGGAAGAGGAGCATTGGGGCTGTTAAGCGGGGGCCCAGCAAGAAACACCACTTATCTCTCCAATCCAGCCAGAGTAAGTTCTCTGCTTATAAGGACTGGTGGAGTTCAATTAGTCCCACCTGGATAACCCAGGATAGTCTCCCACTTTTTAAAAAATTTTTAAAAAGTTTTTGGCTGGGTTTGGTCTTCGTTGCTGAGCACAGGCTTTCTCTAGTTGCAGCGAGCGAGGGTTACTCTTTGTTGCGGTGCACGGGCTTCTCATTGCAGTGGCTTCTCTTGTTGTGGAGCACGGGCTCTAGGCACGCGGATTCAGTAGTTGTGGCACGTGGGCTCAGTAGTTGTGGCTCGTGGGCTCTGGAGCGCAGGCTCGGTAGTTGTGGCACACGGGCTTCGTTGCTCCATGGCATGTGGGATCTTCCCGGACCAGGGCTCGAACCCGTGTCCCCTGCATTGGCAGGCGGATTCTTGACCACTGCAACACCAGGGAAGTCCTTAGTCTCCCTCTTTTAAGAGCACTGATTAGTAACCTTGACATCGGCACAGTCCCTTTGGCCACCTCATGGAGCATATTCCCAGGTTCTGAGGATCAGGGCATGGGCATCTTTGGGAGACCATTCTGCCCACCACATTAATACTACCACCTGACTGGACCGTTGCTTTGGGACTGGTCTGAGAGCTTTCTGGAAGAATCAGTAGGATCAATGCCACAGGCCATGGAGAAAGATGGCTGGATGAGCTGGCAGGTGATAATCCCGTTACCAAGAGGGCAGGAAGCAGGACTGGTTGAGTGAGCACCTCAACATCCCGGAAGCAGCCAGGCAGTTTGGGGCCTGGAGATGAACCAGGGGTTGGAAATACACACCTGCGAATCGAGGGGGTGGCACAGTGGCCCCAGCCCATGGACAGAGTGTGGAGGAAATGGACATCTGCAGGGAGAGGAGCCCGGCGTGGAGACCTGGAAGCAGTCAGAGAGGTGAGGGAGCCAGAGAGCTGCTGCCAGGCTGAGGGTATTCATCACAGAGACAGCTTGCTTTGTGCCAGGTACTGTTCTGAGCACTCTCGAGTGTATTAACTCATTTCATCCTTAGGAGGTTAATGTTGTTTGCCCCACTTTACAGATGAGGGCGTTGAGGCACAGATAGGCTGAGTATCCTGCCTGAGGTCACAGAGGGAGGCTGGGGCACTGGGCACCACGCTCGGGCAGTCTGATTTCAGGACCAGCCTCTCCTGAGGCCTTGCCGGTCCACAGGGCTCTCCCGGGGAGACCGGGGAGGAAGGATCCAGCTGACGGGGAAGCAGAGAAGCTTCTTCTTTCCTTCCAATCCCAGACCCGTCGTCTCACCAGCGCCTGGCCGTTTCCTCATATCCTTATTCTTTTGAAGACCCCATTTTTTTTTTTACTATTTCTGCACTACATCCCTTTCTGGAGGCAGTGGGGGGATGGGGCTGGGAATGGGATAGCCTAGAACCAAAAGGTTAAAAGAAATAGATAAAACACACACACACACACACACACACACACAAACACACACACACAAGTTAATTTCAAAAATGTTATCCCACTCCTTTGAACATGTCACCAAGCAGTACCTTTTGTCAATCCTACGAAGCCCAGCTTATCAAACTCATTTTTGCTGCTCAGGGAGCAACCAAAGAGAAGCAAAGAACCGTGCCCCAGGCTGCACAGCTGGAAGGTAGCAGAGGTGGGACTTGAACTCAAGGCTTTCTAACTCCAGAGCCCATCCTCTTGCTCATAATAGAGAACATTTCCCATTTGCCCTATGTTCTCTTCTAAGTGCTTTAGTATGTATTATATCATTTATACGTCACCAGTAGCTTATAAGACTGTCCTTTTGTTACCTTACAGATGAGGAAGCTGAGGTATCACTTGCCCAAGGTCACCCTTCTAGGAAGTAGGAGAGCTGGACTCGAGCCCATTCTAATAACCACCACGTTGCCCTGCTCCCCCAACCCCTGAACCATCAGGCCACGTGCCTCTCTCTGAAAACTGTGTCTCATGTCACAGGGAGGCCGAGAGCCCGAGGAGGCCCCCGAGGGCAATGGCAGTGGGTTGAGGACCCAGCGGGAGAGGACCCTCTTGAAGCCATTTGACAATAAAGGAAAGGAAGGGGGAAGGGGCGGCGTTTCCAGGCCGAGGGGGTGGTGAGCACGTTCACAGGTTAGACGGAAGTTACACTGTCAAGGTGAGGATGCAGAAGAGGAGATGGTTGAGGAGAGGGACCAGACCAGGGTGGGATGAAGGCAGGACCACCCGGAAGCCCTTGGCAGCTAAGAGAAGCCTTGAAGGTCCCATCTAGGAGCTTCTCCAAGCCTGGGAAGTCCAGGTCCTGGCAGGGAGCTGAAGGCACATTCACAGGGGTGCGGAGTGATGGAGGGGAGTTTCCTGAAGGGACTCCATAGGGAGTGGGCAGGGCTCAGAGAAACCACAAAGGATAGTGCAGGGCCCAGAGCTAGTATGAGTGAGGACTGTTCCCACCCCCAGAGCTGAGGGGTGAGGGGCAGGGGCATTTCCTGGGACCTGGAGACCCCGAGGGCTGGGTAGAGTCCTCTGAGGGAAGCTGTGTGGCCCCAGAGAATGGAAGCCAGGGGAGTAAGTACCCCAAGCTCTCTCCCTGCTCTGATCTCTAACCCCCCCATTGGCCAAACCCAACCAGAAACCAGACACAAGGAGCCCATCAGCCTATGGATGTAGGCGCACAGGTGGGCCTGCTGGGCAGAGGGCGCCGTGTAAAGGGATGGAGGAGGGTCGGGAGAAGCAGACGGAGGATGCAGGCAGGTGCAGGAGGTGAAGACCTAGGAGGCTGTTGTCAAAGTAGAATGAAAAGCCTGAGAGCAGGGACCTGCTGGCTGGGGGGCCCAAAGGGCACTGGGCCAGCCTCAGGACAGAAGTGTGAGGGTGGCAGGAGGGTTTGGGGGCCGGGATGGGCTTGAAGGAGCTGGTGAGCTTGAACAGGGCCCAGGCTGGTTGAGCATAGGGCATTACCCCTAGGGAGCAAACAGGGAGCAAAGGCTACGTGACTCAAGGAGAGGACGAGACAGAGGATAAGGAAGGCCGGGAGTGGGAGGTTATGGTCTGAGATGGGGCTTCCCAGTGCCAGGTGATGCAAGGTTGAAACCTAGCTCCAAAGGACGGTTCCAGGTACACGTCGAACCTCAGCGACAATGTCAGTGAACCTCAGGGCAATGTCATAACTAAGTCAGCTTCCCGAGGAGGCTTCCTTAAAGCACAGGGGTCATCAGAGCAGATGGTCATTCTTAATAGAAATTGAAACGTCTCAATATTTTATGGACTCACTATATACTTTTTAAAGACATTTTCAATGCAGGAGCCTTAAAAAATGCACTTGTTTTGTATATTAGGTCCTGCCTGTCTCCTCTCTCATTATTAAATCACTCTCTACTCTGAAAATCACAGGGTACAAATCAAAGGTACAAGTTTTGGAATTAGACTCGGGTTCAAACCCTGATATTGCCCTGGGCCAGCATCCTGATGTTGAGTGAGTCCCTTCATCTTAGCCATTTTTTAAATCGTGGTAAAATACCTATAAAGTTTACCGTCTTAACCACTTTTAAGTGTACAGATCAGTAGTTGTAAGTTATTCACATTGTTGTGCAACCAGCCTCAGAATTTTTCATCTTGCAAAACTGAAACTGTACCCATTAAACAACAATTCCCCGTTCCCCTTCCCCAGCTCCTGGCAACCCCCGTTCTATTTTGTTTCTATGAGCTTGACTACTTTATGTACCTCACATAGTGGAATCATACAAAATTTGCTTTTTTGTGACACTTATTTCATATAATGTCCTCACGGTTCATCCATGTTGTAGCATGTGTCAGAATTTCCTTCCTCCTACACTGAATAATATTCCACTGTATGGATGGACCACATTTTGCTTATCCAATCATCGGTCAGTGGGCACTTGGGTGGCTTCCACCTTTTGGCAGTTGTGAATAATGCTACTATAAACATGAGTGTACAAATAACTCTTTAAGTTCCTGTTTTCAATTCTTTGGGGTATATACCCGGAAGTGGACTTGCTGGATCATATGATAATTTTATCCTAAATTGTTTGAGAAGCCGCTCTACTGTTTTCCATATCAGCTGCACCATTTTACATTCTCAGCGGTACATAAGTGTTCCCCTACTCTACATCCTTGCCAACACTTGTTATTTTCTGTTGCTGTTTGTTTGTTTTTGATAGTAGCCATCCTAATGGGTATGAGGTGGTATCTCACTGTGGTTTTGATTTGAATTTCCCTAATGACTAGTAATGTTGAGCATCTTTTTATATGCTTGTTGGACATTTATATATCTTCTTTGGAGAAATGTCTATTCCAGTTCTATGCCCATATTTGATCAAGTTATTTGGGGGTTCTTTTTTGTTGTTGTTGTTGAGTTATAGTTCTCTATATATTCTTCATATTAACCCTTTTTCAGATTTGTGATTTGCAACTATTTTCTCCCATTCTCTAGATGGCCTTTCACCCTGTTTATTGTGTCCTTTGATTCACAGAAGTTTTAATTTTTGATATAGTTGAATTTATCTATTTTTACTTTTGCTGCCTATGCTTTTGGTATCATAGCCAAAAATGCATTGCCAAATCCAATGTCATAAAGCTTTCCTCCTGTGCTTTCCTCTAAAAGTTTTATAGTTTTAGACTATGTTTAAGTCTTTGATCCACTTTGAGTTAATTTTTATACATGGTGTAAGGTAAGAGTTCAACTTAATTCTTTTGCAGTCTTTCCCAGCATCATTTGTTGAAAATACTGTTCTTTCCCCATTGAATAATCTTGGCACCCTTGTCAAAAATCATTGGACCATATATGCAAACTTTTATTTCTGTGCTCTCTATTCTATTCTATTGGCCTATGTGCCTGACCTTATGTCAGTATCACACTGTTTTGATTACTGTACCTTTGTATGCAGTAAGTTTTGAAATCAGGAAGTGTGAGACCTCCAACTTTGCTTTTCTTTCTCAAGATTATTTTGGCTATTTGGGGTCCACTGAGATTCCATATGAATTTTAGGATGGATTTTTCTATTTCTGCAAAAACTGCTGTTGGGATTTTGAATCTGTAGATCCTGCTGTGTAGTAATGACATCTTAACAATATTAAGTCTTCCAACCCACGAATACAGGGTGTCTTTCCATTTATTTGTGTCTTTCATTTCTTTCAGCAGCACTTTGTAGTTTTCAGTGTACACATCTTTTACCACCTTGGTTAAATTTATCCCAAAATATGTTATTCATTTTGATGCTATTGTAAATGAAATTATTTTCTTAACTTCCTTTTCAGATTGTTCATTGTGAGCATATAGAAACACAACTGATGTTTGTGTGTTGATTTTGTGTCCTACGATTTTGCTAGTGAATGGTATTTTTTAGTTCTAAGAGGGTTGTGGTTTTTCATGGACTCTTTAGGATTTTGTACATGTAAGATCATGTTGCCTGTGAACAGAGATAATTTGACTTCTTCCTTTCGAATTTGGATGTCTTTATTTCTTTTTCTTGCCTAATTGCTCTGGCTATGACTTCCAGTACTTTGTTGAATAGAAGTGGCAAAAGCAGGTATCCTTATCTTATTCTTGAAATTAGAGGAAAAGCTTTCAGTCTTTCACCTTTGAGTATGATGCTACCTGTGGGCCTTTCATATTTGACCTTTATTATGTTGAGGTAATTTCCCTCTATTCCCTGTTTGTTGAGTGCTTTTATCATGAAAGAGTGTTGCATTTTGTCAAATGCTTTTTGTACGTCCATCGAGATGATCATTTTTTTCCTTCTTTCTGTTAATGTGATGTATTACGTGGATTAATTTTCATATGTTGAACCATCAGGTCTGCATTCCAAGAATAAATGCCACTTGGTCATAGTGTATGATCCTTTTACTGTGCTGTTGCATTCGGTTTCCTCCTGTTTGGTTGAGGACTGTGGTGTCGGTGTTCATAAGAGATATTGGTCTGTGGTTGTCCTGTCGTGTCCTTGTCTGGGTTTGGGATCAAGGTAATGCTGTCCTCTCACTTCACCTGTTGAGTCTCAGCTTCTTCATCTCTAAGATGGAGATAACAATAGAGTCCCTGTTTAGGGCTGTCATGCAGATTAAATGATAAAAATGCACACAAAATGCTTCAGCAGGGCCCAGTTCACAGGAAGCCCTCAAAATATGTGAGAGGAGGATAAGGATAATAATAAAAATAATAATGAATAAATAACAGTTCATCTCATAGTTGGACAGCTCAGTAGGCTGGGGCTTATAGACTCAGTCTGTATTAGCAGCAGGGCGTCTGTCCAGGAGCAGCATTTAGCAATTTTCCAAGTAAAGGGAGCGAGTGATATTATAGGGCCGAACTAGGAAGCTGTCTCCTGGCCTAACATGTGGTAGAGGCTCACCCAAATCTGTGGAGTCATTGAAAACTTCCTGCTTGCTTTGATGTCTTAATAATGGCCTGACAGTTTTTGAGGAACTGAACGCAGTGAAGCCTGGCAAGAGACAAACAAAATGTCACAGACAGAATTTCTCTCATTCACGGCTTATCAAAGGTTCAAAGGACACAATGATCAATGGCAATGGTGATGAAGATGATGTGGGGGACATTTTCCAAAGAGCTAATGTGTTTTCATTTTTTTAATACTTTATTTTTTTGAACAGTTTTAGGTTTACAGGAATTTTAGCAGAGAATACAGAGAGTTCCCATATATCCACCCCTCCAATACACACAGTTTCCCCTATTATTAACCTCATGCATTAGTGTACATTCGTTACAACTGATGAACCAATATTGATATGCTATTATTAACTAAGTCCATAGTTTACATTAGGGTTCACTCTTTGCGTTGTACGTTCTTTCGTTTTGACAAATGTATAGTGACAAGTATCCACCATTACAGTATCATAAAAAATATTTTCACTGCCCTGAAATCCCCTGTGCCCCTCCTCTTCATCCTGAGCCCCAGAGCCCCTGTGCCCCTGGCAAGCACTGATCTTTTACTCTCCTTATAGTTTTACTTTTTCCAGAATTTCATACAGTTGGAATCATACGGTATGTAACCTTTTCAGACTAGGTTCTTTCACTAAGCAATATGCATTTAAGATTCCTCCATGTCTTTTTTGTTATTTGATAACTCATTTATTTTTATCACTAGTATTTCATTGTATGGATGTACCACAATTTGTCTATCCATTTACCTTTTAAAGGACATCTTGGTTGCTTCCAGTTTTTGGCCATTATGAATAAAGATGCTGTAAGCATGTATCCAAAATAAATGAGTCTTCATGGATATAGAGAACAGACTGTGGTTGCCAAGGGGGAGGGGGTTGAGGGAGAGATGGAGTGGGGGGTTGAGGTTAGCAGATGTGAGCTGTTACATCCAGGATGGAGAAACAACAAGGTCCTACTGTAGAGCACAGGGAACTATATTCAATATCCTGTGAAAAACCATAATGAAAAAGAATATTTTAAAAAGAATGTATATATATGTATAACTGAATCACTTTGCTGTACAGCAGAAATTAATACAACATTGTAAATCGACGACATTTCAATAAAATAAATAAATAAACAATATAAATGAGTCTTAAAAATCAACAATAAGAAACCAAACAAGCCAACTTAAAAATGGACAAAAGTTCCCTCGCCGCGAGGAGGAGGTGGAGGAGGAGGCGGCTCGGGGAGATCGAGCAGCGAGCTGGAGCGCGGAGCGTGAGTGAGGGAGCCGAGCTGCCTGCCCGCCCGCCGCCGCCTCCCCTCCGTAAGCAGGAGCCCGGGCCGGGGCCCGGCACGCAGCCCCAGCCCCTCCCTCGTCGTCAGGCCGCGAGGGCAGCGCTCGCGAGCCAGGGGGAGGGAAAGCGAGCGAGCGAGCGCCGGGAGGAGGCGGCCGGACCGAGCGAGCGCCCGCGCGTGTGGCGTGAGGGGAAGCCGCTGCCCGCCCCCTTCGCCTTCCCTTCTCTCCCCCTCCCCGCTCCCCCCCCGACCGCGGAGCAGCACCATGTCGGCGCCGGCGGCCAAAGTCAGTAAAAAGGAGCTCAACTCCAACCACGACGGGGCCGACGAGACCTCAGAAAAAGAACAGCAAGAAGCAATTGAACATATTGATGAAGTACAAAATGAAATAGACAGACTTAATGAACAAGCCAGTGAGGAGATTTTGAAAGTAGAACAGAAATATAACAAACTCCGCCAACCATTTTTTCAGAAGAGGTCGGAATTGATCGCCAAAATCCCAGATTTTTGGGTAACAACATTTGTTAACCATCCACAAGTGTCTGCACTGCTTGGGGAGGAGGATGAAGAGGCGCTGCATTATTTGACAAGAGTCGAAGTGACAGAATTTGAAGATATTAAATCAGGTTACAGAATAGATTTTTATTTTGATGAAAACCCTTACTTTGAAAATAAAGTTCTCTCCAAAGAATTTCATCTGAATGAGAGTGGTGATCCATCTTCAAAGTCCACCGAAATCAAATGGAAATCCGGAAAGGATTTGACAAAACGTTCAAGTCAAACTCAGAATAAAGCCAGCAGGAAGAGACAGCATGAGGAACCAGAAAGCTTCTTCACCTGGTTTACTGATCATTCTGATGCAGGTGCAGATGAGTTAGGAGAGGTCATCAAAGGTGATATTTGGCCAAATCCATTACAGTACTACTTGGTTCCGGACATGGATGATGAGGAAGGGGAGGGAGAAGAAGATGATGATGATGATGAAGAGGAAGAAGGATTGGAAGATATTGATGAAGAAGGGGATGAGGACGAAGGTGAAGAAGATGAAGATGATGATGAGGGGGAGGAAGGAGAGGAAGATGAAGGAGAAGATGACTAATGGAACACTGATGGATTCCGACCTTCCTTTTTTAATTTTCTCCAGTCCCTGGGAGCAAGTTGCAGTCTTTTTTTTTTTTTTTTTCCTCCTTCTCCTCTTGTGCTCAGTTGCCCTGTTTTTGAGGTGTCTTTTCTCCTTTATACCATGGCTCACAACTTATTTTGGGGGAAAATACCTTGAGCAGAATTCAGTGGGAAAAGAATCTCTACCCCTTTCTGTTCCAAATTCATTTTTATCCCTTCCTGTCTCAACAAAAACTTTATGGAATCAACACCACCATGCTCTGTGGGAAAAAAGAAAAACCTTCTGCTCCCTTAGCTCTGCTGGAAGCTGGAGGGTGCTAGGCCCCTGTGTAGTAGTGCATAGAATTCTAGCTTTTTTCCTCCTTTCTCTGTATATTGGGCTCAGAGATTACACTGTGTCTCTATGTGAATATGGACAGTTAGCATTTACCAACATGTATCTGTCTACTTTCTCTTGTTTAAAAAAAGAAAAAAAAAACTTAAAAAAATGGGGTTATAGAAGGTCAGCAAAGGGTGGGTTTGAGATGTTTGGGTGGGTTAAGTGGGCATTTTGACAACATGGCTTCTCCTTTGGCATGTTTAATTGTGATGTTTAACGGACATCCTTGCAGTTTAAGATGACACTTTTAAAATAAATTCTCTCCTAATGATGACTTGAGCCCTGCCACTCGATGGGAGAATCAGCAGAACCTGTAGGGTCTTATTTGCAATTGACATTCTCTATTGTAATTTTGTTCCTGTTTATTTTTAAATTTTTCTTTTTGTTTCACTGGAAAGGAAAGATGATGCTCAGTTTTAAACGTTAAAAGTGTACAAGTTGCTTTGTTACAATAAAACTAAATGTGTAAAAAAAAAAAAAAAAAAAAAAAAAATGGACAAAAGAGCTCAACAGACACCTCACCAAAGAAAATCTACAGATGTCAAATAAGCATATGAAAAGATGTTAAACATCATATATCATTAAGGAATTTCAAATAAACATGAAATATCTCTTCATTTATTTAGACTACTTTGATTTCTTTCATCAACATTTTGTAGTTTTCTTCATATACCTCTTCATATAGCTAAGTATTTTGTTAGATTTATTCCTAAGTACTTCATTTTTTTTTTTTTGGTGCTAATGTAAATGGTGTTGTGTTTTTAATTTCATATTCCACTTGTTCATTTGTTGGTATATAGGAAAGCAATTGACTTTTATATATTAATCATGTATTCTGCCACCTGGGTACAATTGCTCATTAGTTCCAGGAGGGCTTTCTGTCGGTTCTTTGGGATTTTCTGCATAGACAATCATGCCATCTGCAAAATGGGCAAAAGATCTGAACAAACACCTCACCAAAGAAGATTTCTTTTTCCTTCCCAATCTATCTTTTATTCTCTTTTCTTGCCTTGTTGCATTAGCTAGGACATACAGTACAATGTTGAAAATGAGTGGTGAAAGGGGACATCTTCACCTTATTCCTGATCTTAATTGGAAAGTTTCTAGGTTCTCACCATTAAATATGACGTTAGCTTTAGGGTTTTTATAGATGTACTTTATCAGGTTGAGGAAGTTCCCCTCCATCCCTAATTGGCCAAGAGTTGTTGTGGTGGTTTGGTGGTTTGTTAGTTTATCATGGATGGTGTTTAATTTTGTCAAATGCTCTTTTTGCATCTACTGTTATGATAATGCGATTTCTCTTCTCTACGCTGTTGATGTGATGGATTACATTAATTGATTTCCAAATGTTGAACCAGCCTTGCATACCTGGAATAAATCCCACTTGACTGTGGTGTAGAAGTCTTTTTATACATCACTGGATTCAATTTGCTAATATTTTGTTGAGGATTTTGCATCTATGTTCATGGGAGGTATTGGTCTGCAATTTTCCTGTTTTGCAATATCTTTATCTGGTTTTGCTATTAGAATAAGCTTGGCCTCACAGAATGAGCTGGGAAGTGTTCTCTCTTCTTCTATTTTCTGGAAGAGATTATTGAGAACTGGTATCATTCTTTCCTTAATGTTTGATAGAATTGACCAGTGAACCCATCCAGGCCTGGTGCTTTCCATTTTGGAAGGTTATTCATTATTGATTCAAATTCTTTACTAGATATGAGTCTATTCAGAGTATTTATTTCTCCTTGTGTGAGTTTCAGTAGATTGTGTCTTTCAAGGAAATGGTCCACTTCATTAACTTATAAAATCTGTGGGCATAGAATTATTCATAATATTCCTTTATTATCCCTTCAATGTCCATGAGATCAGTAGTGATGCCATCGCTTTCATTTCTGATTTGAGTAATTTGTATCTTCTCTCTTTTTTTCTTGGTTATCCTGCTAGAGGTTTGTCAATTTTATTGATCTTTACAAAAAAAAAAAAAACAAAAAACCAAACAGCTCTTTATTTTGCTGACTTTTCTCTCTTGTTTTCCTGCTTTTTATTTCATTCATTGCTTCTTTTCTTGTGCTTGTAGTAGGCTTATATTGCTCTTCTTTCTCTAGTTTCATAAGGTGGAAGCTTAGATCTTTTCAAATGTATGCTTTCAAAGCCATAAACTTCCCTCCAAGCACTGCTTTCACTGCATCTTGCAAATTTTCATAGGTTGTATTTTCATTTTCATTTAGCTCAAGATAAATTTTTATTTCCCATGAGACTCCCTCCTTGACCCATCTGTTATTTAGAGGTGTGTTGTTTAATCTCCAAATATTTGGGGATTTTCCAGCTGTCTTTCTGGTATTGGTTTCTAGCCTAATTCCACTGTGTTCTGAAAACGTACTTTGCATAATTTCTATTCTTTTACATTTGTTGAGGTATATTTTGTGGCCTGGAATGTGGTCTGCTTCATGAATGTTCCATGGGAGCTTGAGAAGGATGTGTGTTTTGTTGCTGTGGGATGAAGCTGTGTGGTTGCCAGTTAGATCCAGATGATGGTAGTGCTATTCAGTTCAACTTCATTCTTACTAATTTTCTGCCTGGTGGGTCTGCCCGTCACTGACAGAGGGCTGTTGAGGTCTCCAGCTACCATGATGGATTCATCTGCTTCTCCTTGCAGTCCTATCAGTTTTTGCCTTCCATACCTTGATGCTCTATTGTTGGGTACATACAATGAAGGACTGTTATGTCTGCTTGGAGAATCGGCCCCTTTATCACTGTGTATCGCCTCTCTTTATCCCTGATAACTTTCCTTCCTCTGAAGTTGGCTCTGCCTGAAATTAATAGAGCTACTCCTGCTTTCTTCTTGTGTTTCAGTATTTTAAGTGCCAAAGTGTTTGGTAGGAATTTGAAAAGTGGGTAAAGGCACAGTCATTTGAATCAGGCAAACCTGGGAACAAGCCAAGCGAGTCAAAGTGGCTGACTGTGGGCACACTTAATCGTTCTATGCCTCAGTTTCCTCATCTAAGAAATGAGTAACTATCGGACCTACTGTACAGCACAGGGAACTATATTCAATATCTTGCAGTAACCTGTGATGGAAAAGAATCTGAAAAAGAATAGATATTATATATATGTATAACTGAATCACTTTGCTGTACACCTGAAATTAACACAACATTGTAAATCAACTAGACTTCAATAAAAAAATAAATTTTTTTGAAATGAGGAAGTATCCCTTTGAATTATTGTGAAGATGAAACGGGATAATGCAGTAAAGCACAAATTTCCTGGCATTTGTGTAATTACACATAATGTGTCATTAATATATTCTACTAATATATGCAGTTATATTATTATCTATTCATATACTATAAGCTATTATTAATATAAGCTATTGGTTATAATTATATTGTGGGACATTAGTATAGATTTCTAAGTCCAAGTACTCTCTATGAAAGTTGGATGAGGCACTCTGAGAAGAGTGACTTAGAAAATAGTTGCAAAGTCTCAGGCTGGAGTGGATGGCTCATAGGCAGTGTCCTGAGAAGACAGAGGACTTCGCACATGCCCTGCAGCCCATAGTCCAGGGCGCCGGGTCCAGGGGGGGATGTGATATTTCCTCCTTGGTGCCGAGTTTTGCTCATTCTTCTTATTAAAGTGGTTACACAGGAGGTTTCTGACGCCACTGACAAATCACTGTCTGGGGTCTCTCTCTTTTCGAGGAAATGTGGTCACACCAGGGCCCCTATTGAAAAATAGATCATCTTTGGTTAGATAAATTCTGATTAGCTTTTAAGAAGCAACAGTAAGAATTAAGCACATGGGAAAAACCTTCATTGTACACCAAGGCTTTTAAAAGGTAGTTATAAAACTATGTTTTGTGGTGTGAGCTCAATTGTGTTTAAACTTTTTAAAAAGATTGTAAGCATAGAGAAAAGACTGGAAGGATGTGAACCACCGTGTTCTCGGTGCCTGCCTCTGGGGGACGGGAGTCTAAGTGATTTTAATGTCTTCTTTGTGTTTTTCTCTAGTTCTCATTTTCTGCATTATTACAAAAAACATGTTATTTTAAAAATGAATAGAACAAACAACAATTATTACAAAACCTCCCCTTAACTTTAACACTTGCAGTAAATGGACAGTTGTCACTTGCCAACTGACCTTTCTGGTTTGTGTTGGGCCATTTCTGCTGTCTTGCCACTCGGGACAACCAAAAGGATCCTTGCATGGGATCAGAGAACTATCAAGTGGCCAATTCCTGGCCAATTCCCCCCGAGTTCCCTCTTGCCTCTGTGTTGCCTGACGCCCTACCCCAAAACTGGGCATCTAGTCTGGGTCTGCTGTCAGGGTCTGGTGACCCTCCACTCACTAGCTGTGTGGCCTTAGGCAAGTCACTTAACCTCTCTGACCCTCAGCATCCGCCTCTTAAAATGAGGATTGCAGTGACTGTCCAGCCAGATGAAGTGGTTAGCACATTGGGGCCCCCAGTGTCAGTGGCACTAGTTATTCCTTGTTATTCCTGTTATTGCTGGCTCTGACTGTCCCCCTTCTGCATTTCAGTCTGCAGACGTCGACAACCATCACGCACTCATTGAATATAATGAGGCCGAAAGCAGCTTTGTTCTCCACGACTTCAATTCCTGCAACGGCACGTTCGTCAGTGAGTGCCACATTCAGAACGTGGCTGTGAAGCTCCTACCCGGAGACATCCTGAGGTTTGGGTCCAGAGGGCTGACCTACGAACTGGTCATCAAAAACCCAGCCTCGGTGAGTCCAGGCCCCTGCGGGGGTGGGGTGGGGTGGGGTGCAGAGGTGCCGTGTTGTGTCACCTTCCGTGCAGCCTAGGGCTCGGGTACGGCCACAGGTGGAGTTCGTCTGGAGCGCGTCACTCTTCCTTTCGCGATTCTGCGAAGTTCAGCCCCATCGCGTGGGTGCCCGGGGAGAGCGAGTCCTCGCGCCCTCTTCTGGGCATTTCGTGGAATTACATGCAAGGGTTGCCTAGCGACCAGCCCGGAGCGAGAGCGTTTTCCTGAAAAGTGAAGCTTGGCGAGGGGAGGTGGAAAGCAAGTGTGTGCTTTTGAAGATGCAGAGATGGATGCTTCCTTTTTAGGCAGATCAGTGCTCTGCAACTTCCTAGCTTTGTGACCTCGGCCAGGCTTCTCTGTGTGCCTGGGTCTGGGTCTTCTCAGCGGTGCAGGGCGTTGAGAGAGTATCTATGTATAAAAAGTCAAAGTCTCTGGCCAGAGTAGACGCTCAAGGCCTGCCAGCTGTTATCACACCGGATCAGAAATGTTCCCGGGATCAGGACCTAAAGTATGGCCCCAGGTTAAGCGGAACGTAAGCCAAAATTCGCCCAGCAAAGCTCAGTGACAAGAAGTATCTGGTTCAGTAGGGAGGCAGGATGGGGGCTGGTTAGCAACACAGTCCTGGGTCAGAACCCCAGCTCCGCCACTGGCCTACTCGGTGCGCTCTTGCACAAACCATTGGACCCCTCGGAACCTCGGTTTCCTCATCTACAACATGGGGCCAACGACAGCAATGACCTGGCAGGCTTATCTCGAGGGCTCAATGAGATGGTTATCATTGTAAACCTCCCAGAATAATGCCCATTCGTGGTGAGCACACAATTAATACCTGTCGTGTGTGTCCCAGAGAGACGGCATGTTAACCTCACTCCCCAGCACCAAGAACCCTGCATGGACTGAGACCTCCGAGGCTTAAAGTCCTTTCTAGGACGAGGCTGGGTATAAATAAATAAAGTTTAGAGAATCTAGACAGAATCCTGGGGTGTGGGTCCACTAGGCAGCCTTAAATACTCACTCAGAGAAGATGAGCACCGTCCCTCAGGCTGCAGGGCCCGTGACACCGTATCTACCACGTTTGGCTTTGAAAACCTGGGACAGTTTTCTCTGCTTCTCAGCCCCCTTTTCCTCCTTGGACCAACATTAAAGTGTGCTCACTTGTGGGATGCGGGATCCACTGGCCGCCCTGAGGAGGGGCTCCTGACCCAGAAGGTGTTGACCTGATCAGGGGTTCTCAACATGGGTTCTAAGGATCCCCCTCGTCCGAAGCACGTGGGGAGCAGACCAACAGTGCAGATCTGGGCTTCACCCCAGGCCTGAGGACTCATACTTAGGATTCCCAGATGAAATACAGGACACCCAGTTAAATCTGAATTTCAGATAAGCAACAAATAATTTTTATGTACAGGTGTGGCCCAACTATTGCAAGGAACCCCTTATGCTAAAAAAATTATTTGGTGTTTATCTGAAATTCAGATTTAACAGACACCCTATAGTTTATTATATATTGAGTTATTCATTTCTTTATTTATGCGAAATCTGGCAACCATACACATCCTCCCTGGGAGTAGGGCCTGGGAATATGCATTCTCACAAGCTCCCTGATGATTCTGATGCACCGCCAATAGGAGGGAAACCGAAATTTAGAATCATTTGTATGGAACACTTACAGAATTTTTTAGGGATCAAAGAAAAGGGGATTTCACACTGCCAAGCCTGAAAATCCAAGTTCATGAAGTTTGATTCAATGTGCCCCAACATGTCTGATTCCAAGAATTTTTCAGGAATGTTCAGTCAAATTACAGGTTCCCAGGCCCCCTCCCTGGGAAATTCTGACGTTGTGGCTTGCCCGTGGGGAGAAGAAGAGGGGGAGCAGCAAACAATATCTGCATTTTTTTCTTCTTTTTTCCTACAAAGATATTTATTGAACTATTATTGATAGGGGCATAAAATTTGAAACCTAAATTTCCATCCAAAGGGGGCATTGTTTAATAAATTATATTGTTTAATATATTCTAAGGAGTTTAATATATTATAAGGAGTTCGTTATATATGGAATACTCTTCTGCCTTTTTAAAACACAGCTTTATTAAGATATAATTGACATGCAATAAACAGCACATGTTTAAAGTCTGTAAGTGGATGGGCTTTGACATATGGGTACACCTGTGAAACCATAGCCACAATCAAGACAGTGAACAGCTCCTTCATGCTCCAAAGTTTCCTCCGGATCACAGCATGTGTTTGTTTGCTTGCTTGCTCTTAACAGCTTCACTGAAGTACAATTTACATAACAGAAACTTCACCCATTTGAAGTGTCCAATTCAGTCAATTTGAATATATTGATGGAGTTGTGCAGCCATCACCACAACCTGCTCTCAGAACATTTTCCTCCATTTCTATCACCTCAAACCTCGGAGAAACCTTGGAGGTATTTCATTTTGGGGTTTGTTTTTAACTTTTAATTTTCAAAATTATGGTAAAATACACATAAAATTTACCATCTTAACCATGTTTCAGTGTACAGTTCACAGTGGCATTAAATCTATTCACACTGTTGTGCAGCCATCACCCCCATCCATCTTCAGAACTTTGTTCATCTTCCCAAACTGAAACTCTATGCCCATCACATCAAACCCCCTGCTTCCTTCCTCCCCTCCCACCATGCTTTCTGTGTCTGTGAATTGGACTATTCTAGGTTCCTCATATAAATGGTATCTTACATTGTTTGTCCTTTTGTGACCATCTTATTTCACTTAGTATGATATCCTCATGGTTCATTCCAGTTGAATGTTTCATTGTATGGATTCACCACATTTTGTTTACCTGTTCATCCATCCATGGCCACTTGGGTTGCTTCCACCTTTTGGCCATTTTGAGTAAGTTTGTTATGCACACGGGTGTACAACTATGGAATGGGGACTTTATTTTACAAGGTGCTTCTTATATAATTGTGGGAAAAAGTGATGACGACCTGTAACCTTGAGTAGATAAGACGGAAGAAGATGCTTTGTAAGAAGAGAAACCAGGAGAGCAGCAGGAGGAATCACTGACGTGAACAGCACTGTACTAAGCAATTCACCTGCTCTCCCTTATTTCACGCTCACAGCAACTTATGAGATGGGTTCTCCCATGATCCCCATTTGACAGACAAGGAATCCGAAACTTAGAGAGGTTAAGTAATTTCCCCAGGGCCACACAGCTAGTCAGTGCAAATTAAACACTATCCCCACTTGCGGAAAAAGGAGGGGAGAAAACCATTTAGTCTGATGCTAGCTGGAGCAGTAGCCTTGACTGGTTTTCACACCGAGGAAAGCATACTCTCACGGTCACTCGAATATGCACGGAGTTTTTCAATTCTTATTCCTACACGCACTTGCACCTTGCTTCATTCCTCGGTTGACTGCAGGTAGCTGCACAAGTGTTCCCCTGGCCTGTGCCCAGGGCACTTTGCAGGACTCTCCACAGCCCCATCTTCTCAAAAGTGCTCTCTGCCGGGGCGTCCCCAGCTTGAGGAGCTTCCATCCATGATGCTCATATTCATGGAGGGGTCCTTTGCAGCGTCCGTGTGAGGGCGGCCTGTGGACTGACTGACACCTTCCTACAAATTCCACTTCCTGATGACCCCAAGCTGCTGGCTATTTAAAAGAAGAGAAAGGAGGAGGGGAAAAGGGAGAGGTATTGAAGAGCATCGCTCATCAAATATTTTGAAGCCCAGTTTTTCTAAAAAATTCGTGGCCGTCTTGCTTCCGGCCTATTCTTGTTTCCAATTGATTTTGGGGTCCCTGGTGAGGGCGCTGTGTTTCCTCCTTGGATGGAGTTTCCACGGAGGACTGCCCTGATATCATACAGATTCAGTATGATGAGAACTGTTCTTCTCCCGACAAAGAGTTCCCAAATGAAAGCATTTATTTCAGGCTTTGTGGTGACCCTAACCAGTAGAGGAGGGTGTGACGGCATTTTATTGGGGGAGGCGGGTGAGGTGCGGGCGGTTAGGAATCCAGATGTGTTTGCAGTTGTCTCAGTGGTTAGAGCACGTGCCCTGAGGTCAGGCTGACTCCAGCGCCATCCCAGCCCTGCTCTTGACCGACTTTTATACTGGACGTGCCCAAATCATCTACCTCTCAGGGCCTCGGTCCCCACTCCTGTAACAATAGTTCCTACCACCTTGAGTGACTGTGGTATTAAGTGGGCAAAGTGCGTAAATTGCTTAGTCCAGCGTCTGGCACCTAATAAGCACATGATAACCCTCAGCTTTAGAGTCAAGCAAACCAGCATGGAGCAGCCAAGATGCCTCCTTTGTAAGTGTCCTTATGGACAGGGAAACCTCCCAAGACCTGCCCCCGCTAGCAGATAAATACATTTGCAGATAAATTACCCATAGAATAACATACAAGATGGAAAAATATAAAGAAAAACTCTTGTTTGACAAAGTGCATTGGCAGCCAGGTGCCCAGGACCATCCTTTTTTTTTTTTTTTGTGGTCGCGGGCCTCTCACTGTTGTGGCCTCTCCCGTTGCAGAGCACAGGCTCCGGACGTGCAGGCTCAGCGGCCATGGCTCACAGGCCCAGCCGCTCCGCGGCATGTGGGATCTTCCCGGACCGGGGCCCAAACCCGTGTCCCCTGCATCGGCAGGTGGACTCTCAACCACTGCGCCACCAGGGAAGCCCCCAGGACCATACTTTGTAAATTATAGCTCTCTCATCAAAGTATAACCTAGGGCTGCCATATTGCACAACTCCAGGGTCACCATTCACAACGTAGTCCATGTGGATGGCGCCCACTGAAACTGTGCAGGACATAACCCGCAGGGCCATCTGCAATGCCCTGAAGCAACCGTTGATTAATCCCATAGAGTCTTGGCACCAGGCGTGGGAAATTGAAGTCCCAGAGTCAGGTGTGCCGCCGTGTTGTGGGTTTTGTTGGTTGTTGCCTTTACTCGTGCTTTCTGAGCTCTGGGAAAGGAGGTGTGGAAACAAGCTGTGCTAGTCACAGTGGCGCCGTTCTTACAAGGCAGCTGAGTAAGGAAACCCACGTCACCCGTATGTATCAATCATGTCTTTCTCTGTTCTGAAATACGGCAAAACTGATGGAAATGGCCAGAATGAAAAAGGAAGCCAGGCGCCACAAATGACGTGCCGAGTTGTTCCATGAGGGGGTCGACAGCTCCTTGTCGGCAGCCCCATCCCCATGACTGCCTGTGTCTGGCCTTCCCTGTAGCCTGCTCTGCCCTGTTCCCAGTCCAGCCAGACTCTCCCACGTGGCTCCTGGATACTGTCTTCTGTCCCTGCAATGTCATGACGTCCTGTCTTGCGAGAAGAGCGCCCTCTGTCGGCCAATATTCCTTGCTGCTTTAATGGGGAAGCTCTGCAGAACACAATCGAGAAAGCAAGGGCTTTGGAGTTGGATGGACCCAAGTTGAAATGCCAGCTGCAACTAGCTTTACCTTTCTGAGCTTCAATTTCCAATTTCTGCCAAGGAGCTACTCATTAATCCCAGGTCCCCTTTCCCCCTTCAGTTGTTTTTATAGAGGTCCCTGGGACCACCCCTATCATGGCATAAACTGAGGCTCAGAGAGTTTCAGTGACTTCCCCAAGGTTAGGCATCAATCATATAGATCCAGAGGCAGGATTAAAAGCCGGCTCTCCTGAGTCCCTTGGAGCCTTTTCCTAATAGCACGAAGCATCGTGGGGCCGTGAGAGCCGAGGCAGGTCCTTCACTGCCCAGCGGTTAAGGAAGGTCTTGCAATTCCCAGTCCAACCTGCAATTTCACACGCTGACAGGGGATGATTCATTATGTGGGTAAAAACGAAAGCCACTGATAATAGGAGAAACTGCATTTTCAGTTATCTGGCTTCCTTGCTTGTTTGGCTCCACTAACTTTTTTTTTGGCTACACCAATGCAGGATCTTAGTTCCTCAACCGGGGATCAAACCTGCACCCCCTGCATTGGAAGCGTGGAGTCTTAACCACTGGACGGCCAGGGAAGTCCCTGGCTCCACTAACTTTTTTTCTTTAATTATTTTATTTATTTTATTTATTTATTTTTGGCTGCGTTGGGTCTTTGTTGATGCGCGCGGGCTTTCTCTAGTTGCAGCGAGTGGTGGCTACCCTTCTTTGCAGTGCGCGAGTTTCTCTTTGCGGTGGCTTCTCTTGTTGCGGAGCATGGGCTCTAGGTGCGTGGGCTTCAGTAGTTGTGGCATGCGGGCTCAGTAGTTGTGGCACGCGGGCTCTAGAGCACAGGCTCAGTAGTTGTGGCCCATGGGCTTAGTTGCTCCGCGGCATGTGGGATCTTCCTGGACCAGGGCTCGAATCCCTGTCCCCTGCATTGGCAGGCGGATTCTTAACCACTGCACCCCCAGGGAAGTCTACCCACTAACTCTTTACCAGGGATATTGCTGCCGTTCCTGGACAAATTCAGTTGCGCCCTTTCTTCTCCTTTTTTGACGATGGTGATCACACCTGGTGGCTAATGTTTTATGCTCATTTATTATGGACCAGGACGTGTTCCCAGCATTTCACATGCACTATCTCACCCACTTCTCACAGACTAAGAAATGGCTGTTGGTATCCCTGTGTCTTACAGACAAGGCACAGAAATGACACACTCGTCAGGGTCCCAGAGACGGAGCAGAGCCGGGAGCCGGACCAGAGTCTGTGTGACGCCGGATCCCAAGGTCTTAACCTGAGGTCGGCACGTTATGGCCCAGGGCCAAGTGCGGTCCATCGCCTGTTTCTGTAAAGTTTCCTGGGAACACAGCCATCCCATTCATTTCAGTATTGCCTGTGTTGTCGGCTACAATGGCAGAGTAAGCTGGGCAGATCCTATGGCCCACAGGGCTGGAAATGCTTACTGTCTGGCTCTACAGAAAACGTTGACCAGCCTCTGCCTGTAACACTATGCAGTCCTGCCTCTTTCATTTGACTTGGTTTCTAAAAGAAGAACTTAAAATAGAGGGGGGAGCTGGGGAGAAAGAACTCACTCAGATTGAGCCTTACTGTGTGCCAGGAAATGTGCTGGTTAATTGCTTAAGTTTACTGAGGAATAAGAAAAAACAGACAAGCTGGAAAACTAAATTTTGAACAGGCTTTTCAATACCTCTTTAAAAAAGAGCTGGAAATATGTGGTTCTAAATATACATACACATATATATGCATTTGCAAATATAGTAATAATATAATTACATTGACATGGATCTGATAAATGTACTAGACATTAACATATTATATATACAACAGATGCATATTATAAATTTTACCTGTTTCTTCAACTGGAAAGTTTTCTTTTAAAACTGTGGACTGTTGGGAATTCCCTGGTGGTCCAGTGGTTAGGACTCAGTGCTCTCAGTGCTCTCACTGCTGAGGGCCTGGGTTCAATTCCCGGTCAGGTAACTAAGATCCCACAAGTGCACGGCGAGGCCAAAAAACAAAATAAATGAAACTATGGAATGTCTTCCCTGAGTCACTTTTGAAGCAGAAATTTGGGGTTTGTAGTCTGAAGCCTGCTGTAGCTAGAGAACTATTTATCTATCAAAGTTTCTCTAAGCAGCGTTTTACTACTTGTCTTATGATTGGTTCCTTGGTCTTAAATCATTCTTCTCTGGAGATGCTGCTTTACTTTTATAAGTTGAAAGGTAAATTTGGTGCATGATGACAGTCTGGTGGGTTTTATTTGAGCATGTCATAACCTTTAAAACAACTTTCACTCTGAGTACATAGTGATGCTTATGCTAAAGTCTCAATAAGCATACTGTCCAGGAAATTTGATTGTTTGCAAGTGTCAGAAAACCAACTAAAACTAGCCTAGGCAAAAAAAAAAAAAAAAAAAAAAAAAAAAGCTCATGGAACTGAAAAGGCCAAAAGCTGCAGCTTAGGCCCAGCTGGATCCAGGCGCCCAAATCATGGTCAGGAATCTGACTCTTTCTTCCCTGTTAGCTTCCCAATCTCAGATAGACTCTTGCCTCACCTGTAGGAAAGTGGCCACCAGCAGCCCCAGCACCCTACAAAGTAGCAGTTCCAGGGATAGAGCCAGCATCTTCATTGACAGTGGCTTGGATCACGTGGCTTCCCCTGAACCAATCACTGAGGCCAGGGGCCAGGAATGCTCTGATTGGCCAGACCTGGGTTATGGTCTCACCCCTGGGGTGGAAGGGTCAGAGTTCTATGGACTCAGGATTGTCAGGGAAAGGGTGTCTTCCCTGCAAAAAAATTAAGGTGCACATCCAGAAGATGGAAGAAATGGATGCGGGGGAGGCAAAAACAAAGAAGATGTCCATGACATTAGGAAGCATTCCTATTGCCTAAGTGGAGCCTTCCTAACGGGATTTGCCACTAGGGATCTGGGGGGAGGAAAATGATGAATAATCCACTTTTCCATTGGAAAAGTCCCAGGCCAGTCTCCAAGGAAGCAGAGTTGCTCATTTCTCTCCTGTGGTGAACTGGTGTGATGAGAAGCTCAGAGTCTGGGCCTTAGTTGTCCATCCCCAAGAAGGGTGGTGTTTCCACGTTCCTGGGACCTCTGAATTGGGCCCGTTGTTGAGGGGGATGTGGCTTTACTGTACCGGGGGTTGAGAAGCCGGCAACTGAGTGAATGACCAGAGAGTATGGTGCCCTTCAGAACAAAGCCTCTTTCTGGTCAAGCTTTGTCATCTCCTACCTGACCTTGTAGGATTTCCTCTACCCTGTGCTCTTACAGGTCCCGTGGGGACTTACTTATGTGATGAGAACTCCTGAGGCTGGGTGTTTCATATCAAAGGCGATTTCCCGAGACCAGTGAAGTGGAGGGCACGGGGCAGCAGACAGCCTCAGGCTCGGCCTCTGCAGCAGAAACTCACACAAAAGGACCCCTGAGGCTGTGTTGTCACCAGATGTCTACAGGCGATGCAGATGACATCGGGGGAGGTGGAGACGGGAGCGCGGGCTGAACCCTTAGCATCCTGCTGAGACAGAACCCAGACTCGGTCAGGAACCGGGCCGCGTCCTGCTTCCTCTGGCAGACCACACCCTTTGTTACCAAATCAGAACCACGTTGCTCCTTCTCTGAACTTAGTTGATGATCATTCATTCATTCATTCATTCCGTCTCTCTATCTGGCAAGACCCAATTGAAGCAGGCCAAGTCTAGGGGTAGCAAAAGCTATTTGCAAAAATCCGGCTGTTTTCTCATTAGATTCTATTTCCCATTTTATGGACTGACCAGGAAGCTGATTAGAACTTGAAAGGAAAGGAAAAACCGTAAGATTGAAGATTTACAAGAAAATGGGAAAATTAGATGGGCCAGATCTCCTTTAACACAGCTGGGAAAAACCCAAACGAATGGCTTTTCTGAACAGCTCAAAGGGACTTAATTCTTTTAAGTTCCAAAACCTAAAAATGATGTATAACTTGGCGGTTCTGTGTTCTAAATGTATAACCCTGATTTCTCACACTGAAGCCCCGTACATGATTTACCCTTTTCTTGGGGACATAGAATTATTACCCGTCTCTGAGTTACGGTGACACCCCGGTAGCTGTTGAGATAAAGGCCATTTGTCCTGGCACCAAGTAGCACCCTCTCCTGGCTTCTGAGATCTACTGGCCATGTTTTCTAGTCTCCATTCTGTCTTTCCAGGTCCATGGCTCCTCCATGCTGCGGTCAGTGTCCCTGCTCGCCACCATCACCCCTACCCCCCAGGCCCTTCCAGACCATGGGAATTAAGCTCCACATCTATGTATGTTAAATTCTTCTGTAAGGAAGCCGGTCTCTTCTCCCTCCTTTATGTATTTACTCACTAATGTATCTATGTCAGTATGGATCCATGTATACTGATTTTACACTTTGAATTATAATCCAATACTCATTAACTTGTTCATCGCTCAAATTCTTCCAGCCTTGGCCACTGGGAGCTCTTTCAGATTGCTTGCTGTGTCCTTGAGCATCTCCCCACCTTTTCGTTTTGGGCACTTGCTTACTCTCTGCTGTTACAAGATGCACCAGGCTTAGCATGTGTTTTCCCCATCCCAGCCCCAGAATCAAAGTGCTTTTTATTTACACTCCATTTGCCAACTGTTCAGCTCAGTCAGCGAACATCTACCATGAGTAGCAGGCACTCTGCTGGGTGCCAGCACAGCCAGCAATTGGCTGGTAAATATTTAATGACCAGCTCTCTGGAAAAAGTAAAGTACATGGATGCACAGCATAAGGTTTACTGATATAAAGAATGTGTAGCACAGTCTATCCATGTAACAAAATATACAGTACTCTTTCTTGTAAATTCTATATAGCCAGCTGAGTCTCACAGAATGCTTTCATTGACTTTAGGTGAACTCTTGTATCCATAGCCAATTTCTCATTGCAGTTGACGAATGAGAGAGTTCCCAACCTGAGCACTGATGGGTATTTTTGGATATTTTGGATTTATGAATAATACAAGTGAAAAAAGAAAGACGTTAGAACTTCACATGTTCATCAGTGACATGAGTGACTTTGTTGCTGCATCAGATAATAATTTTTAAATACTCGAAGAACGTTTCCCCAATTTTTTGCTCTATTCATAACATAACGGCTAAGACACAACATGCTTTTGTATAATCTGCATTGTTAACATTTTCTCCGTTACTGTCTTAAGTCTAGGCAATCAACAAAACAAACAAACAAACAAAATCAAGCTCTACATGAACCACCATTATTAAACCTATTTATAAAACTTTTTAAAAACCAAGCCCTCATTTATAACATTTCCTGATTTCTATGGTGTAATATGCACTCCACGGTCAATTTCAAGCTCCCAATGACGCATCCCTGAATACAGAGAAGGAAAGAGAGGTGTGGTAACACATTACTATGTAACATTTCCAACAGAAACATATAGTAGAGTGAAATAACCTCAAGAGCATAGGTAATAATAAAATAGAGTAAAATAATTAGGAAGGGGTGACTTTTAAGTTTGTATACCAATTGTTTCTGATATAATTTAATTGTAAATTTATGTAAGTTAATTCTTATTAATGGCTGTGTTTCTCAACCAGTTGGCAAAATTCCTGGACATTTAACAATCAGTTCTCGTGGGCGGGTACCAGCAGGCCCCAGCACTCCTCTGGTACAGCAGTGAACATACCACAGGTCTTCCCGGATGGAGGCTGGGGTCCTCTGAGCTGCTTCCAGGGCGTGGCATGTAGCAGAAAGAATAACACTTCCATAAGACAGTTGTCAGTGTTCCTAGAAAATCCCATTTCTAAGTAGCCCATGCGATGTCTTGTGTTTTTTCACACCATCTAATGTTCATTTCCTTTTTTTAACTTGGAAAATATCCTATCATTCACTAACCAGTCGTCTAAGATCCGTTTGTGAGTATGGAAAGCAAGTAATAAATCATGACTTCGAGTAACCTAGAAGTCCTAAGAGCACAGGTATTGGAGTCAAATTGTGTCACCACTTCCTGGCCGTGAGACGTTGGGCAAGTCATTTAACCTCTCTGAGCTTCAGTTTCTTAATCCACACAATGAGGGGTAAAATGCCTCCTGCAAGATTATTCTGGAGATCAGATGAGACCACATGCATTAAGTGCCCAGCACAGTCTGTGGCACATCTGTGGCTTCTCTACACAGTGGCTCATAGTCGTTGTATTGTCCACAATTACTTACAAATGGCAGAGCACATAACAAGCTCTCCAAGGGCAAGGTCTAAGTTTCCACCTTCTCTGCAGGCTCCAGGGCTTCCTGGCAGAATTCATGTGTACTGTAGGCACTCGATGTGCAAACTACTTCGAATTTTTTTTAGGGTGTCCCATTCAACTTACACTCTTTTCAGGGTTAGAAGCAGATATTGGGGAAATAACACAAAGAACAAATAGATAATCTGAAAAAAAATGGATAGTGATTTCTTGAGTAAATCATTGACCTGTGTTTATTAAAGCTAATATAAATTCAGCCGTGGATGTGGTCATGGTTAATCCAGGTGGTTGACAACCTGCTTTTTTTTTTTTTTTCGGTACACGGGCCTCTCACTGTTGTGGCCTCTCCCGTTGCGGAGCACAGGCTCCAGACACGCAGGTTCAGCGGCCATGTCTCACGGGCCTAGCCGCTCTGTGGCATGTGGGATCTTCCCGGACCAGGGCACGAACCCGTGTTCCCTACATCGGCAGGCGGACTCTCAACCACTGCACCACCAGGGAAGCCCCAACCTGCTATTTTAAAGGTAGTATGGAAAAGAAATCAGGAGTATCACATATGCTACCTCAAAAACAAAACAAAAAACCCAACCATGGCAACATACCATATGGTCAGAGAACAGACACAAAGAAAGAGAAAAGGCATTAGCATGTATTTTTAAACTAAAGTTTCTAAAAACAGACTTGAAGACTTCCCTGGTGACACAGTGGATAAGAATCCACCTGCCAGTGCAGGGGACACAGGTTCGAGCCCTGGTCTGGGAAGATCCCATATGTCGTGGAGGAACTAAGCCCATGCGCCACAACTACTGAGCCTGGGCTCTAGAGCCCACGTGCCACAACTGCTGAGCCCATGTGCCCCAGCTACTGCAGCCCATGCGCCTAGAGCCCACACTCCGAAACAAGAGAAGCCACCACAAGGAGAAGCCTGCGCACCACAACAAGAGTAGCCCCCCGCTCGCCGCAACTAAAGAAAGCCTGCACGTAGCAACGAAAACCCAACACAGACAAAAATAAATAGAATTAAATCTAAAATAAATAAATAATAAAAACAAACTTGTTGATAACTGACCTTGACCCCATGCTTCCTGTACAGCCCAGAGCTAGCTTTTAATGTGAGTCTTCTTCTTATGTTTGCTTTTCTCCCTGCCTGTATCGTTGTAGTTGCCAGCAGCAATTTCTGAGAAAACCTTGACCTTCCCTTTGATAAAGCAAGCCGGGAAACTAGAGAAAACCAACTTTAACCATCCAACTAAAGCTACCCTCAACCAACATGCTTCAGAGAAAAAAAAAAAAAAACCTTTATTTTTAAATTTTTAAACCCGAAGAGCTTGGAGTCTCTGCTGCGTTTATACATCTTTGGCTCCTTCCCACTAGGGGCCCTATCGTTCGGGCTCTGTGTGCTGCAAGCGACAGAAACCAGCTCTAGCCAGCCTCAGGGATGGAGCACTTCAGGGTAGCACCCCAGCCAGTGCTCAAAACCAGCTTCCTTATTTTCCCCACCATGTTCACAGCAGCATAGTTATAATAGCCATGAGGTAGAAACCACCCAAGTGCCCATGACGCTTAATGGATAAAAAAAAATACACTCTAAACTGTATGGTGGAATATTATTTAGCCTTAAAAATGAAGGAAGGGCTTCCCTGGTGGCGCAGTGGTTGAGAGCCCGCCTGCCGATGCAGGGGACAGGGGTTCATGCCCCAGTCCGGGAGGATCCCGCATGCCGCGGAGCGGCCAGGCCCATGAGCCATGGCTGCTGAGCCTGTGCCTCCAGAGCCTGTGCTCCACAACGAGAGAGGCCACAGCAGTGAGAGGCCCGCCTACCACACACACACACAAATAATAAAATAAAAGAAGGAAATTCTGACATGTTACAACATGGATGAACCTTGAAGGCCTTATGCTAAGTGAAATACGCCAGTCACAAAAAGACAGGTACCATGTGATTTCACTTATTTGAGGTACTTGGTACTTAGAGTAGTCCAATTCATAGAGACAGAATGTTGGTCACCACGGGCTGGGTGGCGGAGGGAATGGGGAGTTGTTGTCTAATGGTTAATAGAGTTTACATTTTGCAAGACGAAAAAGTTCTGGAGATCCATCTCACAGAAATGTGACTATACTTAACACCACTGAACTGTATACTTTAGAATGGCTAAGATGATAAATTTTATGTTGCAGGTTATTTACCACAATTTGAAAAATAAATAAACAGCTTCCCTCTCTCCATGTCTGGGCTCCACTCCCTCATGCTGGCTGCATTCTGAAGTCCCACCAGGTCACTCCAGATCCTGGTGTCCAGCCAAGTCTTCTTGGGTCTCCTTGTCTCTGATTGCATCACTTGCCCCACCACTGAACCAATCAGTATGTCCAGGGAGTGTGATTGGTTGATTGCTTAGCCCCACCCACAGCAATGGGCCGACAGATTGGGAGGGAGATTCCTGGAATTTCCAGAAGAGCCAGGTGGGTTGCGGCCTGTCCACTACGGCAGTGAACCACTTGAGGCATGAGATATGAGCACTCCCTTTAGCACCCTGGCAGTTAGTGGGCAGTGAGGCACATCTACCTGAGCATCCCAGCACAAAAGGGAATTCCTCCACACTACCCGTGGTCTCTCGATTTGTTTTCTATCAGGCGGGGGTAAAACATATTCAAATTTCCCCCTTCCCACCTTCAGCCCTTTCATTCGATAAATCTTTATTAAATCGATGAGGAAAGGTTGTAGGAATGATTGAGGCAAGACAGCCCCAGAGGAGAGGACGGGAAGGGATCGGATGGATGGAGAAGTGAGTGCAAGGCAGGAGCAGGACACCTCAGCTTCTGAAAGGAGAGAAAGGAAGAAAGCTTAGGTGGAGACCGAGGTGCCCACAGTGGAGAGAAATTCGAATCTTCACATAAGGTAACAGAGTTCTGGAACACTGCCAAGTCCGTTCCTGAAACAGGTTTCAACGGGGCCAGTGTCATCATAAATGCTGGGCCAGGTGTCGCCAGGCAATTGGAGTTTGATTTTCCCCAACAGTGTTCTCCCTGACTCCAAAAAAGTCTTCAGGGGAATTCACCAGATTCTTGACTTGGCTGGGAAAGACTGTAGCTAAAAGACTGGTTTGGGAACCTGAGTGAGTGGAGAACCTTCCTCTTGAATACAATCCAGCTAGAGCTATAGGAAGTTCTGTCTGCCAGTGCTCCTATTTCGGAAGCATTCTGTCCTGTTTGTCATTATGTGTCTGCAGTCTGCAGAAAGAGAAACGTGACCGCCACAGGCGGCAAACCTTTGAACTTAGCTTCTTCCTTGAAAAGTGTGTTTTTTTCTGCCAAGCGACTGGGGGTAGGGTTGGGGCAGAGAAGGGAGAGAGAGACAGAGAGGGAAAGAACTTTCCAGAGCCCCAGTCCCACCACCCTCTCCACCACCACCTGAGCTTGGTGAAGTCCTTAACCTCTCCAAGCCTCATTTGTAAGCTAGGAATAAGGAGAGCTCCTCCCCTTCAGGGCTATCGCGAGAAATCGGTGAGTAATTACAATAAATGGTAGCATTCACGATGTCACAGTTTAACCACTAGGCACAGGGAGGGACGGCCACAACAGCATTAACCAAGAAAAAGCCAGGTGTCAGCACCTCTCAGCATTTGCTTCTCCTGGTTTAGATGGATTTTGATGTGCTCTCTAATGAAAGTAGCTACAGACATCTTCCGCCGGGTCAGATGAAAAAAGGTTCCCTCGATAGATATTTATGGAGCGTCTGCCAAGAATCAGATGTGGCAGATGTTGAGGATCACAGGCTAATGAGCCAGCTGGGTTTCGAGCCAGTTGGGGTGCCTGCCACCCCAGAGCTCTCGGCTTCGGGGAAGAGGTGGAATGGGAGTGCCAGGGAGACACACAGTGTGGATGTGTGTGTCCTGGAGAGCTGGGCTTGAATCTCGGAGATGTGTTCATTCATTCTTTCAACCAATATTTAAGGACCTACTGTGTATGTGCCAAGGGTTTATTCTAGGAGCTGAGGATACGGTGCTGAGCAAGGTAGACAAAAAGCTGTCAGCCTCTCAGAGCTCAGAGGTGGCGTTGTACCAGCTCAGACGCTCACTGCCAAATCTGTGGTCCTGGGAAAGTCACTAGGTCTTGCTCAGCCTCGGGCTCATCACAGAGCATCAGGGGTATTAAATGAGGTAATGCATGTGAATCTCTTGACTGGGTGCCTGGCACGAAGGCTGCACCCAATAAATGGTGGTGCGATAGTGTGCAAGGTGACCCATGGTGGGGACCGCCATCCCAAATTTGGGGAGAGTGTGGGAGGGATTCTTGGGAGAAGTGACTTATACGCCGAAATCTAGGGCAGCAATTATGTCGCCAGGACAGAAAGGTGAAGACCACCCCAGCTGCTCGTAACCTCCCCTGACCCTCTTGTCTGCCCCTGCAGGTCTCCTTCCCATGGGTGAGGGGCCCAGCACCTTGGCCAAGGCCACAGCCACCTTGGGCCACCCAGGAACTGAACCAGTCACCCTCACCAACACAGACCCCCTTCTACCCGGGCATCTGGACAGCGCCAGTGCAGAGGAGCTGGTCGCAGGGGTCCCCCGAGCCCCCCATGGTCCCACCAGCCTCCCACAGGCGGCCCGTGAGTGCCAGCGAGAAGATGTTCTCCTTCAAGGTGGACAGAGCCGCCCACAGCGTTCCCATCATCAGGCAAGGTACTCATGGGCGCTTCCTTGGCGGCTTTGGGGAGGGGCTTTTGCTAGGAGGACGGGTCTCAGTTTCTGCTTTCCCCTTTTTTTAAAAATTTTTATTGAGGTGCAGTTGATTTACAGTGTTGTGTTAGTTTCAGGTATGCAGCACACTGAATCTGTTCAACATATACATGTATCCACTCTTTTTTAGATTCTTTTCCCATATAGACCATTACAGAGTATTGAGGAGAGTTCCCTGTGCTATCCAGTAGGTCCTTCTTAGTTATCTCTTTTATGTATAGTATTGTGTATGTCAATCCCTCTCTTCCAATTTATCCCTCCCCCCTCTTATTCCCGGTAAGCATAAGTTTATTTTCTACATCTGTAACTCTATCTCTGTTTTGTAGATAAGTTCATTTGTACCTTTTTTTAGATTCCACATATAAGCAATATGGTATGATATTTGTCTTCCTCTGGCTTTTGCTTATGTTCTCTGGTTCTGAAGTAGAACATAATCAAATGTGAAAAAATTGGGATAAGCAGAAAGTTAGAAAACAGTAAAAGATAAGCTGTCACCCTTATCACCAGAATTCTCCCTGTTGACTTTTTGGTACAAACTCCTCCAAGACTGTGCTCTGCCCATCTGCACACGTCAGTACCTCTGTGGTGAGTGTGTGTGTGTGTGTGTGTGTGTGTGTGTGTGTGTTTGTACATATATATGAATATATATGAATTTGTATCAGAATCTAAATTTATATACTTCAACTCAGATGTACAGACATATTGGTAACTGAAATCCCTCTTGCCTTAGGAGGTTTTTAAATATTTTATTACCATTTTACAGGTAAGAGGAGACTGAGGCTTATGGAGAAAATTATTTCTCCGGAGGTTATGTATTCAATCTAATCTAAAATAACGCTTTTCGGTCAAATTTAAGGCTGGTTATCTCAGTGACTGTCACTCACAGCCTGGTCACTTTGGGGACACACAGCCATCAGGGTTTCCTTCTCCCCCCCTCCCCCCCAGAAGGCCTCATGGCACTTGGGGAGGAGACTTCCTGTCTGTCACCATCCTCTCGGCCTTGCCAGGCTTACTGGCAGAGTAGCTGGGTCGACTTAGTCCCTGGCATGATTCCCAGGTTTCTTCTGTGGCCACTGGTGTGGAGGTCCCATTCTCTGTTTTCTGTGTCCCAGCCCCAGACCCCTCTGAGTCCCCAGGTCTCTCGATGCCTCCACACCCTTCCCTGGTCTCACTCAGGACCACTCACCTAGTCACTTCCCTCAGCCATTCAAATAATAGTTATTATTCTGAAATAAACAGACTAAGGAGCAAATGAAAGGTATCTCTGCAGTTTACATCATCATCATCATCATCTAAGGAACGCTCATGTACCAACCACCCAAGTTAAGAAATTACTCAGCCATTTCCCCCCAGCATTTTTTTAAATTTAATCTTATTTATTTCTTTATTTATGGCTGTGTTGGGTCTTCACTTCTGTGCGAGGGCTTTCTCCAGCTGCGGCGAGCAGGGGCCACTCTTCATCGCGGTGCGCGGGCCTCTAACCATCGCGGCCTCTCTTGTTGCGGAGCACAAGTTCCAGCCGCGCAGGCTCAGTAGTTGTGGCTCACGGGTCCAGCTGCTCCGTGGCATGTGGGATCTTCCCAGACCAGGGTTCGAACCTGTGTCCCCTGCATTGGCAGGCAGACTCTCAAACACTGCGCCACCAGGGAAGCCCCCCCCCAGCATTTTAATGTGAAAACTTTCAAACATACAGCAAAGCAAAAAGAATTTTATAGAGACAGCTCTCCTCCTAATTCTACCGCTAACACTTTGCTGTACTCTTTATTACATTTCTGTCTACCCATCCTTCTTGTCCTGCATTAATCCATCTTATTTTTTGGATGCATTTCAAAATAAATAGCACACATCTGTAGTCCTCCCCCTAAATGTTTTAGCACATATACCATTAACTAGAACTCAACATTTTTTGTCTCCTTCATGTAAAATGAACACAGAATGTGTATTAGTTATCATGAATGCATAACAAATTCTCCCCAAACGTAGTAGCCTAAAGCAAAATCAAACATGTGTTATCATCTATACGGTTTCTGTGGGGTCAGGAATTTGGCAGCAGCTTAGCAGGACGGCTGTGGCTCAGGGTCCCTCGTAAGGCTGCAGTCATCTGAAGGCTTGACCTGGGCCAGAGGATCCACTTTGAACACGGCTGCTCACATGGGTGTCAGCAGGAGGCCCCGGTTCCTCACCACATGGGCCTCCCCAGAGAGTGGCTCAAGCGTTCTCATGACACGGCAGCTGCTCCTCCTGAGCAAGTGATCCTGGAGGACAAGATGGAAATGGCAACATCTCTTGTGACTAAGCCTCAGAAGTCATGCTCTGTCATTGTTGCAGTATCCTGATGGTTACCCAGGGCGTCACCCTCCAGTGTGGGAGAAGACTACACACAGGCCTGAAGACCAGGAGGCGGGGATTATCAGCAGTCATCTTGGAGGCCGGCTACCACAGCCTGCCCTCGGGTCCTCAATGATTCACACTCCTCCTCCTCTCTCCCGAGGCCCCCCAGAATCTCACCCCAGTAACAGCATCGGCTCAAATTCCAGAATCTCGTCTAAATCAAGTCCAGGTACAGATGGGGCTCATGGGTGTAGTACGTTACGTTCAGCTCATCAAGTACTACTTCCAGAAATCTGAAGACCTCTGAACAAAGGGTCTGTCCCTCACACACCCAGCACATATTGGTGGGACAGACATAGCATCACTGCTACATACACTCCTCTTGTTCCAAAAGAAGAAAAACAGGAAGCACACAGGAGTCCCTGGCCCAAAGCAGTTCTGAAGTCCAGCTGGGAAAATATCGGCAGTTCCTTGACTGGGCTTCAGTCCAACTCTTGCCCAGAAATGACTTTCCAGGGCTCTTGGCTCTGCCCCTGGTCCGTGAGTTCCGCCTTCTGAGTCGTCCTCCCTTTCCTATGAAAGGTGTCCCATGGATGTGGCTGCATAGTTTTATAGCCTGCTTCCTGCCTGTAGAAGCTTGGGGGTCCAGACGCTTCTTTGACTTTTGTGGGTCTCTGTCAGTCTGAGTTGGCAGTGCTTCTTATTGGGGTTCATCCTATCAGGCAAAAACCACGCCCACAGACTTTTTTGTCACAAGCCCTTCCACCATGGGCTTCTGCAAAGACTGACAAAGGACAGAAGCTTCTTAGAAGCCCAGTTCTTTGACCGAAGGGTTCTCTTGGACACTGCCCTGGATCTGTATTCTTAACAAAGGATTTTACAACCACACCCTCAGCTTCTTCTCTGGACTGTGTTTTCTTGAGAGTACCCTTGATTTGATCTTTGCCCAGAACCTGTTTCTTACATTTCATTTGCCACCTGGAGAGGCAGGGAATTTTCAAGCCCAGAACATTGCCCTGATTTAACAGCCCTTCCTTTAACTGTCTCTCCCCCTCACATTTCACTATAAGTAGCAAGAAGTAACCAGGCAGCACCTTCCAAGACTCTGTCTGGGACTCTCTTTAGCTTGACCACTCAGCCTCATCACAAACATTTTCTACCTTCCTCATGACCACTGGCAACGTGTTAGGAAACCTTCTGCCACCACCTGACAAGGATCCCTTAACCCCAGTAACATTTTCCTCACTTTCCTGGAACCCTTCCCTCACTGCCTCCTCAAAGGCCATCGGGCTTCTACTAAGACTATTCAGGCTTTCTCAAAGACTCTTGGACAAAGTCCTCCAGCTTCTGGCCACTGTTCCATCCCAAACCACTCCACATTTTAGGGTTTTTGTTAAATTTTGCACCACTCCTGGTGCCCAAACCTGTATTTGCTACTTATTGTTGCATAACAAATTACTGCAGGATGTAATGGCCTAAAACAACAGTAAACATTTATTATCTCCTAGTTTCTCTGAGTCAGGAAGTTGGGAATGGCTTCGCTGGGGGATTCTTGCTCAGGCTTGTCCATGAGGTGGCAGTAATGGTGGTGGCTGGGCTGTGGTCCTCTGGGGGCTTGTCTGGGGCTGGAGGACCCACCTCTAGGATGGTTCACTCACATGGCTTTTGGTAAGAGGCCTCAGTTCTTCACTAAGTGCACCTCTCCATACGTTGCTTGAGCATCCTCAAGCTGCCAGCTCCTCCAGACAAGTGGTCCTAGAGAGTGAGGCAGAAGCTGCAATGTCTTTTAGGATCTAACCTCAGGAATCAAACTGTGTCATTTCTGCAATATCCTTGGTTACATAGAGAAGCTTTGTTACGGACTGAATTGCATTCCCCCAAAATGCATATGCTGAGGCCTCAATCCCAATATTGCAGAACGTGACCCTATTTGGAGATAGTGTATTGAAATAGATGAGTAAGTTAAAATGAGATGATTGGGTGGGCCCTAATCCAAGGGCTGGTGTCCTTGTAAGAAGAGAGAGAGAGACGCCAGGGATGCACGTGCACAGAGAAAAGGGCATGTGAGGACACAGCAGGAAGGTGGCCGTCTGCAAGCCAAGGAGAGAGGCCTAACCCTGCCCACACCTTGATCTTGGACTTCCAGCCTCCAGAACTGTGAGAAAATGAATTTCTTTTGTTAAGACCTCCTGTGGTGTTTTGTTATGGCAGCCCCAGCTAACTAATATAAAGTCCATCCAGTATTGGAGAGGATGATGCAAGGTCTGAATACCAGGAGACAAGAATCAGTGGGGCCATCTTGGAGACTGGCTACCACACCCTGAAAGGTGTTAGACCTTGAATGTGCTCACTGAGTTGTGCCAGTCGTGCACAACTATGTAACCCAAATTCCTATCAAGATATAGAACATTACCATCACCCCAGAAAGTTCCCTCATGTCCCTGCCCAGTCAATTCCCAGCCCCAGGCCCCAGAGGCACCCACTCTTCTGAATTCTTTTCCCGCCATGGATTAGATATTCCTGTTCTAGAATCTCAAGTACACAGAACCATGTAGTACATGTTCCTTTGTGGAAGGCTTTTTTCACTCAGCATAGTATTTCTGAGATTCATTCATTTTGTTGTATGCATCATGTTCTGTCTTATGAACATATATACAGGGTTTGGGTTTTTTTTTTTTAATGTGTCCTTTGGACACATGGCACATGGGCTGTTTCTTTTCTTTTTTTCACTCCGCCATTTAAATTTTTCCACTGTAATCACCGGTTTCTCCAGTGCCATGCTGAACTTGGGGCTTCTCTGAAGGCCTTGGATTCCCCCTGGAGAAATGAAGGATGAGTCGTATGGCTTAGAGTCCCTCACATCTACCTGGGCTCTATCTCCTCAGCCTCTCAGCCAGGTCTCATGTTTCCAAACGTTTGCCCTCGTTCCCCTGGCACTCTCGCCATCCTCAGAAAAGGACTTTCATCTTCCCGTGTCATGGGGAGTTCCTTTGTGTCTGGGCCTCTCTACTCCACGCTTTAGAGAAAACTCTGTGCTCCAGTCCTCCATGCTGTCTCTTGACAGAAAACACCTCTTTTTAAGGGTTCCGAGAAAGCTCTTTCCTCTCTTAGCAAAGCTGGGCTCTTCCAATTAAATTGGCTTACTGTTAGACTGTCACCTTGCTTTAGACTTGAAAAATTCTATTTGAAAACCCAAAGCCAAGGATTTATTTACTGCAGATCAGGTCAGGGTTTCTCAATCTTGGCACAGTGACAGGTGGGTCGCATAACTCCTTGTTGAAGGATCTGTCCTGTCCACTGTCGAATGTTTAGCAGCATCCCTGACTCCTACCCACCAGAGATACCAGTAGCAACACCACCACCACCAACCGCCCTAACTGTGGTACTCAAAAATGTCTCCAGACATTGTCAAAAATCAAAACATCATTTTGCCTGGGGGAAAAATCACCCTGTTCTAGTTAATACTCATCCTTCCTTTACCACAAGGCAATAAAACGTCAGCTCCAAGGCCAAATCTTAATGGCAAGAGCTCATGGGAGGTGGGGAAGAATTACTGAGAAAAGAAAATATGTGGAGTGACTTATTAAAATAGCATCTTGATTCATATATATATATATTTTTTTTTTCCCAATAATGGGATCATATGAACCTAACATAGGTAACCTTCTTTTTTCTTTTTTTGGCCGTGCCGCTCAGCTTGCAGGATCTTTGTTCCCCAGCCAGGGATGGAACCTGTGCCCCCTGCAGTGGAAGCACAGAATCCTAATCACTGGACTGCCAAGGAATTCCCTACCTGATTTTTAAAATTCAATAATATGTCATAAACATCTTCCCACTTCAATACATTGACTACATAGTGGTTAAAAGCATAGGCTCTGAATCCAACAAACTTAGGTTCACCCCTTGACTCTACCACTTACCAGCTGTGTGTCCTTGAGCAGGTGACTTGACGTCTCTGTGCCTCATATCTCTCACGTATAAAATGGAGATGGGAATAATAATGCCTATCTCACTGGGTTGTTATGAAGACGAAATCGTATCCTGCCTGTAAGTGCTGAGCACAGCGCCTGGTGCATAGCGAACATTCAGTAAATATTAAAATATTTAATATTTTAATATTTAAATTTTAAATTTTACAATCTTAATAATTTAAATATTTTAAATTTTTAATATTTAAATTTTAAATATTAAAATTTAAAAATTTAGTTATTACCTAACTATGATTGTTATTTAACTTTTATTTACAACTTACAATGTCTTAAAGACACAGTTAAGGTGCACACATACTGCCCCTGCTGCAGACTGGTGATTATTGGAGCGCACCAGGACAGCTGGGGGTTGTTAAAATATTAAAGTAACTCCCCTGGCTTTTGGCCAACAGCTCATGCCCGAAAATTCTTAAAGTGCCTGCGTCCCCATATCCGCCGTCCCACCGCCCCAGCCCTCCCGACTCTCCCTGGGGCTTCTCCCCACTGGGACCTCCGAAGGATCCAGCATCTAGAGTTAAGCCGGTTTGGTCATACATGGCCCTTAGGTTCTTTTTGATAAATAACAGTAGCCGGTAAAGAAGTTTGGGGCAGGTGAGGGGTAACTGCTCCCGCACCTCCCTGCCTGGGTGTAAGGAAAGCAAGTCTCAGAGCAAATTCTAGCCCCACAAAGACTTTGAGTAAACACACCTTCCCCAGTAAAGGGACCCCATCGATCAGCCTGTTCTGTAAGTTTGATGAAGTCCCCCCTCCGGCCATCATCTTGCAGGGAAGCGTCCCTCAAGACAGCCACGACAGGTTCACAGAGGCAGCCGGAGTCACCCCTAGAGATGGCATCAGACGCCAGAACTCTAAGCTGAGACTGGACAGGGGCCCAGTTAGGGTCAGACCCCGAGGCCCTCCCTGGGGACACAGGCCAGTCAGTACCTTCCTCCAGTGAGAGCCGATTTCTTGAGGAATATGAAAACAGATGAAATCTTCCTCCTGAAAACTCAGTTTCCAAATTGAGATGCGCATTCAGTGTAAAATTAACCCCAGATTTCAAAGGCTTCACGCCTCGAAGAAAAAGAATATAAAATATCTCCATATTTTTTATAGATTACGTGTTCAAATGATGCTTTTTAATGTATGGGGTTAAATAAAATTGATCATTAAAAATTCCTCTCTTCTTTTTACCTTTTTCACGTGACTACTAGAAAATTGAAAATTGCATTCTGTAGCTCCCATTATTTCTCTATCAGGCACTGCTGCTGTAGTCAGTTAGGACTTTGCTGCTCAGGATCCAAGAGAGTCAGATGGGGGCAGTGAGCTTCAAATAAAAGTTTTCTAATCATGGACCTAGTTGGGGAGGTGGAGGGAGAGAAAATGGGCAGCTGCTGAAGTTCCAGGCCCTTCTGTTCCTCGCGCCCCAGGGAACACTGTGGCCAGGGCTGCTCATTCAACACACAAGGCTGTGCATTCTCTGGGCACCACAGGCCATCAGCTATGTCCACTAGAGGTTCTGGGGTCCACAAAGAGGTTTGAGACCTGGCTGGGGGGCAGGAATCTTTGACTCTAAAATGCATAAATAAAAAATACAGAAGCAAAATGAATAAATGATGAATGTCCACAAACATGACAGTGAGTGCTTCATTCATCATTAATGTTAAGACTCATGAAAGTTCCATCACCACTGAGAACAATTTGTTCAGCTTCTCACTTCACAGGAAGATAAGAATGTGCAGTGACTGTCCAGAAACCATAGTCACCTGGAAATTTAAAATACGCTGCTTGGGCCCAAGTGATCTCACACGTAGAATTATAGAAATCTTTACAAACGTTTCTACACCAATAAAAAGAAATGTATTCAGTGTTGATGTGAGTGAATTGCGAGATGTCTGATGTGATACAGAGTGGGGTCCCCAAACACAATGCCATACTCCCTGAAAGTCATATCAAAAGGCCTTGTAATACTGGGGTAAATAAGAAAAAATATAGGAAAGCTTAAATGGCTGTCAAGTGGATCCTAGTTAAACACGTTTGGCACACTTGTACAATGGACCCCAATGCTACCCTTGAAAAGAACCCAGTACAGCCTCAAATACTGACATGGGAAGATGTTTTTGATATTGTTAGCTGAAAAGTAAGCTGGATAAGAATCTCTGACATGTAAATGCATTTTTGTTTATTGAAAAGATATGGCTGCAATAAAACAAACATAGCTAATGTTTAGGGCTAAATGCTCTACGTGAGGGGTCAGCAAACTTTTCCTGTAAAGAGCCAGATAGTAAATACTGTAGTACTTGTGGGTCACATGGTCTCTGCTGCAACTACTCAGCTCTGCCTTTGTAGCTGGGAAGCAGCCATAAATAATATGTAAATGATCACTGTGGCTATGTTGCAATAAAACTTTATTTACAAACATAGGCAGAATTCCAGATGTGGCCGCAGGGCCATAGTTTGCCAAGCCCTGCTCTATATCATTATTCTATTTAATCTCCAGATAGCCCTTTATAACAGAGACTATCAGGGATCCTGAATTATGTATGTGGAAACGAAGGCTTAGAGAGAGCAAATGACTTGCCCAAGGTCCTCAGCTCTTATGCAGCATAGAAAAAAGTCTGGAAAGAGACACACCACAGTGCATCAGTGCAGTTAACGCTGGGGAAGAGAAATGAGGCAGCTCTTACCCTTTCCAGTCCTCCTGTAATGCTTTCAGTGCATAAGTCTCATGAATGTGAAGGTTAATCTGAAAATATTCTTTAAGACTTTGGGGAAACTCACTGTCTCCTCTGCATTCTCTGTTGACCTTGTGTGTTAGTGTGGACCAACGCCGCGGAACTGTCGGAACAATCAGTGGCCGAGGAAAGTCCTGGGACAGGGCCCTACAGAGAAATTTTTGTGGACCAGGACCTGTCCCAGCACAATAAGGTGAGGGGTCTTGGGGAAGCACAGAGCTACAGCAGCAAGAGGGACCATGGAGAGATTGCCACTGCCTCTTGTTCTCTGTGTCTCAAGGACTGTCCCTTTTTCCTACTTCCAAGAAACCACCTCTTCCTCCCAAGACATTCAGCCAGGTTTGGCCACTGCTCATTTTATCCCAAATAACATCTACAACTACAAGGTACTGAGCACCTACTGTGTGCTGGGCCATGTCCTGTGCACTTGACATTTATTAGCTCGTTAATCTTCACCATCTTCAAAAAAGATTGCATCACCCTCACTTTGCAGATGAGGAAACTGAATCTCAGAGAGGTTCAGTAATGTGTTCAAGGCTGCCCAGTGCAAGGAGCAGTGTTAGGATTCAAACCGAGGTCTGGTTAGCTTCTCAGTGGGTACTTCTAACTCCCACACAGTAATCACTTGGTCAACCTTCAGTGATGGAACAGTGATGCAAAAACACGTTCCTTGCAGAAGGACGTGAGCCCTGAAGTCAGGGAGGCGTGGGCGGAGAGACTCGTTAAAGAACCAGAGAGGTTTAAAGCAGGGATGCGAGCAGAACAGGTGGATTCAAGCCATCCTGGGAAGGGCCCAGGTCAATTTCTCCCCACTTAGACACAACTCGAAAGTTACTCTAAAAGAAGGAGTCTATAATATCTCACAGGGCCAGGGCCTGCTCCTGCAGCAATTCTCAGAGTTTGTGAGGAGCAGACCTACCTGGCGTTCTTGTCAGACACGGAAATCCAAACCTTCAGGAGGCAGGGGGTTCCAACCCAGGCATCCTGGGACCAGACTCTGAAAAATGTTGCAGAAAGGCGAGAAGCCACACTCAGATTCTGTATTTATCGCTGTGTAACAAGCCATCCCAAAACTTAGCGGCTTCCAACAGCAATTCATTATTCCCCAGAATCTATGGGTTGACCTGGAAGGTTCCTTTGCTCGTGTCCCCTGGCCTCACTCATGCGGCCTCAGTAAGCCGCTGGCTTGGCCAGGCTGGTGGTCGGTCTCCATTGGCCTCCTTCCCACATCTAGGGCCTCAGCCAGGACGCCTGGACTGGTGCGCCCCTTTGTGCATGTGGCTTTTCATCACAGCACAGTGGTCTCGGGGTTCCCAGGGGGCCAGAGCAGAAGCTGCACAGCCTGTAAGAACTTGCCTGGAGATCATGCAGCATCACTTCCACTCCATTCCATTGGTTAAAGCTAGTCACGGGGCCAGCCCAGACTAGAGGGTGGGGAAATAGACTGGATGGCAAAACTGCAAAGTATTTGTAGCCATTTCCCAACCTGCCTCAATTTTAACTTGGAAATATAGTGCAACCACTATAATTTTTTCTATTTATAGAAAATTTTTATAAGCCATTTATAATTTTTTCTATTTATAATAGAAATAATTCTTTCTCTTGATAAGTCGTTTATACCCTGACTTGCCAGGACTCCTTCAAGTGACAATAAACAAATTAGCTTGAGGGGGAGCATTGATTAGCTCATCTTATTGGACAATTTAAAGGGCCACTAGCTTCAGGTATGGCTAGATCCAGGAGCTTGAATAATGTCATCAGAACACCTCCCCACTACCAACTTCTCCCCTCTGTTTCCCTCAGTGTCTGGCTTTCTTCATAAGGCTGGCTTTGTGTGTTAGAAAAGACAAACTCAGGCAAACAAGCCTACATGATCCAAAAGAAGGCAAGATCCTCTCCCTCTGTAATCGATGTGTGAAATCTCTGATTGACCAGCTTGGGCCACATGCACATGGGGAGGTGGGACAGGAAGGAGCAGGGCACATGACTGACAGTCCTACCCAGACCAAATGGAAGGAGGAACACTCCCTCCAAGAAGGGCAAGGGGACCCTCAGCAGGAAAGCAGAACCCACAGCTGTCCACTGCCCTCTGCAAACTTCTTATATTCCAGCACTGGCACGGGGCCTGGCACTTAGTTGCTGCCCGATGAATGTTTGTTGCATGAAAAATGAATAAGCACCTGGCTGATCATAACAGGGTGAAACAGGGAAAACTGCCCAGGAGTAGGGAATATGTCTGATGCTCTCTCTTGAAGTTTTGCCACCAACTTTCACAAGGACCCAAAGGAAGGCCCCTGGCAGCAGCTGGCAATGTCAGACAGGCTTTCTCGTGAGCGAGACCCTGTCCTTCCCCAGGTCACGGAGCTAGCAGGTCGTGAGGCTGACTGCACGGCTCTCCTGGGAATGAGCTGGCCCAGAAATTGCCCGTTTACCTCCTCCCGTGACTGCTTTGGAAAAGGCCTCTGGGGAATTTCTTCTTCTTCTTCTACAGTTTTTCTGACATTTTATTGATAACGTCTGGTGAGAAGTTTGGGGGAAATTTTTTTTCCTTTTTTGGAAAACCTAACCAATTCTTTGGCTGCAGAGCTTTTTCACTGGAGAGATGGAGGACAGGGTGAATTATACCTGTGGGTACAGTCTACCAGCAATTTTGTTTTTCCAGCCGAAAGTTTACATGAGCCCATGCAAATAAATCACTATTCCTGTCTCATTTACTTTCCAGATTGAGTTACCTGGAAAAAATTCATACATGAATAGCCAAAAGAGGCAGGAAATATTAGAAGAGAGGAAAAGGAAAACAAATAGTTAAGAATGTTTTAAGTTAAAACAAATAACCCTCATTATAGGCAGAATGTGGTCAAACAGAATGTTGTTTTCCTAACTACCTTTCCTAGGTCCCCGGTGTGCTAGGCTGAATATTATAAATGAAAACACTCTAAGTAAACTTTCTAGCAACAAAAGTTCCCAAGTGGGATGGTTGTTCTTAATATGAAAGTCTAATTCTCGGGGAAAGGAAAGTTTCCGTACCTGTGAGGTATAGACATCCATTACAGGAGTGTATATACAAGTACATCATTTTAACCCAATTCTTGTCTCTATGAGATTTTCCAAGTGACAGAGATAGCCTTGAAAGTCTGCTTTTTCCCTCCCTGCCTGCCCTCACCTTCCCAAAGAATGATACCATATTTTTCCTGTCTTTCTTTAAATGGGCTCAGCCTTACACCCAGACCCACACCTAGTAAATTTCCCATCTGGCCTCCACCCAGGATGAAATAATTCTGCTGCTGGGAAAAGAAGTCAGCCGTCTCTCCGATTTTGAACTTGAATCTAAATACAAAGACACCGTGATAGCAAGCCTGCAGAACCAAGTGGCCAACCTGAGCCAGAAGCTGTTGGAAACAGCTGCCTCCAGGCAGAAGGAGAGGGTGAGCCCGCCCAAGTTTCATGTTCTGCATGAAGAGGACGATGCCCAACAGAGAGAGATCCAGAGCTTGAAAAACCAGGTAGGGCTCAGAGACAAGTGGGTCGGGGCCTTGGGTCACAGCACAGGGTGACAGCTCTCAGGTAGAGCCTGGAGGGAGCCACCCGGGTAGTTAGAAATGGGCAGTGAGCACAGCATGGTGAGGAGTACAGTTCCAGGGAGTGCAGGGTTGGCAAGTTTCTAGCCTTGTAAGAACAATATTAGATTTCATTAAGTGCCTACCATGTTCAGGCCCCGGTGCAGGTGCTTTGGGTGCATTAGCTTATTTATTTATTTATTTTATTTATTTATTTTATTTATTTATTTATGGCTGCATTGGGTCTTCGTTGCTGTGCACGGGCTTTCTCTAGTTGCAGTGAGCAGGGTCTACTCTTCACTGTGGTGCATGGGCTTCTCATTGCAGTGGCTTCTCTTGCTGCAGACCATGGGCTCTAGGCACGTGGGCTTCAGTAGTTGCAGCATGAGGGCTTCAGTAGCTGTGGCTCGCGGACTCTAGAGTGCAGGCTCAGTAGTTGTGGCCCACGGGCATAGTTTCTCCACAGCATGTGGGATCTTCCTGGACCAGGGCTCGAACTCCTGTCCCCTGCATTGGCAGGCGGATTCTTAACCACTGCACCATGAGGGAAGTCCCCTCATCAGCTATTTAAACCTCAGTCTTCTGGCAGATGCCATTCTACAGATGAGGAGACTGAGGCACGCTCAGAGATGCCCAGGAGCTTGTTACAGCTTGCACAGCAAGTGAGAGGCGGTGATGTGACTTGGGCTCAGCTCTGCCACCTTGTACACCTCATGCTTTCACACCCACTTTGCATTTCCACCCAAGTCCTGTCGCTTCAGTGACCACTTCTCACACCCACCCGGACCCAGCCAGAAAGAGCTGGAGATGGGGAGAAGGAACCCCACAGTGTTCCAAACACTGAGGCCTTTATCAAACCCTGAAGGCAGCTGCTGGTTCATTTATAGGGAATTTCACCAAAAATTCTCCACCCAGAATGTCTGGATTTACCAGTCAACTTCCTTCCTCCTGAAACTAAATCCAAAAGAAAAAAATTTTTTTTTTAAGTTTTAAAGAACTACTTTAAAATTGGCCCCTGATCTTGTACATAAATTATATCTCAACAAAGTTGATAAAAAAGCAATAGGTCATTGATGAATTTTGGCCTCAGTGCATAATTCTGCTTAAAACCGTAGTCAGATTTGGTTCAACATGGCGGAGTAGACGGACATGCTCTCACTCCCTCTTTCGAGAACACTGGAATCACAACTAACTGCTGAACAATCTTCGACAGGAAGACACTGGAACTCACCAAAAAAGATACCCCACATGCAAAGACAAAGGAGAAGGCGCACTGAGACAGTAGGAGGGGCGCAATCCCAATAAAATCAAATCCCATCACTGCTGGGTGGGTGACTCACAAACTGGAGAACACTTATACCACAGAAGTCCACCCACTGGAGTGAAGGTTCTGAGCCCCACGTCGGGCTTCCCAACCTGGGGGTCCAGCAATGGGAGGAGGAATTCCTAGAGACTCAGACTTTGAAGGCTAGTGGGATTTGATTGCAGGACTTTGGCAGGACTGGGGGAAAGAGCGATTCCACTCTTGGAGGGCACACACAAAGTAATGTGTGCATTGGGACCCAGGGGAAGGAGCAGTGACCCCCATAGGAGACTGAACCAGATCTACCTGCTAGTGTTGGTGGGTCTCCTGCAGAGGCAGGGGACAGCTGTGGCTCACCAAGGGACAAGGGCACTGGCAGCAGAAGTTCTGGGAAGTATTCCTTGGCATGAGCCCTCCCAGAGTCTGCCATTAGCTCCACCAAAGAGCCTGGGTAGGCTCCAGTGTTGGGTCGCTTCAGGCCAAACAACTAACAGGGAGGGAACCCAGACCCACCCATCAGCAGACAAGCAGATTAAAGTTTTACTGAGCTCTGCCTACCAATGCCACAGCCAGCTCTACCCACCACCAGTCCCTCCTATCAGGAAACTTCCACAAGCCTCTTAGATAGCCTCATCCACCAGAGGGCAGACAGCAGCAACAAGAAGAACTACAATCCTGCAGCTTGTGGAACAAAAACAATATTCACAGAAAGACAGAAAAGATGAAAAGGCAGAGGGCTATGTAACAGATGAAGGAACAAGGTAAAACCCCAGAAAACAACTAAATGAAATGGAGATAGGCAACCTTCCAGAAAAAGAATTCAGAATAATGATAGTGAAGATGATCCTGGACCTCAGAAAAAGAATGGAGGCAAAGATCGAGAAGATGCAAGAAATGTTTAACAAAGATCTAGAAGAATTCAAGAACAAACAAACAGAGATGAACAATACAATAACTGAAAAAAAAACACACACTAGAAGGAATCAATAGAATAACTGAGGCAAAAGAACGGATAAGTGACCTGGAAGACAGAATGGTGGAATTCACTGCTGCAGAACAGAATAAAGAAAAAAGAATGAAAAGAAATGAAGACAGCTTAAGAGACCTCTGGGACAACATTAAACACAACAACGTTCACATTATACGGGTCCCAGAAGGAGAAGAGAGAGAGAAAGGACCCGAGAAGATATTGAAGAGATTATAGTCAAAAACTTCCCTAACATCGGAAAGGAAATAGCCACCCAAGTCCAGGAAGCACAGAGAGTCCCATACAGGATAAACCCAAGGAGAAACACACCGAGACACATAGTAATCAACTTGGCAAAAATTAAAGAAAAATTATTGAGAGCAGCAAGGGAAAAATGACAAATAACATACAAGGGAACTCCCAGAAGGTTAACAGCTGATTTCTCAGCAGAAACTCTACAAGCCAGAAGGGAGTGGCATGATATACTTAAAGTGATGAAAGGGAAGAACCTACAACCAAGATTACTCTACCCAGCAAGGATCTCATTGAGATTCGATGGAGAAATCAAAAGCTTGACAGACAAGCAAAAGCTAAGAGAATTGAGCACCACCAAACCAGCTCTACAACAAATGTTAAAGGAACTTCTCTAAGTGGGAAACACAAGAGAAGAAAAGGACCTACAAAAACAAACCCAAAACAATTAAGAAAATGGTCATAGAAACATACATATCGATAATTACCTTAAACGTGAATGGATCAAATGCTCCAACCAAAAGACACAGGGTTGCTGAAAGGATACAAAAACAAGACCCATCTATATGCTGTCTCCAGGCGACCCACTTCAGACCTAGGGACACATACAGACTGAAAGTGAGGGGATGGAAAAAGATATTCCATGCAAATGGAAATCAAAGGAAAGCTGGAGTAGCAATACTCATATCAGGTAAAATACACTTTAAAATAAAGAATGTTACAAGAGACAAGGAAGGACACTACGTAATGATCAAGGGATCAATCCAAGAGGAAGATATAACAATTATAAATATATATGCACCCAGCATAGGAGCACCTCAATACATAAGGCAATCGCTAACAGCTCTAAAAGAGGAAATCAACAGTAACACAATAATAGTGGGGGACTTGAACACCTCACTTACACCAATGGACAGATCATCCAAAGAGAAAATTAATAAGGAAACACAAGCTTTAAATGACACAATAGACCAGATAGATTTAATTGATATTTGTAGGACATTCCATCCTAAAACAGCAGATTACACTTTCTTCTCAAGTGCGCACGGAACATTTTCCAGGATAGATCACGTCTTGGGTCACAAATCAAGCCTCAGTAAATTTAAGAAAATTAAAATCATATCAAGCATCTTTTCTGACCACAACGCTATGAGATTAGAAATGAATTACAGGGAAAAAACCGTAAAAAACAGAAACACATAGAGGCTAAACAGTACGTTACTAAATAACCAAGAGATCACTGAAGAAATCAAAGAGGAAATCAAAAAATACCTTGAGACAAATGACAATGAAAACACGACGATCCAAAACATATGGGATGCAGCAAAAGCATCCCATAGTTCTAAGAGGGATGTTCATAGCTATACAGGCCTACCTCAAGAAACAAGAAAATTCTCAAATAAACAATCTAAACAAACGTTACACCTAAAGGAACTAGAGAAAGAAGAACAAACAAACCCCAAAGTTAGCAGAAGGAAAGAAATCATAAAGATCAGAGCAGAAATAAATGAAATAGAAACAAAGAAAACAATAGCAAAGATCAATAAAACTAAAAGCTGGTTCTTTGAGAAGTTAAACAAAATTGATAAACCATTAGCCAGACTCATCAAGAAAAAGAGGGAGAGGACTCAAATCAATAAAATTAGAAAGGAAAAAGAAGTTACAACAGACACCGCAGAAATACAAAGCATCCTAAGAGACAACTACAAGCAACTCTATGCCAATAAAATGGACAACCTGGAAGACATGAACAAATTCTTAGAAAGTTATAACCTTTCAAGTCTGAACCAGGAAGAAATAGAAAATATGAACAGACCAATCACAAGTAATGAAATTGAAACTGTGATTAAAAATCTTCCAACAAACAGAAGTCCAGGACCAGAAGGCTTCACAGGTGAATGCTATCAAACATTTAGAGACGGGCTAACACCCATCTTTCTCAAACTCTTCCAAAAAATTGCAGAGGAAGGAACACTCCCAAACTCATTCTCTGAGGCCACCATCACCCTGATACCAAAACCAGACAAAGATACTACAAAAACAGAAAATTACAGACCAATATCACTGATGAATATAGATGCAAAAATCCTCAACAAAATACTAGCAAACAGAATCCAACAACACATTAAAAGGATCATACACCATGATCAAGTGGGATTTATCCCAAAGAGGCAAGGATTCTTCAATATATGCAAATCAATCAATGTGATACACCATATTAACAAATTGAAAAAGAAAAACCATATGATCATCTCAATGGATGCAGAAAAAGCTTTTGACAAAATTCAACTCTGATTTATGATAAAAACTCTCCAGAAAGTGGGCATAGAGGGAACCTACTTCACCATAGTAAAGGCCATATATGACAAAGCCACAGCAAACATCATTCTCAATGGTGAAAAACTGAAAGCATTTCCTCTAAGATCAGGAACAAGACAAGGATGTCCACTGTCACTACTATTCTTCAACATAGTTTTGGAAGTCCTAGCCACAGCAATCAGTGAAGAAAAAGCAATAAAAGGAATCCAAATTGAAAAAGAAGAAGTAAAACTGTCACTGTTTGCAGATGACAGGATACTCTACAGAGAGAATCCTAAAGATGCCACCAGAAATCTACGAGAGCTAATCAATGAACTTGGTAAAGTTGCAGGACACAAAATGAATGCACAGAAATCTCTTGCATTCCTATACACTAATGATGAAAAATCTGAAAGAGAAATTAAGGAAACACTCTCATGTACCACTGCAACCAAAAAATACAATACCTAGGAATAAACCTACCTAGGGAGACAAAGACCTGTATGCAGAACACTGTAAGACACTGATGAAAGCAATTAAAGATGATAGCAACAGATGGAGAGATATACCATGTTCTTGGATTGGAAGCATCAATATTGTGAAAATGACTCTACTGCCCAAAGCAATCTACAGATTCAATGCAATCCCTATCAAATTACCAATGGCATTTTTTAGAGAACTAGAACAAAAAAGCTTAAAATTTGTGTGGAGACACAAAAGACCCCGAATAGCCAAAGCAGTCTTGAGGGAAAAAAACGGAGCTGGAGGAATCAGACTCCCTAACTTCAGCCTATACTACAAAGCCACAGTAATCAAGACAATATGGTACTGGCACAAAAACAGAAATATAGGTCAATGGAACAGAATAGAAAGCCCAGAGATAAACCCACACACCTATGGTCAACTAATCTATGACAAAGGAGTCAAGGATATACAGTGGAGAAAAGAGAGTCTCTTCAATAAGTGGTGATGGGAAAACTGGACAGCTACATGTAAAAGAATGAAATTAGAACACTCCCTAACGCCATACACAAAAATAATCTCAAAATGGATTAGAGACCTAAATGTAAGACCAGACACTCTAAAATTCTTAGAGGAAAACACAGGAAGAACACTCTTTGACATAAATCACAGCAAGATATTTTTTGATCCACTTCCTAGAGTAATGGAAATAAATACAAAAATAAACAAATGGGACCTAATGAAACTTCAAAGCTTTTGCACAGCAAAGGAAACCATAAACAGGATGAAAAGACAACCCTCAGACTGGGGGAAAATATTTGCAAAGGAAGCAACTGACAAATGATTAATTTCCAAAATATATAAAGAGCTCATGCAGCTCAATATTAAAAAAACAAACAACCCAATCCAAAAATGTGCAGAATACCTAAATAGACGTTTCTCCAAAGAAGATATACCGCTGGCCAAGAAGCACATGAAAAGCTGCTCAACATCATTAATTATTAGAGAAATGCAAATCAAAACTGCAATGAGGTATCACCTCACACCAGTTAGAATGGGCATCATCAGACAATCTACAAACAACAAACGCTGGAGAAGGTGTGGAGAAAAGGGGGACCCTCTTGCACTGTTGGTGGGAATGTAAATTGATACAGCCACTATGGAGAACAGTATGGAGGTTCCTTAAAAAACTAAAAATAGAATTACCATAGGACCCAGCAATCCCACAACTGGGCATATACCCAGAGAAAACCATAATTCAAAAAGCCACATGCACCCCAATGTTCATTGCAGTACTATTTACAATAGCCAGATCATGGAAGCAACCTAAATGCCCATCGACGGACGAATAGTTAAAGAGGAAGTGGTACATATATACAATGGAATATTACTCAGCCATAAAAAGGAACAAAATTGGGTCATTTGTAGAGACGTGGATGCATCTAGAGACTGCCATACAGAGTGAAGTAAGTCAGAAAGAGAAGAACAAATATCCTATATTAACGCATATATGTGGAACCTAGAAAAATGGTAAAGATGAACCAGTTTGCAGAGCAGAAATTGAGACACACATGTAGAGAACAAACGTATGGACACCAAGGGGGGAAAGCGGCAGGGGGTGGGGGTGGTGGTATGATGAATTGAGAGATTGGGATTTACATGTATACACTGATGTGTATAAAATGGGTGACTAATAAGAAAAATATAAATAAATAAATAAACATTTTAAAAAAGGAGAGAGGAAAACAAAAACCGTAGTCAGTGCTTGGGGGCCTTTGTTCTCTTGTTCTCTGTTTGCTGTCTTTCCCTCTGTAACCGATTCTAGGTACACAGTTTCAATCCTAGAAATGGTGCTCTAGAAAGGACTCAGATTGTGTATGGTGAACCTAGGAGATTCTAGCAGGAAACTGTAAGCTCCATGAAGGCAAAGGTTGGGCCCAGTAACCTTCTAGAACTCTGTTAGGATCGTGTCTCTTTGTTTGTTCTTTATTCATGCATCCATCCATCCGTCCATTAATCCAAAGAAATATTTTGGGGGGCCTATCCCGTGCCATGCCCTCTTCCAGGCTCTGAGAATTCAGCAGAGAACAAGACAGACATGATCCTTCCCCCTGTTATGCTCTAGTGAGGGAGACAGAATAAACAAGTCAACAAATACATGCTCTAATATTTAAATGAACTAATGACTCTCCTTCAAACCTGGTTTTGAAAAAACAAGGAAAGTAACAGGTCCTGTAGGAATTATTAGTGCAAACAGCTACCTTGACATGTAGCTGACACATTAATGAGCATCTTTTTCTTGAACTGAACCCAATTTTGCTGAAATATTCCTTTCAGTTATTCTCCCATTTCAGAGCTTTCCTGAGAAAATGACATGTCTTTCTCAGGTACATGGATGAGGCTGAATTATTCCCACATACCTTTTTTATTTTTGGCCATACCACGCGGCTTGCAGGATCTTAGTTCCCTGACCAGGGATCAAACCCAGGCCTCCAGCAGTGGAAGCACAGAGTCCTAACCACTGGACTGCCAGGCAATTCCCCACATACCTTTTTTAAAATAATTGAAATATATTTGACATAGAATATTATATAATTTCCACATATCTTTGAATATCAGCCGGTCCCAATTTGAGTTTTATTTAAAGTGGCTGCCGATATCTGGGGGAAAAAAATGTTTTTTTTACAAAGAAATTATCTAGAAATAATTACACTGATGCATCATGCTCTTGCCTCCCCTACCCCTGGAGCTTCACTTATAACTGAAGAAGAATATTTTATAGCAAGGCATATGTGAACCAGAGGCTCGATTCATTTGAACTCAAATCGAGTTTCATCCACTGACATTTTAGTTTCTTAACTATTCTACTGCCTTCAGGGCATTCCACCAGAAGTGTAAGCCACATGGCAGGTTGATTTATGGTTCTGATTACTTTATGTGTTTTCCCTGGTCCCCGAAGGTGTGTGCATAATGATTTGCTCTCAGAGATCTTCGATCTGCTACAGTATCACTAGAAAATTCTTACCTCCATGTGCTCTTATACGCCTGTGGTAATTAGAAGCCAAATTATCATCCTGAAACAATCACTCCTCCTAGCACTCTTAACTTTCTTATGATTCAGTGCCCATTTTATTACACAGCTTAACAGACATTAAACATCTTGGAATTTATGCCATTACAAACAATATGGATATTTATTTTGATAGTAAAATTATCAAAGAGGTTTGAAGACTCTTTGGAGTTTTCCAGCAATCTGAAATCCTAAAACTCTGACACTCAGATTGAAATATTTTAAATCTGTCAAAACCACTGGAATCTTAGAGGGGAACGTATGTTTTCCCTCCCGGAAGTTTGTCTCTGTGTGTTCTATCTCTGGTATCTTGCAAATAAAAGCATTAAGCTGAGAAGAGCTTACAAACACTTTCAGTGTTCCAAGGACCTTTTATGGAAAAGTGGTATTTCCCCCCAACAGAGAAAAGTAAAATGTGAAAGAATTTTTTTACTCAAAGTTTCCAAAGCACAAACATGCAAAAGTATAGCCTTGGGGAGAGTGGGGGTCAGAGTGGCCTGTGTCCCCTCAACTTCTAGCATAGACCCCCCCCCAAAAATGTCTCAGGTGCCCCAGGGAAAAAGTAAGTATAACTGCCCCAAATTCCTAGACTCTGAACCATGATGGTGCATGAAACGAGTCGGAAAACGTGTGAGACCTTGACGCTTCTGTTAATTCTACCAGAGTAATAATGACAAGATTTCCAAGGACACAAACCAAGACCAAAGGCTGTGATCGCCATCTGGTGGCCATATCAGCACACCCGAACTCCATTACCTGGGCATGCCCACCACCTCCCCCCAATCTTTTTTTTTTTTTTTTTTAGTGTGCTGCCTGCAACCTGGTCTGATGATAAACAGGGAAATTCCTGTATTTCTTCTTTTGGAGGGATCATTTTTATTTAAGATACTGAGTCTCTATTTACTCTTATAACAGTTATTTTTAATTTAATGCACGTTTTTAAGTTTAAAAAGGGAGCTGCTTCTACGAAAAATGCTAAGAAATTATAGTGGGGCTAGCCAAGAGACATGGGAAAAATGGTGAAAGTGGTATATGAATGACTGAAGTTTAGGAACTCTCTTCGGGTGGGGTTGCCAGATAAAGTAAGGACACCCAGTTAAATTTGAATTTTAGAATTTCGTTTTAGTGTGTGTCCCAAATATTGCATGGGACACATTTGCACTGAAATATTATTCATTATCTGAAATCCTATTTTAAGTGAACATCCTTTTTTTCCTCCCCTAAATCTGGCAACCTTACCTTAGGAGAACAAAGAAATTGCACCCAGAACTTCCCTGGTGGCACAGTGGTTAGGAATCCGCCTGCCAGTGCAGGGGACACGGGCCCGAGCCCTGGTCCAGGAAGATCCCACATGCCGTGGAACATCTAAGCCCGTGTGCCACAACTACTGAGCCCTCGTGCCACAACTACTGAAGCCCGTGCGCCTAGAGCCCATGCTCTGCAACAAGAGAAGGCGCTGCAATAAGCCTATGCACCGCAACAAAGACCCAACGCAGCCAAAAATAAATAAATAAATAAATAAAATTTATTTTTAAAAAAAGAAAAGAAATTACATCCTTCTCCTTGTCACTTCCGTTTTGATCTATCAAAACAAGCTAGTGGGGCTTCCCTGGTGGTGCAGTGGTTCACAGTCCGCCTGCCGATGCAGGGGACGCAGGTTCGTGCCCCGGTCCGGGAAGATCCCACATGCTGCGGAGCGGCTGGGCCCGTGGGCCATGACCACTAAGCCTGCACGTCCGGAGCCTGTGCTCCGCAATGGGAGAGGCCACAACAGTGAGAAGCCCGCGTACAGCCAAAAAAAAAAAAACAAAAACAAAACAACAAGGTAGTTCTTGTCCTGTCTACGGATTGCGTGGCATTTATGCCCCCAATAAACGTGTCCCTGTGGAGTACTGAGGCCTGACATCTGAAAAATCACAGGGCAAAGGCCCACAGTGCACCTTGAGGTGGGGAAGTCCGGGCCACTCAGAACAAGCAGTCTGGCCACATCAAACCGAGAGGGAGGGTGTTCCCAGCCCAGCTCTCTTTCCCAACCTCTCAGGTACCTGCTCTGTGGAGGCCGAGGCCTGGCAGCTACTCTCGGGCCCTTACCAACGTTGCATTTGATGGAGAGCCTTCCACACCCCACGTGTAGACCTAGACCCCTGGAGGGGAGACCGCCCTTGAGGGGTCTCTGAGCCATGGACTTAGAGGGTGCTCACAGCAGCCATAGATAGAGCCGGCCTGTGGTGCTCCCACCCACGATTCCTGTATTTCCTGTTTTTTTTTTTTTTTTTTTTTGTGGTACACATGCCTCTCACTGTTGTGGCCTCTCCCATTGCGGAGCACAGGCTCCGGACGCGCAGGCTCGGCGGCCACGGCCCACAGACCCAGCCGCACCGCGGCATGTTGGATCTTCCAGGAACGGGGCACGAACCCGCGTCCCCTGCATCGGCAGGCGGACTCTCACCCACTGCGTCACCAGGGACGCCCCTGTATTTGCGCTTAATAACAACCACACTGGCATTTAAGTGAGCCTGGCAAGGCTTACAAATGCACACATAAAGATTACCAACTACCTTCCCCAGAGACGGACGAGGGAAGCTGAAGCTAAAACACCCTGTGAGGGCTTCCCTGGTGGCGCAGTGGTTGAGAGTCCACCTGCCAATGCAGGGGACACGGGTTCGTGCCCCGGTCCGGGAAGATCCCATATGCCGCGGAGCGGCTCTGCCCGTGAGCCATGGCCGCTGAGCCTGCGCGACCGGAGCCTGTGCTCCGCAATGGGAGAGGCCACAACAGTGAGAGGCCCGCGTACTGCAAAAAAACCCAAAATAAACCCAAAACAAAAGAAAAAAAACACCGCGTGGGTAGTCAGAGGAGAGGACCGTCACAGCTCATCCCCCTGTGCCGTGTGCCAGGCATGATCTGATCACTTGTACACATGCTAACTTACTAAAATACTTCTAACAATCCTATCAGGTTGGGACTACCATCACCCCGCGTACAGACAGAACAAAAGGAAACAGAATATGGTGTCCTCCTTGTGTTCACAAAGCCCGTTAACTGGCAGAGACAGGACTTGAAGGCCACAGTCTGGCTCCCGAGTCCATGTCATGCCTTACAGCCTCCAACTTCTCACACTCATTCCTAGAGCCACCTGGGAAGGAGGAACCAGGCAACTAAAGACTGGGTTTGAATCAGACTCCACGTCTGACCAGCCGCGTGATCCCGAGCAGGGGGCCTAACCTCTCTGAGTCTCAACCTGGCTCCCTTGCAAAATGGGCACATTAATGGGAACGTCAGCCTTCAGCAACGCTATGACGAGTATCAGTGTAGTATGTGTGAACGGGCTCTGTAAACTCTGGAGTGTTCTGTGAGGTATAAACTACCCTCTATTCTCATTAGAGGGAATTCATTTCATAACCTGCTCCCGGCTCTTGAACTTGGCTGTGCATCCAGTCAGTGCTGGATGATCTGGAACCAACAGCTGGTCTATTTATGGCTGAAAACCCACAGGTCATAGGAAGACAGCAGCACCGGAGCCCCTGGGTGGCCACAAAGATAAGGTTTGTGTCTCGAGGACCGATGACATGGTGGTCACTGAAGGAACAGGCCCCTCCTGCCCCTTCCACTAGTGACAACTGAAAACCTTGGTTTCCCCAACACCCCGATCCAAGATCAACCCGACTCTTTGCCCAACGTTGGAGAAGTACTGGCGTGTCCTGCAGGCCTGGCTGGCCCCCTCTGACTGTGTGTTGCCTCTTTCCACAGATCAGTGCCCTACAGCAAGGCTACAACCAGGTGCTGTGCCAGAACCTGTCTGAGAGAAACTTAGAAATCACCTCCCTGAAGCACGAGGCCGAGAACTTAAGGAGGGAGGCCGCCATCACGTCAGGTGAGGCCCTTCTGCATTCAGGCCCCAGAGCTTCTGCCCTCCCCCTGCAGACATCACCAGTCAACCAGCACACCTGTGCCCGTGACCTGGGTGCAGCCTCAGGGATCACCCGTGTCGGTGCATTAGAGTTCTCCCTCAGTGGAGGTTTCTTGCCACCCATCCGAGGGCAGGGCCTGGTAAATATTTGAGAGAATGGTATCTCTTGGCTACAAGGTCTCCTGAGCACTGGCCCCACCAGGGAGAACACAGGTCGCCTTGTGGCTTGGGTGGTTCCACAAAGCAGCCTGAGTGCAAACTAGAGCGTGGACAAAATGGGGTCACTCCTTTAAGGCACCCATGGTCTCACCCATTTCAGCCGAGTGCACTTGGGCCCAAGGGAAACCATTTTCTAATTTGATCAGAGGTGGTTCCCTGATAAAGGGCTTGGGTTGGGAGAGGGGCAGCCAACGCACAGCTGTGGCTGAGCTTTGATTCCCTGGATTCCTTCATTGCTTCCACATGTTTCTTGAGCTTCTACTAGGTGTCAGGCCCCGTTCCAGGCTCTGGGGAGGGAGAGCCAAGCAAGACAGTCAGATTCCTGTACTCACAGATTCGGGAGGGGGTGACAGACAATAAAAGTAAATGGATGAATAAACAAGCCCACTTCAGAGAGCAGTGGTGCTGTGGAGAAAATAAACTGTGTGTCGTGGTGGCCAGCGCTTCAAGGGAGGAGGCCAAGGGGGACCAGCTTAGTGGGTGTGCAACCATGGAACTCAGGTGGGACTTGAACCCGTGGGCTGGGACTCAAACCCAGTCAGAACCCACTATCTTTTAATCGAGACCACTCATCTGGCCTCGGGACTTAATAAAGCTCAGGTTCTTTATGTCTCATCGCAGAAAGAATCCAGTGAGAGACAAAGTAAGAAGTGGATTTCTTTAGAGAGAAACACACTCCACAGACAGAGTGTGGGCCATCTCAGAAGGCTAGAGACCCCCAAATATGGGGCGGTTAGTTTTTATGGGCTGGGTAATTTTATAGGCTAATGAGTGGGAGGATTGGGACAACTCTAATATTTTGGGGAAGGGGCAGGGATTTCCAGGAATTGGGCCAACACCCACTTTTTTTTTTTTTTTTTCCTGTACGCGGGCCTCTCGCTGTTGTGGCCTCTCCCGTTACGGAGCACAGGCTCTGGACGCACAGGCTCAGTGGCCATGGCTCACGGGCCCAGCTGCTCCGTGGCATGTGGGATCTTCCCGGACCGGGGCACGAACCCGTGTCCCCTGCATCGGCAGGCGGACTCTCAACCACCGCGCCACCAGGGAAGCCCCACCACCCACTTTTTGACCTTTATGGTCAGCCTCGGAACAGTCCTGGTGCTGGTGCGTGTGTCATTTTGCTAATGTATTACAATAAGCCTGTAATGAGGCTCCAGTTCCCCAGGAAGTCGAATCTTACGCCCCCTTGGACCTAGCCGATTCTAACCAGTTTATGTTGTATCCTCCACGGCTATGTCCTTCTTTTAGAGAGGACCTGTTTCAGGTGGGCAAGGACAATCCAAGGGCAAGCGAGTCTGCGTGGAGTGAACAGGGGATTGTGGGGCTGGGCAGGGTCGGGGGTCTGGGTTTTTATTGCAAGGGTGTTGGGAATCCAGTGGAGGTTTTTAAGCAGAAACTGACATGTCTAGAGACCTGAAGAGGATGGGACCGCTCACAGACGAGGGGAGGGAGAGAAGCAGGTGACAGGGCGGAGGCAGTGAGCCTCGGAGGGGCACATCACTCTGAAAGCAGCCGGCGCGTAACAGGAAACATGCCCACAGCTGTAGAAGCCAGGCATAGCATTGAGTCGCACGTGAATCCCCATCTCTGTATGAATCTGTGCTTTTCTTCTGCCTCACTCTGCAACTTAATGACACCCACACCCACCCCCTGCTGCCCCCAGGTCTCTACTTATGCTCCTCCCTCACTTGGGATGTCCTCAGATATTTTCTGAGCACCTCCCCCAGGCTAGGTGCTGTTCTGGGCACCAGGAATGGAAGGATGAACTCGCTGGTCCTCACCTTCCTCCCATATGTCAGCCAGTGAAACCTCATCCAAGCATCGAGCCTGTCTCAGATCCCACCTTCTCCGATCAGGGAGTCGGACAGACCTGGGTTGTGATAACGCTTGAGATGGGCTGGACCCACTCAAAGTGTGGCAAGCCCCAGAGGAATTTCCAAGTAACTGAACTGTGTCCTGGAGGCAAAGCTCATTTTTAAACTGAAATTCTGGAGCATTTTGTGCTTTATTTCATAGACATTCTTGATTGATACCTACCACTAAAACTGGGCCTGATGTTCTTTCAAGAAAAGAACCGTAGGAGATAACCCAATACCACTGCATTTATGCACCCTTCTTCCCACTTTTATTCAAAATGATACTACAATGCAAGAGGGAAGAGATATGGGGAGATATGTATATGCATAACTGATGCACTTGGTTATAAAGCAGAAACTAACACACCATTGTAAAGCAATTATACTCCAATAAAGATGTTAAAAAAAATGATGCTACAGTAATGGAGTAGTTATCTATTGCTGCATAACAAGTTACCCCAAAATGTAATGGATAAAACCCCAACCAATATTTATTATCTCACCCAGTATCTGTAGTTCAGGAATTTGAGCGGGGGGTGACTTAGTTCTCACGAGTTGCAGTCAAGATGTCGGCTGGGGCATCAGTCATGTCATCTAAAGCCTCGGGGGGAGCCAGAGGATCCCCCTTCCGAATGGCTGCTCATGTGGCTATTGGCTGGAGGCCTTAGTCCCTCAGCCCACATGCTTCTCTCTAGGGCTGCTTGAGTGTCCTCACGACACAGCAGTTGGATTCCCCTGGAGTGAGTGATTCGAGAGAGAGCAAAGAGGAGCCCACAGTGTCTTTTATGACACAGCCTGGGAGGAAACAGTCCGTCATTTCCACAGTATCATATTGGTTACCCATGGCAGCCCTATTCAGGGTGGGAGGGGCTACACAGGGCATGAATTCTAGGTGGTAGGGATCACTGGGGCCATTTTGGAAGCTGGCTGCCGAGAAAAATAATAGGCGCCCTGTAACAAACATAATTTAGCCACTTTGTGTTCTTGGGACATACCGCATCATTTGACCCTTACAATAACTCTGTGTGGGACAGACAGTGGGAGGTGAAATAACTTGTCCAAGACCACCAAGCTAATAAGTGGTAGAGATGGGTCCAAACTCAGAGGACTGTGAAACCAACCACCCCATCAATAGTGTCCAGCAGTGCCCTCTGCCACACGGCCGTCTCCTGGCCTCTGGAGAAGAATTCCTGGACCTTTCCTGTGCTGGGCCTTTGTTCCCCAGGCCCATGGTGTGGCCTCTCCTCCCAGGTTGGCCTGGCCTGTGCCCACAAGGGGCCCCCAAAGGCTTCTCCTCTCGCTGGTGCTGACTGCCCCTCATTTTCACTGAAGCCTCAAACCCTGTTCCGTGGACTTCGCTCTCATTCCCATTCCTGCTCTGAGACCCTTGGAAAAAGCCTCCCCAATTGTAGGCAGGCAGCGGTGGTGGCCAGGACTTGGAAGGTCTTTTCCAAACATTGGCTGACAGCCATGGTGTTGCCAATAATCCTTCCTGCCTCTTTGACCTCCATGAGTCTTTTGTTTTGGTTTGGTTTGGTTCTTTTACAGAGATGGTGTCATCTTTGCAAAGAGACGTGTTAGTAAAGGATGGTCAAGTTCAACAACTACAACAGGAGGTGAATCAACTGAAAAGTGAGAACAAAGAAAAGGATCACCAGCTCGAAGCCCTCAGCTCCAGAGTGAGTGTCGGGTCATCAGCAAATTGTAGCTGCGAAAAGCAGACACAGTGGAGTCACATGACACACGGTGGTGAGATGAGGCCAGTGCCCAAGGACACAGGGAGGGTAGCTGCTGGGCAGGTGGCCAACTTCTCTGAAGCCTTTCAAAGGACAGCATGTATGTGGCTCAGAATAAGCATAATAGATTTTCAAATCAAGCAGACATTTTCTAACCCCTATTATAAATGAGTTTGTTTAATCCCAGCAACAAACACACCTATGAGCATATACTGCCAGTACAAGGTTTAACATTAAACAGAATACGATCTCTCTGTGAGCAAGGATGACCAAACGGCTGCATCATGGTCCCAGCACCACTGGTTCTCATAATTGTCTTCAAAGCAGAATGTCTGAAGATCCAGATGCAAACACGCAGACTCTCATTTCTTCCTTAGACTTTAGTGTGTAGAATGTCTCTAGGGAAGATGAACGTGGTAGTCAAGCAAAGAGCTTTTTCCATGTAACTGACTATTTGCAAATCTTGCCTTCAATGCTAACTTTAGAATCCTGACTCTAGAGGATAAGATTTCTCAGTATTTGTATGATGTGCCTGTTTCTGTGAGTCAAGGTAAAACCTCGAAGCTTTCATCTCAGGTGGCAACTCAGAGATTCCCAGAGGCTACCTGATAGCTAGGTCTGCATGGGGGTGGGGTGAGCACAGATCTTGAGGTTCCAAGGAAAAGGCAAAATAAGTAATACCTAGTACATAGTACCATACCCAGTTTGGAGCTGGTGAAAGGCACTGCACGAGCTTTGGGATCAGACAGACCAGGGTCCAATCCCAGAGCTTTCTATCATTGTAAATTATTTGGTCTCCATTTCCCCATTGGTGAAATGAGGATGACAAAATCGTTTTCTGAGAAGTGGGAGGCTGGTTTTAGTTGTGCTCTTCTGCCTCTGCCCTGGGTCGGCTGCCTGGCCAAGCCCTCTGCATTCGTTTCTCCCAAGCAGAGTGTCTTCCCAGGCATGTGCTACAGCTGTTTAATGTGTGTGTGTGTGTGTGTGTGTGTGTGTGTGTGTTGGGTACGGGAAGGGGATGCAGAGGTGGTGCTAAGTAGAAGGAATCTGCAAAGACAGCAACTGCTTGGCTCTTCTACCTCCTGAAGTGCATTTGGATGATTTATGTCCCCGTTTCCCCTTCCTTGTTGACCTCGGAATGAGGTCCCTTCTCCTCTAGACTGTGCTGGCCAGTAGCACAAGGGCTCGTCACCACCAAGGGTACTGCTCTTGTGAACATTTGAGATGCCTTTTTTTTTTAATGACATACATCATGTGTGTTAATTTTAGAAAAATAAGTAGATGACATTGAGAAGAAAAAATAAAAAGAGAGGAGAGGAAATGCTACCTTGAGAAATCAGTGTTAATATTTTCATGTATGTTCTTCCAGTCTTATTTCTATATATTGCCTAGAAATCAATCAATCAATCATTTTATAGTGAATTTATTCTATGCACCTTTTTAAAATTTTTAAATACTTACTATTTTCCCGTGCTAATAAATCAGCGCTCTTATCATTCGTCTTAAATGCTACATACTTTCTCCTGGATGTACCCAGTGTTATAAAGTGGTCTGCTGTTCTAAACAACACTTGGGATGTTTCCTCATTTTTTTTTTTATTCCACGGTTACTGAAAATTCTGTAAAGAGCATCCTTGAAACTACAGATTTACTTATTTCTCCAGTCATTGTCCTTAAGGTACATTCCTAAAGTGGGAATTGCTGGGTCAGAAGAAGGTACATCCATCCTTATGCACTTAATGCCTGTTGCCAAGCCACCCTCGGGCAAGACAGCTCCGTTTACCCCTCCACACCAGTCGGGGCAGTTGTGTCTTTGAGACTCAACCTGCACAAAAGCCCTAAGATGGACCCCAGCTCTCTGGCTCGGCCCCCTGCACCCTCACCGGTCACAGCGTGAAAACATCCCAATTCCTGCACCCTAAGTACCCAGACTCTACAAAGCTGGATTTCCCCTGAAGTGAAGTTTGCTGGCTCTTGAAGAGGAATTTAGACGCTCTATTCCTCAGAACTCATGAGAGGGGTGAACTGGGAATGACTGCAGGATCCCGTGCTCCCATCACACAAATGGTCTCGCCTCTCAGAATTCAGAGGTGTGATTGGGTTATACAGCAGGAAACACTCCTGGGCGTGAACACAGGTACTTGGGACCCCCAGCCAAGTCCCCGTGGCCTTGTCCTTTTTCTCCACAGTGCTCAGTGCTGAAAGAAGATTTACAAAAGGAAGATGCCCAGAAGGAGAAGTGGGAAGCCCAAGAGAAAGAGCTAAAACTCTGCAAAACCGTGCGTTGAACCTCCTGACCCCTAGGTGCCCACTGAAAGCCTAGATTGTGGCCTTGAGGGTTTTGGAGGGGTTTCTTGGCCCATTAGCTAGCACAAGCTCTGGGGCTTTCTGGGTGTTTGTCTGTTAATGTAGTCTCCTAATTCTTTGATTTGCTAGCCTCAAAGAGATGGGTGAAAAGACCATGGAAAACACACTCTCCCCAGATTTTCTGGGCAGTTGGCTCAAGGCCCCTCATCAGGTTTCCCCTGGGGACAGGGATGGGAGGTGGCCACCATATGCTGCTAGAAATTCACCGTGGTCCCTACCCCTGGACTTGTGATGCCCAGACTTTCATGATCCACTGTCACAAGTTTTATCACAGCCCTGAGCACTGTTATTAACACAACTCTTCTTGAAGTATTTTTGCTTAAATACAGTCAATTTTACAACAATTCATAAAAACAAAATAAAAAGCAAATGTATCACTGGCCTTGTATGGAAGGTGAACATAAAAATTTATAAAATGAAAAGATGACCACTAAATGTAAATGTTCACCCCCTGTACTGGCCCGAACCCTCGTGCACATCACCAGGCATACATTTTCCATCCGTTGGGAAGGACGGTGCCTGGGACGGGGGCAGGAGACGTGTGTTCTTCTCTCTGTCAGGAGCACACTTCTCTGCCTCAAATGAGATAAAAGAAAAATGTCATTGTTCTTTTCTTCCAAACTGTGCCCATTGTGTCTTCCAAACAGCCCTTATTTAGATTGAACTCAAAAATGTGCCCCAAGGAAAGAGACTCTAATGAGTGGATAGGTATCTTATACTGTTTAATCCAGGATCCATGCTGATCTTCAAAAGAAACTCAAATTTTCCCTCACCCAGCCCTTTCATTGCATCCGTTGAAAGAAAGTCTACTTTGCCTCAAAGATGTGGAATTGTCCCCCAAGGGAAGGAATGAAGCGAATCCCAGACTAGGTTTCTGCCTTAATGAACCGGATGAAATGAGTTGTGAAGTTGACTTCCCTGTTGTTGGAACTCTTTCAGCAAATCCATGACATGGAAAAAGAAATGAGGAAGCTCAGGGTGGAGCTGAAAAGGAGCAGTACCGAGCAGAGCCTGATCTCTATGACGCTGCAGGAAAAGAGCAAGGTATGGCAGGGACAGGTCGGCCTGGGAACCACTCTGGGACAAGCACTCCACCTGCATCATCTCTGTTCATCCTCACAATGACCCCATGCGGTCTATACTGGTATTCACCCCACTTTACAGTCGGGAAAACTGAGGCTCACAGAGGTGAAGGAAGTTATCCAAGTTCACTTGCATAAAGTAGTTGTGGCAGAACTTGAATCCAGGTCTGCCTGACTCCAAAGCTCCTGTGTGTAACCACTACCCTAGACTGCCTTCAGATCTTAATTGTGAAATTATCTAAGAAAGAATTGATCCATTAAATCAAGTTTGCCGATGATGTTGTTCCAAGTTAAATTCTCATATTGATTTTTTTTGTCTTTTTGTTCCATCATTGAGAATGTTTTTAAAAATCTCAACATGTTTGTCATTTGTGTGTTTCTTCTTTTAATATGAACGATTTTTGCTTTATATATTTTGAGGCTGTGTTACTAGGTGCATATGAATTTAGAATCCTAATACTTCCTGTAGAGCAAAACTTTAGATCATCATGAAATGTCCCTTTTCATCTCTACTAGTGTTTCTCCCTTAACGTCTCCTTTGTCATTTAGCTTCATCACTGGCTTTCTGTTGGTTAGAGTTTTCATACCATATCTTTTTCATATGTTCTCTGTCAATTTTTGTCTTAAGGTTTAGACATATGCCTTCAAATAGCGTATCATTTTTACAAAATCCAGTTTGACAATCTTTGACTTTTAGTCCATTTATATTATGTAATTACTCATGTACTGGGGTTTAAATCTACCTTCTTGCTCAATACCAGTTGTACCATCTGTGTTATGTTCCTTTCTCTCCTTTCTTGCCTCCTTCTGAGTGGATGGTTTTCTCTTATTCCACTTTCGCCCTCTATTAGCTTGGAAATATTTCACTTTTTTACTATTCTTTTAGTAATAGTAAGACAATAGCATTCATCCTTGACTCACCAAAATCACACATTAATTAAGTTTTTCACTCTTCTACTATTCTCTTTGTAGTCATCCTGAAGACTACAATATGCATTCTTTTTTTTTTTTTTTTTTTTTTTTTGCGGTACGCGGGCCTCTCACTGTTGTGGCCTTTCCTGTTGTGGAGCACAGGCTCTGGACGCACAGTCTCAGCGGCCATGGCTCACGGGCCAAGCTGCTCCGCGGAATGTGGGATCCTCCCGGACCGGAACACGAACCCATGTCCCCTGCATCGGCAGGTGGACTCTCTACCACTGCGCCACCAGGGAAGCCCTGCATTCTTAACTTACCAAGAGGCAATAGTAGTTGATAATTATGCCCTTCTCCTTGACAGTGCAATGAGTTTCAAACACCTTAACTTCACTTACCCCCTCCAGATTTATAAGCCATTGCTGTCATTTTCTAAACTCCTCTTCATACTTAAAACCCCACAAGACATTATTAGTGTTTTTCTATAGTCAGTATCATATCCACACATTACCCTTACTGTTGCTTGTCTTTTCTGCATCTCTGATCACCCACCTGGGTTCATTTTTCTTGTGTCTGAAGAATACCCTTTAATGTTTTCCCTCATTGTGGCTCTGCTGATGACAAATTCTCACATGTGCCTGTGTGTCTGCCTGGAGATGTATATTTAACCTTCACTCTTAAAACACATTTGACTGCGTATTGAATTCTACAATGGCAATTCTTTTCTTTCAGCACATTAGATATGTCACTATTGTCTTGTGGCTCCTATTATTTCTATTTAGAAGTCATCTGTAAGCCTAACTGTTGTACCTTTGCATAATCTGTCTTTTTCTCCGGTTGCTTTTAAGATTGTCTTTTCCCTTGATTTCCAGCAGTTTTATTATGGTTTATCTAGGTGTGGATTCAGTTTTATTTACCTCGTTCAGAGTTCGTAGCTGCTTCTTGAATCCCTGGCTTGGTGTTTTGACTTAGTTCAGGAGCTTGGGCTCTGTACCACACAGGCAGTGGGGAGCTACTATGGCTTCTGAACAAGTGACTGATGCAATGACATTCGTGGACAGTAATCAGGGTGACAATGATAGTTACAATTTCTCACTTACTAGGTGTTCCCTTGAACATTTCATCTCTTCATCTTCACAACAGCACTGTGATCTAGAAATCATCCTCTCCATTTTACAGATGAGAAAGTCAAGGCTACTAGTTACTAGTAAAGTAACTAGCCCAATGGCACAGTCGGTTTTGTCTGACTCCAGGTTCGTCTGACTTCAGTGACGCTGGCGTAGCAAACAGCCACATGCTACTGTTTACACTGAAATTAATGAAAATTAAATAAAATTATTTATTCAGTTCCTCCGTCACACCAGCCCCATTTCGAGTTCTTGATCCCCAGATGTGGCTGGTGGCTGCCATATTAGACAACACAGCCTCGCTCAGAGTACCTGTACCATTGCAGAAAGTTCTGTTGGACAGAGCTGCCTTACAGCTGGGTAACTCTCACAGTACCGTTAAGATTGCACTGGAAGAAACTAAACTTGAGGCAAGGAGGCCAGTTGTCACAGTCCAGCTTGCATGTGAGAGGGACTGGAGGACAGGCGTGAGACGACCGAGTGTGAGAGAGGGAGCAGGGCGGCCGCTGAAGGTGACTCTGAGGCTTGGGGCTGGGAACGGGGGCTGTTCATGCAGAACACAGACAGGGGCAGAGTCCAAGGCTGGACTTGGCTTTTGCAGCACATGAAAAAGGCTGCTGACATAGAAGTCAGAGCATGTTTAGACCTGGAAGAAAACTAAGGCCCAGAGAGCTTAGATGACTTTTCCAAGGTAACAGAGCTGGGTAGAGGCTCTTCCACTGGACCACACTACTCAGAAGAAAGCTCTTAAGGGCTTTTCTGGGTCTTTTATTAGATCCCTGTGATCCCCCTCTTCAGATCCCTAAAAAAACAGCCTGTGAATTTGTTTCAGCACAAAAACTTTCCATTTATTTACGAGAGTTTGCCTCATTTCCTGTTAGTGCCAGGGCCCAAGGCTCAGCAGGTGCATCCAAGAATTGAGCAGCTGCGAGGCCTACACTGGCCAGCCAAGGGTAGCGTGGAGCACTCCCAAGCCTACCGTGCGTTGACTGTTACCCAAGCAAGGGGGGAAAAGTAGGCAAGCTTCTCCACTTTAAATGCCTTCGTTTGCAGGCTGCAATTCTTAATAGACATTGCTTTAGCAAGCCTCCATAGAGGTTACCACCAGTGAGTGTGCTCAAAGTGGTAATGAAACAGTTATGATAATAAACCCAATCATAACATTTCCAAGTACCCATCACGAGTTATTAGAACGAGACTGTACGGTGGACATTGCCGTCCACCTTTCATAGGTTACAACAGTACTTAACACACTCACAGAGCCCTTAAGCACTATGCCAAACATTGAATCCTCACAATAACTCTATGCAGTGATACTAGTATCATCATCCCCATTTGACAGATGAGGGCACTGAGTCACGGAGCAGTGAAATAACTTTCCGAGTGTCTTACGGCTTGTTAGGGACCGAGCTGGGATGGGAGTGTGCGGTAGAACATAGTTGAGCCCCGGGTGCAGAGCTCATCCCTTTCCCTTAGGGGGCAACTCCCTGTGAGTTTGCCTCCACCCTGTGAATGCCTGTGACCCCTGCTGCTGGTCTGCAGCTGTCACTACCCCTCAGGGACTCCCCCACTGCCAATAGCACCCCCCAAGAAGAGTTTCCCCAGAGGGCATGATGATCACATTAGCAGCAAGCCCTCGGTTTCATCATCCTTTCAGGTTGAAGAGAAGCTTCGGGAGGATTCCAGAAGGAAATTGCTTCAACTGCAAGAAATGAGGAACAGAGCAAACCTCATTAAAGCCAATTTGAAAAGGGCAGTAGGTCAGGTAGGCGTGCTGCAGAGCCCCTTCACGGGCCTGTGCTCTCCACGGAATCCCACACCCAAGTGGCCGGCAGGGATGAATGAGGAGGAAGACGGCCTGCCTTAGTTCACCCGCTTATTTTCTATACGAAGAAGTGTCTAGAAAGAACTAGAGCTGAGATTCTATCTAGATCTAGAGTCTGAGCTCTTAACCACGATGCTCTACTACTTAGCTATTAGTTACTATGCTAAGCATCGTTTTTCTGTGTTTTGAAGAAAGTTTCGTGAACCTTTGTCCCGCCCCCAAAGGTAGTGGAAATGACTCCTGCGTTAGTCCTGTCCCCCATCAGCTGCAGTTCCCCTTCCCCTCATTTCAGATGAAGATCAACAGTTCTCAGGAAACTCGGCAGCATCTGGCAGAGAAGGAGAAGCTGACCGAGGAAAGGCTACAGCAAGAGGAGAAGCTGAAAGCCAGAGTCAAGCGGCTAATGGAAGAGAAATCGGTAAGGTGGTCCCCATCCTTCTCTTTACTACTGGAAACTGATGAAATGGGCTTTCCTATGAGAAACAGAGGGCGCGTACTTAGATGGAGGAATCTCAGCAACTCCTTGTTGGGAGCTAAATTAATTAAAGAGGGTGAATGATGTAGGAGGAATTAACATGAAGCGTGAATCCTAAAACTCAGAGATCAACTTGAAGATCAACTTGAAGAGGCAAGGTTATTGAAATGTCTAGAAATGATACTTTGTTTATATACCGCAGCTGATTTTATTGATACAAATCCCAGTCGTTACTGCGGCTCCGGGTTTGTGTCTAAGTGTGTGCAAGACCAACCAATAGTATTTCAGTCTTTTGCTTTCTCTTCATGCATATCAGGGGAAACACATGGCCAAAACGGCTACTTACTTTTCCAGAAACCAGCCAATTACAGGATAGTTAACAGTGGCACCTCTCAACTCAAAGGTGTCCACGGATCATATGCGGATGTTGTTGAAATGCAGATTCTGACTCAGCAGGTCTCGGGTGGGGGGAGCCTGGGATTCTGCATTTCTGAACAGCTCCCAGCTGGTACCGATAGCACAGCTCTGCAGACTACATTTTCAGCCACAAAGTCTTAGAAGAAGGTTTTCCCCAAGTTGGCCGATAAGAACCACCTGGGGCTTCCCTGGTGGCGCAGTGGTTGAGAGTCCGCCTGCCGATGCAGGGGACACCGGTTCATGCCTCGGTCCGGGAGGATCCCACATGCCGCGGAGCGGCTGGGCCTGTGAGCCATGGCCACTGAGCCTGCGTGTCCGGAGCCTGTGCTCCGCAACGGGAGAGGCCACAAGAGTGAGAGGCCCGAGTAACGCAAAAAAAAAAAAAAAAAAGCCGCTCCAGGGACTTCCCTGGCGGTCCAGTTGTTAAGACTCTGTGCTTCCGCTGCAGGGGGCGCGGTTTCGATCCCTGGTCAGGGAACTAAGATCCCGCATGCCGCATGGTGCCGGCAAAAAAAAAAAGCCCCTCCAGGAGCAAATCTGATGTGATTGTTCAGAGATGAGACCAGAATGACAACAAGTGGAAACCCCAGCTTAGAAGAGCATTAGAAGAACAAGAGAAAGAAAACGTGGGGAGGGAACACAGGGGGGATCTCTTATGTATAGTGATGCTAAGTGGGTAGGAAAGTTGGAAATCTTCCTAGATGTGACTTTGTATTCGAAATGAAATTTTTAAATTCCTTCTCTGCTGAAGCCCTGTAATGATATTTTCCAAGGTACTGAGTAAGTGACAGGGTTTCTGCTAATCCATGATTTGTTCATGTTTCTTCAAATACAGGAGAGGGAGGTTGTGATCACTGATAAAGCTGCTGTCCTCACCATTCTGGCCACAGGAGCAGTCCTTCAGTGATCTAGGGGCCAAGTGCAAAGCGTCCCGACATGAGGAAGTCATTCAGTGTCAGAAAAAGGCTTTATCTGAGCTTCGTGCACGAATTAAAGAACTTGAGAAGGCCTGCTTGTCAAGTAAGTTTCCTCCTGCCTACTCACCCCCTCTGTGCTGAGAACCGTGGACCCCAGACTTGAGGGTTCACTTTAGGGACTAACCAATTTGCCAGGACCACCATCTTCTATCCCCATCATTTCATAACTAAAAAAACAGAGTTATAAAAAAAGATGGGCAGGAAAAAAAAATAGATGGGTAGGCATGAGCTCAGAGTCAAGAGCAGGCCTTGATATTAAATAAACAGGATTTCATGAAAAACTCAGAACCTTGTCCCTCTTTTTCTTATTTCACTGTGGCCCAGTGAAAACTTTTTCACAGACGGATGCTGTGCAAGAACCAACCTTGGGGAACTTCCCAGGATAAATACCCTGTTTAGAGGGAATAGGGCTTTCAAGAAGCCAAGCTTGCTGCTGGGTGGAGCCCTGGGCTAGGACACAGAAGCCTGGGTTCAAGTCCATCCTCACACCTGTGGCCGAAGGTTCCCCCTCAGTGCCCCCGCCCTGGGAGGCTGCAGCCTCATATGAGCTGTGTGGCCTTGGACAAGTCATTTCACCTCTCTGGGCCTCGATGCCTCACCTGCCAAGGGAGGATGGTGAGCTAATTAGTACTGGCCTGTGGTAAGGGTCCAGTAAATAGCAGCTGTGACTTTTACATGTAGTAACTTCTTCCTGAGCCTTTCTTTTGAGTGTAAACTTTTTCTTTTATAGATCACAAGGACCACATGGATGGATCATTTCTAGACTTAAAGACCCTCGGGATGGAAAAAAATGTTCGGAAAATATTGGATGTAAAACCTGACTTGCCAACTTTTTCAAGAGTAGAGATCGGAACGGTAACCAAAGAAACTTTGTCTCTGCATTGACTGACACGTGGGGAGGGTGGGCATGAGGACAGACACGAGCCGTGTGCCCTGGCACCACTGTATACATCATTGGTTCGAGGCCAGGTCCTCCCTGATGGGCTGGCACCTGTATGGACTGGTCGGTGCCTGGCCGTAATAGTGATCCAATGTTTGAATAGAAAGGCAGCTTCCCATCATGTACAGCATGATATAGCATTGCACTGATGCTGGCCAGGTCAATCTCTGGGCCCTCCTTTTCACATCACATGTTATATTCTGCAGAAAATATCCAACAAGCTAATGTACAACATTATGTCATAAGCTTGCCTAACATTTGCTTTTTGCTATAAACTGAAAAACATGAACACATAAAGGGCAGCAGAAGGGAGCCATGATGATTAAGAAGACACAAGTTCTAGAATCAGAGACCTGTGTCCTAATCCCAGCTCTGCAAGCTCTGTGACCTTGGGCAGGCTCCTAACCTTTCTGGGACTTCATTTCCCAGCTGTAAAATGATGATGGAAAAATTAAAGGAGATCATCATGTAAAGTGATTATCCCAGTGCCTAGCTCATAGCGAGCACTTTAATAGATGATAGTTATTATTGTCAAACAGTATTTAAAGAGTATTATCCAAGAAAACCTTCCTTTCTTAGGGAGCATAGTTTGTGTTTTCCAGGATTTTCAGAAGTAATTTGATTGTTAGGTTGAAGGTGCCGTGTATCCTAAATGGATGTTTGATCAGGTGTTTGACTGACACATGACAATGGACAGCTCAGGTCAGCGTGGCTTGCTGCGGCAGCTAGTCTAAACCAGCTTTTGGGAAACATAATAAAGCCATCCTCTCTGTACCAGCATTTTCTCCTACAATTTTTCTAGACATTTGCTCACACGTCTAGAGATGTGAGTCTTCAGAAACGTGTTGGTCTTCCTGGTAAAATCGAATCTTCCTTCTCTGAGGTTGGGAGTAGAGGGACTGTCTCCAGGTGGGGAGCTCAGCTGGATCTCACGTCCTGATGGTCCTGCTTCCAAGATTGACCTTCCCCTTGGCAACAAGCCCTCATCCCACCACTGACACCACAGAGCAGGAAACCTTCCAACTCTCAATCCTCCAAGGTTGGCAGTAATTAAACGAAAGAGCAGGAGGAAGAATAGCTGACATCTGTGAACTGCTTACTGTGTGCCAGGCGTTGAGCTCAGCCGGCTCCATGCCTAATGTCATTTAACCATCATAGCAGCCTTGTGTCATAGTTACTATTATTGTCCCCATTTAACAGATAAGAAAAATTAAGGCTTCAGGAGGTCAAGTACCTCACCCAAGGTCACAGAATAATGATTGAAGACACACCAGGGGTGTGTCCCTGGTAGTCTGTCTGCAAGCCTGCAGAGACCGGGTGGGGACTGTGTGCTTGGATCCTGTAGCCCAGGCTCTTCCTTAGTGACCCTCCCCTCAGGAAAAGAGGGGGCGTCTGGAGAGGTACAGAGGATGCAGCTCAGGGTAGCTGAAGACACTGAACAGCATCTCAGGTTCTTTTTGCAGCAGATCTGCCCGGTTTATTGTCATCTTCAGATACCCTCTTTTATTCTCATCTCCATAGGTACATAGACAAATATGTCCACTCTTATCTATCACAGTCACTTTGGGGGCATTTATATTTTTGTAGTTGTTTTGTTTTTAATCTCAGAGGGTTTCAGGGTAGTGCCAACAAATACTAGGGCTAAGAGAGGCTCATGGCAAGCATTAAAAGCCAATTTATTTTTTAAGGCGGCTTGTTATGGTTATTTGTAGTCGTTCAGATCAGGTCCCCTATTCAGTCTGGTGGCCTTTCCATGCAGTCAGTTGGGCTTCCAGCAGCCAGCTGGCTGGTTGAGGTCTTAGGGAGATGCAGCTGCAAACACTATCTGCATTGTCTCTGGAAAGGTTCTGAAGTGATGCCCACCCACCAGGTTCCAGAGCTAGGAGAAGGTTGGGCCGAATTTTGTGAGGGTATGGTTTCTGCTGCACAGAAATGAGATTCCTTTAGTAAAAAGGAGGGAGGCCATTTTCCACTTAACCTTCATTCGTTCATTCAACAAACATGACCACTATGCACCACTCGGTGACAGGTGCCATGCTGGGCACAAGGAGGGAGATAGTGAGCAAAAGCCACATGGTCTCCATTTTTCTGGAGCTTGTCTTCTCAACATCAGCGGTACTGATTTTCTGAGCCAGGTAACTCTTTGTTTGGGAGACTGCCCTATGCATTATGGGGTGTTTAGCAGCATCCTTGTCCTCTACCCACTAGACGCCAGCAGCAATTATGACAACCACAAATGTGTCCAGGCATTGCTAAATGTCCTGGTGGGGGTAGGGTGGCCAGAGTCACCCCCGGTTGAGAACCACTGGCCTAAAGGGAAGACAGACGAGACGGTGGCCAAAGAATGGCACAAGTGATGCATCATTTCACAGGCAGTTGTGCTCTGAAGGGGTAGGAGCACAGTCATAAAGAAAGCAGTTCACAGATTCAGAGTGGATTTAAAACCAACTCTCTTGGCGTGGACATATATACACACACACGCTACCAAAGGTAAAATAGATAGCTAGTGGGAAGCAGCTGCCTCGCACAGGGAGAGCAGGTCGTAGCTGTGTGTCTACCTAGAGGGGTGGGATAGGGAGGGTGGGAGGGAGATGCAAGAGGCAGGGGATATGGTGATATATGGATACGTATAGCTGGTTCACTTTTTGATACAGCAGAAACTAACACACCATTGTAAAGCAATGATACTCCAATAAAGATATTAAAAAAATTAACTCTCTCAAATTATTCTTTAGTAACTTTCCAGTTCTTCCATTATTCTTTGGGTTATTATTCTGGATGTAGAAAATCATAATGGAATGCCAAGAGAGTTTTTCTTCTTTTTTTTATTTCAGCCTCAAAATGGCCTTTCCAGCCCAGGGTCCATCATGGTCTCTGAGAAGTTAGGGAAAATGGATGTGGCTGACGCTTTAGATCTTAATGAAAACCTGGTATGTATACCCAGCATCAGTCCCCTCCTGTCCAAACCTGTGTGCCCTGCAGATAGTTTAAACATCAACTCCACATACATGTTTAGTTGTTACAGTAGCTCCACGAGACCCATCTCCTATCCCAGCATGGGCTGGAAATTGCAGAGCCCAATTCTTTGCAAGACTGGGTAGTAAGAATGAATGTTTATGTCTGTTGTCATTCCCCCTCCCCACTTCCCCCCAATTCTCAAAAAGGCATAGTGTAAATGGATGCGGGGGAAAATGAAAGTCGTACTAAAAACCCCAAATGCACTCATTTGCAAAGCATGTGTTTCTTCTCTGCAACTGCAGAAAATGAATGTAACAGAATTAGACGTTTGCCTCCTCAAAGTGGCCACCAGCGGTCTTGGGCCAGGCCTCTTACCTGAGAAATGCTTTCTCGTAGTACATGGACATGAGCAAAACCCTCGGGACTTTGATGAACGTCAAAGATATGTCAGGTCACGTGTCCATGAAACACCTCTCCCCAAAAGAGAGGGAGAGAGTCTACCAGCTTCGACAAAGAGACCTGTACCTGGTGTTTGATAAGATCACCCTACTCAAGAACCAGCTGCAGAGAAAAGAAGAGCTTTTGAGACGATACGAGGAGTACATTGAACAGCTCAAGTATGGCCCGTGTCCCCGGCAAAAGGCCCAGGCCTCCATTCTCCAGGCTAAACCTCGGTGCAGCTGCGGACCCATAGGGACCAGGACAAGAGGACAGAGGCCTGGGTGTGGAGTGGGGAGGCGGGATGGTGACTCAGGGCCTTATGGACCCAAGTCTCTGGGCAAGAAAGCAGCAGTTAAAGTACCCTACTGTTAAGGAATAAGGTGCACCTTTTATAAATGTGTCTGATGTTTCACCATGTGTGTGCTTTTTGTAATTCCATCCTATTTTCAGTGGTATCCATTCCCCCACCCTCTCTGGGAAATTGGGAGGGGCTGGTAGCATAACCGTTGCCCCCTTCATGCTGCACGTCCACAGCCAATGGGCTATTTATTCTGCCCTCTAGTCCCCACATCTTCAGCCTTCCCCCCACTTGTAAGGAAACCGCGAAACCAGGCATATATGGAAGTGTTCTGAGGATCTCCCAGGTCGGGAGCATTGGTGGTGAGTGAGAAAGATGAGGAGAAAAGAGGCTTTGTCTCTCCTGTGTGCTCAGGCAGAGCAAAGTGTCGGTTCAGATGTACCAGTCACAGGTGGCAAAGCTGAAGGACATCTACAAAGAGGCCAAAGAAAAGGCGCTGCTGAAGGAGGCCCTGGCGCACATGGAAGAGTGGCTGCACCAGGAGAAGAGGGTCACCAGGGCGATCAGGCAGCAGAAGGTGAGAGGTCCCTGCTCGGAGCAGAGCCTCTGAGGCTGCCCCTCAGCTCCCTTTAGAAACAGCCAACTGAGGTCCCAGTGGGATCCAGGCAGCACAGAATGCATTCGCTCATTGCAAAGGAAGGTGGCAGAATAGCTTTAGCGTTAGGCAGACTTAGGTTTAGACTCTTGTTCTGCCATTTACTGTGTGACTTCAGGCAGCTTTTTTTTTTAACATCTTTATTGGAGTATAATTGCTTTACAGTGTTGTGTTCATTTCTGCTGTATAACAAAGTGAATCAGCTATATGCATATGTATATCCTCAGATCCCTCCCTCTTGTGTCTCCCTCCCACCCTCCTTATCCCACCCATCTAGGTGGTCACAAGGCACTGAGCTGATCTCCCTGTGCTATGCAGCTGCTTCCCACTAGCTATCTATTTTATGTTTCGTAGTGTATATATGTCCATGCCACTCTCTCACTTCGTCTCAGCTTACCCTTCCCCCTCCCCATGTCCTCAAGTCCATTCTCTACCTCTGTGTCTTTATTCCTGGCTGCCCCTAGGTTCATCAGAACCTTGTTTTTGTTTTTTTTTTAGATTCCATATATATGTGTTAGATTAACCTCTCTGAGACTCATAGTCTAGCTTGCCTCTATTTTTTTAAACTTTCTTTTTTCTTTAATTTAATTTTTATGTTATATTGGAGTATAGTTGATTTGCAGAGTTGTGTTAGTTTCAGGTGTACAGCACAGTGATTCAGTTATACATATACATATATCTATTCTTTTTCAGATTCTTTTCCCATATAAGTTATTACAGAATATTGAGTAGAGTTCCCTGTGCTATACAGTAGGTCCTTGTTGATTACATATTTTATGTATAATAGTGTGCATATGTTAATCCCAAACTCCTAATTTGTCCCTCCCCAACACATTTCTGCTTTGGTAACCATAAGTTTGTTTTCAAAGTCTGTGAGTCTGTTTCTGTTTTGTAAATAAGCACATTTGTATCATTTTTTTTAGATTCCACATATAAGTGATATCAAATGATATTTGTCTTTGTCTGACTTACTTCACATAGTATGATAGTCTCTAGGTCCATCCATGTTGCTGCAAATGGCATTACTTCATTCTTTTTTATGGCAGAGTAGTATTCCACTGTATATTTGTACCACATCTTCTTTATCCACTCCTCCATCGACATTTAGGCTGCTTCCATGTCCTGGCTGTTGTGAACAGTGCTTTCTGAGACTCATAGTCTAGCTCCTCTGTATTTTTTTAACTTTTGATAATTCGTGTATTTTATTTTGTTCTTTCTATCCAGATAACTATTTTTTCCACCAGTTTTATTGAGACATAATTGACACACAGCACTGTACTGAGTTTAAGGGTGTCCAGCGTCATGATCTGACTTCCCTGCCTCCTGCAATGATGACCACAATCAGTTGAGTGAACAGCCCGAGTGTTTTTAAAGGCGGCGATTCTGATTTTCATTGTTCTGCCAGGTGCCAGGGATACACCGAGGAATAAGCTCGCTGAGAATAAAGATCTGGGTTTGCTCTTCTGAGTAGCCAGAATAGTACTCCAGTCTATCTGACATGGGGCTGTGTATTTGTATACGCATGCTTGCGTGTATGTGTGTACATGTGAGTATGTGCTGTGTGTTGGCATGTGTGTGTATTTGTATGTGTGTGTTTGTTGCCTGCATGAGCTCTAAGGAGGCCAAGGTCATAGAAGGGTGTCCTTCTCCTCAACCAGGAGGTGATGGTCAGATAGTTCCTTGCAGAAGCCTGCCCCCCATCCTGCGAACCTTCCAGGCAATAGGTTTCCAGACAGCAGTCTCTCTGGCTTAGAGCCCCAAAAATGAAAAAGTGGCTGTCCTGCTCTGAGGGAGCCTGGATGCAGTGTTTCCAGTGCTCACTGCTGTGAATTAAACATCACAGACCTTAGTCTGCCTATGTCATGGGGCTGCCTCAGGCAGAGGACAGTTTCCTTTCACACCAAGCAATGCCAGGGAGAGCTGGGCCAGTGACAGAGTTGTGACTTTCCCTTTGATGTGCCCTCTGGAGAGCTCACCCCTCCCCGAAGTGCCCCCACCCGCCCCCAGGGCTTGGCAGACTAGGCCCCAAAGCAGAGACACCAGACCACAGAATGGGACAGCGAAGGGCCCAAAAAAGGCCACTGTCATGTACTGAAAGCCTGAGGATTTACATAATCAGGCTTCACATGCTTTATTCCTGGGCTGCCTCATTCACACACAAGGCAAGGGACATGCCTGCCTGTTTGGCGCTAGACATCCCTCAGCCGAGAAGGGTCTGAAATGGCCAAGTTGAACCTGTGTCAGGGTCCCCAGAAGAGCTACAGCTAGTAGCTTTCAAATTCGTGGAATGCACAACTGGGGGAAAGACTTACCAAGAGGCAGGCACCTGCTCCACACCACACATGCTTCATCTCTCCCATCAACCCGCAAGGGATGCTGGCAAGTGTCATCCCCTTAGAGAGAGGGGAAAGCTGATTTGACAGAGGGTACCCTTCCCTGGCTACTAAGTGGCAGAAACAGGATTTCCTCCCCACCTGCTGCCCTCCCCCGCCCAGGTTCACTTTTCCACACCCCTTCCTTCTGTGTCTCCCTTACCAGGGTGGCCCCCTTGGATACCTCGCACCATTGCTCCTGGGGGTTTCACTCCAGGACTCAGGTTTGCATTTCAGGCTTGTTGTTAATATGTTGTCAGAAATCCCTGTTTGTCAGGAAGAAAACAATATTACATTTTATGTTTTGCTGGATCCTAAAGGGCACTTGTATACATCTGTCTTGGCATCCGTTCCTTCCAGGGAGTATATCTTCGTTGTCTTTAAGCAGAAATTAACAGAAAGTAGAATTCCTCTTTTCTAAGTTTTACACTTAGTATTTTCACAAGGAGCCTTAGTTTTTTAGCCTCCTGTATAAAACTTTGACACTCTTCACCCGTTCACAGAGGTGGCAAGGTTGAAGCACTGAGATGAAATGACACATCTTAAGCCTCAGATTTGCCCCCCACCCCAAAAAATGGAGTTTGTAGTTTTAATGTTTGACCATCTCTTCACCAAGCAGACCTTTCAAGAATCAAAAGTCCTATTTCCACACTAATATCTCTGGCTGTGAAAATGAGACTTGGTATAAGATGCTGGGCCTTCACAGCGAACTGGGCCTGTGGCTCTGTCCATGTGGCAGAGGGACGGGAAACGCGGCCCAGGCCGTGCTCACTCGAATCCACTTCCCACATCACTCGAGAAGCCGGCAGTGTCTCTCAGAGTTCAGAGGCCAGATTTGGAGTCAAACAAATAGGGGTCAAGCCCCACCGCTGCCCCGAATGACCCTGAGTAAGTGGCTTGACCTCTTTATCACAGGTTCCTCAACAAAAGCAACCAAAACTGTTAGCAAGGGGCCTACTGCGTGGGGCAGCGGGAGGGTTAAATGGCAAAATGCCTGCAGTGCCTGGCACATCACAAGCCCCGTTTCTAAGGGGGAAGAATAGGCAGCTCATGGATGGGTGGGGATTCCTCTAATTCTTTCAGGGAGCTTCCAGCCAGCCGACGCCTTCCCCGGTCCTCCCAAAGCCACCAGCTCTTATGGGACGTGCTCTTCTCTTTGGTGAATACGACTAGGGCCACGGCCAAGAAAGGACCCAGATACCTTTTGTGAATGGGCTAAGGCTGGGATTTTCAAGAGGAAAGTTATAAATGCACAGAAGTTGCCACTTGGGAAGCACGCAAGCCCTTTCTTAGGGCTTGAAGTGTAAGAAAGGCTGAAGGGCACCGGCTGCTTCTGGCAGGAGAAGCCGCTCAGCTCTCCTGCCAATCAAATTTCCAGCCAATCAAGTCCTGGCTAGCGGCGTGACCACTGCTTTGCCTTGTGGTCTCAGCCAGGAAAACCCCCTAACCTTCCCTCTGCTTAATTAGCTCAGATCCCTCTTCTTTAAGATGAGAATAAAAATGGCACCTAGCTCGTAGCCTTCCCAATGGGAGCTTGTATAGAAAAGCCTTAGCACATAGGACCACAAAGCATTCACCCTCTCCTACCATCGTCATTATCCTCACTATTCTCTTTAACTCACTATCTTCCAAGATTTCCTTGGGCCCAGGTATTCTCAAGATTCTGGCTTCCTCCGTGCCACTTGTGTGTTTTGTTTGTTTGTTACTTTGTTTGTTTTTGCGGTACGCAGGCCTCTCACTGTTGTGGCCTCTCCCGTTGCGGAGCACAGGCTCCGGACGCGCAGGCTCAGCGGCCATGGCTCACGGGCCCAGCTGCTCAGCGGCATGTGGGATCCTCCTGGACCGGGACACGAACCCGTGTCCGCTGCATCGGCAGGTGGACTCTCAACCACTGCGCCACCAGGGAAGCCCCACAATTGGTAGATGTTGTGTAGGAGGAGCGTGGGATGGGAGGGGCTTGGGGTGGTGCTCTTCCGCCCACAATGATGAAGTAGAACCATGTGGCCAGGCCTATGCAGCATACGGATAGAAGAAGGCTAAAGAAAAAGACCCTCCCCCACCCCCTTCATCACATCCCAGTGAGTTCAGTAAAGTTCAGGAAAAGCAGGTGCACAGGGGCCAGGCTCTGCCCTCAGTGCCCAGCTGCCCACTGATGGAACTTAATCCAGGAAGGAATTTTGCAGCAATGTTCAAACTGGGGTTCCTTGGAGCCTTTGGGTGCCATGGAAGGGTGTGACTCTCAAAGCACACACACCTTTCTCCCGCCAGAGAAGCTCTCCGTTATCTTATACCCCAAGTTCCTCATGGGATTTTGCTTGGATAAACGGTTCTGCAAACAAAAGGGGGGGGGATGGGGTGGGAGAGAAGAAGGCTGTTGGTTTAAAACTAAACCCTGCTCTATAATATCTGGTAATTTGGATAGTGATTGTCTCAACGGAGTTTGTGATAAATACCGAGTGGCTGCAGGCTCGAGGCCTTCTCCACGGAAAATGCGTGGAGGGCAATTGTCAGTTCAATACGGGCCCATCAGCCTTCACGGACAGTCCTCTGAGGGTAGAGTCAGCATCCTTCTGGGAGAATGGAAGAGTCTCGTAAGCACCTATGCCCTGTCCCAAAAGACAGCCTTATTTCCTCCCTGAGTTGTGTGACTACCCGGTAGGGTTGCCAGATTGAGGGGAAAACAAACAAACCAAAAACACGATGCCCAGTTAAATTTTAATTTCAGATAAACAACAAAAGCTATTCAGTATAAATGTCCTAAATATTACACGGGGCATATTCACACTCACAAATTTGTTGGCTTCATTCTGAAATTCAGATTTAACTGGGCATCCTGTATTTTATCTGGCAACCCCTCCAACATTTACTGAGCACCAACTAGACACCAAGCAGGGAGGTTCTGAAGCGGGTGTCGCAAGATGGCAGCCCACAGATATATTCCATTTGTCTCTTGGGATTTTATTTTTTAAGTTACATTTCAAAATAGGGCAGTTTCCTGGAATACTCTGGATTTCCAGCTTCTCTGGGAAACTTGGAAGATCTGGCGACCCTAGGCCCACAGACCCACAAGCCACCATCACAAGCCTCCATCTTCCAGGCCCCTTAGAAAGGCGCTGGGCTCGTGTGTTTGCTGCTGTCCACCACCACCCCAGCTCACTTCACCCACTTCTTTTACTTTCCTGGCCGCTGTAGGAATCAGGTTGGCGACCCCAGTGGATGCTCAGGGCTCTAGGAGAACGTCTCCTTCCTGACACCACTGCACATTCACCTGCGGAGTGTCAGTCTGCAAGGGAGACCCCAGTTCCCTCTCACTTTTGTGTCTCCAGTGCCTAGGGGGTGCTCTTTCTTTCATGAGCTGCCCCTGAGGTGCAGGGTCTTGAGCAGATCAGGGTCAGCAATAGTCATCAAACCCCAGGGGAGCGGCAAGCTCCAGGTTTTCAGTGATGCTGGCTTCCCAACAGGCCCCTGTAGTCCCTGCCAGGGAGGTTAGCCACTGGGGCTTTCAACATTTCCACTGGGTGGAAAGCCACTGGACATCTACAGCCTCTTCCACTGATCTAGGAGGCTCTGCTTCCAGCTAAAGCAGATCTGTCCTCCAAGAAGAATGCAGTATCCTTCATAGCCTTCTTGGTTGACCACCTCCTTCTCTGCTGGAATCTGGAACAGAGATTCCCTAAAAGGTGCAGCAGGACAGTGTAGCGTTACCCCAAAGCCACACCCCCTTCTGCAGACCTCTATCCTCACCTCCTCACCTAGGAAGGCTCAACATTCCATCCAAATGGGTAGCATCTGAAAGTTGAGAAAAATCCATTTTTCTCTGATGCAAAAGGCAAAGAAGAACATAAGCTAAATTTTGTCAATATTCTTTCTGTGTTAAAGAGACGAATGTTTGGAGAGCTGATGAAGAACTCAAAGATGCAGAACTCACGTTTCCAGGTGAGCCAGAAGAGAGAAGAGAGAAAACCCTAGAACGTCAGCAGGAAGCCCAGTGGACAGTTATCCCACATCTATTATGTAGTGAGCATTTGGCATGTGCCGGGCACAGAGCCAAACACTCGACGTGCAGTATCTGTTTTAAGCTTCACAACAACCCTATGGGGTGGGTGTTGTTATTATACCCAATTTACAGATGAGGTGTCTGAGGCTCAGAGACTTTCTTTGTCCAGAGCCACACAGCTCAGTAGGAGAGCTGGGAATCAGTGCAGATCTGACACCCAGGTGAGTGCTAGCTTTTCCTCCTTTAGGTTATAAACCTCCAGGTAATAAACCTGATACATTTCCAGTGGCATTTCTCTTAAATTTCAAGGAAGCATCCTCTAGAATTCTCTTCAAAGTTGAGAATTAAGACTATGAAATCTTGAACATGTTGAAACATTGCCATTGACAAATCAGCCCTGGAACTGCAATTAAGCCAGTCCACGTTCCCACTTTGCAGACAGTAGAGGCGAGCTCTCAGGAAGCTAGAAAGCCAAACACATTTTGGTTGAATATGAGAGAGGAGACATTCAAGTATGATAAAAGGCCACAGTCATGCTGAGGCAACCAAATTATCATGGGAAGAAACGAAGATATTCTAGGTGAGGGATATATTTGGAAAATAGAAGCTTCTCAACCAGCATCCTTGTGCTAAGACCAGAAGGTGGTTACTCCCCAGAGCAGGATGTTAAGAGGATAGAGAGCATCCTGAGGGCCCCACTTGATCTGAGACGTTTGCCACCCTGCAAAGTGGAAACGAGTGGAAGTTTGTTACTTATTCACTCACATATATGACTGAGCTGGGAGGAGGCAGAAACTGCCCTACATCTAGGTTTTGTCTGAGGACCACCTGCGGATGTGAAATGGCAGAGGAGATATTGGGATGGGTCCCGGATGTTGTGGGAACATTGTGCTTCTCTGAGATGTGAGACGCCCTGGAACTTCACGCTACCTCTGGCTTTAACAGAAGCGGGGCAGATGGTGCTTCGGCTAACAGCGAAGAGCCAGCTTCCCATTCTCCCTGCCCTCCAGCCTGAGCTTAGAAGTTTGGTGTCTAGGATCTCCTCAGTACAGAAAGGTTTCCTCCAGGTTCCTTGCCAAGTGTAACTTGGGCGACTCCTTCCCCAAGAGTGGGCCTTGGGCTTCCCTGGTCTCGCAGTGGTTGAGAGTCCGCCTGCCGATGCAGGGGACACGGGTTCATGCCCCGGTCTGGGAAGATCCCACATGCCGCGGAGCGGCTGGGCCAGTGAGCCATGGCCGCTGAGCCTGCGTGTCCGGAGCCTGTGCTCCGCAACGGGAGAGGCCACAACACTGAGAGGCCTGTGTAACGCAAAAAATAAAAAAAGGTGGGGAGGGGGCTTTTTTAAGGATATAGGGGTGAGTGCCTCATAAAAACTGGGAGCTGAAAGAGAGCCTGGCCTCGAAATAGAACTGGTAAGCCATCAGATCTCAGGCATCATCTCTTTTACACACACACAAGCATGCGCACATGCACACACAGGCCGTATCTCCTCTCTGTGTCTCTGTGTGGCTCCCCTGATCTCTGCTCTCTCCAGTCATGTGACAGGAAGGAATGACCTCATGGTCCCCCAGTTCAAAGGACCAGCCCAGGAAGCAAGTAGCATCTTAGAACCCATAAGCCCAAATCCTGGGAGTGACCATCTTAAAAGCCCAGCCCGTGCCAAGTGCCCGATCAGCTATGACCAGGGACAGAGTCACACACATGGCTGCCTGGATCCAGGAGTAGTGCTCAGAAAAGGGTTAGACAGACCTCCTAGTGTATGCTGCATTTTACCCTCCTAAGACATCAGAGACATAAGGCATTCAGTTCATTCAAATTGTGTGAGAAAAAAATACTTTGGTTGAATAAAAATATTTGAATTTGCATAAGTTAAATGTAATGCCTATGTGGCTCCACTGTATTTGAGATCTTTCAAAGGACGTGTTAATCTTTACCGTATCAACATTGCAACCCACAATGGCAATGTCCTTTCTTCACTCCTTGAACTAGATGGTTCTTTAGGTGTCTCCTCAGCCACACACCCCTTTCTCTGAGAATGCACATTCCCCAACCAGGTTTACCCTACCTACTGCTGCTCTCTTGGCCACACCTGACTGGCTGATCAGTAGATAGTCTACCCAAGCCAGACCAATCAGGTTTCTCTTCTAACCCAAGCTGGGCCAATCAGCACCTGTGCCCCTGATATTTGGAAGTGGGACATGGAGTTACCACACAGGTCATTAATGGTCCGGAGCTGAATGTCTTGATGCAGTTCCCAGCTGGGGTGGCCATTTCTCCCACTGTGTTTGGAGAAACAAAGCCAGTCTTAGAAAGAGATGGCCAGGATAGATAAGCAACAGGTAGAGACAAGAAACCAAGACCCATGGAATTCCCTGGCAGTCCACCCTGCCCTTTCACTGCCAAGGGCCCGGACTCAATCCCTGGTCAGTTAGCTAGGATCGCATAAGCCACACTGTGTGGCAAAAAAAAAAAAGAAGAAGAAACCAAGACGACCCCCAGAGAGACAGTGCAGCAGACACTACAAGCCCCTTAGTCATTGCCTCCCTCTACTGTATAAGCAGCCCGCGAAATGCCCTCATTTCCCAGCCTCCCTTGCAGCTAGACCTGGCTGTGTTGTTCAGTTCTGGCCAGTGACATGCAGGTGAAGGCCCTGGGCAGGGCTTCCCTTCTGGAATTAAAGACAAGGCTTTGCTAGGAGAAAGTTTTTCTCTTTGTCCCTTTGCATTGTCTCCTTTTCCTCTCCTGGAGCTCGGTCTTGGAGCTGGAACAGCCATGTTGGGGATCACCAGGTAACAAGCAAGAGACCAAAGCCAACCTCAAAGGACAATGGAGTGGAAAGACATGAAAAGCCTGGGTGGGAGCCTAATGGCATCACTGTGCTCTGCACTGTACCTCAACTGCCTATCTCTGTACATCCTGTTGTATAAATAAATACATCCTATCAGTTTCAGCCACTGTAGTCAGATGTACCTCTTTGTGCTGTGGAGCCAACCACTCAAAAGTTAGTGACTTAAAATGGCAACTATTAGTTCTCATGATTCCAGGCGTCAAGCTGGCCCCTTGTACTGGTCTGGTTGGTTTGGCTGGGGCTAGTTTAGGGTGGCTTCGTGTACATGCCTGCCTGGTCATTGCCAGGCAAGCTGGGTTAGGACAGTGGTTCTCAACTGGGGGCGATTTTGCCACCCAGGGGTCATTTGGCAATGTCTGGACACACTTTGGTTGTTAAACTGGGGTGGGGGTGATCCTATCATCTAGGGGTAGAGGCCAGGGATGCTGCTAAACATCCTGCAGTGCACAGAACAGCTGCCCACAACCAAGACTTATTTGATCCAATATGTCAATAGTACCGAGAATGAGAAACCCTGGTCTAGAAAGGCCTCAGCTGGGACGTCTGATTCTGCCTGGTGTGGTCCCTCATCACCCAGCAGGTCAGACCAGGCCACGTGTGGTGGGTACAGGTTTCCAAGAGCAACAGGAGAGAGAAAGCCCCAAAGCACACTTTTCAAGTCTCCACCTGCCATGTGTTTGCCAACATCTCATCAGATAAAGCAAGCCACATGGCTAGAGTTCATTTGGGAGGGGCTCCAAATTTTTACCATCTACCCACATCCAGGTTTCTGTTATTTAAAGCTGAAGGCAGCGCGCGCCCAGAGCGTTAACGGGCGGGGGCGGGGGTGTGGAGTTGGGAGGTCAACTGGGCCTCCTGGTAGCCTCCCTGAGTTCAACCAATCCAGTGAGGAGAAGCCGTGGGCGGGGCGAGCTCCGCTGCCAGAGTGGCGTGAAGAATTTCCCAAGGCAGAGCAAAAACCTTTCCTGAGCCACTGAGCATGCCCGCTGGTGAAAGGTCCAGCCCAACTTTCACCACATCCCAGACACCAGAGGGACTTTTCTGAAACCCAGAGAATTGACCATGTCCTCAAACAGGTTAAAAATCTTCCATGGCTCCCCCATGCCTCCTCAGGAAAAGAAGATCACACTTCAGTGGGTTTTTTATGCTTCATCCTCAACCAATTTCTTCAGCCACGTCTCCCACTACTTTTGCAAGAACTCTTTTGCTCCACGGATGTTGAAAACTTGCAGCTTCTCATACATACCATGTTCTCTGTGCACACAGGTTCACCTACCTGCGATTCTCTGCCCAGGCCCTCTCTACCAGGATAATTGCATCTGGGCTTTCTAGGTCTATGAAGACAGTCATGCTTCATCCCTCTGGCATAGTTCTTGTTTTTTTTTTTTTGCATCTTTGTTGGAGTGTAGTTGCTTTACAATGGTGTGTCGGTTTCTGCTTTGTGGCAGGGTGAATCAGTTATGCATGTGCATGTGTTCCCATGTCTCTTCCCTCTTGCGTCTCCCTCCCTCCCGCCCTCCCTGTCCCACCCCTCTAGGTGGTCGCGGGGCGCCGAGCTGATCTCCCTGTGCTGTGCGGCTGCTTCCCACTAGCTATCTATTTTATGTTTGCTGGTGTATATGTGTCCATGGCATAGCTCTTCGTATTCTGTGTTGTGAATATACTCTATGTGCTCACATGTCTTATCTTCACTAGAATGTGAGCTACTTGAGGGCAGGGGTCTTGGCATATTTTATACCTGGATGGAACTCTAAGACCTAGCAGGGTGCCTGGCACAGGATAGATACTCAATAATTGCTTATTGAAAAAATGAATGGATTATGAGCTCCATGAAGGAAAAAAAAAAAAAAACTGAAGGCATTCCAACTGATGCAGAAAGTTGCCCTGATTCCTGATGACTTTCTGATTCCTGGTTTCTTTCCTTGGAAAGGCCCATTCCAATGCCTGCCCTTGGGTTCCACTAGGACTTTTTGTATCACTCAAGATTCTCTGGTTGCAACCAACAGAAATCTCCTGTGGCTAACTTAAACAGAAAAGGAGTTTACTGAAAGGAAATGCGGAAGGTTAGAGAATCAAAGGGCAAGCAAAGCTGAGGAGTCTGAACAGGCAGGAGCCATCTTTTCTTCCCCTTAGATGTCCCCTTTTTTGCTTCAGCCAGTTTGAGTTTCTGTTATTTGCAACCAAAATGGCATTTACTAAGACGCTCTGCACAGCCCCAACTGGTAGCTCTGAGAAGCTACCAGCGACCTGTCTTTCCCCTGACGTTGTACCAAGGGACAGCAAGGTACCTGCAGTCCCCCCCGCAGAATTCCCAATCTTCTGATCCCCCAAGAAGCTAAACCAAACAACTTCCTTCCACCCTTGCCAATGGGGGCCCATTTGGATTCGTGACTTTGCAGATAAGGTGCCCTTCTCCAGCAACTTGGCAGAGCCAGCAGTGCCTGCTGTTGTGGAAACCGGGGTCATGAAGTGTCTACGGAAGAAAACAGCTTCCCCTGGATCCGTGTTGCAAAGTGTGTTCCTGGTAAGTGGAGTGGTTTCCAATTTTTTAGCGTCTTAGGAATGAAAGCAATACACTAACGATGAGAGGAAACACAAAATCTGCTAATGCATTTATTTTATTATTATTATTATTATCATTTTTAATTTATGGCTGCATTGGGTCTTCGTTGCTGCGCCCGGGCTTTCTCTAGTTGTTGTGAGCAGGGTCTACTCTTTGTTGCGTTGCGCGGGCTTCTCATTCCATGGCCTTCTCTTGTTGCGGAGCACAGGCTCTAGGCATGGAGGCTTCAGTAGTTGTGGCTCGCAGGCTCAAGAACGCAGGCTCAGTAGTTGTGGCGCACGGGCTTAGTTGCTCCACGGCATGTGGGATCTTCTTGGACCAGGGCTCGAGCCTGTGTCCCCTGCATTGGCAGGCGGATTCTGAACCACTGCTCCACCAGGGAAGCCCCTCATTTACTCTTAATGCTTCCCCCTGTTGAGGACAAACAGGAGGAAAAAAGAAAGGGCAGGGCTTCCTTGGTGGCGCAGTGGTTGAGAGTCCGCCTGCCAGTGCAGGGGACACGGGTTCGTGCTCCGGTCCAGGAGGATCCCACATGCCTCCGAGCGGCTGGGCCCGTGAGCCATGGCTGCTGAGCCTGTGCGTCCAGAGCCTGTGCTCCGCAGCGGTAGAGGCCGCAACCGTGAGAGACCCACGTACCGAAAAGAAAAGAAAAAAAAAAAAGGGCAATAGCAAGGTTCCAAATGAGCTGAGAATTGACCTTCTAAAAGGGCTCTCAATTTGGCCTCTGGTAGATGTCTGTCTGGGTTTCTGCCCAGCCTAGACCCTCCTCAGGAGAGAAGACGTTTAGGGCTTACAGTGGGCTGACTGGTGGCCCCAAAGATCTCAGGCTCTAATCCCTGGGACCTGAGAATGTTACCTTACAAGGTAAAGTTTTGCGGATATAAGGATTTTGAGCTGAGACTATCCTCGCCCTAAGTGCCATCTGTAAGTGTACTTATAAGTGAGAGACAGGAGGAGATTATATCCAAAGAAGAGGCGGAGGCAGTGACCACAGAGGCAGGACTAGAGTGCTGCACCTACAAGTCAAGGGATGCCAGCAGCTTCTGTGGTTAGAGGCTTTTGAACTCCTTGGCTTTTCAGCTCCTAGGCTATAAGATTTGAATCCGCAAATGCCCCAAGGAGAAAAGCTGCACCAAATGTCAAGCTTGCGTCTGTGTTTCCCTTCTCTCCAGAACTTGGCCCACATGTCTTGGTGTCTCTCTAACATTCAGATGCCAGCGAACAGATGTTTTCTTACTTTATCCAGGTTTTCTAAAATTTCTTTAGACTTCACCTCATCTTATGTTATTATTGAACTACCATCTCAATTACCCCTAGGAAGAAAATTTCCAATTTTTAGAGAAAATGGAACCCTGGTACAGTGTTGGTAGGAATGTAAACTGGCACAGCCACTGTGGAAAACAGTATGGAGGGTTCTCAGAAAACTAAAAATAGAACTACCATATGACCTCGAAACTCAACTCCTGGGTATAAATCCGAAAAAAACAAAAACACGTGTTTTCAAAAACATGTATTTGAAAAGATACATGCACCCCAATGTTCAGAGCATCATTATTTGCAATTACCAAGATATGGAAGCAACCTAAATGTCATCAAGAGATGAATGGATAGGGGCTTCCCTGGTGGCGCAGTGGTTGACAGTCCGCCTGCCGATGCAGGAGACACGGGTTTGTGCCCCGGTCCAGGAAGATCCCACATGCCACGGAGCGGCTCTTCCCGTGAGCCATGGCCACTGAGCCTGCACGTCCGAAGCCTGTGCTCCGCAACGGGAGAGGCCACAACTGTGAGAGGCCCGCGTACCGCAAAAAATACACACAAAAACCCCAAAACAAAACTAAAAAACACCCCGTGGGTAGTCAGAGGAGAGGACCGTCACAGCTCATCCTCCTATGCCGTGTGCCAGGCATGATCTGAGCACTTGTACACATGCTAACTTATTAAAATACTTCTAACAATCCTATCAGGTTGGGACTACCATCACCCCGCGTGCAGACTGAACAAAAGGAAACAGAATATGGTGTCCTCCTTGTGTTCACAAAGCCCGTTAACTAGCAGAGGCAGGACTTGAAGGCCACAGTCCGGCTCCCGAGTCCATGCCATGCTTTACAGCCTCCAACTTCTCACGCTCATTCCTAAAGCCACCTGGGAAGGAGGAACCAGGCAACTAAAGACTGGGTTTGAATCAGACTCCACGTCTGACCAGCCGCGTGATCCCGAGCAGGGGGCCTCGCCTCTCTGAGTCTCAACCTGGCTCCCTTACAAAATGGGCACATTAATGGGAACGTCAGCCTTCAGCAACGCTGTGACGAGTATCAGTGTAGCATGTGTGAACGGGCTTTGTAAACTCTGGAGTGTTCTGTGAGGTGTAAACTACCCTCTATTCTCATTAGAGGGAATTCATTTCATAACCTGTTCCCGGCTCTTGAACTTTGCTGTGCATCCAGTCAGTGCTGGATGATCTGGAACCAACAGCTGGTCTATTTATGGCTGAAAACCCACAGGTCATTGGAAGACAGCAGCACCGGAGCCCCTGGGTGGCCCCAAAGATAAGGTCCGTGTCTCGAGGACCGATGACATGGTGGTCACTGAAGGAACAGGCCCCCTCCTGCCCCTTCCACTAGTGACAACTGAAAACCTTGATTTCCCCAACACCCCGATCCAAGATCAACCCGACTCTGCCCAATGTTGGAGAAGTACCGGCGTGTCCTGCAGGCCTGGCTGGCCCCCTCTGACTGTGTGTTGCCTCTTTCCACAGATCAGTGCCCTACAGCAAGGCTACAACCAGGTGCTGTGCCAGACCCTGTCTGAGAGAAACTTACAAATCACCTCCCTGAAGCACGAGGCCGAGAACTTAAGGAGGGAGGCCGCCATCACGTCAGGTGAGGCCCTTCTGCCTTCAGGCCCCAGAGCTTCTGCCCTCCCCCTGCAGACATCACCAGTCAACCAGCACACCTGTGCCCTTGACCTGGGTGCAGCCTCAGGGATCACCCGTGTCGGTGCATTAGAGTTCTCCCTCAGTGGAGGTTTCTTGCCGCCCAGTTCCGAGGGCAGGGCCTGGTAAATATTTGAGAGAATGGTATCTCTTGGCTACAAGGTCTCCTGAGCACTGGCCCCACCAGGGAGAACACAGGTCGCCTTGTGGCTTGGGTGGTTCCACAAAGCAGCCTGAGTGCAAACTAGAGCGTGGACAAACTGGGGTCACTCCTTTAAGGCACCCATGGTCTCACCCATTTCAGCCGAGTGCACTTGGGCCCAAAGGAAACCATTTTCTAATTTGATCAGAGGTGGTTGCCTGATAAAGGGCTTGGGTTGGGAGAGGGGCAGCCAACGCACAGCTGTAGCTGAGCTTTGATTCCCTGGATTCCTTCATTGCTTCCACATGTTTCTTGAGCTCCTACTAGGTGTCAGGCCCCGTTCCAGGCTCCGGGGAGGGAGAGCCAAGCAAGACAGTCAGATTCCTGTACTCACAGATTCGGGAGGGGGTGACAGACAATAAAAGTAAACGGATGAATAAACAAGCCCACTTCAGAGAGCAGTGGTGCTGTGGAGAAAATAAACTGTGTGTCGTGGTGGCCAGCGCTTCAAGGGGGGAGGCCAAGGGGGACCAGCTTAGTGGGTGTGCAACCATGGAACTCAGGTGGGACTTGAACCCGTGGGCTGGGACTCGAACCCAGTCAGAACCCACTATCTTTTAATCGAGATCACGCATCTGGTCTCGGGACTTAATAAACCTCAGGTTCTTTATGTCTCATCACGGAAAGAATTCAGGGAGAGACAAAGTAAGAAGTGGATTTCTTTAGAGAGAAACACACTCCACAGACAGAGTGTGGGCCATTTCAGAAGGCTAGAGGCCCCCAAATATGGGGCAGTTAGTTTTTATGGGCTGGGTAATTTTATAGGCTAATGAGTGGGAGGATTGTGACAACTCTAATATTTTGGGGAAGGGGCGGGGATTTCCAGGAATTGGGCCAACACCCACTTTTTTTTTTTTTTTTCTGTATGCGGGCCTCTCACTGTTGTGGCCTCTCCCGTTGCGGAGCACAGGCTCCGGACGCGCAGGCTCAGCGGCCATGGCTCACGGACCCCACCGCTCCGCGGCACGTGGGATCTTCCTGGACCGGGGCACGAACCCGTGTCCCCTGCATCGGCAGGCGGACTCTCAACCACCGCGCCACCAGGTAAGCCCCATCACCCTCTGTTTGACCTTTATGGTCATCCTCCGAACTGTCCTGGTGCTGGTGGGTGTGTCATTTCGCTCATGTATTACAATGAGTCTGTAATGAAGCTCCAGTTCCCCTGGAAGTCGAATCTTACGCCCCCTTGGACCTAGCCGATTCTAACCAGTTCATGTTGTATCCTCCACCGCTATGTCCTTCTTTTAGAGTGGACCTGTTTCAGGTGGCCAAGGACAAGCCAAGGGCAAGAGAGGCTGCATGGAGTGAACAGGGGATTGTGGGGCTGGGCAGGGTCGGGGGTTCTGGGTTTTTATTCCAAGGGTGTTGGGAATCCAGTGGAGGTTTTTAAGCAGGAACTGACATGCCTAGAGACCTGAAGAGGATGGGACCACTCACAGACGAGGGGAGGGAGAGAAGCAGGTGACAGGGAGGAGGCAGTGAGCCTCGGAGGGGCACATCACTCTGAAAGCAGCCAGCGCGTAGCAGGAAACATGCCCACAGCTGTAGAAGCCAGGCATAGCATTGAGTCGCACGTGAATCCCCATCTCTGTATGAATCTGTGCTTTTCTTCTGCCTCACTCTGCAACTTAATGACACCCACACCCACCCCCTGCTG